>NC_068926.1:9042500-9667500 GCF_023091745.1 Budorcas taxicolor | reverse complement strand
ATAGAACTCTCTCTTCCTCCTCTTTATGTTTCTTTGTCCCAACAGCCTACATCTTTAAACTGCAAGACCCCACAGTGAGCCAGGAATTCACACTAAAATATGTAGCAGACCACACTTCTTCATTAAATTGTGTCTCAGAATCTGCTGATGATTCTGAATCTTCCTTCAGTAGCGGTTAACTAGGACACTTTCTCTACCACATCTTGCCCTGATTAGACTGCTATTTAGGTGGGGAAAAATTATGGAATAACACCATAGTGTGAAAACTTTGATTCACTGTGACATCAAGTTCACAGGTCAAGTTTAAAACTATATTGAAATCCATTCACATGATATTTGGATTTATTTCCCATATGTGAGTTAAATGAGCAAAGTAGCTTTGTGAGCATTACTGTTGCAACCGTATGGAGGAGAATCATTGTTTTTGCTTAAATGTAAAACAAAGGGATAAGATACATTTTATTGCCCATTTATTATGGGTTGAGGTCTACTGAAATAGTAAGAATTTCCTACTCATTGTATATCTTACATATGGGTGAAAGAAAAATATTCCTAAGTCAGGATGGCAGCTTGAACACCAAGTAATACTTAGTTGGTGTTCTTGGCCAGAAACCAAGGGAAAAAAATAGACAAGTGTGACTCTGAACAGCAGCTACTGGCTAGTTTAGTGTATGTGTGTGTGTGTATGTGTGTGTATACATACATACATATAGATAGAAAGATAGATAGATGGCAGTCCACCCCAATATTCTTGCTGGGACAATTCCATGGACCGAGGAGCCAGTTAGGCTACGTCCTATGGAATCAGAGTTGGACACGACTAAAGCAACTTAGAATGATGTATATACATACACATATACATACACTAAACTATTCACTAGGTGATGTTTAGAGTCACACTTGTGTGTGTGTGTGTGTGTGTATTTCCCATGGTCTGTTGCTTAATATTGTATTCTCTGTGTAGAAAGAACAGATTATGAAAGCAGAGTTCAATAATCTAACCTGGAAATAGGTTTGGAAGAATGAAGTTTTTTTTATGCCAATAAAAAGATCTCCTGGGAGAAGCATAGTGAAGTGAAGTGAAGTGAAAGTCACCTAATAGTTAATAATCCTAGACTCTAACCTTCAGTCTGTCTTGACCAAATAGTCAGGACAAATCGAGACATATTAACTCATCTCTGTCAACTTTACTCTCTTAGCCTGTGGACAGAGAATGGAAACATCCTTGGAAATCTCTGGCAGGGTGTCTGGCAGCCAGCAGGCACACACAAAGTAGTCATGGGTTCTGAATCTTTCTCGATTTTTTCATCCATGAAGTGAGGGGTTTGATCTATAGCATAATCATTAAATTAAAAGATGCTTGCTCCTTGAAAGAAAAGCTATGACAAACCTAGGCAGCATATTAAAAAGCATAGATATCACTTTGCCAACAAAAGTCCATATAGTCAAAGCTATAGTTTTTCCAGTAGTCATGTAGAGATGTGAGTTGGACCATAAAGAAAGCTGAGCACCGAAGAATTGATGCTTTTGAACTGTGGTGTTGGAGAAAACTCTTGAGAGTTCCTTGGACTGCAAGGAGATCAAATGAGTCAATCCTAAAGGAAATCAGTCCTTAATATTCATTAGAAGGACCGATGTTGAAGCTGAAGCTCCAATATTTTGGCCACCTGATGTTAAGAACAGACTCATTGGAAAAGACCCTGATGCTGGGAAAGGTTGAAGGCAGGAGGAGAAGGGGATGACAGAGGATGAGATGGTTGGATGGCATCACCAATTCAATGGACGTGAGTTTGAGCAAACTCCGGGAGATGGTGAAGGACAGGACAGCCTGGTGTACTGCGGTCCATGGGGTTGAAAAGAGTCAGATACAACTGAGTGACTGAAGAAAAACAACAGCAATTATTTTCAAGGTTTTCTTTTTTATGAAGCTGTATAAAAGCTTTTGAATAACTGCAAATTTTACATGGCATCGCAGTGCATTAAACAGATAAAGCTAAACTGTTCTGATTGAAGTAAACATAGAAAGCCTAAAACTATCTTTCCTGGTCTTCTGTATTTATTTTGCCTAAGGTTTGATGTTTATCTAAGCTTTCGATCGATGCACGTGTACAGGAACATGAGCACATATACATGTGCACAAGCACACAATTACAAAGCTATTCAGTGCCTTAAATCGTTAACTGTTTCTTGGTCAATACACATTCCATGTGAATTACACAGGACAGGGGTCTCTAGAGTTCCACCTTCTGTTCCCCTACGGTAATTCTTCTGCCAGTTTATGATTCAAGGAGGTTAATACTGATGTGGTGAATGATCACAATCCTTTGAAACTGTGTTGGAGGACATCCTTTTGTAAATAAAGAGAGCACCCCCAAGTGCAGAGAAGCCTGACTCGGGCAGAATTCAATAATGGATGTCATCTATCTGTGCCACTGACTGTGGGTGCTGGAATTGTTACTAAAATTACCATTTGGGGTCCACCCTGTTCAGATATCTATTTTTAACAATATATGAAAAGTTTCTTTTAATTCAAGACTATGTAAATACAAAGGAAGCATGCAGTTTAGCATAAATCAGAGTGTCATAATAACTATATATTTTAATAAATATTTAATTTACTGAAATGCTATCTATACGTAGCAGCATGGCATCGTTGTGAGAGCCATCAGACTCAGACAAAACTAATTTCAAATCCTGGTTCTTTCACTTATTAGTTTTGTGACCTTGAGCAATTATTTTATCCTTGCTAGGCCATGATTTCCTCATTAGTGAAATAAGAGTTCATTCCTTATTTGGGTTGCTGTTTGATTTAAAAGACAAAAATCTATTCTGGAGCCCAGCATTGGACCAAACTCATAGAAGATGCCATTTGTGTTAATCATTCAGTCGTGTCCAACTCTTTGTGACCCCATGGACTGTAGCCTGCCAGGATCCTCAGTCCATGGAATTCTCCAGGCAAGAATACTGGAGTGTGTTGCCATTCCCTTCATCAGGGGATCTTCCAGACTTAGGGGTCGAACCCAGGTGTTCTGTATTGCCGGCAGATTCTTTACCACCTGAGCCACCAGGGTAGCCCTAAGCCCTTTGGCTGAAGTGCTGCACCGGCACAGCTTGGTTCCTTATCTTACTTAACTCTTTTCTCTCTCTACTCCTGTGTCAGTTACTAGTCATTGCCAGAGTCTTGAGCTGATTTTTTTTTAATTGGAATATAATTGCTTTACCGTATTGTGTTGGTTTCTGCCACACAACAATGCAAATCAGCCATAATTATGCATATATCCCTTCCTTCTTGAGCCTCCCTCCCCTCTGGGTCATCATAGAGCACTGAGCTCAGCTCCCTGTGCTATACAACAGCTTCGCACTAGCTGTCCATTTTACATGTGATAGTGTATATGTCTCGAGCTGATTTTTATGCTAACTTACAGAGATGCTCAGATTCTGTGTTGTTAGTTGTTAAATGTTTACGCACCGCAAAGAATAAATGTCCCCATTAAGTGCATGCCTGCCATCCTCTCGGCTACTAATGCTGCAGCACAGATTCATGCAGTTAGCATAAGAAATCAGGTTTCTTTCAAAAATGTGCTCTGCAAAGTACCTGCTATTGTCACAAGTTTACCTAGAAAGGTGCCATCTCCCTCTCTCTCGTTAGATATTTTTTAGGTAGTTATGACTCCAGTTTATACACCACATGAAAATTCAGGCTCTTCTGTGCCAAAAGCACTAACTCTCGACTTACACTCTCACAAATTTAATGTGGAGACAAGACACTTGGGGATCTTGCTAAAAATGCAGAGTCTGATTCAGCAGGTCTGGGGTAGGGCCTGAGCTTTTGTGTTTCTCACAAGTTCCCTGATGTTCATGCAGCTGATCTGCTATCCTCAGCTTGGGTAGCAAGGCTCCAGGTCCGTCCCAGGTCACATTGTCAGTCATCCCTGTGGCCCTTCCACCATCTCTTCTGCCCAGCTGGTTAGAATAAGCATCTTTGTTTTTGTGTTTATTTTTGTTTATTTACATATTCCATCCTGGCCATGTTTGAAATACCAGCAGATCCAAGAAAACCTTATTGCCAACTTTGAAATTTTAGCTGTTTTTTTCCCAAAAAGTTATCTTCTAAAAGAAAAAAAAAGCAAACAAAAACAAGCCCACAACTTTTTGTCAATTTCAAATGCTGACCTCACTTTATATAACTGCCTTCTTTGAAAATTTAATCATTTTTGACGATCTTGTAGGTTGATTTTCTAACTAAAAAGAAAGTAAACATTTCTCATCTCATGGAAAAAGCCCATTCTTATGACTTTTAATATTATTAAAATAATATCAGTGTGTGACTATGGCCAGCCCCCTGTAGGGCAGGCATTTGTAATAACACACTTTCTCCCTAACTTGCATTAGACAGTGAGCTGTCTGTAAGCCCTCAATCAATGAGAATGATTCAGATGCCGTGGCTCTTCATGGATTTATTCATTCCTCAGTAGCCACATTAAAGGTCTATCAGGTAGCTATTGCGCTTTCTCCATATCTCCCCTCCTGCCCCTGATCCTAAACCATGAGAATATTCAGAAATGTCATAAACTTCATTATCTTAAGAGCTGTTTCTTAAGAAAACTCTGGGCCAAGCATTTTAGAATATATTATCGCTTAAACACAGATTCTCATTGACAACATTCTGTGGGCATCCATTTAATATTAATATTAAGCCAAGGAAATAATGGTCCTTGTTTCTTTCCCTTAAAATGACAGGAATAGTGGGTACTTGTTCCTTCTAAAAAACAGGAAATATCTAAGCCAGCAGCATTCACACTGGTGTCATTACTTGCATTACTTCAGTTATCGATTGAACCTTGCCAAATTCTCCACGATGCATCTGTCTACCAGCGAGAGAGAGGCTTGTCTGAGAGATTGACTTGTAAAGGTTATCTCAGGATCAAATGATGTGCTGCTCCCTGTCTTTTAAAAAGTCTTGAAACCCCAGGAGACCAGGTAGTCCAGACAGACAATGGGGCACCTGGCTACAATTTTCTGAAATTATTAATATGTTAATATAGTTGGTACAGAATTTGGACTTAGTTCTTCAGAAGGGATGCACCAGCCAAGTACGCGCCCATCAGTACTGTTTTCTATTCCCTTGAAGCAATTGAAATCTGAGTATTTTCCAGGGTTAGAACTCAAGAGTCCCTGGGAGTTTCCTGGATCCTGGGAGTCTGTACCTACCTGGTCATTTACCTGGTCATTTTCAGGGTAGGGGAGAAGGGGACAGAGCAGCCAGGATCAGAGGTCTTGGATGAGTTTATCTGTGAATCTCATGGAGGCTTCTTATTGGTCCTTTTTCCAGCATTTTAATGGGTTGTATTTTATTTTCTCCCTTCTGTTGAATCTAGACTGACAGTACCCCCAAAAATCTTGCCCTGGGGTCTGCACATCTGTAAACACAAAAAAGGGGGTTGTGGAGGCCTCAGTTTGTTCTGTCAGTTTGGAGAATGCTGCTGGGAATGCCTCCCTTTCACCTATTCCTTGCCAGTTTTTATTGCCCCAAATTTTCCCTTGTCCTTTTTTCCCTTTGCTTTTGGGGATCAGTGCCATATACATCCAATCTCTCTCTTCATCTCTCAAAGGAAACAATCCTAAATCTTGAATGATTACATTTTACCAGCAATGCATTTCAAGCTGGAGGAAAGAAGTCCCCAAACTCATATGATTGTCTCCAGGCCCACCTTTACCTGCCACATAGTAGAAAGTATAGGGCTTTAGGCTTCGTTTGGACAGACTTGGCTGTCGTTTTCCTGGTCTTGGCAGAGGCTTCAGTATACATTTGTTCACATGGATGTATGCCAACCTAGGATATTTCTTTCTGGGTGCCTGTTCCCCTTTCTGTTTGCATGTATGTACAAGCAAGGATTTGTAAACACATATGCAAGTGAAATAGATGCACGGTGGATGGCTTCTGTATGAGAGAGAAGGATATTTGTTTTAAAGGATCAAAATAGAAATTTTATAAACTCAAACAAGGATAAAACAGAAGCCCCACCACAGAACAACACTGTGATACTTTGATAATTGGGTTCTCCCTGTGTTCCTCATTTCTCTCTGGAATACCACCTTAATTTGTACAAGCTTTCCTTTAGGCCAACAATTAGACAACCAATAGGTGACAGAGACCCTCCCTGAACAAAAAGATATTTGGAAGAAATTTTCTTTCATCTCCCATGAACTGAAGATGAGTTTTGTTTATTTATTCTGCTGCAAAAAGACCTAGCAGCAAGCATGAAGTTACTCAGATATAGTCTCTATTCCCACTTAAGATGTCCTTAGATATCCCTGAATCTTTTTCTTCCCTTTATCCCTGGAACTAACTTTCAGAAAAGCAAGAAAGTAAAAAGAATATATATATATATGCTCAAAATAAAAGGGAATTTGTATAAAGCCCTCTTCCTAAGGAAAAGGAACAAAAGCTCTTGCTTCCTCTACCACTGCAAACTACTCTTGGCTCTCAAGAATAAATTACTACTACTGGAGTCAGCTCTTCGCTTCCAGAATTTGCTCTGAAAACTGTTGTGACTCCATGGGAACCCTCTCCTCTGCAAATCTGTGATTCCTTTCCGGCCTCTGATCTCGCTTCAGGGGAGGGACCATCCCTTCTACTTGAGAAGAAATGCAGTTGGTCTTGGTTCCCATCCAGAGTTTATTTTTATATTAGGAATAGCACTTCTTCAGTGATTGATCAATGACTTATCCAAACTGGATAATGGCTAAAAAGAGGCACAGTGAACAGGGTAGTCCCTATCTGGTTGTTCATTTCCCTCTAGTTTTAGGCAAAGAAAATTCAAGTCTTTCAGATGGATCCAGGAACTCCCTAGGAATGAATAGACATGAAGTTGCTACATTTTAGCTCCTGATATTTGATCCTGGACCTGAATATTCATTGGAAGGAATTAAACTGAAACTGAAGCGCCAATACTTTGGCCACCTAATGTGAAGAGCTGACTTAGAAAAGACCCTGATGCTGGGACAGATTGCGGGCAGGTTGAGATGGGGGCAACAGAGGATGAGAGGTTGGATGGCATTGCTGACTCAATGGACATGAGTTTGAGCAAGCTCCAGGAGAAGGTGAAGGACAGGGAAGCCTGGTGTCTGCAGTCCATGGGGTTGCAGAGAGTCAGACACAACTGAGCAACTGCACAACAGAAACTCGGATCCACGTGAGGCGTGATATTGATCCACACTCCAGCCTCACGTTTAGCCCTCTCCTCCATGACTGATAGTTCCCACCCTGTACTGAGACACCATCTGTCTCCTCAGTTCGCCCCCACAAGGATGGAGCTGTCATTGACGCGGCAGCCAGGAATGCAGCAACAGACACTGATGCCAGACGACACAGGTGGTTGGGAGCATCAAGAGTCATGAGAGAGGCTCAGAAAAGACAGGCACTCTCATTATTGGGATGGGATGCAACGAGAGGCACGGTGGCACTGTCCTGATCTGAAAAAGCTGAACCAAGTGGTTGACACTGACTCCCCATTACATTCAGAGAGGGTAACAAATCATGTCAGTCATCATTCACTAAAAATTTACTATAAGACTTCAGTGTAAACCACCAGACTTCAATGCTTCCTTTGATCTGTGGAGCTAGGCTAGGATGAAGAATGTGTTTTCTGGTGGTCAATGTCTCTAACTGTATGGTTCACAGTATAATCAGAAAAAAGGTACAGAAATTTTCCAACTATTTTCTCCCAAGATGACCTGTTGGATGACTATTCAAATGCTAAGAAACCATTTCCCAGAGGCGATGATATTGTTGGCTATACTAAACTATCTCAGGTAGTTGAGTCTGTTTATTATTTCTTGTTTAAAAGAATGAAGAGAGGTAATATCTAATGATCTAAGAGAGCTTAAGAGATATATGACTGTAAGGAAAGTATATAACATTTATACAACTTGATTCATTATCTTTCCTTTCTAATACTGAGTCAAACTCTGATGAGAATACTCAGCATAATCCTTGTCCCTCATTTGCTTCTTCAATCTCATACACAATTCACCCCAGTGAGTGAGTCCTCTTGATCCTTTAGGGTCTATCTTTCTCTTTATTCCCATTTTACAATCTCAGTTCTTCATCTCATCATACCTGCCATGAATGCTGTAATGAAATCTTAACTTGTAACCTTATCTACAGTCTGTCTCTAATCTCTTCAAATAATCCAGAAATTTTATTTTTTTTAAACAAATCTGATCACCATGGATGTGAGAGTTGGACCATAAAGAAAGCTGAGCACTGAAGAATTGGTGCTTTTGAACCGTGGTTTTGGAGAAGACTCTTGAGAGTCCCTTCAACTGCAAGGAGATAAAAACCAGTCCATCCTAAAGGAAATCAGTCCTGAATACTCATTGGAAGGACTGATGCTGAAGCTGAAACTCCAATACTTTGGCCACCTAATGCGAAGAGCTGACTCGTTTGAAAAGACTGATGCTGGGAAAGATTGAGGGCAGGAGGAGAAGGGGACGACAGAGGATGAGATGGTTGGATGGCATCACCAACTCGATGGACATGAGTTTGAGCAAGCTTTAGGAGTTGGTGTTGGACAGGAAAGCCTGGCGTGCTGCAGTCCATGGGGTTGCAAAGAGCTGGACATGACTGAGCAACTGAACTGAATCCCTGCGCTCTTTCCTGTTTTATTCTTCTCCCTAGCACTTATCACCTTTAAATTTACTACATACACTTATTTATTTTGCTTAATATCTTCCATTCCCCTTGATATCAGGAGCTCTTTTCGGTTTCTTTATGGCTATAAATGCTGGGTCTAGAACAGACCTGGCAGATTCTAGGTGCTCAATAAGTGCATTTGAGTGTTTTAAATCTTCTGCTTAAAAATTTGTCTTGCCCTCTGTTTCCTCCAGAATGTGGTATAAACACATTACACTGGGCTTGCACCTTCTTCTGTACATGCATTTTGCTCAGGTAACCTGAGTATCTTGTCATTCCTTAAGCTTGCCATGTTTTGTCCTGTCTTCCCATTTGCAAATGCTATTCTTCTCATCTAGAAAACCCTTCGCAAGGCTGCCTAGAACACAGCTGGCGCTGATAATTGTCTCTTCAGTCATCCTGTCAAAATTCTTCATTCATCCATTTATTCTTTCATTACTTGACCAACCTCTATACATTCTTGAAGACCCAGGTGAATTTCTATCATTCCTATGAAGGCTTCCTAAACTCCCTGAATAGGGATTGGTCACATTGCCTTGGTGCTCTCACAGTACTTTATGTATAACGCTATTTGGTTCCTATCACATTGAGTTGTAATTTATCTTATATGCTCTCTTTGTTCTCCTGTGGACTATGAGATACTCCATAGTAAGTAGTGAGTCATTTATCAACTTGTCCCAGTATATTTTACAGTGCTTGGAATGTAATGGGTACTCAATAAATGCTTAATGAATAAATGAGTAGCTAAGCTATTTGGAATAGATACATGGTTGGGGCAGAAGGGGTCATTGTTCTAGATTGAGGATTCAGCAGATGAACTCCATAACATTCTCTCTATCTAGATACTTGAAAACTCTCAAGGAGTTTATTTAGCATTTTTATATGAAATACATGTTTAAATATTACTAAATAATAGTTTGCTTTGTGTGAAATTCTTAAAAAGCAAAGAAATAACAGAGAGATCTTGGAGCTATGCACCAAATAATATAATAGTGAATTATATATACCGAGTAAAGGATAGTGAAGTCTGTGAAAAAATGTTTAAAGCTCCTTAAGTCTCAATGATCTGTACCTAATTGTCTAGGAAGCCAGTGAAAATGATGAATGATTAAGAGGACAATATTTGGTTTCCTGAGCAGAGAATTTAACCATTTCAAAACAACAGCAAAAAGTACTATACAAATGTAATGATTATCCTGTTTTTTTTAAGTGATGAATATGCCAAAAAGTAATTATTTAAATTTAAATATAATTTGGTTTTAAAAGTAGATACTCTTGTGTTTCCTGCATGCCAAAAAAGAAGAATTGCCTAACCATTTTGTTTTCTAATCTGTCATTCATGCCTCAGATCCATGTTTGTTTGTTTGTTTTTTTTTGCTTATTTTTGTTTCTTTTCCAACCTGAAGCTGCCCACAGAGAAAACAAAAAAAGATTTTTTAAAGGACATTGTGAATAGGCAGATAACAGGGCTTTCGCCAAGAAAGGGTACTTCTTGAATGAACTGACAATTTTATTTGGTGATATAAGTGAGAAACTAGTGTAAAAATCTCCCCTAAGTGTCACTATTACTGTTTCATGAAAATGGAGACTGGCTTAGACATATTTCTGTGTGCCTATCTTAATCCTCCAGGACTGAGGATTCCAAGCAAATTGCTGAACCTGCCGTGTTTGGCTGTTTATCTGTCTTCCATCTGCACATAATGTAGACCTCACATTGTTCATTTGGGAGGCCCTGTGATTGTCCAAGTGTCTGTTACAAAGCAGGGTGTCTTAGTCCTCCAGGGTAACTGGCCATGGTACCAATAGACACAGATGGTAAATAAATGCACTAATATGCTCTGTTCATGGTGGAAACTGCACAGAAATAATATATTAACTTGCAAGACTTGCTTCCCATCTTTGTGAGAGTATTTTTTGAGGCCATGTCTGTATACACAAAATGAAGTAGAGATTTAAGACAATTACCTGGGTAATATTTGGGGGGGGGGTGAAATTACAGTTAATTATTAATAAAAAAAATCTGTGATTAATTTTAATCTGAATCTGATCAACCAGGAGACTTTCCTGATGGATTTTACCGAAATTATATTTAAATTTACCCTGCCATGTTTTCTGTGTAGTCAAAATAATAGTATACTTGGGTGCTTGAAATCCAGAGCTGTGTTTCCTGGTCCATAAAGAGAAAGAAGAAAATAAATGGCAATGCTTTCGCTATAACTCAACTATTATTTATAGGATATTAAATAAGAGCTTAAGTTTATTTTAAGTTGGGAGCACAGAGTCTAGCCCCACATAAGAAAAGGACTATGATGAAAGCAGTTTGTAACTTTATGTATGTAATGCAACTCCCTGGTGGTCCACTAGTTATGACTCTGAGCTTCCACTGCAGATAAAATGCTGTTGCATATATTTTCAGATGGAGCAAGAATGATGATAAGGGATAACTAAAGAACTCTAGATGTATATGAGATTTTCAGCTGGAAATGAATCCTGTCTTTCATTAATCAGATGCTGACAGTCTGGAGGTCATTTTCACGTGTTATAAATTTTCTATATACATGTACAGTAAGGCAAGGATCTCTGTTCAGTATTCATTCATGTTCCGTGCATGAGTTTTGGCTGATCTTGCAGGAGAAGGCAACACACATGGGAGACATGTCTGCTTCCTTTTTTCCTTCAGATTCTTTTAACCCCAGCTTCTGGTCTTTGCCTATTTTGCTGCCCCTTTTGCTGACTTTTAGTGTAATTTTTTGTTGTTTTGGTTTTTTCTTTAGCAAATTTCCCTCAAAAATTGTAAGAGTAACTCATGTTTCCTAAAATTAATTAAATAATGTAAATATACATAAAGAAAGATAATTAAGAATCTTCTCCTACCTGCTCACTCTGCACCCTTTTTCTTCATGACCATATCCCATGTCAACCTCCAGTAAGTGGCAATGTTAATAACTTGTGTGATCTTTACATTTTTCTCTTATACTACACATCTATATGTATAGAAAAATATATATGCACATGTACATTTTCAGCTGTTTTTATTCCTATGAAACTTGGATTATACTAAACATATCATGCTTCAATCTACTTCTGTTACTTTAAAATTCATTATGGATTCAGAGGGCAGTCAAGATGAAACCATAGAAAGTTCCTCAATTAACCTTCTTCAAGGAATGTACCAACTTCCCAAGTGGTGCTAGTGGTAAAAAAAACCCACCTGCTAATGCAGGAGACATAACGGAATTGGGCTTGATGCCTGGTTTGGGAAGATGGCTTGGAGGAGAAAATGGCAACCCACTCTGGTATTTTTGCCTGGAGAATCCCATGGACAGAGGAGCCTAGCGGGCTGCAGTCCATAGGGTCACAAAGAATCAAACATGACTGAAGAGACTGATCATGCTGAAGTACATGGCATATACCAGAGGTATAGCTATGTATGGAAAACTTATCACTGGAAACGAACTGATAACTGACTGGACACATCCTCTACAAGGAGTAAACGGGACACATGAAGATAGTTTGGTAAGGCAGAGACATCTTGCCAAAAACCTCAGCCATGGTGCTATAGGACTGACCCACAATAGGGAAGAAATTCTCAAGATAGAGCTGCTGCCTTAGAAATGAGGGATATGTGCCCTACATTGAGTGCACTAACATTTCCGACCTGTGTTGAAGAAATAGTCAGTTCAGTTCAGTCACTCAGTCGTGTCCGACTCTTTGCGACCCCATGAATCACAGCACGCCAGGCCTCCCTGTCCATCACCATCTCCCGGAGTTCACTCAGACTCACGTCCATCGAGTCAGTGATGCCATCCAGCCATCTCATCCTCTGTCGTCCCCTTCTCCTCCTGCCCTCAATCCCTCCCAGCATCAGAGTCTTTTCCAATGAGTCAACTCTTTGCATGAGGTGGCCAAAGTACTGGAGCTTCAGCTTCAGCATCATTCCTTCCAAAGAAATCTCAGGGCTGAGCTCCTTGAGAATGGACTGGTTGGATCTCCTTGCAGTCCAAGGGACTCTCAAGAGTCTTCAGCAACACCACAGTTCAAAAGCATCAATTCTTCGGTGCTCAGCCTTCTTCACAGTCCAACTCTCACATCCATACATGACCACTGGGAAAACCATAGCCTTGACTAGACGGACCTTAGTCGGCAAAGTAATGTCTCTGCTTTTGAATATGCTATCTAGGTTGGTCATAACTTTTCTTCCAAGGAGTAAGCATCTTTTAATTTCATGGCTGCAGTCACCATCTACAGTGATTTTGGAGCCCCCCAAAATAAAGTCTGCCACTGTTTCCACTGTTTCCCCATCTATTTCCCATGAAGTGATGGGACCAGATGCCATGATCTTTGTTTTCTGAATGTTGAGATTTAAGCCAGCTTTTGCACTCTCCTCTTTTACTTTCATCAAGAGGCTTTTTAGTTCCTCTTCACTTTCTGCCATAAGGGTGGTGTCATCTGCATATCTGAGGCAAATAGATGGGTAAAAATGAAAATTGTGATGGACTTTATTTTCTTGGACTTCATAATCATTGCAGGTGGTTACTACAACCATGAAATTAAAAGACACTTGCTCCTTGGAAGAAAAGCTATGACAAACCTGACATCTTATTAAAATGCAGAGACATCACTTTGCTAACAAAGGTCCTTCTAGTCAAAGCTATGGTTTTACCAGTAGTCATGTATGGCTGTGAGAGTTGGACTCCAAAGAAGGCTGAACACCAAAGAATTGATGCTTTTGAACAGTGGCGCTGGAGAAGACTCTTGAGACTCCCTTAGACAGCAAGGAAATCAAAGCAGTGGGAATCAAGTCTGAATATTCATTGGAAAGACTGATGCTGAAGCTGAAGTTCCAATAGTTTGGCCACCTGATGTGAAGAGCCAGCCTATTGGAAAAGACCATGATGCTGGGAAAGACTGAGGGCAGGAAGCAACAGAGGATTAGATGATTACATGGTATCATCGACTCAATAGACATGAGTTTGAGCGTTCAGTACGTCAGCAAATCAGGAAGACCCAATAGTGGCCACAGGACTGGAAAAGGTCAATCCTCATCTCAATTCCCTAGAAGGGTAATACTAAAGAATCTGCTAACCGTCAGACTGTTGCACTCATTTCCCATGCTAGTAAGGTCACGCTTAAAATCTTGTATGCTAGGCTTTAGCATAATGTGAAACAAGAATTTTCATACGTCCAAGCTGGGTTTAGAAAAGGAAGAGGCACAAGAGATCAAATTGCCAACATTCACTGGATAATAGAGAAAGCTAGGGAATTCCAAAAAAACGTCTACCTCTGCTTCATTGATGATGCCAAATCTTTTGATTGTGTGGATTGTAATAAACTGTGGAAAGCTCTTAAAAGGTATGGGAATACCAGACCGTCTTACCTGTCTCCTGAGAAACCTGTATGCAAGTCAAGAAACAACAGTTAGAACCCTGTATGGAACAACTAATTGGTTCGAGATTGAGAAAGGAGTGTGACAGGGCTGTCTGCTGTCACTCTGTTTGTTTAATCTATACACTGAGCACCTCATGAGAAATGTTGGGCTGGATGAGTTACAAGCTGGAATAAGATAGGCGGGAGAAGCATCAGCAACCTCAGATATACAGATGATACCACCCTAATGGAACATAGTGAAGAAGAACTAAAAAGCCTCTTGATGAGGGTGAAGGAGGAGAGTGAAAGAGCTGGCTTAAAACTAAATATTAAAGAAAAACCCCAAAAAAAACCACCAAAACTAAGATCACAGCATCAGCCCCATTACTTCATGCCAAATAGATGGGGGAAATGTGGAAATAGTGACAGATTTCCTCTTCTTGGGCTCTAAAATCACTGCAGATGGTGACTGCAGCCATGAAATCAGATGTTTGCTTCTTGGCAGGAAAGCTATGATGAACCTAAGACAGTGTGATGAAAAGCAGAGACATTACTCTGCCAACAATGGCCCATATAGTCAAGACTATGGTCTTCCCAGTGGTCATGTACAATCACAAGAGCTGGGCCAGAAAGAAGGTGGAGTGCCGAAGAAGTGATGCCTTGAAAATGTGGTGCTGGAGAAGACTCTTGAGAGTCCCTTGAACAGCAAGGAGATCAAACAAGTCAATCTTAAAGGAAGTCAACCCTGAATATTGATTGGAACGACTGATGCTGTAGTTGAAACTCCAGTATTTTGGTCATCTGATGAGAACAGCTGACTCACTAGAAAAGTCCCTGATGCTGGGAAAGAGTGAGGGCAGAAGGAAAAGAGAGCATCAGAGAATGAAGTGGCTGGATGGCATCACCAATGCAATGGACATGAACTTGGGCAAACTACGGGAGATGGTGAGGGGCAGGGAAACCTGGCAAGCTGTAGTCTATGGAGTCGCAGAATCAGACATGACTAAATGAAAACAAGCATATATATATATACATATATATATATATATCTTTTTACCATAATGGCAGGAAACTAGAAATAAATTACAAGAAAAACACTGTAAAATTCACCAATATATGGAAATTAAACAATATGCTACTGAACAACCTTGAAACAAATGAAAATGCAACTACAACATTCCAGAATCTATACCATGCAGCACAAGTAGTTCTAATCCTAAGAGGGAAGTTTTTAGTGATACAGTCCTACTTAAGAAACAGGAAAAATCTCAAACAAAACCCATATTAGAAGGAAGGAACTAATGAAGGTCAGAGAGGAAATAAATGAAATAGAGTGTAAAAATGCAACAGAAAGTAGTAATGAAATTAATAGCTGTTTTTTGAAAAAATAAGCAAAGCTGACAAATGTTTGCTGGACTCACCAAAAGAAAAAAGAGAGGGCTCAAGTATATAAAATCAGAATTGAAAGAGGAGAAATTACAATTAATATCACACAAGTTCAAAGTATCAAAGAGATTGCTATGAAAAACTATATACCAACAAATTGGACAACCTAGAAGAAATGGATAAATTCCTAGAGGCATGCAATTTTCCCACACTGAATCATGAAGGTATAGAAAATGTGAATAGACCAGTTACTAGTAAAAAGAACATGTCAATGATTCAAAAAACAAAAAACAAAACAAAAACAAAAGCTACCAACAAACAAAAGCCCAGAACCAGACAGTTTTACTAGTGAATTTTACCAAAGATTCAAAGAAAATTTTGTACAATCATCCCTCAGTATCTGCAGGGCATTGCTTCCAGAACTCTCTTTGGATATACCAAAATCCACTCACACTCAAATCCCTTATATAAAATGGATGTCGTGCATGTAGTTGTCCATGTTCGTGAGTTCCATATTCACAGATTAAAACAACTGTGCTTTGAACTTGATTCATGGTTGGCTGAGCCTGTGAATGTGACACCCAGGAATAAGGAAAGTCAAGTGTATCTATCCTTCTCAAACCCCTGCAAAAAAATGAAAAGGGAGGAACATTTCCAAACTCATTTTAGGAGGTCAGCATTATCCTGACACCAAAACTAGACAAAGATACCACAACAAAAGAGAAAATTACAGGCCAATATCCTTGACAAACATAGGTGTAAAAATTCTCAACAAAATTTTAGCAAACTGAATTCAATAATACATTAAAAGAATCATACACCATGGTCAAGTGGGATTTATTCCCGGGTTACAAGGACAATTTAACATTGCAAAATAATTAACATGATACACTACAATTAAAAAATAATCAGTATCCTATGATCATTTCAATAGATGTAGAAAAAATATTTGATAAAATTCAACCTCTGTTTATGATAAAAACTCTCAATAATGTGAGTATAGAGAGAATGCACTGCAACACAACAAAGTCCACGTGTTATAAAACCATAACTAATATCATACTCAGTGGACACCATATGTAAAATTTTACTCAAAATGAATTAAAGACTTGAATTTAAGACCTGAAACCAGGATACAGCATGCTTGGGGCTGGTGCACGGGGATGACCCAGAGGGATGTTGTGGGGAGGGAGGTGGGAGCGGGGTTCATGTTTGGGATCGCATGTACACCCGTGGTGGATTCATGTTAATGTATGGCAAAACCAATACAGTATTGTAAAGTAAAATAAAGTAAAACTAAAAATTAAAAAAAAAAGACCTGAAACCACCAAACTCCTAGAAGAAAACATAGAAAGTAAGCTCTTTTATGTTAGTTTTGGCACAGAGTTTTTGGATCTAACTCTAAAAGCAAAGACAGCAAAATTGAAAATATACAAGTAAGACTGTATCAGACTGAGAGGCTTCTGAACAATAAAGGAAACCATCTAAATGAAAATGCAACTTCCTAAATAGGAGAAGCTATTTGCAAATATATCAAAACATATAAAGAACTGAAACAAGTCAATAGTTAAAAAAAATAGTTCTATTAAAAAATGGCCAGATTATCTTAAGTAGATAATTTTTTAAAGAAGACATGCAGATGGCCAGTAGGGACTTGTGAATATGTTCAAAACCATTAGTTGTCAGAGAAATGCAAATCAAAACCCCCACTGAGATATCACCTGCTAGAATGACTATTATCCAAAAGACAAAAATAATAAGTGTTGGCAAAGATATGGAAACCTTCATTCACTATTGGTGGGAATGTAAATTGGTATAGCCACTCTGGAAAACAAAATGGTGGTTCCTCAAAAAAAAAAAAAAAAAAAATAGAACTGTCGTATGATCCCATTTTTGGATATTTATCCCAAGGATATGAAAACACTAATGCAAATAGATATATGCACCCTCAGCATTAGTTAAAATAGCAAAGATATGAAAACAACCTGAAAATCCATTGATGGATGAATGGATAAAGATATGGCGTGCATGCACACAGATACACACACACCCCCCAGTGGCATACTACTCAGCCATGTAAAAGAAGGGAATCTCATCATCTGTGACAAGTTTGGACCTTGAAGGTATTATACTAAGTGAATAAGTCAGAAAAAGACAAATACTGTTTTATTTCACTTATATGAGGGAAAAAACTGAGGAAGAAACAAAACAAGACAAAGGTAAATTCATAGATACAAAGAAAAGACTGACAGTTACCAGAAAAAAGCATCTTGGCAGGGGATAAAATGAGTGTAGGAGGTCAGTTGTATGGTGATGGATGGTAACTAGACTTATTATGGTGATTGTTTTTAGTGTATACAAATATCAAATTATTATGTTATATACTTGAAATTAGTATTATATAGTATATAAAATTTACCTCAGTTTTTAAAAGGGGAAAGAACTGGCATTGCATAATATAGAGATAAATAGTAAAATTCATGTTAATTAACTTTTACGATTCTTTAGTTAGAATTACAATAAATAGTAAATAATAGCAAATAGCAAGCAAATAAACAAGTCAGGAGACTGTGGAAACAAAGCAATAGCTTTACATTGGTGGTATCTTTAATAACGCTTTCCCCCCTGCTTTTTGAACAAGGAGCTCCACATTTTTGGTTTACACTAGACTCTGCAAATTATATAATCAGTCCTAATTGGCAACGTACCTTATGAGTACATAGAGTTGGAGACTGAGGAAGGCTCAAAGCTGAATCTTAAGAGACTGTTGGGAACAAGCTTGGAACAGTGAGTTAAGGGAAATGGAGGAAGATGTTCCAGGCAGAGGGAATAAGATGCACTAAGACCTATAATCTAGAGAGAGCATGACTCCTGTAGAAAACTAGAAAATGTTTGGTTTATCTGAATCTTGAGTTGGAACAGTAGGGTTGAGGGATCTGGCAAGAAATGAATCGGAATAATACAAGAGAGGCCAGATCATGAAGGTGCTGGTGCATGCTCCTTAGGGGGTGGGAAGGCAATGAAGGGTTCTAAACCAGAGTGTTATCAGAGAGGGTGCATTGTAGAAACGTCTTTAGTGCCAGGTTTGATTTTAAGGGTCTCATGCACAGAGCTTTGCTGTTGTCCTTTGGGTCCTACATTGTCTAAGCTCCTGGCCTCTGATTTATCCTTTCACTCAATGTTATACTCCCAGTTGTCAAGCAGAGTACTGTACACTGGTTAGCAATCCCAGGAGAGGACTCTAAATATTTCTACCAAATGCATTCTTTACTTTGAGTCAGCAAGGAAAACACAACTTAGTCAAGCAATGGGTGGAGAAATGCCTTCCTTACCTAGAGACAGGGCAAGGTCTGCCTCAATCATGGACATTAGTCCCACTTAGAAAACGGGTCTCTCTCAACCAGATCAGGGCAATTTGCCTGTGTGCACCCCTCTGTGCCACAGTGGGACCTCACAAAGGACACATAGAGTGAAAGTTGCTCAGCTGTGTCAGACTCTTTGCAATCCCATGAGCTATACAGTCCATGGAATTCTCCATGCCAGAATACTGGAGTGGGTAGCCCACAGAAGGTCATAAAAACAGCACATGCTGTGTGCGTTCTTTAATGATTTAATAGGCCTAAGGCCTGTTCTTCAGTGGTTATATGGGAGTTGAAAACTGCTGGTGAGAGACTGCCTTTACCTACACTATCCTTCAAAGTGCAGTTCAAATGCCATCTGCCCCTTGACTCTTTCAGGATTGCTCTAAAAGCTATAAAGGAAATTCACTGGAGAATGTATAACCTTTCCAACAAATAGTGCAACAAATAATTGCATAAGCAATTATTGCATAAGCAAAGGAAATAGGCTCTGATCCATACCTTGTACCAAACATAAAATTAAATAAAATGGATCTTAAATATGAACCCTAAAACTAAGAATTCTAAAAGAGGACATAGAAATCTTCGTGACCTTGAGTTAGGCAAAAATGACTTAGATATGACACTGAAATATGCTCCATGAAACAATTACAGATAAGATATTACTAAAATTAAACATTTTAAGTCTTCAAAAATCATTGTTAAGAGAATGGAAAGACAAGCCATAGACTGGAAGAAATATTTGCAAAGTATATATCTGATAACTTAAATTCAAATATATAAAGTCCTATAAAAATAAATAGCAAGAAAACAAAAAACCCAACTTTAAAAAAATGAGCAAAAAAACTTAAACATACAACACCTGTTCACCTGACAAAGGTCCATATAGTCAACGCTGTGGTTTCTACAGTAGTCATGTATAGTTGTGACAGCTGAACCATAAAGAAGGCTGAGTGCTGAGGAACTGATGCTTTGAACATTGTGATGCTAGAGAAGATTCTTGAGAGTCCCTTGGACTGCAAGGAGATCAAACCAGTCAGTCCTAAAGGAAATCAACCCCACACTGGGAGGACTGAAGCTGAAGCTAAAGTGCCAAAATACTTTGGCCACGTGATGTGAAGAGCTGTGGAAAAGACCCTGATGCTGGGAAATATTGAAGGCAAAAGGAGAAGAGGGTGCCAGAGGATGCGATGTTTAGACAGCATCACCGACTCAATGGACATGAGTATTTGGGAGATATTGGAGGACACAGGAGCCTGGCATCTGCAGTCCATGGGGTTGCAAAGAGTTGGACATGACTTAGCAACTGAGAAATGTATAGTTCACCAAGGAAGATTGCCGGGAGCCAGCATGAGGAACTCCGCCCATGGCAAAGGTCATGAGGAAGGAGGCTTGGCATACGCAAAGGCGTGATCAAGCCTCAGGAAACCCCCTGTTCCCGAGCATCTAACCCCAAAACCAGAGTCTGTTTTATGCTCTCACCTACACCTCTGACTTTACGGGGGGCTCTCCCCCATAACCGTTTCTCTCAGAGAAGGAGTAAACGCGCAGCTCCAAGGCAATAAAAATTCCTGGGCGTGACAAGAGTGTTTCAGATTACGGACTCCTCTGAAGGTGATCTAGCCCGCCTGTATAGGTTCGTCCGGCCACATGTGATTGTTTACAGCCTCCCAATCTGAGAGGCACGAGATGTTTTAGACTTACTAAAGGCAAATTCTTTTGGGGTGTTAGAAATTATTAGTATAGTGGGTTGGTTAGGAATTATATTGGTGAAGGGTTTTTCATTTGTTGTGTCAATAATTGCTGCTAATTCCCTGCTCTGGGTGGGACAAGGATGTCTCAGGTCAAACCTCTCTGCTGACAGACTAGCTTGTGTGACAGGATTATCCATACTCCTGCCACATGATTGTTTACTACCCCTCAACCATTAACAGCACAGAGAGTTTTGGAGTATTTTGAGAGTCTTAATTAGCATAGGGCTTTTTCTTCTTGTTGAGTCAATGATTGCCGCCAGGCCTCCATATCCTTAGGCACCTGGGAATATATTAATCAATATATTTGGACTATAGAAAAGGAAATATGGTAGTTTTTGATGTTAGCAATACTAGGCTTTTCGAGTTAATGGATTTTCTCTTTTGTAATAGATCACTGTACTTTGTTATAAATCACTGAGTCCTTGCTATGTAAGAATGTAACTTTATCATATCTTAAGACTAAATAGATCTTAAGGGGAGCATTGGTGAAAGGATTTTCATTTGTTGGGCTGATGTTTGCTGCTAAATCTCCATGTTCCCTAACCTTGTAACGAATATAACTAACATATAGGAGAAATAAGCATTAACCTTTAAGCATATAGGAGAAATAAGTATTAACCTTTAAGATTAATCATGTTAACCTTGGGTTAAATAAATTTCTTTCTTGATTGTAATTCACTACACCCTCACCCTATAGGAATGTAATTTTATTTGGAGGGTGGTGCCTGGTTTAAAAAAAAAACACCCTTGGAAGAAATAAGTTTTTTGGTTATCAGAACCGTGTGACTCTGTATTCATCCCTATGTGTAACAAAAGGTATATAAGCAAACCCCAAAATAAAGAAATCGGATCAGTTTCCAGAAAGACTGATTCCCTCATGTCGTTTCTTTCTTGCTCCCTGTTTTTCTGGCTGAATTCCCATCTGGAGCATGGATGCTATTCCACGTAATCCAAGTTATTCAGCCTCTTTTTCTCCACTAATCTTCCTACTACACTATCCATTTCTAATCTCTCTATATCTGTGATTAAATATGTATTTTTCCAAAGACGCCGACTCCGTCCCCACCTTCGAATCACCCTGGATCCACCGGGGCTGGACCCTGGCAGAAGATAGATGAATATCAAATAAACACGTGAAAGATAAACAACATAATTATACTTTCAAGTACATTTATGAGTAGTTTTATTGAAGTGTAGTTGATTCATAATGTGCTAATTTCTACTATAATAGCAAAGTGATTCGGTTATACATATATACACATTCTTTTTTATGTTATTTTCCATTATAGTTTATCATAGGATTTTGAATATAGTCTTTTGTGTAAAATTTTAATTATAAAATTGAAAATAAAGATCTCCATTAGATATAACTACCTATCAATGCAAAGAAATAGAGGAAAACAACAGAATGGGAAAGACTAGAGATCTCTTCAAGAACATTAGAGATACCAAGGGAACATTTCATGCAAAGATGGGCTTGATAAAGGACAGAAATGGTATGGACCTAACAGAAGCAGAAGATATTAAGAAGAGGTGGCAAGAATACACAGAAGAATTGTACAAAAAAGAGCTTCACGACCCAAATAATCATGATGGTGTGATCACTAATCTAGAGCCAGACATCTTGGAATGTGAAGTCAAGTCGGCCTTAGGAAGCATCACTACAAACAAAGCTAGAGGAGGTGATGGACTTCTGGTTGAGTTGATTCAAATCCTGAAAAATGATGCTGTGAAAGTGCTGCACTCAATATGCCAGCAAATTTGGAAAACTCAGCAGTGGCCACAGGACTGGAAAAGGTCAGTTTTCATTCCAGTCCCAAAGAAAGGCAATGCCAAAGAATGCTCAAACTACCACACAATTGCACTCATCTCACACGCTAGTAAAGTAATGCTCAAAATTCTCCAAGCCAGGCTTCAGCAATATGTGAACCATGAACTTCCAGATGTTCAAGCTGGTTTTAGAAAAGGCAGAGGAATCAGAGATCAAATTGCCAACATCCACTGGATCATTGAAAAAGCAAGAGAGTTCCAGAAAAACATCTATTTCTGCTTTATTGACTATGCCAAAGCCTTTGACTGTGTGGATCACAATAAACTGTGGAAAATCCTGAAAGAGATGGGAATACCAGACCACCTGACCTGCTTCTTGAGAAACCTATATGCGGTCAGGAAGCAACAGTTAGTTAGAACTAGACATGGAACAACAGACTGGTTCCAAATAGGAGAAGGAGTACTTCAAGGCTGTATATTGTCACCCTGCATATTTAACTTCTATGCAGAGTACATCATGAGAAACGCCGGGCTGGAAGAAGCACAAGGTGGAATCAAGATTGCTGGGAGAAATATCAATAACCTCAGATATGCAGATAACACCACCCTTATGGCAGAAAGTGAAGAGGAGCTAAAACGCCTCTTGATGAAAGTGAAAGAGGAGAGTGAAAAAGTTGGCTTAAAGTTCAACATTCAGAAAACTAAGATCATGGCATCTGGTCCCTTTGCTTTTGAATATAGATGGGGAAACAGTGGACACAATGTCAGGCTTTATTTTTGGGGGCTCCAAAATCACTGCAGATGGTAATTGCAGCCATGAAATTAAAAGACGCTTACTCCTTGGAAGAAAAGTTATGACCAACCTAGATAGCATATTCAAAAGCAGAGACATTACTTTGCCAACAGAGTTCCGTCTAGTCAAGGCTATGGTTTTTCTAGTGGTCATGTATGGATGTGAGAGTTGGACTGTGAAGAAAGCTGAGCGCCGAAGAATTGATGCTTTTAAACTGTGGTGTTGGAGAAGACTCTTGAGAGTCCCTTGGACTGCAACGAGATCCAACCAGTCCATCCTAAAGGAGATCAGTCCCGGGTGTTCATTGGAAGGACTGATGCTGAAGCTGAAACTCCAATACTTTGACCACCTTTTGCGAAGAGCTGACTCTTTGGAAAAGACCCTGATGCTGGGAGGGATTGAGGGCAGGAGGAGAAGGGGACGACAGAGGATGAGATCGCTGGATGGCATCACCGACTTGGTGGACATGAGTTTGAGTGAACTCCAGGAGTTGGTGATGGACAGGGAGGCCTGGTGTGCTGTGATTTATGGGGTCGCAAAAGTCGGACACAACTGAGTGACTGAACTGAACTGAACATATCTATTGAGCTTCCCTGATGGTTCAACAGTAAAGAATCTGCCTGCAATGCAGGAGACCCGGATATGATCTCTGGGGTGGGAATATCCCCTGCAGAAGGGAATGGCAACCTACTCCAGTATTTGCCTGGAGAATCCCATGAACAGAGGAACCTGGTGGGCTACAGTACAAGGGGTCTCAAAGAATCAGATACAGCTGAGCAACTAACACTTTCATTTATCATTTTTATTTAGCAGAATGACTAATACTTTAAAAACATATGAAATCTTGGGAAGGATTTGGAAGAACTAAAACTCTTGCATACAGCTAGTGGGAATGTAATATTCGACAACTACTTTAGAAGACAGTTTGGCAGTTTCTTAGCATGTGGAACATGTACTTATAATATGATCCAGTCATTCCACTGCAGGATTTACTCAAGAGAAAAGACAGCATATGACCCCACAGTGCTGGTACACACATTTTTTCATGTCTATTTGTAATGGCCAAAAGCTAGAAACAATGCAAATATTCATCACTAGGTGAGCAGATAAACAACTTTGGTGTATCTGCACAGTGGAATACTACTCATCAGTGAAAAGGGAATAGCCCCTGATGTATGAGACAACATGCATGAGTTCTCAGAGTAATTATGCCGAGAGAGAGAAAGCAGAAACTAAAGAATGCATCAGTTCAGTTCAGTTCAGTCGCTCAGTCGCGTCCGACTCGTTGAGACCCCATGAATCGCAGCACGCCAGGCCTCCCTGTGCATCACCAACTCCCGGAGTTCACTCAGACTCTAACGATTCCATTTATATAAGCCTCTTGAAAATGCAAGCAAATTTGCAGTGACAGAAAGCAGATGGTGGCTGCCTGCAGACAGGGAGAAGGGAGGTGGAAAAGAGTTCATGGGGAGTTACCCAAGGGAGAGATTACAAAGAAGCATGAGAAAAATTGGGGTTTGTGGGGAGTTACCCAAGGGAGAGATTACAAAGAAGCATGAGAAAAATTGGGGTGTGTGAAAAATATGTTCATTAACTTGATTGTGTTGATGGATTCACAATTGTCTGTGTATATCAGACTTTTCAAATTGTACACTTTAAACATGTGCAAGTTATTCTACATCAGTTAACGTATCAGTAAAGCTTCAAAAAATCATTTTGGACAGTTTTCCTGGCCAATAATGCATTCTTTTAATGACTCTATATTATCCCATCATGATACACCACTTTTTATTCAACACTTTCAGGCCATATTTTTGCTTGTTTGTTTAAACCACCAGAAAATTATGCTATATTTAACAAACTTGTTCATATATACTTATTACTTAAATAGATATATTATTGTTTATTATTATATATTCTTATTTATATAAGTATTGCATGTTTATACATGTTACATTAGAAAAAATGACGTAGGTTCGAGAATGTGTATTTCTGCTTTTCACATATTTTATGTGCAGTTTTTACTTTTAATGCCTTTTACCAGAAAAGTTTCCAAAATGGTTTATAGCAATTCACATTCCCATCAAAATGAGAGTGCCTCAAATGAACTTATTTGCAAAACAGAAATAGAATCAAAGATGTAGAAAACAAACTTACGGTCATCAAGGGGAAAACGAGGTAGGGAGGGATCAGTTGTGAGTCTCGGACTGACATATACACACTACTATATATGAAATAGATCACTAGTAAGAACCCACTATATAGCACTGAGAACTCTACTCAGTACTCTGTAATGGCCTATACGGGAAAGGAATCTAAAGAGTGGATACATGTATATACTTCACTATGCAATCCACTATGCAACCATTCCTTGGAGAAGGAAATGGCAACCCACTCCAGTATTCTTGCCTGGAGAATCCCATGGAGAATCTCCATTGGAGAAGCTTGGTGGGCTACAGTCCACGGGTTGCAAAGAGTTGGACACGACTGAGTGACTTCACTTCACTTTCACTTTCACTTCACATGCAACAGAAGGTAACACATCCTTGTAAATCAACTGTTCTCCAGTAATGATTTTTTTTTAAGCGCTGAATTTAACCACTCAATCAGTTTGCCAATGTGTAACATCAAAAATGCTATCTAAGTCTTTGTTAAGGTGGTATTTCTCTGTAATTCAGAAAGGTTTCACACATTTATCCGTCCTTTCCCTCCTACTTCGCTGATTGTTCTTATTCCTTTAACAAAACAAGAGGGTCTTCAGAAATACTAGTTGAATGAATAAATAAAGATGTCTCATAATTAGAATTTTCTTTATCAATTGATAGGAACTCTTTGTATACTGGGCTGTTATAGTTTTCCTACTATCTGAATTGTTTTCCATTTCTTGTTTGTCTCTTGATATTGTTTATGCCATATATTGAAGCCCACAAGAGAGCTTTTGGTACATGATGAGTACAAAGCTGATAAAATCTGTAAACCACTCCATAAGTCTTGGTGTGTCCAGTAATCATGTTGCTGCCCCATCTCTAATTACATTCAATGTGTCTATTACTGTGTCTCCAGGATAGTTTAATGACTCTAGAGCTGCTGCTGCTGCCAAGTCGCTTCAGTCGTGTCCAACTTTATGTGACCCCATAGACAGCCTCCCACCAGGCTCCCCCGTCCCTGGGATTCTCCAGTCAAGAATACTGGAGTGGGTTGCCATTTCCTTCTCCAATGCATGAAACTGAAAAGTGAAAGTGAAGTCACTCAGTCGTGTCTGACTCTTAGCGACCCCATGGACTGCAGCCCACCGGGCTCCTCCATCCATGGGATTCTGCAGGCAAGAGTACTGGCGTGGGGTGCCATCGCCTTCTCCAGACTCCAGAGCAAGGCCTCTCATATCACCTGTGGGCCTTATTTTACTAAATCAGGAAGCAAGACACAAGCAAAAGAATAGCCTTTCCAGCCCTACAGACAGACTGGAAATAAGAGAGTGACTGTTAGCCAAAATGAGGGGAGAGCATATCTTTTAGGATATTTACAATGAGTAGTTAAGGAACATAAATATGATATATCCTAAAGATAAACTTAGACTTCCCAGGTGGCACTAGTGGTAAAGAACCACCTACCAGGGCTGGAGACATGAGACCTGGGTTTGATCCCTGGTCAGGAAGATCCCCTGGAGAAGGAATAGGAACCCACTCCAGTATTTTTGCCTGAAGAATCCCGTGGACAGAGGAGCCTGGACGGCTACAGTCCACAGGGTCGCAAAGAGTCAGACATGACTGAAGTGACTTATCACAGCACAGCACAAAGATAAGTTTGGTTTCTCTATATAATAAATTAGTTCATATTTTTTCACTGATAATTTAATTTCACTTATATGATGTTCTGTTCTCAAAAGAACTTAAAAAAAAGGTAAACTCGAATATTGACATTTAAGATTGCTACTAACTGAATTGTCTTCAGAATCCTGACTCACTTTGAGTTGAGATTTATAAAGCAACAGTGCTGTGCATAGTACATGCTGGTTGAAGGAATGACTAGAGGAATCTCAGAAAGTAGAATTTTAGAAATGCAAGGAAACTTTATGCAGTCTGGTTACCTCATTTTCAAGTGAAGAATGAGGTCCAGGAGAGTGGGTGACTTGCTGGGTTCAGCCAGTGAGTTTGGGTAGGGTTGGGATAGATACTCTGCTTTAGGACACCCTACCTAACACCCTTAGTTAATTCAATACTTAATAAAATATACCCACTCCTGGGCATATGTCCAGACAAAACCATACTTTAAAAAGATTCATGGACTTCAGGGTTCACTGCAGCACTATTTACCATAGCCAGGACATGTCCATCAACAGAGGGAACGGATAAAGAAGGCGGGGTACATGTATACGATGGAGTATTGTGTCTGGGCTTGCTCAGTGGTGTCCAGGTCTTTGTGACCCCATGGACTGCAGCCCACCAGGCTCCTCTGTCCATGGAGTTTTTCAGGCACGAATACTGGAGTGAATTGCCACTTCCTCCTCCAGGGGATCTCCCTGACATAGGGATTGAATTTATATCTTCTGTTGCTCCGGAGTTAGCAGGTGGATTCTTTACCACTTGTGCCACCTGGGAAGCCTACAATGTAATATTACTCAGCCATAAAAAAGAACAAAGTAATGCCATTTGCAGCCACATGGATGGGCCTAGAGCTTACCATACTGAGTGAAGTAAGTCAGACAGAGGAAGACAAATATGGTATCACTTATATAAAGAACCTATTTATAAAACATAAATAAATGGATGTAGAAAATAAACTTATGATTCCTGAAGGGGAAATGGGGGGCATAAATTGGGATATTGGAATTGACATCTATATATATATATATATATAGAATTCTATATGTAAAAGAGATAACTAATAACCCACAGTATACCACAGGAAACTCTACCAAATATGCTATAATGACCTGAATGGGAAAAGAATCTAAAAAAACAGTGGATTTGTGTATATGTATAACTGATTCACTTTGGTGTACACATGAAACTAACACAACGTAAATCAACTATGCTTCCCCCACAAAAAAGAAAGTATAAAAGCCCAAACAGCAACAAAAACCCTTATCCACTTGTCTCTAACCAAGCATTGGACAAATAGGTGGAGAAGCTTGGTTTTCCTTTGTGTTTAATGGGAAGAGCATACTGCTGCTTTTGTAGTTGATTCTCAGATAATTAAAGTGTGTTCTTACTTGTTCCCAGCAGCTCAACTCAGCAGAAGAGGAAAGTTGGGCTGAGGGATGCTAAGACACTAGTCCAGTCACTTAGGACCTGAGTGTCCAGTTTTGATTCTTACACTGTTTGTAGAAGGCAGCCTCAGGATGAAGACACTAAGAAAAGTGTGACCTATCTACGTTCTCATTTTGCAGTATACTAGCTGTCACTATGTTTTATGGGTTAAATAGACCTCTGCCATAGATATGACTATGTTCACCTCAGATAACATGGTCAGGTGTCTTACATGATATGAAGCTCAGGAGTGACATACACCCAACTTGAACATGGACCTGAAATCATTTCTGAGCCAATAAGATTTTTATCCGTCTTATAAAATATATATGCTCCCCATTCCTGGCACGTCTTGGATGCCTCATCCATCCTGCCAACTTCATGAGCAAAGCACTCATGGACTTCCTTTCCCCCATGGCCTTCAGAAAGCCCAGAAACTTAGAATTCCTTGTGAGAAGAGGCAGCTGCAGGGGCATTCTATCTGAATTCTTTAAACATAAGCGATTTAAGTCACTTCCTTTTTACTTTGTTTGAGTTCATTTTAATAATAATACATTTGCATGAGTCGAAGACATTCAAAAATAAATAAGAGAAAGTATATAGGGAAAAATTTTCCTTGTATCTTTATCCTTGTCAACTAGTCCTCCTTTCAGGCAGATTAGGTTTTGGGTACATTCTTCCAGAGTTATTTTATACATATACAAGTGTATAGGTGTGTCTGTTCATAGATGTGTACTTATATTTATTCACCTTTTCAAAAATGATTTCATTCTATGCACAATATTTTGTACTTTGAGTTTTTCACTTTATAGTATAGCCTGGAACTTTTTCCGGGTAAGTATATAAAATAGTTCTTTATTCTTTTTATTGCTGCAGAGTATCCCATTGTGTGGATATAGCATAATTTGTTTAACCAGTCTTCTACTAATAAACACTAAGATATTCTTTTCTATGCTTGTTATTGCAGAAAAAGTTGAAATAATGCTGTACATTGATTATTTTATTAACCTGTGACAGTACATTTGAATTGGATAAATTTCAAGCAGTGGAATTTCTGGGTCATGGCATAAAATACATGTATTTTGATGAACACTGCCAAATTTCCCTGCATAGGAATGTTAAAACTATATAGAATCTTCTTGTTTTCTTATGACCCTGTGAATCTAAATATATGTGCTTTGTTGTTTGGGGTTAGGAAGCGAACTTTTTATGAAGTAAAGGAAGAGAAATAGAGTAAAGCACGTGTGCTTAGTCACTCAGTTGTGTCATCTCTTTGGGAACCAAGGATGTAGTCCGCCAGGCTCCTCTGACCATGGAATTAATTCTCCAGGCAAGAATACTGGCATGGGTAGCCATTTCCTTCTTCAAGGGATCTTCCAACCAATCTGAGCTTCCAGGAAGCTATTACTATTGAGTAATGCCAGTAGCAAATATCAGAGAAGGCAATGGGACCCCACTCTTGCCTGGAAAATCCCATGGATGGAGGAGCCTGGTAGGTTGCAGTCCATGGGATCGTGAAGAGTCGGACATGACTGAGCGACTTCACTTTCACTTTTCACTTGCATGCATTGGAGAAGGAAATGGCAACCCACTCCAGCGTTCTTGCCTGGAGAATCCCAGGGACGGGGGAGCCTGGTGGGCTGCCATCTATGGGGTCACACAGAGTCGGACATGACTGAAGTGACTTAGCAGCAGCAGCAGCAGCAGCAAATATATTTCCATGACGTTAATATGTGCCAGGCATTTCTAAGAGCTTTATGTTGATCAGTGGGTGAATATTTTCTCCACTACTTTCTTCATTTCTCCAAAGAAGAATTCTGCACACTCAGCTGAAAATATTTTCTAGTAATTATATAATAAAACATAAAAATTGAGGAGGGTTTTTTCTTTCAACTTTTTAATCTTCAAATCTTTTCTCATGTGATTGTTGGAAAGAATACCAATTTCTTCCTAATTTATAGCCTGCTTCCTGCTTCATTTTTGCCATCTTTTCCCTTTCCTTCCTCCTAACCTTCCTCCCTTATGCAAACTTCTCTGCACCCCACCACAGCACATCACTGTGTGGAGGGGCAGGTCCTAATAGAATCTTGTGAGTAGGTTCTTATTTCCATGTAAAACATTTAATGGACTTGTTCCTCTCATAGGATGGGCAGTGGCTGTTTTCTTTGTCCTCTTTAGTTTATCCAGGATTTCATTTTTACTCACCAGGAATGAGTCATTTTCCAATATCTTAATATTTCTTTTCTTTGATTACCAGCGCATTTTGTTGACTGTCTGTTTAGAGCTTGTTTTCTCAGTGGTTTACTCTGGGGGACCAGCAGCAGCAAACGAGAACAGGAAGCACTTTGCAGAGCCTGCCGTGTGCTGGGCTGTGTGCTAGGGACGTCCACACTGCTCTTGGGGTGCAGAGCTTATGTGTCTTCCCCCCTCCCTCAACTACATCTTTCACTTGCAACATGCACCTCGCACCAGGCACTCCTTCATTCTGAGACCTGGTTGAGGCATGGGTGTGGCTTTCAGGGTGTCTCCAAAGGATAAGGCTATTGGTAGAATAAGGCTGAACCAGTGGCATTCAGGTGGTGGAAAGGGCCAGAAGGGTGAATCCCCCTCCATGGTCTCATTGGGGACGCCTGTGAAGTCCACACAGCGCAGCTCTTCTTTGGCAACCCTCCCGTAGAAACCCCATTAAAGTCCCCTGTGTTCAGACTGGGGGCCACATGCTGGGTCTTCTCACCTTTCGTGGAAGAGCCAGCATAGCCGGAGTCGTGCCGCATTGTGTCAAATCTCTTGTCTCATTTTCCTTTCACCCTCATAGTTGCCGCCCTAGGCTTGTCGCAACCACTTGAACTATCCTTACCATGGTGTTTGCCTCTGGGTCTTTGCAGGGGACCCCGGCTCAGATCTATACATCAACTTATTTAGTCCTCACAGGAACTCTACTAGGTAGATACCGTTCTTCCCCATTTCAAAGATGATGAGACTGAGACACAGGGGCTTCACTGACTTATCCAAGGTCACAGAGTTACTTTGTGCCGGCGCTGGATTTCAGTATACCCTGCCTCTAGTCCTGATGCCCTTAACCACTGCTCTCAGCTGCCTCCCAGTACGAAACCTCTTGCAGCCGAGACGTGGAGCAGCCCCTGGGCTCACTCACTAGCTAAGTGACTTGTTCCTGAGCAACTTCTTTCCATCGTGGGATTTGAATTTGAACTTCAGCAAAATGATCATTTGTTATATGTCATGGACCTTGGGAGGACCTTTGAAACTGAATTCCCAGGGATTGTTGTGAGTATGGAATGCTTCATGTACATTTTTCTGAGAATTTGGCACATACAGGCGACCCATATGCTGATCATATTTTCTGGCCTAAGCCTGACATATGTAGCACCTCAATTCTTCTTCCATGCTGGAGGACAAGTGACCTGGGAATCTGAAACACACAGCTAAAACACAGAAACATGACACAGTTAAAGCTAGTGGACACGGGGGAAAGATTGGAAAGGAATTTTTTATACAGAACTTTCTGTTGGGATAACATTATCCTCCCTTCCACATTTGACCTTCAAGTCCCAAGAAACCTGGGCTTAACGGCTTTGATTCACTCTCATAATAAGGTGACCGAGTGAGGCTGACTTCATGAGTCCTGTCCTTGCATGCTGATGGAGAACGCTGTAGTAAGAGACTCAGAAGGCCACTACCAGGCAGCTCCGTGATAAAGAGTCTGCCTGCCAGTGCAGGAGGCGCCGGAAACGTGGGTTTGACCCCTGGGTTGGGAAGATTCCCCGGAGGAGGGCATGGCAACCCACTCCAATATTCTTCCCGGGAGAATCCCATGGACAGAGGAGCCTGGTGAGCTATAGTTCCTGGAGCTGCAAAGAGTCAGACATGATTTCGGGACAGCACACACACGTGCACTCTAAAAGAGGTCACTGGAAAAGAATCAGAGACAGCATGAATAACGGCTTAAACATCAGAAGCCTCTCTGTAGAACAGGCAGAGAGCATTGAACATCATACCTCTTGGGGTCTGGTGCAGATGTTTTGAGGTAAATATAGTTTGCATTGTCGCTATCCCTGTCAAAAATTAATCTCTTTGAGACCAATCTCTGAAACCCTGTCCTGTGATTAAATGAGGAGACTCTGGAGAAGCTTCAAATGTTATTGAGTGAGATGCTACAGACTGTAATTAGGGCTTGCGAGAGCTGTGTCATGACCCTGAATGACCAGTTCCTGGTGTCAAAATTCCAAAGGACTGTCTTGGTCCAGAACCACATATCTTAAACGAAAGAGAGTGATATAAAGTGGAGCCCAGCTAGAGATCGTCTTGACTCCATAGCTCGGCCCTCACCAACCACTGAGGAGGGCAGGAAGTCTCTGATGTGTGTCCGGAACTTGTTGGGTATGAGAGGAGCGTTAGCCATTGGGTCTCCAAGCACAACATTATGTGGGCATGTATGTCAGTCACTGGCCACCTAGGAGCAGGTGTGGGCTTTGTAAAGCTAGCGGCTCTCCTTAACATCCAAATTCCTCCCAGGCTCTGTGGGCTTACCAGAGCTATTATTTGTCGTTTGTTCAGCCTACATCTTTTTGAGATAATATGGCAATGCGTAAGACCACAGCTGTGCCCTTCCTCAAATCCTCTCCTATTTAGACTTGGGTTTTGTCCGATGAAGAGAAATTTACCATAAAGCACAATGTCTTCTGGGTATGACTGGCCGAGCCAAATAGGATGGGGATATCACCTGACTTTTAAAGAAGCTTCAATTCTGAAAGGCCAGTTTGCAAGCCTCACACATTTTTGTCACTGACACCAAGCTGGGAAAGAAGCTAAAATATTTTGATCACTGGGTATGGGCCTTTGTGGCAGATGGTCTCTTCAGCAGTATTCCATTTGGGGGGTCAGTGGGGGAGAAAGGAAGATATCCAAATAGAATATATAAAGTCAAGGAGATGCAAACTTGGCCTCATTTTACAAGGTTTTGTGCCAAACTTTGGAACACCCGTGTGTCTCCAGTCCAGCGGGTAGAGGTTCCCTGTCTGAGCAATGTGACAAGGATGACAGTTCATTTAAACAGTCTGCTGGGAGGATTTGCTGGGGTGGGAACCCAGGGGCCAAGGAGCTTGGACAGGATGGGAAAATGTGTATGCCTGTACCATGGGGCAGGAAGGGGAGGGGTGCTTGCCGTTTTGCTTGCACAAACCATTGGTAGGAAGAAGGTTGTCAGAGGCATGTGTTTAAGTAAAAAGCTTTGAGAAATGCAGCAGAGAAGAGCTGAGTCATCTTAGGCGACTTTGCACAGGGCTGAAACCCCCAGCACAACTCCTTGTCCCAGGACCTGGATGCTGCTGGCTGGGCACAGGCTGGCAGGGGTCCAGAGACTGAGTGTGCCCAGCAGATTTGGCCCCACCCCTACTCTCACCAAATAACCATTATGATAATGCAAATAAACTCAGAAAAAAGCATGGGACATTACAAGCTACCAAGCAGAACCTGGGCTCTTAGAGGTCAACAAGACTGCCAATTCCAGCTCACTAAGTTTTCTGTCTTGATGTTATTTATTTGTTTGCCTGGAAACTGAAGCTTTTGTATGAAAACTCTTAGGCAGAGCAAGAAAATCATTGGTGGGGGGGACCATTTTCCCCAGAGGCCCAGTGGGTACAGAACTGACAGACAGGAGACCAGAGAATAATATTATAATGGCTTACCATTGCCCACTGAGCCCCAGGTTGAAGATAGCTTTCCTGGTTGCCTTTAGTCCTTGGTGGATTTGTGCTTGGACTAGCTTTTGTTGTCTCAGAGAGCAGAGGCCATTTTGAGGACCCTCACAAGGGCGGCTGGTGAGCCATCACACACCGGTGCCTACCTGATGGCCCCTCAGGCAGTGGTGAGCTCCGGGGACCATATTGCTGAGCAGTAGCTGTGCTTTAAGACTTGTTCCACTCCTAGCGGAAGAGAGGAGAGGAAGTTGGCCCACAGGGAGCACACTGCTTATAACTTCCATAAATCGTGTGATTTGATTCTTTTTCTCTTGCCATAAAAAAGACCAACTGAATCTTCAAGGTAATTACTCAGAACTAGCAGTTTAAGACAGGGGACCCCAGCCTGCAGAATCTAATGCCTGATTATTTGAGGTGTAGCTGATGTAATAACAGAGATAAAGTGCACAGTAAATGTAATGGGCTTGAATCATCCTCAAACTACCCTCCCCCATCCATGGAAAAAATGGTCTTCCACGAAACGGATCTCTACAGCCAAAGAGTTGGGGATCACTTGTCGAGGACACCTGGTCTCTGGTACCTTCCCTTAACTAGCCATAAGAAGTGGCAGCAAGAGTAGTCAGAGAATGGTTATCTTTCTTTAATACACTCACAGAAACACATGATAACATACAGCATACTACAGTTTACAAAGTGCTTCCCATTCACTTTTAGATTTTTTCTTGGCCATAACAAGCATGGGTGCCTCTAGTCTACAGATATGGAAAATGAGTTTTAGGAGGTCAAGTGATTTGCACAAAGCAAGACAACTCATTAACAGAGAGCTGGGACAAAAAGGCACAAACTTGAGATTTCTGACACAAAGCCTGGCATTCCTATTCTTTTTACATAACTGCCTCCCTTTTGGAGAGCGAGTGCTAAGTGAGTGCATCACTGTGAAACCTGTAGATCTTTGGGGAACTTTTAAAATGGAAATAGCCTAGTACAAAATGAGGCTAATTTTCCCTCTTTGCTGGAGAGATTAGCTCCGGAAAAGCTGTAGCAGCAGTCAGGATGAGTCTGATGAGTCTGATCGGAACAGGAAACATCCTTTCAGCTTCCCCCATCTGCCCCCCACCATCTCCCCCCCACCCCGGCCCTCTGCTTCTCCCCACCATCCCCCATGCCACCTTCTGGAGTAGAGAGATGACTGGATTTTTTTTGTTGTTGTTGCAATTTTTGCAAATCTCTGGCACGTGTTGCCAATCAACTTTCAACCCTTGCTGTGGTTGTGCAGTTTAGGTCCTGGGCAGGAGGTAAGACTGGAACTTTGAGTTTCTCTGTGCTTCCTGAAACTTCAACAGCAGCTGCTAGAAAACTGAAAAGGGGAGAGTAAGGTGTTCATTTCTCTCCTATTTTTACTCTCAACTTTTTACATAACTTCAGACATTCAGGAAAGTTACCTACATGGATGTGAGAGTTGGACTGTGAAGAAGGCTGAGCACCGAAGAATTGATGCTTTTGAACTGTGGTGTTGCTGAAGACTCTTGAGAGTCCCTTGGACTGCAAGGAGATCCAACCAGTCCATTCTGAAGGAGATCAGCCCTGGGATTTCTTTGGAAAGAATGATGCTAAAGCTGAAGCTCCAGTACTTTGGCCACCTCATGCAAAGAGTTCACTCATCGGAAAAGACTCTGATGCTGGGAAGGATTGGGGGCAGGAGGAGAAGGGGACAACAGAGGATGAGATGGCTGGATGGCATCACGGACTCGATGGACGTGAGTCTGAGTGAACTCTGGGCGTTGGTGATGGACAGGGAGGCCTGGCGTGCTGCGATTCATGGGGTCGCAAAGAGTCGGACATGACTGAGCGACTGAAATGAACTGAACTCAACTGAATATATAGTTCACCCAATTACTAACATTTTATTTTCCTTCTCTTTCTTTTTTTCTATGCATGTACAGATACATCTATATCTATTAATATATCTATCTATTTCAATGCATAATTTTTCTGAATTTCATCAGAGTTGCTGATACAGTACCTTTTATCTCTAAATGCTTCACTGTGTGCTTCCTAAAAATCAGGACATTCTCTTACATAACCAAAATGTAAATAGCAAGCTTAGGTAACATGGTCACAATAATGCTACGTATAGACCTTCTTGATTGCTGGGAGAAATATCAATAACCTCAGAAATGCAGATGACACCACCCTTATGGCAGAAAGTGAAGAGGAACTAAAAAGCCTCTTGATGAAAGTGAAAGAGGAGAGTGAAAAAGTTGGCTTAAAGCTCAATATTCAGAAAACGAAGATCATGGCATCTGGTCCCATCACTTCATGGCAAATCGATGGGGAAACAGTGGAAACAGTGTCAGACTTTATTTTTTGGGGCTCCAAAATCACTGCAGATGGTGATTGCAGCCATGAAATTAAAAGACGCTTACTCCTTGGAAGGAAAGTTATGACCAACCTAGACAGCATATTTGAAAGTAGAGACATTACTTTGCCAACAAAGGTCCATCTAGTCAAGGCTATGGTTTTTCCAGTGGTCATGTATGGATGTGAGAGTTGGACTGTGAAGAAAGCTGAGCGCCAAAGAATTGATGCTTTTGAACTGTGGTGCTGGAGAAGACTCTTGAGAGTCTCTTGGACTGCAAGGAGATCCAACCAGTCCATCCTAAAGGAGACCAGTCCTGGGTGTTCTTTGGAAGGAAAGATGCTAAAGCTGAAACTCCAGTACTTTGGCCACCTCATGCGAAGAGTTGACTCATTGGAAAAGACTCTGATGCTGGGAGGGATTGGGGGCAGGAGAAGAAGGGGACGACAGAGGATGAGATGGCTGGATGGCATCACCGACTCAGTGGACGTGAGTTTGAGTGAACTCCAGGAGTTGGTGATGGGGTCGCAAAGAGTCAGACACGACTAAGCAACTGAACTGAACTGAACTGAGCCTTCTTAACTTTCTTAGACCTTCTTAACTTTGGCTAGTTGTCCCAGTATTATCATGCGTACAAAATAAACTATTAGATTGTGCTTTGCATTCAAGAGTCATATCTCTTTAGCTGTCTTTGATCTGGACGTTTCTCAGTCTCTCTTTCACTCTGATGGGCTTGACACTTTTGAAGATGACAAGTCCATTATTTTGTAGACTGTCTTTCAGTTCAGGCTTGTCTGCTGTTTCATTCTGGTTGGATTCTAGAAGTGAAGAAAAAAAATGTCAATACTAAAAGCACAAATAAATATCCCAGATTAAAATGGTTGTTTCTTTTCTCTTTTTTCCTCCTGTTCCACTGTTTTCCATCACTTAGTACCAATTTCCTTTAGACCAAGGACACTACATTTAAGTGCTTATTTTTTAACTGATTAACATTTTGTTAATCCCACTTCATTGCTCTTTTTGTGGTAGGTTTGATGACTTTTTAATTGTACTTAATTTAATTTATTTATTTACATATACATGTATCTGTTCTTTTTTAAGATCTTTTCCCATTTGAGTTGTTACATAATATTGAGCAGAGTTCCATGTACTGTACAGTAGGTGCTTGTTGGTTATCTGTTTTAAATATAGCAGTTTTTACATGTCCACCCAAACTCCCTAACTATCCCTTTCCCCCTTCTCCCATTTGTACTTTTCTGATTTGTAAATGCTCATTTGAATAATTTTAAAATATTCTGCTTATAAGCTCTTTTTAAAATTTCTCACCATATTCTCCTTTTTTGAAGTGTAATGTGTATGCTCTTTTGTCTCCTTTTCATTGGTTTCTTACACATTCCCAAGAAGTCGTATGTGTGTCTGGTGTCCCTAGATGTACAAACCATATACCTTTTATTAAGGACATCCCTAAGTCCCTTTTGTCCCATGCTTAAAAAACGATTTTTGTTTCCGGTGATTGCTTCTCATTTGGTTAGTGAGGTGACCCTCAGGGCAGGAATCCATTTGGTATTTAGCAAAGTGTGTAAGCATGACAAGATCTCTTGAAAACAAGCTCTGAAAGTCTGAGAGTCATTAGCAGAGGCCGGGCAGGGTGGGCTGGACAGAAGGTGCAGTGTGAAACAAGTAGGCTGTCGTCATTTTGAAATGAAGCGCTTTCTGTTTCTTTTTAGTGCTGAGTTGAAGGTGGCTAGAGCGGAACTGGGAGCAGCTTCCTGGGTGCTTTCCATGTCTCCTTCGCCTCTACCAGCTCATCATACTCACCCCATCGCACAGCAGAGTTGATACAAAAGAGGGAGAGGAAGTATCAGGAACATGTTCTGAAATTACTGGAGAAAGAGCAACTCCCGTCTGGAGAGTAGGAAAAAATAGAATACAAATATATCCATTCTGTTCTTACTATTTTATTGTGGGATGCTGGTCAGGGACAGTTCCAAAAGAGAGTGAGGTTGTGGAAGTGACGATTTGCTGTAGAAAGAAAGGGAACTGTGGAAAAAATACAGTAGTTAAAAATGAAGTGTGTATTTCCTATGCCCCCACAGACTTGGAAATGCTTCCAAGTGGTGTCATGCGGAGGGAATTTTGTGGCTTGTCTCTGATTCATGCCAGTCCTCCTGGGTACATAGTCCTGGAGATGATGTATCAGAAGGCAAGTCAACATGACTTAGGTTGATTAAAGGACTGTTATCTAAAGGTTATCGTAACTATTTCTATAAAGCCCAAGTTTCACTACTTCCTTTGTATTTTTAATTCAAAATTTAGGCTTTGTGATTTGGAAGGAAACACAAGAAGTGGGTGATGGAGACCCTGCAAAAATCCAGAATCCCTTCATTTATGTACCTGAGTTCTTCCTACTAGATGTGTTTGCCTGCACATAAGCCAGAGAGCAAAGACATAACTCGATGATGTTAAAGTATTCAGTTTTTAAAGGCCCAAGACATAGAACCAAATTGTGATTGCAAGAAGAAGAAACTAAAAATACTTTACATGAATAAAAATGTCGTGTTATTTGCTGGGGACTTGCCTGGAGGCCAGTGGTTAAGACTTTGCCTTCCAATGAGCAGGGAGTGGCTTCCATCCTTGGTTGGGGAGCTAGGATCCCACATGCCTCATGGCCAAAAAAACTAAAGCATGATACAAAAGCAATGTTGTAAAAAATTCAATAAAAAATGTAAAAATGGTCCATATAAGAAACCTTATAAAAATGTTGTTTGTGCTCTTACTCTATAATAACCTCTTTCTCTTTTTATTCTCCACCCTCCATATGTTTATGCTGATCTTTATCACTTTTAGGGCAGGGTCATATGAACATTCAAAGTTTTAATGTTTTCACATACTTAAGAATTCAATTCAATTCACACTGACTTAGCCTCTAGTACGCCTAAGACGGGCTTCCCAGGTGGCTCATTGGTAAAGAATCCACCTGTCGATGCAGGAGACGTAGGGGACGTGGGTTAGATCCCTGGGGCAGGAAGATCCCCTGGAGGAGGAAATGGCAACCCACTCCAGTATTCTTGCCTGGAGACTTCTATGGACAGAGGAGCCTGGCGGGCTACGGTCCATGGGGTCACAAAGAGTCAGACACGGCTGAGCGTGCGCATAGCCATGCCTAAGACACTGGGCCAGGTGGGATGAGACTGCCAATAAAAACCAGAGCATGGCCTCAGCTCGAAGAGTGTCCTCTTTCAGTATAGGGAGAGCAAGCTAGAGATCTTGGAAATGAGCAAACATAACACAGCAAGAAAACTCAGAGGAAGTCAGCATGACTTCCTCACGTTCAGAGGCAAAGTCCCGGTAGAAAATGCTCCCAGGTCTTCCCAAGTCCTGCTTCTCCTGGAACAGTCTACACTTGCAGCCTGTCTTTGCATCTACAAAAAAAGAAGAGAGGTGAGGAGGTTTTACTGATGAAACAGGACATGGGGGGTCAAGTCATCAGTTTGGTGTTTCTAGAACTAGGAAATCTAAGGCAACTCGGGCAGCCCCAACCTGACTTGTCTCCAGCAGTGCTGCCTGGCGTCCGGACGCTCGGGCGCCCGGCCCTTAGGATGTAAGAGACGCAGCTTGCCCTCTTGGCTGCCGCTGCTCTGTCTGCTCTGCTACCCCCAATTTCTTCTTTCTTGTGTCAGGCAATCACAAACTGGCCAAAAAGTTAGCTATCCAAATGCCAACTCCCCCTTCTTGAAGAAACCCCTCATCGTCTCAAATGCTTCATCTGATGCTCGTTTAGTCTGTTTGGGCTGCTGTAACAAAACCCCACAGACTGCGTGGCTTACAGGTGGCAGAATTTTGTCACTGTTCTCGGGGCTGAAAAGACCAAGATCAAGGCACCTGCAAATTTGGTGTCTGGTAAGGGTCATAGACTCTGTCTTTTCACTGAGTCCTCCTGTGCTAGAATGGGTGAAGTAACTCTCTGGATCTTTTTTATAAGGGCACTACTCCCATTTGTGACCTGTTCACCTCCCGAGAGCTCCACTTCCAAATAACATAGCACTAGAGATTAGATTTCAACATACACGTGTTGGGGGAACACAACATTCATGGCAGTGCCCCATCTACCTAACCCTGCCCCAGCTTAGTTAAAACTCCTGTCCAGCTCTTTGCGACCCTGTGGACTGTAGCCTGTCAGGCTCCTCTGTCCATGGGGTTCTCCAGGCAAGAATACTACAGTGGATTGCTATTTCCTCATCCAAAGAATGTTCCTGACCCAAGGACTGAACTCGCAGCTCCTGTGTCTCCCACGTTGGCAGGTAGATTCCTTATCTCCCAGCCACCTGGGAAGCCCCAAACCCCTTGGTGGGAGAAACAAAACCCAATGTCATGCCACGGCCCCTCCCCGCAATGAGCTGACAACTCTCTACTGAAAGATTCCCTTCTCTTTTTTCCCTACCTGTCTTTTGCTTGTATAGACTATAGTTTATAGATGGTCTAGGCAAGTGTTTCTCAAACCTTTTTCCTCTTTTAATTTTTACTGGAGTGTAGTTGCTTTACAATGTTGTGTTAGTTTCTACTCTCCAGCAAAGTGGATCAGCTATATGTATAAACATATCCCTTTTTTTTTTGAATTTCCTTTCCATCTGGGGTCACCACAGAGCACTGAGGAGGATTCCTTGAGCTATACAGTAGGTCCTCATTAGTTATCTATTTTATGCAAAATGTCAGTAGTGTATTTATGTCAATCCCAATTTCCCAGTTTATCTCACCCCGCTTTCCCCCTTCAGTATCCTTATGTTTGTTTTCTACATCTGTGTCTTTATTTCTGCTTTGTAAATAAGATCATCTATACCAATTTTTTCAGATTTCTCAAACTTTAATATGCACATGAGACGAGTCACCCAGGGAACTTATTAAAATGACAGTTTTGAACTCCATAGGTCTGGGGTGTGACCTGAGATTCTGCATTTTGAACAGGTTTCCAGGTGAGGCTAATGCTACTGGTTTCTGAACCACATGTTGATTAACAAAGGCTTAGTTATTATGATTGATTGTAGTCAGAGTGTTTTTGTTCCTTTTTGGTAGGCCCTGGAGGACTTTGTAGCCCTGACTGCACCCCTGTGAATATGGTTCTAAGTTCTGGTCCTTGGATGGGGGCCCCATTGTCCACTTCAGTTGACCTAGAAGTTTTTCTGGGTGTGTTCTTTCATAGGTGTTAGTACTACTTCAGTTCATCTTCACATAAACATCAGTGTTATTATCTCTGTTTTGCAATTGAAGAAACAAACTATGAGAAGTTAAATGGCTCATTCAATCTTACACAGCTATGTACCACGTTGGCCAAAAAGTTAATTCAGGATTTTCCATAACGTCTTATAGAAAAACCCACTTGAACTTTTTGGCCAGCCCAATATATAAAGCCAGTAAAAAAAACAAAAACAAAAACAAAAACAAAACTTCTGTCTCATCTCTCTTCAACCCTTTTCCCCAAGGGTTATTCTTAGACCAATAGTACCTCACAATTTTCCCAAAGATTGGCATAGAGTTTCTTTGCGGTAATAAGAAGAAAAAGGAGAAGATGAACTGAAGGTTTTTAAGTGTTTCTAGTACCAAGCCCAGTGTTGAGGACTCTACTTTCAATATCTTGTTAATTTTCACATCTACCCAAAGAGGTTGCTATTAGTATGATTTAGACTTAAAGAAGTTAAGACAGTAAGGAAGGTGAGATTAAAACTATAAGCTGCTTCAGTCCAAAGCCCAAACTTTTAACTGTAACCCTGTGTCATGGTATATATTGCTACAGAAATATCTTTTAGATTTTAATCCCAGAAAAAGAGAATTCCAGTGGGATACAGAAAGAAGTAAGGCTAGAGAAGTGGATATTAGTAAGATAATTCTGCCAGTTATAATGAAGAGATTTGCCCTGGTTATCTGGAGTTTTCTATAAACTTGCAATGGACATTCACAGAGACACAACGATCCTTTTTTAAGATCTGAACTACTGCACGGGCTTAAGTGTTTGTCATTGCAGGAGCTGGTGTTGGAACTACGCATTTCTGGATCTCCTGCTAATTTGTAGTGTGAGTAGGGGTTTGTCATTTATGAAATTATGAGGTCTTTTTCCTCACTTGTAAATTGTATAAAATCCTCATCAAATTGAAAGACCAGATATCCCGATAGCCTGGGAATGTGAGGTGCAGGGAATTTAAGTGACTCTTCTAGGGTGACCAAGAGACAAATAATCATGGCGCTTAACTCAGAATCCAGGTCTCCTAGTCTCCTTCTGGTATTATTCAACCAGCCTGTGGAATATGTCCTTTTGCACATGCTTTCGGGAAAATGTGCTGGTTCAGAACCTGGTCACTATGACCTGTCAAACATCCTTCAAGGAATGCATCTCTACTCTGCAGTCTGTGCAACTTTTGCTCTCTGAGGCCAAGTCTTTGCCAATGTGTGACTTCTTGAGAGACATTAGGGGACCTCAGTACTGGGTACAGCCACTCCTGGAAACATGAAACGTGAGCCTGCTCTTACTGTGTCCCTATAACTTGTGTTCGGGCATCCTTTTGCCTTTAATGAGATTTTGCAGTGACAGGATTGGAACAGATTGCTGGCATTATGGCAGCCAGGATATTGTCAGGAGGAACTTGGCAGTGCTCGTAGGTGTTATGATGCTGGCTCTTTGCTCAAGGGCAAGAATATCGAAGGGAAAATTAGAAATGAGACAGAGAGTGAGAGGTAATGTCAGAAAAGTTCAGAAGATGATACTGGTAGCAGTGAATACACTGGAAATTTTGTGAGGTTTACATACTTTGAGTCCTTGGTGACTGAAGACATAGCCAAGAATTGCTTCAGTGATATTCCTTCATAAATCTGCATAATAATCTCTCAGCGGGGATTTGGTGAAATTACAAGTATTCATTTACTAAATTGGGTTCAGTGTCTGTATCATGCACACCATATGAATATTCAGTTCAGTGAATGCTTCCCAAGCTATGTTGAAGTTAACACATAAGCTGAATATAACTCAAGTAGAACTCAAAATTGCGAGCTTATTTTAATCTAACAGAGGTCCTAGTGTCTTAAAGAATTGGACCCATCCCCAACCCCAAAATGTCAATTAATACTCAATCTAATAAAACAAAATGTTAAGTCTTTTCAGTATTTGTATCTGATTTTTGGCATTAAGTAGTTTTCTTTATAATAGAGGATTAGGATAATAATGCCCAGGGCGCTGAATGGTTCCTTAGAACACAGTGGCAGCTGCCAGGCAGATTCAGGAAGAAGGTTTAATTACAGTGCTCAATAACAACAACAAAGGAAAAGTTCAATGAGAAGAAATGAGTATTATGAGACAGAGGTCTGTGCTGAGAAGAGGAGGTGCAGTAGAGCATTTTCCAGACCATAGACATTGGTTACAGCTGAAGTTGTCTTGGCAGCTGATGGGCAATTTACCTTCAAATGTGACCATTTTTCTTCTTAAAGCAGCTCAGTTGACTTTCTGAGTTAAGCATACAGAATTACTTGTATTTCCAAAAAAAACAAGTGTGTGTGTGTGTGTGTGTGTGTGTGTGTGTGTGTTTCCCCTAAATGAAGAGTAGGACTAATTTTCAGAGAAGAGTTGATCACCTCTCATTCTGTATAAGAAAAGAGCACTTAACTAGGAGTCAGGCACTCTGAGTTCCTGTCCAAGACTGTATCAAACCTATTCTGAGGCCTCAAACAGCCGAGTCATCTCCCTGCCCGCGTTCTGTGCTCAGTCGCTCAGTCGTGTCCAACTCTGCGACCCGATGGACTACAGCCCGCCAGGCCCCTCTGTGCATGGGATTCTCCAGGCAAGAATACTGGAGTGGGTTGCCATGCCCTCCTCCTGGGGATCTTCCCAACCCAGGGATAGAACCCATGTTTTTTAGGTCTCTGGCATTGGCAGGCAGGTTCTTTACCGCAAGCGCCACCTGGGAAACCCTAATTTGTCTCTCTGAGCTGCTTTCAACTATGAAATTTTCCATGATATTCTGATTATTAGCATAGATATATTAAAGATATTCCTTTTGGAACATTCTTGGTTATAATATTTTATTTAACTCTAAAATATAATCTGATTTTAGATCCATAAGTAGATGCTCAAATGCAGTATGTGAAATTCTATTGGTAGTTTTTATACTTATTTTATGGAGAGTATTATACTAAATGTGCTTCATATGCAAAATATCCACATGTAAGATAGATTTATTTACTTTATTTTTTTATTTAAAAAATATTTTTTCCCCTTGATCTGTTCTCTGTATCTATGAGCTTATTTGTTTTTTTAAGATTCCACTTAATGAGAGATCATATAATGTTGTTTGTCTTTCTCTGACATTTCACTTCGCATAATGCCCTCAAGGTTTATCCATGTTGTTGTAAATAGCAATAGGATAGCTTTATTATTGGGCTTCCCCTGTGGCTCAGACAGTAAAGAGTCTTCCTGCAATGCAGGAGACCTGGGTTTGATCCCTGGGTTGGGAAGATTCCCTGGAGAAGGAAATGGCAACCCACTCCAGTATTCTTGCCTGGATAATCCCATGGACAGAGGAGCCTGGCAGGCTACAGTCCATGTGTTTGCAAAGAGTCACACATGGCTGAGTGACTAATACTTTCACTTTCAGCCTTATTATTATCTTCACTTTGTAGATGGAGAAATTGAAGGACAGAATGCTTAAGTTGTTTGCACAATACTTAAGTAGCAAAACAGATTCAAACTTGACTTACTCTGACACCAAAAACTATGCGTTCAGCATTCTTATATCCTTCCTCTAAGATAACTTCTGGATACAAAGTAAGCTTCCTGGGTCCATCACCAGTATGTTCTGAGAGAGCTAGCCTGGGTTTTTAACTGTGTTCCTCATGGAAAGATGTCTAGAGTGAGAGATGGGAGGAGAATGTTGTTTAAAGGACAAAGCCTTGGATTTTAGAGGACCTGAAAGAAGGAGATACAATGTAATTCAGTATCACTATGCTTAGCAGTAATGACAATAATTGAGGTCAGTTTTCCTATCTCTAAGGTTCTTACTTTTATGTCTCTATGGCTATAGGATAAATATGGCAGACACAGAAACACACAAGTACACAAATGGCGCTTGGAAAGATAGTACATGAAAGTGGGTTGCAAATAAAAGGCAGAATGTAACTTCACTTGTATCTGTCGTGTCACTCGGGGAAAGCTTTAGAAAGATAATGCAAGGATTTGGGGAAGTAACTAAATGTTAAATCCAAGAGGTTTATTTTAGCAGAGATAGTATGTACTGATTAGAAGACACAAGGTTGCAGCTAGAGAATTGGGTATGGAGTTGTCTTGCTGTAAGACAAGCCAAGTCTGAGGAAAAGAATTTAGTGGCAGTTATCAAGAGACATGAATAAATGTCTGAAAAAAGATTCATCAATCTGAGGTGGTGAGGTGTCAAGATGCAGTGTCCCTCATAAGGATGCCTCCCAATGGGAATGTTTGTCCTTGGAGAGGTGCCAGACAAGAAACTGTGCGCTGAAGTTACCTTAAGGTTATAGCAACTTATGTAGAAAATAAAATTCCCCAAGCATGAAATTAGAGAAAATATATTTTTTGGTAAAGAAGTTCAAATTTAGATCCTATCAAACATGATAATCAGTTATGAATAAATAGCTATGACTTGCCAAAGCAAACTATATAAGAAGAAGAATAAAAAGGTCTCCTATAACTAGTGAGAATACTCAAGAATATTTTGATGGGACTTCTCAGGTGGTCCAGTAGCTGGCACTCCATGCTCCAAATGCAGGGGGCCCAGGTTCGATACCTGGTCAGGGAACTAGATCACACATACTAAAACTAAGACCTGGTGAAGCCAAATAAACAAACATATTTTTAAAGAGTATTTTGAAGAGGTATGTGGTGAGATTTATTATAAGTAGAAAGACCTATAGAGTATTATCGTATTAGAAAGCAAGCTATGGAAATTGGCATGAAAGGTTTAGGAGAGACTAAAATTGTCAAGGGCAAATTGAGTTGACATAAGCTTCTCCTTGATCCCTGGGTTGGGAAAATTCCCTGGAGGAGGACCCACTCCAGTATTCTTGCCTGGAGAATCCCATGGACAGAGGAGCCTGGTGGGCTACAGAAAGAGTAGGACAAGAGTGAAGCTACTGAGCATACACAAGCTTCCCCTTGGATATTTTTTACTAATGTACTCCATTGGGAAAATTGTCATTGTTAAGCTACCATAGAGATTAAAGTGATTCTTTTAAATTCTTAAATTTATAAAATACAAGTCCAGAATTAGAAGGAAGGTCTTTCTGCATTCATAGGGCAAATAGAGAATCATGTGCAAATGAAGTTGTCCATCTCATGCTATTTACAAGCAAAATCTATTCTTTAATAAAAACAATCTGATTCTAACATCTTAATTTTGTTAAAACTGTGAATGGTATTATGGTAAAGTAAGTAGATGTCAATGTAAATCAGGGAAGAAAGCATAAAGGGATCACTGGAAAAGGTTCTGAGTATAACATTATACTGATGAAAAGCCATTTCTAAAGCCAGAGGACAGAAAAGGGGATACTCCTTTCGTATTTTGGTGAGCCTCATAAGCATGAATGCAGGTAGCAATCATTGGAAGTGTACATACCCAGGGTTAGATGGGCCTTCACTATGCTCTGCTTAGCCGGCTAACAGAGCATGGAGCTCAGCCCCAATGAGGTCAGGAAGCTATTTATGGTCCTTGGTGACTTTACTTGGGTTACAAATGAAGCATCCTCATTTCAGGAAACAACATTCAATAGGAGGTCTGACCTTGTGCAAAAAAAAGGAATGAACCTGGGAAAAACGCCCCCTTAGACTAGAACATTTTCAAGCAAGTTGACTTAGTTTTTGTTTCAGCCAAAGTTTTTGGTTCATCTATAAAACAAACGATTAAAAAATACTTTGAAAAATAACAACCAACAAACAAAACAAAGCAAACGAGATTTTTTAGGTTTCTTCTCTGGAATCATCTCTTTTGTTAAGGTCACTTTTTCTGTGGGTATACTCATCAGGTCAGTAAGCTGCAGCCATGAAAGACTGCAAAAACAAATGGAATTGTCTGATTTAAAAGGCAAAGGTGGTTCATCTTTATTTCATACATTTTATTTATAATAGATTGAATTTAGTGTTTATAAACAATTTGAGGTAACAATGTCTAGACAAAATCATTTTCCATGTTACAGTCTTTCAAATGGAAAGGGTAGGGGGCATGCCCTTGCCAGCATTCAATAATCCTTTTAATTGTTCTAAACTGGCTACAGCTTTGAGTCAGAGACCTATACTGGCTTCAAACTTTACAGCAAATGCCTTTCTTGGGTTCTAGTTGACTTGAACAGAACTTATTTTAGCACTGGTTTAACAGCAACTGGCCATATTGAATGACCTTGGAATAGGTGGAACAATTTATATGAACATTTTCATTTAAAGTGTAGCAAGCAGAAGTTAGGGGCTCCCCTGGTAGCTCAACTGGTAAAGAATTTGTCTGCAATGCAGAAGACCTTGGTTCAGTTCCTGGGTTGGGAAGTTCCCCAGGAGAATAGACAGGTTACCCACTCCAGCATTATTGGGCTTCCCTGGTGGCTCAAATGGTAAAGAATCCACCTGCAATGCAGGAGACCTGGGTTCTATCCCTGGGTTGGGAACATTCCCTGGAGGAAGGCATGGCAACCCACTCCAGTGTTCTTGCCTGGAGAATCCCCATGGACAGAGGAGCCTGGTAGGCTACAGTCCATGGAGTTGGAAAAAGTTGGACACGACTGAGCATAGCACAGCAAGCAGAAGTTAGATGCTTTAAGAAGGAAACTAAATAATAATAGAAAATTAAAATTTTAAGAAAAAAGAGGTTGGATATGTTGTGATTAGTGGGAGAAAGAATAATGGATTTGATCCTGAGTTTCAGATTTACCTGACTTGGTGATTTACTGAATATTATATATTTTGGGGCTTCCCAGGTGGCTCAGTAGGTAAAGAATCTGCCTGCAATGCAGGAGACGCAGGTTCAATCTCTGGGTCAGGAAGATCCCCTGGAGAAGGGAATCACACCCCACTCCAGTACTCTTGCCTGGGAAATCTCATGGACAGAGGAGCCTAGTGGGCTAGTCATATCTACAGGTATTTATTTCAGTGTCTGTAATATGGGAACAATAATTCCATCCTGCCCTATGTTGGATTAAAAATGTAAATAGACATTAGGATCATGAGATTAAAAATGCTGTATAAATATGAATGACCCAGTCATTTAAATTGAACCCAAATGAAATTTTACTTTTAAAACAGGATTTTATATACAGATTGAACTGAATTTCAGTTGAAAATTTAAAAACCATATAACAACATACTCTGAAGGAAACGTTTTGGGGAAGCTGAACTTTTTAATGACTGTGAAAAAAAAGGGAAAAGTCAGCAGATTAATTTTCATCTAAGACATGGTTCTGTTATATCTAAATCCCAAGTTAGAACCAGTATTTCTAGGAATTTTAAATGACTGTTGATATGTGGGAAGAATTCTACAGTTAGTTACATAATATTGTTATTCATTCCTCCATTTAAAAAAAGCACTTATTATGTGCCTCCTATTTTCCAAACACCCTGCTAGATACTGGAGATACCATGGGGAAGAAAAAGGAAATGGTCTTGGCCTAGCCATTTGGAGCTCTGACTTGAGTCTCTACTTTCCATGGCAGCAAGAAGACATCAAAATGCCAGCGATGAACGTATCATGAGAGGACAGAGCGTCATCATACAAAAAGTTACCCAGACTTTAATGGTGAGTTCTAGACTGTGGACTCAAGGTAAGATGTAGAGTGTGGCCACTGGAAAATTATGGAGTATATTGTTACTGCCTTTTGTTAGTTGGTTGGTTGGTTGTTTTTTCCAGCTGTCTTCAACCCTTAGAACTCTAATGCTGAGAATAGTATAGAGATGAAAAGTCTGAATTGCTCTGTAACTGATTATATTACTATAAATAGCTTCTAATCTTGGAGGATTTTGGAAACTTTAAAAATAATTTTTCAGATCCTCCATCTGAAGCATGAAATTAATTAGAGGGGACTGAAGATCACAGAGAGGATCTTTCACCCTCAATTGAGGAAGGCAATCATATCTACTTCCAGTAAAATGAGGAGATGCATGTGTACAATTATAATGATCTTCTCTGCTGAGATTAGACTGGAGGTGGGTGTGATAAACGCATAGTCTGTTGTCGTTCGGTCGCTAAGTCATGTCCGGCTCTGTGCGACCCCATGGACTGTAGCACACCAGGCTTCTGTCCTTCTCCATCTCCGGGAGCATGCTCAAACTCATGTCCATTGAATCAGTGTTGCCATCCAAATATCTCATCCTCTGTCTAGATCACAGACAATTTGCCTCTGCTTCTTATCTTATTTCAAAGTAGTCAACTTTTAGCTTGTTTTTCTATTTGAAAATTGGGGTAGGTGAGTATGGGGGAGCATTTTCTCTAATGTCTTCTGGTTGTTCGGAGCTTCACAGTTGTTCTCATCTCAGGTAATCCCGAATCCTTCCAGAGGAGATTGAGAGATTTACAGAGAGTAAGGAAGAGCTCTCATGTGCCAATTATGTGCTGACAGTGCTTCACAATGGGCTGCTTAGAGTTAGTGAAGTTGTATAATCTTGCTTGGGTTTTCTTGCCGGTTAATCCTAGTACAATTTACCTCATTAATTTGATCTTAATGAGTTCATCAGCAATGATTTAATACAACTTTGAGGAACAGCTTTCTTTAGTCTTTAATTCGCGACAGTTCCCCTTCTATTTGGCAGTACATTAATGGAAATGGAAAATTGCCTCATTCTAAATGTCAGAATAATACTGCACCAAAAACAATTCAGTCATGTCTTTCAAACCACGCACATATGGTTCATCACCAAATGTCACTGTTCTTCCCCCCTCCCTCCCAGGCCCCCTCCCGCCTCTACCTTCCCTCCATATTTTCTTTCTGTTCTCCTGTCTCTGGTGATCATTGTTTGGATTAAGTTTCTAAGATCTTTGCATAAGCTTCATGTCTCCTGTTGTCCAGGAACCACTGCTCATTGCACTGGTTTTTCCCAGATCCTTGAAGTTGGCAGAGTTCACAGATCAGGTGAAAGCTATTGCTTTTAGAATAGCAAATGTCTTTCATCTGCTCTCAAAACTTGAAAAGAAAAAAAGAAGTTTATGTGACGTGTCTTCAAAATAATTTTTGTGCATAATTTTGAGCTGTTTTGTCAAGTTCTCTAAGTAAAGCTATATTCTTCACTTTGTCTACACCAGAGCGTTCTTTTCTTTTTTCCCCTAGCACTGTGTTCAAGGAAGTTACTCTGTAGAATAAGTGCTTTTTAATGAGTATTTTAGTTGTGGTTTGTTGGGTAAATTCATAATGAGGACCCAGCACAATTTCTCTTGCATTTAAAGATACAAAATTTAAATTGTAGTTCGTAATTCACTAACACTTAAAGGACATTTCAATGAATTTTAAAAATTAGTCTGTAAGCTAAGCTACCTAAAGGCTCTCCATTTTTTTTTTTTTTTTTTGGTAAAGAGAAAGCTGAAAGGTAAAGCAATTTCCAAAGTTATTGATCAAGCATCAACTTTCATGGGTTAACCTCCAAAGAGTATTTTAAATGATAGAATGATAGTATTTTTCTTTCTGTAAAGGAGCCCTTCTTCAGATAATACTTGAAGGAAAATGAAACAGTAAAGCAAAAACAACCCCTGCTTGCAATTGTGCATATTTTTATGTCTGTAGACTTATAGTACTTGTCTGAACCTAGGTTTTAGAATTTTAATTAATTGATTGGTTTTGATTTTCTCTCCACCAGCAAGCTGACTCATCTATGAAATTATTTTAATTCAAGTAAATGTTTTCTACAGATGGAGCTTCATTTGCTGAGCTGATCAGAAGCTCCTCAGAGGGTGACCTGTAGTTTTGCTTTAGAGGTCAGATGGGAAAGCAAAAAGGATACACTAGATTTCTCCTGTGTTTCTTTTCTTCTATCTGGTGGAAGATATTTAAGACATTTGCCAGTTTTACTCTGTAGAGACTATCATTACGATCACAGAATTATATATTTTTCCAAGATTTATTTTGCATCTACTTTGAGATGGGTCCTTTACACAGATTATTTAATCTAATTTGCCTGAAAACAGTAAAGCAGATTTGAAAATAGTTTTCACAGAGGTTTAAAGAGCTGACATTACAGAGATGGTATATATGTGAAATACAAGCTTTTCTGATTCCAGGATTTTTCTCCTGTCTGGGCTATTTACTCTAGAGGAGAAAAAAACATAAAGAATCTATTAACCACACCCCTTCATTAGCAATAGTCAACCAGGCTTTCGGAGCGCCTAGAGATCCTCACGTCCTGAGGTTGGCTGATTATTGCTGAACATTGCCATTGATAAAATATGCTTCATTATATTGTAACTGAACCATGTCCTGTGCTTTTGCCCATTGTCTTCTATATTCTATAATAATACAATTAGTCAAATCTTCCTCCATATTATGCCTTCAACTGGCTGAAGACACTACTGACACCCTGAATTGATGTCTCCTCTGGGCAAAAACTTTCCAATTCCTTGCTTCAGGGTCTTTTGTAATGAAATCACTATAGGACACAATAGACCATATGAAATATGAACCAGTAGAGAAGAAAAGAGTACTTAATTTTGGCATTATATTTTTTTACTTGTAAACTCAGATGACAGTGTGTGTGTGCGTGTGTGCATGCACCTGCATTATATAAGTTTAGGATCAAGTGAAACATGGCAACATAAATTTCTAGGAGCTGAATCACTATCCTGCCTTTTTGAACCCTATATAAAACTTTACATTCGTTGTATAAGTTTATACATGCCAACTTGGCCCAGCACTGTTATTTTTCATTTGCTTCTATCATTTGGTGTTTGAATCCTCTCTTGTCCCCCACAGCTTTCTGACATCACCACATTTCATAGAAATTTTTTTTCTGTCTTGTTAGTAAGATAATTGATGCAAATGTCAAACTAGAGAATACTTACCAAATTATCTGAAAAACGGGTCCTGTAAACAAGTTTCTAGAACTTAACTCCATGGCCTTTCAAATCCAAGTCAGCCACTCTGATTGGCTTTCATTTAGGTTCCCTGATCACTTGAGCCTTCCCAGAAAATGAGGACTGCCCTCAAGGACTCTGCCTCCATTTCCAGGTGCCATTTAAGCCATTAAGCCTTCTTTTTCTTGTGGTCTTTGCTTAGCTTTTTTGTTTTGTTTCTAAATTCATATCTGGATGTTAGACTTCATGCCACCATTCTGATATACGCTTTGTTTTAGGCTCTTTGTGTGTGATATTCATCTTTGGTTTTCCAGCCCATTTATTCACATATTATTAATTCATAGGTTACATAAAATGCACAAAAAAATACTCATTTACTGGGGACTTTCTATGTGTAGTCAAAAATGCAGGCCCGGTACTCTGCACACTTATAAATACACCAAAGCCTTGCTCCCTGGGGTTTCTTTTTAAAGCCGATTTCAGTCAGTTGTATCATGTGTAGACACAAAGAATCTTCAGATTCCTCTCTCTTTTTTTCTCAAAGAGATTCTAACAGTTTTCTAAACTGTGGCCCAGGGCTCTTTCACCTACTGTTTTGTTCATAAAAGGTGCTCAATACACAGTTAGGCTGTGGATCTCAACCTCACCGAATTCTGGTCACTTCTGATTATCTTCATTAGAATTTACCATCTAAACCCTTATATCTATCTTCTTACCTTTGGGAAGACACTTGCTTTTGTTCTTTATCGCTTGTAAAATCGTGTGTTTTACAAATTGGCGTTAATTTCCCTTGGTTTGATACTCCTTTTCACTGTGATTTGCATACCCAGGGTGACCCCGTCATGTCCACAGATTCTCACCACTTCCACATCACCAGTTCTTTCTGGATGCTCAAAATCAAGGACAATTGTGAATAAACTCAACATCTTCAAGATATGATAGTTTCAACCACATCCATATTAACTAATACCAAAAAGCAAACGAGTGATTAAATTCAAAGGGGCTGTTCTGAATGCTGATTTTCTTTTTTAATCCAGAAAAAAACAGCTCTAACACTTCTTGAGTACCTCTTCTCTGCCAGACACAGTCCTAGTTATGTTCCTATAAGTTATCTTTAAAGTATGTGGAAGACATTCTGGTCATCTATTGTTTTAAGCAAATTGCTTTGTTTGTACAAGCTAATTAAGGAGATGAACGGTAGATCATCAGTATTTGGCACCAGTGGAATGAAACTGAACTCTCCTTTTGAATGTTTCAATAAATTTGATTGACTTAAAATTTAAGTAAATGTTACTTATATAAATACATGCACATGGTGAGTGCCCAGTAATATTACATGATCCCAAAGGTTAGAAAGAACAAACTTTTTGTTTCCTGGTTTTTGCCGTGACCAGAAGAGCATGTACCAAAATAAAACTATAACATGTCTCGTGATTGTTGTTAACTGGCTGAAACCAGCATGTATCAGAGGGCAGAAGCTTATCCTTATGTGCAGTGTTAAGAGCAAAGAATCTCAGGTTACATCATCAGTTCTTAAGTACTTACCCACAATGCATACCTTAGACCTTCTGAGAAGTTTTTCTTGTCAGGTAAGTTCTCTGGCTATAAATAGTAAGGAGGCGTGGACAGAAAGCCACCCTGAGAGTCAGGCAAAATAGATTCTAGTAATTTTAAATTAATTTTAAAAATAGAGTATAGTTGCTTTACAATGTTATAATTGCTTTACAATGTGTTAGTTAATGCTGTACAACAAAATGAATCATATGTATATGTATACATACGTACATGTATACATATATTCCCTTTTTTTATTTCCTTCCCATTTAGGTCACCACAGAGCGTTGAGTAGAGTTCCCTGTGCTATCCAGTATGTCCTCATTAATTATCTGTTTTATACATAGTACCAATAGCGTACACATGTCAATCCCGATCTCCCAATTATCCCACCACCCGTCTTTTCCCCTTGGTGTCCATATGTTTATCTCTACATTTTTATTTCTGTTTTGCAAATGCAATCATCTATACCATTTTTTCTAGTAATTTCACAGATGGCTTCCACTGGCGGGTATGTTGGATTCATTATGAAAGACCAGTGGAGAAGGGCATAGGAGTCAGGTCCAACAGGACTAAACTTGCTGGGGCAAAGGCCTGATAGGTAACATATAATTTCTGCCTTAGTTTCTGCCTTAGCTTCCCTGGTGGCTCAGATGGTAAAGCATCTGCCTGCAACGCAGGAGACCCCGGTTGGATCCCTGGGTCAGACAGATCCCCTGGAATAGGAAATGGCAACCCACTCCAGTACTTTTGCCTGGAAAATCCCATGGATGGAGGACCCTGGTGGGCTACATTCCATGGGGTTGCAAAGAGTTGGACACGACTGAGCGACTTCACTTTCTTTCTTAGTTTCACAGGGTTGTAACTAATGACCACAAACTTGGTGTTCAAGTAGCAGAAATGTACTCTCACATAGTTTTGGAGGTTAGAAGTCTGGAATCAAGCTGCCAGCAGGGCCATGGACCCACTGCAGGCCTTAAGAAGGCCTTGCCTGCATTTCTAGTTTCTGATGGCCCCAGGCTCATGGCTGAACTGTGTTACTTCCATCTTGCTCTCCCAATCAGTACCTCTGTCTTCACAGGACTCTTTTTCTGAGTGTCCTTTCTATCTCTTATAAAGGCATTCTCATTGGATTTGAGGCCCACTTTAATCTAGCATGATATCATCTCGGCTCTTAAGTATGTCTGCAAAGACCATATTCCCAAATGGTGTTACAAAATTCTATTTCCAAACTCTGGGTTATAGGTGTGTATGAACTAGGCGGAGTCTATTTGACCAACCACAGTATTTAAAGATACTTGGTAACCCTTGATTTAGACCAATTTGAAGTTGTTTATTGATCCATGGTTCATTTAGGTAATAAAGATTTATTGAAAACCTGGGCTATGGCAGACGAGGGCCAGGAATGAGGATGCTGCCCACCAACAAACACGAACCATACCTTCATGGAGCTTACAGTCTAGAAACATCCACGGGGGTCCACTCAGGTAGATGGGATTCTTCTGTGTGTGGTTATAAAGTATTGCTCTCACAATTAGCTTGATCATGCACAGGGTTTTCAGCATGCACTTCTAATGGAAATTTCTATATTTATTTATTACATTATTACATGAGCTACTTTACTAGTACATATGTATATTATGCAGTGCATCATAATATGACTTTAAAAAGAATCACTATAATAAATATAAATAGGGATTAAAGTTCTAATATTGTCCTTCAGAGCTCATCAGTTATTTTATGCGAGTCATCCTGTTTTGCAAGAATGCTGTCCAGATTCCTGTTACACTGCAAGTCTTGGGAGCAGTGTCATGGTTCTAGACGTCTCTTTTCTTTGGAGCAACACTCCATCCAAAACCGAGGATACAAGTGGCAAGCAGTAGCCTCTGAGGTGTTGGGTTTGACAAGTGATTTTCCAGGTCTTGGTACAGCCTCTCAACCCTCAAAGGCAGACGGAGGCTCAGGCCAGAAGGAACAAGGTGCAAATAAAGGCAGGGGCCAGCTGTAAGGACTTAATAATCATGACAAAGGTTGGGAGAAATTTGAAGTTTATTGCTCTGCTAGGCAAATGGTACTTGGATTCCGGACAGAGGTTCCAGTGGGCTGCCAGCATCAGTTAGGGATGGCTTAACTGGATGGCTTAAGTTAATCTGGATGAGGCCAAACTTGAGGAGTGAATTTCTCTGTTTTTGAAACTGGGAAGACAGGGAAATGCAAGGGGACACTGCCTCTGCTTCTGAGTAACTCGATGACTTATAAGAGAAATTTAATCTCATAAACTGTATTTATCCCAGTAAAATGAAGGTAATTGTTGATCAGTCATGAAGTCATGTCCTACTCTTAGTGACCCCATGAACTGCAGCACACCAGGCCCCCCTATCCTTCACTGTCTCCCAGAGTTTGCTCAAATTCGTGTCCATTGAGTTGGTGATGCTATCTAATTATCTCATTCTGTCCCTCTCTTCTCCTTTTGCCTTCAATCTTTCCCAGCATCAGGGTCTTTTCCAATGAGTTAGCTCTTCACATCTAGTGGCCAAATTACCAAAATTTAACATTTAAACTATTTGAAATCGGGGTCTTGGATCAGGAAATCTTCTGACATCTCTTACAGAAATAAGATAAACCATGGTAAGATCCCAGAGTCATTCAGTAAGTTTAGTGTTTGCAAGAGAAGGGACTGTTGACTTTTCTAAGGAAAGTTAAAATTTTATACCCCGAGTGGAAGAAGAAGCATTTTCGGGTAGATTTATTTATTCATGGACTCAGGAGTATCAAGGGAAACATTAAGCTGTGGAATGTTTGCCTAAAGAGGTGTGGTTGATTCATAAGTGAATATCTTTGAAGGAACTTGACAGAACAAACAGATGTAATTGCTGCCATCACGAATGTTGTGCTGTCTGGGAGCAATGCTGGATAGTCCTTCATGTTCGGAGGGGAAGCACATTTGTTGAGAATAGAAGTAACCAATAGAGTTTATTAAAAATAGACACCTGGGGAATGAATACTGACTTAGTGTTTAGAAGACTTTGATTCTCATCTGTTATCCTTGAGGCTACCCATTCCAGTATACCTTTCAAAGTATCTTCTGCTCATTTTTAACTATTGTGTGTTAAGCCTTTAAGGACTATCAAAAGAAATTCAACTGTAACATCGTATTATTTGTGAGGCTTATTTTTTAAAGTTGTTAATTTATTGAGTTTTGGCTGTGTTGGGCTTTCTCTAGTTGCAGCAAGTGGGGGCTACTCTTCATTAGCTGTGCGGGCTTCTCATTTTGGTGGTTCCTCTTGTTATAGTCCATGGGGTCACAAAGAGTTAGACACAGCTTAGGGCCTAAACAGCAGTAACTTGTTGCAGAGCAAAGGCTCTAGGTGCGTGGGCTTGAAGAGTTTCAGCTCGTGGGCTCAAGAGCGCAGACTCAGAGGCTGCAGCGCACAGGCTTAGTTGCTCCACAGTGGGTGGAACCTTTCCAGACTAGGGATTGAACCCGTGTCCCTTGTACTGACAGACCGATTCCCATCTACTGCGCCGCCAGGCAAGTCCTGTGGTGCTTATTTTAGATAAGAAGTGAAATGGCTGCATACTTCTGAGTGATTTTATTTGATAAAAATTACAAAATCACTCAAATTGGATGATCAGTGGATTGAACATCAGAAGGCCTGATTCTGCCAATAGGTCTGTTATTCACTGGACTTATACCTTCTGTTTGTGAAGTTAAGCCCTTTTCCCTCTCTGAGGCTGTTTTCCTCTGTTATAAGGTAAAGGGGCTATAATGATTTTCTCTTGGTTTCCTAATGAGATGCTCTCTGAGTTACTGCTATGCTCTCAGGGTTCCACTAACTGCTTCCAGCCCTCATCTGCCTGGCTTAGACAGTTCACATTCCATTAATGCTTTCCTAACTAGTCTTTGGAGAAGGTAATGGCACCCCACTCCAGTATTCTTGCCTGGAAAATCCCATGGATGAAAGAGCCTGGTAGGCTGCAGTCCATGGGGTCATGAAGAGTCAGACTCGACTTGAGCGACTTCACTTTCACTTTTCACTTTCATAAATTGGAGAGGAAATGGCAACCCACTCCAGTATTCTTGCCTGGAGAATCCCAGGGAGGGGGAAGCCTGGTGGGCTGCTGTCTATGGGGTCGCACAGAGTCGGACACGACTGAAGCGACTTAGCAGCAGCAGCAACTAGTCTTTACCTCTGAGACAGGCAACTGCTCTCTTTTTAGTAACTTCACTTGATGTTCTGTGTTATTGTATCCATGTGGATCAGTTTGGGTTCAGTGCAAGATAGAAAATGCCAGTGATTTCAAGCAGTGTTTCAATCAGGTATCTGGATTGAACTTGGAAAGCCCTACTGAACTATTGATTTAGGTCATACCTGAATGGTCTAGTGGTTTTCCCTATTTTCTTCAATTTAAGTCTGAATTGGCAATAGGAGTTCATGATCTGAGCCACAGTCAGTTCCTTTGACTGTGTGGATCACAATAAACTGTGGAAAATTCTGAAAGAGATGGGAAAACCAGAACACCTGACCTGATTCTTGAGAAACCTATATGCAGGTCAGGAAGCAACAGTTAGAACTGGACATGGAACAACAGACTGCTTCCAACTAGGAAAAGGAGTACGTCAAGGATGCATATTGTCACCCTGCTTATTTAACTTCTATGCAGAGTACATCATGAGAAACGCTGGGCTGGAAGAAGCACAAGCTGGAAGCAAGATTGATGGGAGAAATATCAATAACCTCAGATATGCAGAAGACACCACCCTTATGGCAGAAAGTGAAGAGGAACTAAAAAACCTCTTGAAGAAAGTGAAGGAGGAGAGTGAAAAAGTTGGCTTAAAGTTCAACATTCAGAAAATGAAGATCATGGCATCTGGTCCCATCACTTCATGGCAAATCTATGGGGAAACAGTGGAAACAGTGGCAGACTTTATTGTTTGGGGCTCCAAAATCACTGCAGATGGTCACCGCAGCCATGGAATTAAAAGATGCTTACTCCTTGGAAGGAAAGTTATGACCAAGCTAGATAGCATATTCAAAAGCAGAGACATTACTTTGCCATCTAGTCAAGGCTATGGTTTTTCCAGTGGTCATGTATGGATGTGAGAGTTGGACTGTGAAGAAAGCTGAGCACTGAAGAATTGAAGCTTTTGAACTGTGGTGTTGGAGAAGACTCTTGAGAGTCCTTTGGACTGCAAGGAGATCCAACCAGTCCATTCTAAAGGAGATCAGTCTTGGGTGTTCATTGGAAGGAGTGATGCTGAAGCTGAAACTCCAATCCTTTGGCCACCTCATGCGAAGAGTTAACTCATTGGAAAAGACTCTGATGCTGGGAGGAATTGGGGGCAGGAGGAGAAGGGGATGACAGAGGATGAGATGGCTGGATGGCATCACTGACTCGATGGCCGTGAGTCTGAGTGAACTCCGGGTGTTGGTGATGGACAGGGAGGCCTGGCATGCTGCGGTTCATGGGGTCGCAAAGAGTCAGACACAACTGAGTGACTGAACTGAACTGGAGAAGGCAATGGCACCCCACTCCAGTACTCTTGCCTGGAAAATCCCATGGAGGGAGGGGCCTGGTGGGCTGCAGTCCATGGGGGCGCAAAGAGTCGGACATGACTGAGTGACTTCAGTTTCACTTTTCACTTTCCTGCATTGGAGAGGGAAATGGCAACCCACTCCAGTGTTCTTGCCTGGAGAATCCCAGGGACGGGGGAGCCTGGTGGGCTGCCGTCTATGGGATCGCACAGAGTCGCACACGACTGAAGTGACTTCGCAGCAGCAGCAGCAGCATAGAGTGTGGTTGGTCTGTGTATTCTACTTCATCCCCTATCTTTTGGAAGCATGGGTTAAACAAAATATAGTAAGTACAAAGGATACTAAATCTGGGGCTTTGTGTGTGTGTTAGTTGCTCAGTCGTGTCCAAGTCTCTGCAACCCCATAGACTATAGCCCACCAGGCTCCTCCCTCCATGGGATTCTCCAGGCAAGAACACTGGAGTGGGTTGCCATTTCCCTCTCCAAAAGGAACCAGAAAGAATGAAAGTGAAGTCGCTCAGTCGTGTCCAACTCTTTGAAACCCCATGGACTATATGTAGCCTACCAGGTTCCTCCATCCATGGAATTCTCTAGGCAAGAGTACTGGAGTGGCTTGCCATTTCCTACTCCAATTTGGGGCTTTAAGTAAAGATAATCTTCAGAGGGAAAATAAATCTTTTTAGAGCATGCTAAATGAGTTCAGGCTCATACCTGTCTTCTATAAATATTGCCTGATCTGTTAATACGTTTGTATAGCGAGATCAAATGCAGCACCCCGACTCAATCAGAGCTCCAGGCCTGTAGACTGCACGTTTCCTCAGTGGGAGTGACTGTGTCAGTCTTGTGAATGCCGCCTCAACTTCCCTTTACTTTGCCCACCCTGAAAATCATTGGTCATGCCTTCTGCCACTGTGCTGTTATTGTGTGATCATTCTACAAATCCGTCCCATCACTTTGCTGTTTTATTTCTGTTGTGCAAACTATTCTGAGCCCTCTACGCAACTGAAAAATGTCCTCCTACATTCCCAAGCATTTATAAAAGTGATGAAAAAAATTGTTTTTAGGGAAAATTCCTGAGTGAAAGACTGTTTATTTATTCAATCAGAGGAGTGACATTTACTTTAACCTTTAGAAAGAACAATCCCAGAAGGGTGCATATATGTATACTTTATATTCTTTTGTTACAAAGTGTTTGAAGCAGATTGGTTAGGAAAATACTGATTGAGTTCTTATTTGTTATTGCTTCTAATGTATAATCTCCCTTTATTTTATAATGTTTATAATATAAAAAACATGCAAGATAAAGAAAAATTAAATTATCATAAAGTCCAAACTACAAAGATAAACCATGTTATTACTAAAATGTATTTCTTTCTATTCATCTCAAATAGCTATGACATGAAAGAAATAGCTATGTGTATCCTTTTTTAATTGATGTATAGTTGCTTTACAGTTGTGTGTTAGTTTCTGATGTACCATAAAATAAATCAGCTATACGTATACATCTACCCCCTCTTTTTTGAATTTCCTTCCCATTTAGTTGCCACAGCGTATTGAGTAGAGTTCCCTGAGGTGTACAGTAGGTTCTCATTAGTTATCTATTTTATACATAGCAGTGTGTGTGTATATATATATATATATATTAATCCCAATTTCCCAATTCATACTCTCCTCCTTGGTATCCATACATTTGTTCTCTACTGCTGTATATCTATTTCTGCTTTGCAAATATGTTCATCTCTATATGTATTCTTATAGCATTTTTTTAGATTAGTTGTAAATGGTGCCTTTCCTCCAGTCGGTTTTTTTTAAACATTCTACCTTTCTCTGTGGCTCCCACTCAAAGCTGTTTCTGGTTTATATAGTAATTGGGGTCATCACTCTGGGAAAATCTGTAATTCAATGGAGAACAAATTCCTGAAACTTTTGGGAAATAACTGGTAGAAAAGAGGAGATAAGTAATCCCAAATTGGGGTGAAAATTACCGGAGACACTCCTATGGTGACATTCAGCAGATAGATTTTGAATGCGTTAAGGGATCCCAGGAAAGGCAGAACTTCAGCTTCCTTTAGTTAACATTTTTTTTTTCCTCAGTCCTTAAGTTTCAGATTGTCATTTTGGGAAAGAATCTTCTTTTCCCTCTATAATGCCCTTGATACTGCTTTTGATCTATTTCAGTTGAATACATTTAAGGGCATGTTTGTACAGAGGAGACGTGTGAAATATTGCTTTCTATTGATTGCACTTATGTGCTGCTAAGTGTGGGTTTGATTCTATCAGTTAAAGATTATAACAGTTGACACTCATCTTCAGCACTCCCCAGAGATTTCTCTGGTGATGTTCACACAATGGAAGTGTGATCGTGAGTTATCCACTCAGCTTCAGGCCCTGTGGCCATCTCTACCAAGTTGTATAATGTGGCAACCAATTCAATACCTGAAGTTTCCCTGAAGACCTGAGACTTATCTCTGCTTTGTCACTCAGTTTGCTACACATGTGAGCGTCTTCTAATGTTAGGACTATAATTATTAGCTTCCGTGGTAGGTTGTTTGCAGTTGTTCAGTCATTAAGTCATGTCTGACACTTTGCAACTCCACGGACTTAGCACACCAGACTTCCCTGTCCTTTACTATCTCCTGGAGTTTGTTCAAACTCATATCCACTGAGTGAGTGATGCCATCCGACCATCTCATCCTCTGTCATCCCCTTCTCCTCCTGCCTTCAATCTCTTTCAGCATCAGAGTCTTTTCCAATTAGTCAGCTCTTCACATCAGGTGGCCAAAATATTGGAGTTTCAGCTTTAGCATCAGTCCTTCCAGTTAATATTTAGGGTTGAAATATTCAGGGTTGATTTCCTTTAAGACTGACTGATTTGATCTCCTTGCTGTCTAAGGGACTCTCAAGAGTCTTCTCCAGCACCACAGTTCACCACAGAAAGCATCAATTTTTTGGTACTTAGCCCTCTTTATGGTCCAACTCTCACATCCATACATGAATACTGGAAAAACCATAGCTTTTTACAGACCTTTTTTGGCAAAGTGATGTCTCTGCTTTTTAATATGCTGTCTAGGTTTGTCATAAGCTTTCTTCCAAGGATCAAGTCTCTTTTAATTTCATGGCTGCAGTCACTGTCTGCAGTGATTTTGGAACCCAAGTAGATAAAATCTGTCGCTGTTTCCATTTCTCCCTCATCGATTTGCCATGGAGTAATGGGACCAATTGCCATGATCTTCATTTATTGAATGTTGAGTTTTAAGCCAGCCTTTTCACTCTCCTCTTTCACCTTCATCAAGAGGCTCTTTGGTTCCTCTTTGCTTTCTGCTGTTAGGATTCTTCTCAATCTGTTAAGTACGCCCCTTTGCAATTCCAACTTGGTTTGGAGACTTCTCCCATTAAGCTACAGAAATTACTTCTCCCTACCTCTGCACATGGACTTGGCTTGTGACTTCCTTTGGCTAATAGGAATTCCAAAGTTGTGCAAACAGAGGTTTGAAACTGTTTGCACATTGTGGCATTCCTTCTTTCCTGTGCTGGGAAAGCTGTTGCCATGTGAGCAAGCTGGACTCTTCTCCTTGAGTGTGGAGACAGGCCCAGCTGTCAGGTCAGCTTAGCCCCAGGAATCCAAGGCAGCTCATCCTAGACTCTCCAGCCCCCAGTGAGGCAGTCCCAGCCAGAACTGTCCAGTCAACCCACAGAAGCCTGATCAGCAAATGTTTGTTTTCTTCTCACTGGTTTCTTATGGGCATGGTTTATTATGCAGTAAAATTGAACTGCTGAAAGAAATGGGTACCAGAAGTGACAGGCTGCTGTAACAAAATTCTAAAAATGTAGCAATGCCTTTGGGATGAACTAGCAAGTGGAGGCTGAAAAAGCAGTGAGGGGAAAAAAAATGGCAAACGATCTGTTAGTAGGAGGCTAGGAAAATGTTGAGGAAGCAGCAAAAGCTGGCTGAAAAAATGGTAATCTATGCTTTGTAGCCGTAAAACAATTGACAAAACTGTCCCAGGATGAAAAAAAATGTACCCAATAAACTTATCGTTATGCCTAAGATAATTTTATAGCCAATGGTTTAAGCGTCCATTGGCTTTTCCTGCTATGATATTGCAAGAAAAAGATGAGCTAAAGAAAGAATGATTTGGCAAGCAGAATTTAGCGATGTACAGGGAAGCCAAATTTTCTGGGTTGGAAAATAAACCTGATTTTCATCTCTAGTCTCTCCACAGAGCAAAAAGATTCTCAAAAAAGGAAATGGCTTCTCAGTAAAGGGTAAATTGAGGATATGGCAATTATATCCATTTGAAAGTCCTATGAAGATGTAAGGTAATGTCCAGTAGACTCTCTCAGCTAGACAGAAGGACTTCTAGTCATTGTAAGAACACTTTCCCATGTCAGTCTGACATGGTGCTCAAAGACAGAGATGTATGTTTCCAAAGAAACTGTAGATACTACTTTGGGACCATGGGATGGATATCATTTGGCTTCCTGGGAGGAACTCATTAAGCTTGAGAAAGCAATGCAAGATCGTTACAAAAAGGAAAAAACAGAAATAGTTCAAAACCAAAAAGCAGGCCTCTGAGCTGCAATTTTCTATGGATAGGACTTGGGATTCTAAGGAATTTATAGATACTAAAGGAACATTTCATACTACAATGGGCACAATAAAAAACAGAAATGGTATGGACCTAAACAGAAGCAGAAAAAAGAAGAGGTGGCAAGAATACACAGAACTATACAAAATGATCTTCATGATCCAGATAACCACAATGATCTGATCACTCTGCTAGAGCCAGGTTCTGGAAAGCATAGTCAAGTGGGCCTCCTAAAAGATGATGCTGTGAAAGTGCTGCACTCAATATGCCAGCAAATTTGGAAAACTCAGCAGTGGCTACAGGACTGGAAAAGGTCAGTTTTCATTCCAATCCCAAAGAAAAGCAATGCGAAAGAATGTCCAAACAATTGTACAATTGCACTCATTTCACATACTAGCAAAGTAATGCTCAAAATTCTCCAAGCCAGGCTTCAACAGTCTGTGAACTGTGAAATTCCAGATGTCCAAGCTGGATTTAGAAAAGGCAGAGGAAGCAGAGATCAAATTGCCAGTATCCATTGGATCACAGAAAAAGGAAGAGAGTTCCAGAAAATCATCAAGTTCTGCTTCATTGACTATACTAAAGCCTTTGACTGTATGGATCACAACAAACTGTGAAAAAACTGAAAAAGGAATACCAGACCACCTGACCTGCCTCCTGGGAAATCTGTGTGCAGGTCAAGAACCAATAGCTAGAACTGGACATGGAACAGCAGACTGGTTCCAAATAGGAAAAGGAGTACATCAAGGCTGTATATTGTCACCCTGCTTATTTAACTTCTATGCAGAGTACATCATGAGAAATACTGGACTGGATGAAGCATAAGCCAGAATCAAGATTGCTGGGAGAAATATTAATAACCTCAGATATGCAGATGACACCACCCTTGTGGCAGAAATTGAAGAGGAACTAAAGAGCCTCTTGGTGAAAGTGAAAGAGGAGAGTGAAAAAGTAGGCTTAAAACTCAACAATCAAAAAAACTAAGATCACAGCATCCAGTCCCATCACTTCATGACAAATAGTTGGGAAAACAATGGAAAAAGTGACAGACTTTATTTTTGGGGCTCCAAAATCACTGCAGATGGTTTCTGCAGCCACGAAATTAAAAGACTCTTGCTCCTTGGAAGAAAAGCAATGACAGGCACATTAAAAAGCAGAGACATTACTTTGCCAACAAATATCCATCTAGTCAAAGCTATGGTTTTTCCAGTGGTCATGTATGGATGTGAGAGTCAGACCATGAAAAAGGCTGAGCACTGAAGAATTGATGCTTTTGAACTGTGGTGTTGGAGAAGACTCTCAAAAGTCCCTTGGACTGTAAGAATATCAAACCAGTCAATCCTAAAGGAAATCAGTCCTGAATATAATTCGTTAGAAGGATTGATGCTGAAGCTGAAGCTCCAATACTTTGACCATCTGATGCGTAGTGCCAGCTTATTAGAAAATACCCTGATGCTTGGAAAGAGTGAAGACTGGAAGAGAAGTGGACTGTAGAGGATGAGATGGTTGGATGGCATCACCGACTCAATGACATGAGTTTGAGCAAACTCTGGGGGGTGGTGAAGGACAGGGAAGCCTGGTGTGCTTCAGTCCATGGGGTCATAAAGAATCAGACACAACTGAGCAACTGAACAATTCCCTTGTGTTAGATGTTGTGTGTATGTGTACATGTGAAGTAAATGAAGAATTTTAGTGAATAAGTCTTTGAATAAAGGGCTTCCCTGGTGGCTCAGATGGTAATGAATCTGCCTGCAATGCAGGAGACCCTGGTTTGATCCCTGGGTCATGAAGATCTCCTGGAGAAGTGAATTGCTATCCACTCTAGTGTTCTTGCCTGGAGAAGTCCATGGACAGGGGAGACTGGTGAATTCCATGGGGTCACAAAGAGTCAGACGACTGAGCAACTAACACTTTCACACTGTGAATAAAGACCCATACCTGAGGAGCAGCACCTGAAGATCTTCATCTCTATCTGGATCGGAATCTGATGAAGATCTTGTACTTCAAGGCTGACATCATACTGAGATATGACTTTTAGGAATGTATTTTGCATGTGGGCAGAAAGTTAATTTTGGGACCAGAGGGCAACCTGTGGCTTGTTTGCAGAAATGGCCACAATAATTTCTACTGTCTTTACACATTTTTTAGCATTGTGACTTGGTCATTACTTCCCCAGTGATGGAATATGGTTCTTGTTCTTTTGAATGTGGGCATAGCCAAGTGAATTGTTTTGGCCAATGGGACATGAAGAAATAAGACAAAAGTTCAGGTTCATAAATGGTTGCACATTTAAGATGTGCTGTCTGTGGCTGCACACATTGTCCTCAAACAAGGATGAAAGGACCTGTGCTAGCTGCTGGAGAGCCACATGGAGGAGAACCAGGGAGAAGCAGCTTGGATTTCCAGGCTGATGTGTGAGGCCATCTTGAACATCCAGCTCCAGCTGAGCATCTACTCATGGCAGCCACTTGACTGAGACCCAAAGAAGACCAGCTCCACAGCCCAGCTGATCCCAGCCAATCAACCGGATCATAATCTATCAGGTGACTGTTGCTCTAAGTAGCTAAGTTTTGATGTGGTCTGTTAGGTCTCACAAGCTAATTGGTCCTCTCTATCCATTCATCTGTTGATGAACATCTGGGTCGCTTCCATGTCTTGGGTATTGTAAACAGTGCTGCAGTGAAAGCTGGGGTGCATGTGTCTTTTTGCGTTACAGTTTTCTCAGGATATATGCCCAGGAGAGGGATTGCTGGATCATATGGTAGATCTATTTGTAGTTTTTTAAGCAACCTTCATACTTTTCTCCATAAAGGATGCACTAATTTACATTCCCACCAACAGTCCAAGAGGGTTCCCTTGATGTACGTACACAGCCATGTGTAAAATAGATAACTATTGGGAAACTGCTGTATAGCATGGGAAGCTCAGCTCAGTGCTCTGTGATGACCTAGATGGATGGGATGTGGAGGGGGGAAAGGAGGGCCATGAGGGAGTGGACATATGTATACATATAACTAATTTACTTCATTGTATAACATTGTAAATGAACATGTAAATGTATCCCAATTATTAAAAAAACTAATTGATCCAGATTCTCTATTAAAATACAATTTAAAGTGGGGGATATCCATAAAATAAAACAAAAATCTTTTTAAAGTTAAATACTATGACAAATAATTCCTTTTTTTTGCTTTTTCCTTCTTATCTTGACTATACTTGAATTTCAAGTAGTTTAGCTAATACCCTACCTGCTTTCCTTTCTTTGAAGACTTTAGTGTTTGCTTTTGGATTCCTTTGCAAGGTACCCTGGTAATTAATCAGTTTTGACCTGTTTAATTTTGTTTAAATTTGACCTGTCACATTTATAGGACTCCCAATATTCTTCCTGGAAAATTCTTTTCCTCCTTAAAAAGATTCTTTGCCCTCACCTTCTCCTTTTTAAAAACAGCCTTCTTTCCTTCTTTCCTTTGCCATTTAGGCATTTAGTGTTTATTTTCAAATTCCTGTTCTTTTTGGGCTGAGTCAAACATTTTCCCTGAGTTTCCAATAAGCTGTTCTTAAACTGTCTCCAGGCTTCTTCATGGTTATTTACTTTCAAAACTATGTCTTTCAGATTTTTTTCCCTAAGAAAAGCCCACATTTTGTCATAGTTCCCTTTTCTAAAACTAACTTCATGAGGAATATTTCTGGTTTCCTTTCTAGCCAGGATGCTGAACTTAATCACATGGTAATTGCTGTTAACCAAGCACTCCCTGGGGACAGTATCTCTCTTATGAACTTTCCTGTGAATGAACAGTCTATTCACACTGTTCATGGGATCAAGAATATTGGAGTGGTTTGCCATTCCTTCCTCCAGTGAACCACGTTTTGTGAGAACTCTTCACTATGACCCATCTGTTTTGGGTGCCCCTGCAGAGCGTGGCTCATTGCTTCACTGAGCTATGCAAGCCCCTTCACCATGCCCCTGGTGCTGTGAAATATTGAACGGTGGCAGAGGATGAGATGGTAGGCTAGCATCACCGACTCAGTGGACATGAATTGAGCAAACTCCAGGACATAGTGAAGAACAGGGAAGCCTGGTGTGCTACAGTCCATAGGGTTGCAAAGAGCTGGACACAATTTAGTGACTGAACACAACAAAATGGATAAGCAGGGCACCATCACCCATCTTCTGAGATGGCTGAAAACCAAGGCTTGTTCATTTACCTAAACTGTATCCCTGAGGCTACACTATTCAGTGGAAATGATGTAGAAGGGAAAATGCTATTTGGTTATTTCCTTTGGCTCTTTTCTGACTCCTCAGCCCCATTTTCTGAAGACATGCCATTTTAGCATTCCTGTTACAGTTATTTGTAGAATCATTTTAGCTTCCATCCTAGACTCAAGATATTTAATAGGGTCTAGGTTTCAGCCATCTTTTTAGCTCTTGGAGTGAACCTAGCAGCTGGGCAGTAGGTTGTAATACTATAAATGTTACATTATAAATATATAAGTAAATAAACAATAAATTAATTGATGAATGGAAACAAGCTATGAGCTAGGTCAAGAATGGCTTTGGTGGGAAAAAAGGGAAGGTTGTGCCAGATAGGTGGTCTTTCTGAATGAACTTTTTATCTCTCCGTGGTTGTCTAGTTTTGCCCTCCCCTCTGACTATGCCTCCCTTAAAGGAAAAAGACCGGGTTGAAGACACAGAAGCTCCACAGCAACACATATTCTTCTTCCTCACCTCAACCTGTATCTACAACAGAGCTATTGTGCATTGCTTAAAGGGAATTTGGATCTGCTGATATCCTTAAAAGCTAGAGGAAATATGGAAGATGCCACTGCAGGTGGCATAGATTTTGGATGTTTTTTATTACCCATTAAAATAAACAAAGCAATGACTATAACAAAACCAAGGATCCATATACAGGCATACCTTGGAGATAATGCTGGCTCAAATTAAGGCCACTACAATAAGGCAAGTAACACAATTATTTTGGTTTTCCAGTATATGTAAAAGTTATATTTAGTATACTATATTAGGTGTGTAAATAAGATTATATTAATATATAAAAATGCACAAACCTTAATTAAAAATATATTACCAGGATATAAAAATATATAACCATCCTCTGAACCTTCAGCAATTGCTAATCTTTTTGCTGGTGGAAGGTCTTATCTGGGTGTTGATGGCTGCTGACTAATCAAGGTAGTGGTACTGAATAAAGGTTGGGGTGGGCTGTGGCAGTTTCTTAAAATGAGACAACAATGAAATTTAGCACATCAATTGACTCTTCTTTTTACAAACAATTTCTCTGTAGTATGCAATGCTGTTTGATAGCATTTTACTCTCAGTAGAATTTCTTTCAAAATTGGAGTTAATCCTTTCAAACCCTCTCATTGCTTTCTCAAATAAGTTTATGTAATATTATAAATCCTTTATTGTCATTTCAACAATCTTTATAGCATCTTCACCAGGAATAGTTTCTATCATAAGAAACCACTTTCTCTGTTCATTTATAAGAAGCAACTCCTGCTTATTCAAGTTATACCATGAAAAGGCAGCAAGCCAGTCAAATCACCAGGCTCCATTTCTGATTCTAATCCTTTTGCTATTTCCACCAGATCTTCAGTTACTTCTTTTGCTGAAGGCTTAAACCCCTCAAAGTCATCCATGAGGGCTGACACCAACTTCTTCCATACTCCTTTTAATGGTGATGTTTTGGCCTTTTACCATGACTCTCGATGATTTTAATAACATGTAGAATGGTGAATCCTTTCCAGGGGTTTCCAACTGACTTTGCCCAGATCCATCAGAGAAATCACTATCTATGGCAGCTATAGTTTTACAAAACATATTTTTTAACTGATAAGATTTTCACATTGAAATTGCTCCTTAATCCAGGGGCTGCAAAATGAGTGTCACATTAGTAGGCATGAAAACTACATTAATTTCATTGTCTATCTCCATCAGAGCTCCTGAGTGACTAGACGCGTGGTCAATGAGCAGTAATGTTTCGAAAAGAATCTTTTATTCAGAGCAGTATGTCTCAACAATGGGCTTAAAATATTAAGTAAACTGTGTTGTAAATAGGTTTATTGTCATCCTGGCTTTGTTGTTCCACTCTAAAGAGCTTGTCCTTTGAAGCTGTGAAGTCAGGCTCAACTTCTCTTTTGACATCAAGATATCCTCGATCTTCTTCTCATAAAGGCTGTTTTGTTTACAGTGAGAATCTGTTCTTTAGTACATCCACCCTTATTAATGATCATAACTAGATCTTCTAGACGGAGAAGGCAATTGCACCCCACTCCAGTACTCTCGCCTGGAAAATGCCACGGGTGGCGGAACCTGGTAGGCTGCAGTCCGTGGGGTTGCTGAGGGTCGGACACGACTGAGCGACTTCACTTTCACTTTTCACTTTCATGCATTGGAGAAGGAAATGGCAACCCACTCCTGTGTTCTTGCCTGGAGAATCCCAGGGACGGAGGAACCTGGTAGGCTGCAGTCCATGGGGTCGCTGAGGGTCGGACATGACTGAGCGACTTCACTTTCACTTTTCACTTTCATGCATTGGAGAAGGAAATGGCAACCCGCTCCAGTGTTCTTGCCTGGAGAATCCCAGGGACGGGGGAGCCTGGTGGGCTGCCGTCTATGGGGTCACACAGAGTCAGACTCGACTGAAGTGACTTAGCAGCAGCAGCAGCAGCAGCAGTAGCAGCAGATCTTCTAGATAACTTGCTGCAATTTCTATGTCAACACTTGCTGCTTCACCTTGCATTGCTGTGTTATAGACTTGGTGTCTTTCCCTGAACCTCATGAACCAATCTCTGTAAGCTTCAAACTTTTCTTCAGCAGCTTCCTTGCTTCTCTCAGCATTCACGGAATTAAAGAGTTAGGGTCAAAAATATACAAGCAACTCCTGCAGCTCAATTCCAGAAAAATAAACCACCCAATCAAAAAATGGGCCAAAGAACTAAATAGACATTTCTCCAGAGAAGACATATGGATGGCTAACAGACACATGAAAAGATGCTCAACATCATTCATTATTAGAGAAATGCAAATCAAAACCACAATGAGATACCACTTCACACCAGTCGGAATGTCTGCGATCCAAAAATCTGCAAGCAATAAATGCTGGAGAGGGTGTGGAGAAAAGGGAACCCTCCTACACTGTTGGTGGGAATGCAAACTAGTACAGCCACTATGGAGAATAGTGTGGCGATTCCTTAAAAAATTGCAAATAGAGCTGCCTTATGACCCAGCAATCCCACTGCTGGGCATACACACCAAGGAAACCAGAATAGAAAGAGACACATGTACCCCAATGTTCATCACAGCACTGTTTATAATAGCCAGGACATGGAAACAACCTAGATGTCCATCAGCAGATGAATGGATAAGAAAGCTGTGGTACATATACACAATGGAGTATTACTCAGCCGTTAAAAAGAATACATTTGAATCAGTTCTGATGAGATGGATGAAACTGGAGCCGATTATACAGAGTGAAGTAAGCCAGAAAGAAAAACACCAATACAGTATACTAACACATATATATGGAATTCAGAAAGATGGCAGTGATGACCCTGTATGCAAGACAACAAAAAAGACACAGATGTGTATAATGGACTTTTGGATACAGAGGGAGAGGGAGAGGGTGGGATGATTTGGGAGAATGGCATTGAAACATGTATACTATCATGTAAGAATCGAATCGCCAGTCTATGTCTGATGCAGGATATAGCATGCTTGGGGCTGGCGCACGGTGATGACCCAGAGAGATGTTATGGGGAGGGAGGTGGGAGGGGGGTTCATGTTTGGGAACGCATGTACATCTGTGGTGGATTCATGTCAATGTATGGCAAAACCAATACAGTATTGTAGTAAAATAAAGTAAAAATAAAAATTAAAAAAAAAGAAAAGATTAAAAAAAAAAAAAAAAAGAGTTAGGGTCTTGCTCTGTATGAATCTTTGGCTTGTGGGAATGTTGTGGCTGGTTTGTTCTATCCAGACCACTAAAGCTTTCTCCATATCAGAAAGAAAGCTGTTTTGCTTTCTTATCGTTCATGTGTTCACTGACTAGTGATATAGAGGTTCATAAAGAAGGTTCAACATGTTTATCATAGGAGTCCTTATATGAAAAATATGTCAAGGAAACAAAATATACTTGTATTATCGTTGGAGTTTTCAACAGCAAAACTTTATAGATAAATAGAGTAACATTTTGTGGTTGTTGCTGTTTAGTCGTTCAGTCATATCTGACTTGTTTAGGATCCCATGCTCACCAGACTCCTCTGCCTATGGGATTCTCCAGGCAAGATTACTGGAGTGGGTTCCCATTTCCTCCTCCAGGGGATCTTCCTGAGCCAGAGATCAAACCCCCATCTCTAAAGATAGAAAATGTTAGCCACATTTCTTTTGTAGAGAAACTGTCAACATAAAGACTGCAAACAAATAGTTATGAACTTTAATATCAAGACAGTATGGTACTGGCACAAAGACAGAAATATAGATCAGTGGAATAAAACAAAGCCCAGAGATAAATCCACGCACCTATGGACACCTTATCTTTGACAAAGGAGGCAAGAATCTACAATGGAAAAAAGATAATCTCTTTAACAAGTGGTGCTGGGAAAACTGGTCAACCACTTGTAAAAGAATGAAACTAAAACAGTTTCTAACACCATACACAAAAATAAACTCAAAATGGATTAAAGATCTAAATGTAAGACCAGAAACTATAAAACTCGTAGAGGAGGACATAGGCAAAACACTCTCCAACATAAATCACAGCAGGATCCTCTATGACCCACTTCCCAGAATATTGGAAATAAAAACAAAAATAAACAAATGGAACCTAATTAAACTTAATAGCTTCTGCACAACAAAGGAAACTATAAGCAAGGTGAAAAGACAGCCTTCAGAATGGGAGAAAATAATAGCAAATGAAGCAACTGACAAAGAACTAATCTCAAAAATATACAAGCAACTCCTGCAGCTCAATTCCAGAAAAATAAACGAACTAATAAAAAAATGGGCCAAAGAACTTAATAGACATTTCTCCAAAGAAGACATATAGATGGCTAACAAACACATGAAAAGATGCTCAGCATCACTCATTATCAGAGAAATGCAAATCAAAACCACAATGAGGTACCATTTCACACCAGTCAGAATGGCTGCAATCCAAAAGTCTACAAGCAATAAATGCTGGAGAGGGTGTGGAGAAAAGGGAACCCTCTTACACTGTTGGTGGGAATGCAAACTAGTACAGCCACTAGGGAGAACAGTGTGGAGATTCCTTAAAAAACTGGAAATAGAACTGCCTTGCTGCTGCTGCTAAGTCACTTCAGTCATGTCCAACTCTGTGCAACCCCATAGACGGCAGCCCACCAGGCTCTCTGGTCCCTGGGATTCTCCAGGCAAGAACACTAGAGTGGGTTGCCATTTCCTTCTCCAATGCATGAAAGTGAAAAGTGAAAGTGAAGTCGCTCAATCGTGTCTGACCCTCAGTGACCCCATGGACCACAGCCTTCCAGACTCCTGCATCCATGGGATTTTCCAGGCAAGAGTACTGGAGTGGGGTGCCATTGCCTTCTCCAACCCAGCAATCCCACTGCTGGGCATACACACTGAGGAAACCAGAATTGAAGGAGACATGTGTACCCCAATGTTCATTGCAGCACTGTTTGTAGTAGCCAAGACATGGAAGCAACCTAGAAGTCCATCAGCAGATGAATGGATAAGAAATCTGTGGTACATATACACAATGAAGTATTACTCAGCCATGAAAAAGAATACATTTGAATCAATTCTAATGAGGTGGATGAAACTGGAGCCGATTATACAGAGTGAAGTAAGCCAGAAAGAAAAACACCAATACAGTATACTAACACATATATATGGAATTTAGAAAGATGGTAAGGATAACCCTGTATGCGAGACAGCAAAAGAGACACAGATGTATAGAACAGCCTTTTGGACTCTGTGGGAGAGGGAGAGGGTGGGATGATTTGGGAGAATGGCATTGAAACATGTACAATATCATATATGAAATGAATCGCCAGTCCAGGTTCGATGCATGATACTGGATGTTTGGGGCTGGTGCACTGGGATGACCCAGAGGGATGGTACAGGGAGGGAGGAGGGAGGGGGGTTCAGGATGGGGAACACTTGTATACCTGTGGCAGATTCATGTTGATGTATGGCAAAACCAATACAATATTGTAAAGTAATCAACCTTCAATTAAATAAATTTATATTTTTAAAAAAATCAATAAAAAATTAGAGGAATTAAAAAAAAACAAATAGTTATGAACCTGTAGTAATTCAGAAAATATTTTTCCTATGAGGTTTATGTGAGTAATTTGTTAAAGAATGAGCTTCAGCTATCCAAAAGATTAGAAAGACATCGAATATAATGCTTATGCTTTTTGCCAATATAGACATGGGAAAATGATCAAAAATGAGGAGAGACTAGGGAATATTTATGAAAAGAAGAATAAACTTGAGATTGCTTTAAGGGTATTAACTGGGAATAAAAATGTGTTACTCCATGTAGGATATTGTGCAAAAAGGTAAGGGAGCAGGAAAGGTCACTAGCTAATTTCAATATAGGCCACGGTGGGGAATCAATAAACAATAGACAAAATAAAATTAAGGGTAGTATAAAAAGATAGTAATACATATTATAAGGTTCAAGTTTAGTGTGTTTATGTATGCATATATGTGTATATATATACCCATTTATTTATGTGTGTAATGGAACTAAGGCAAAACATATTGATGTATTAATCATGCCAATAAATTAAAATATGCTAAATAACTATTAAAATACAAACTAATTAACAAATTACAAATTGAGCACTATGATTAACACTAGATATCAAGGAAGTAGAATTAACGACAATGCATTAAGAAATACAAAATGAAACTTTACAGTTTCATAAACTAATGGCTACAATTTATCCATAATATATACCAACTTTCATAAAGCAGAAACTATGCCAATAGGGAAATCTTTGAGACCCTTCTCTAAATCCAAGTCAAACCAACCGGACAAGATATTGGTAAGGCTATAGAAAAGAGGTGTATTTAACAAAGTAAATCTTAGCAATTCATACCAAAATCATTCCCAATAATGGAAGAAACACTTTCTATGAAGTACACAAGGGACATTTATGAAAATTGACTGTCAATGTACAGAAAAAGAACTCAACAAATTCCAAATACTAGGAATAATATAAACAATATTTTAGACTATAGTAAACAAAAACTAAAAATTAACAACAAAATAATAAAACCCTAAATTGCTTCTCTTTAGATTTTAAAAATCCTATAAAGCAACTAATGAGAAGTGAACAATTAAATTACGAAATTTCATTAAATTTATGATTTAAAGTGTGGCATATCTGAATCTTTGAGAAACAAAGACATTATTAGAGAAAATTTATAGAATCAGCTATTACCTAAATAGCAATGTGAACATCCCACCTCAAAATCTTAGAAAAAGGAAGCAAACACACAAACAAAATGCAAAACAAAGTGGAAAAGAATTCAGTTCAGTTCAGTCGCTCAGTCGTGTCCAACTGTTTGTGATCCCATGAATCGCAGCATGCCAGGCCTCCCTGTCCATCACCAACTCCAGGGGTTCACTCAAACTCACATCCATCAAGTCAGTGATGCCATCCAGCCATCCCATCCTCTGTTGTCCCCTTCTCCTCCTGCCCTTAATCTTTCCCAGCATCAAGGTGTTTTCAAATGAGTCAGCTCTTCACATGAGGTGGCCAAAGGATTGGAGTTTCAGCTTCAGCATCAGGCCTTCCAATAAACACCCAGGACTGATTTCCTTTAGGATGGACTGGTTGGACCTCTTTGCAGTCCAAGGGACGCTCAAGAGTCTTCTCCAACACCACAGTTCAAAAGCATCAACTCTTTGGCGCTCAGCTTTCTTCACAGTCCAACTCTCACATCCGTACATGGCCACTGGAAAAACCATAGCCTTGACTAGACGGAACTCTGTTGGCAAAGTAATGTCTCTGCTTTTCAATATGCTATCTAGGTTGGTCATAACTTTTCTTCCAAGGAGGAAGCATCTTTTAATTTCATGGCTGCATTCACCATCTACAGTGATTTTGGAGCCTCCAAAAATGGAGTCTGACACTGTTTCCACTGTTTCCCCATCTATTTCCCATGAAGTGATGGGACCAGATGCCGTGATCTTCGTTTTCTGAATGTTGAGCTTTAAGCCAAAATTTTCACTCTCCTTCACTTTCATCAAGAGGCTTTTTAGTTCCTCTTCACTTTCTGCCATAAGGGTGGCGTCATCTGCATATCTGAGTTTATTGATATTACTCTGCATATAAGTTAAACAAGCAGGGTGACAAGCCTTGATGTACTCCTTTTCCTATTTGGAACCAGTCTGCTGTTCCATGTCCAGTTCTAACTGTTGTTTCCTGACCTGAATGCAGGTTTCTCAATAGGCAGGTCAGGTGGTCTGGTATTTCCATCTCTTTCAGAATTTTCCACAGTTTATTGTGATCCACACAGTCAAAGGCTTTGGCATAGTCAATAAAACAGATGTAGATGTTTTTCTTGAACTCTCTTTCTTTTTCTATGATCCAGCAGATGTTGGCAATTTGATCTCTGGTTCCTCTGTCTTTTCTAAAACCAGCTTGAACATCTGGAAGTTCATGGTTCATGTATTGCTAAAGTGTGGCTTGGAGAATTTTGAGCATTACTTTACTAGCATGTGAGATGAGTGCAATTGTGCAGTAGTTTGAGCATTCTTTGGCATTACCTTTCTTTGGGATTGGAACGAAAACTGACCTTTTCCAGTCCTGTGGCCACTGCTGAGTTTTCCAAATTTGCTGGCATATTGAGTGCAGTACTTTCACAGCATCATCTTTCAGGATTTGAAATAGCTCCACTGGAATTCCATCACCTCCACTAGCTTTGTTCATAGTGATGCTTTCTAAGGCCCACTTGAATTCACATTCCAAGATGTCTGGCTCTAGGTGAGTGATCACATCATCATGATTATCTTGGTCATGAAGATATTTTTTGTACAGTTCTTTCATGTATTCTTGCCACCTCTTCTTAATATCTGCTGCCTCTGTTAGATCCATATCATTTCTGTCCTTTGTCGAGCCCATCTTTGCATGAAACATTCCCTTGGTATCTCTAATTTTCATGAAGGGGTCTCCTGTCTTTCCCATTCTGTTGTTTTCCTCTATTTCTTTGCATTGATCACTGAGGAAGGCATTCTTATCTCTTCTTGCTATTCTTTGGAACTCTGCATTCAGATGCTTATATCTTTCCTTTTCTCCTTTGCGTTTCGCCTCTCTTCTTTTCACAGCTATTTGTAAGGCCTCCCCAGACAGCCATTTTGCTTTTTTGCATTTCTTTTTCATGGGGATGGTCTTGATCCCTGTCTCCTGTACAATGTCATGAACCTCCATCCATAGTTCAGCAGACATTCTATCTATCAGATCTAGTCCCTTAAATCTATTTCTCACTTCCCCTGTATAATCATAAGGGATTTGATTTAGGTCATATCTGAATGGTCTAGTGGTTTTCCCTACTTTCTTCAATTTAAGTCTGAATTTGGCAATAAGGAGTTCATGATCTGAGCCACAGTCAGCTTTTGGTCTTGTTTTTGTTGACTGTATAGAGCTTCTCATTCTTTGGCTGCAAAGAATATAATCAATATGATTTCAGTGTTGACCATCTGGTGATGTCCATGTGTAGAGTCTTCTCTTGTGTTGTTGGAAGACGGTATTTACTATGGCCAGTGTGTTCTCTTGGAAAAACTCTATTAGCCTTTGTCCTGCTTCATTCTGTATTCCAAGGCCAAATTTGCCTGTTACTCCAGGTGTTTCTGACTTCCTATTTTGCATTCCAGTCCCCTATAATGAAAAGAATTAATGAAGGCAAAAACAAAGTTGGTGAATTAAAGGGGCTTCTCTGGTGGCTTAGACAGTAAAGAATCTGCCCACAATGGTGGAAACCTGGGTTTGATCCTTGGGTTGGGAAGATCCCCTGGAGAAGAGAATGACTTCCCACTTCAGTATTCTTGCCTGGAGAATTCCATGGACAGAGGAACCTGGTGGCCTACAATCCATGGGGTCATGAAAGAAGTAGAATTATTAAATAGCCTCAACAAAATGGGCAACTTATTGTATAACGTAAGAGCAAAAGGGAGAAATTGCAAAATGATAGCCATAACAAAAGAAATTTAAAATGAGTTATGAGAAACTACTTGTATTACTTTATGAAATAAGCTTTAAAACTTTGAGCACAGTTCTGTAAACTGTAGGCTGTGAGCCTGTTGACAAAATATTGATCAGTAATCTAAAAAAGAAGTAGAAAATTTTATTCAAGCCACACTGAGGATTGTGGCCTGGAAGACAGTCTCTCAGAGAGCTCTGAGAACTGTTACAAATAAATAAGGGGGAAGGTCAGTATATACATGATTTTAACAAAAGAGGTATATACAGTCAAGCATACATCTCCACGGAAGGTTGCTGCTTGATGCAGGCAACAGACAGTTAATGACTTTAGTGCTTTTCTAAATATGGGAAGAATTTCATTAAGAGCATTTTCTCCTGAAAACAACTATCTGAGAACCAGTTTTGCCAGTTTTCCAGCGCACAGTGTGCCTCATCCTGATCTTCACCTTGAATTCCTTTCTGGGTGTATTGAGGTCAGCACCCACAGTGGCTAATGACTTGATTCTTGTAGAACTGGATGATGGGCAACATTCTTTGTTTTACAATCCCCTCCCTTTCAGTCTTCATTTTGACCAGGGTTTTGGATACATTTCATGACTGATTTGTCCCACGGGGCTAGGAATGCTCATTCCCAGGGAGAATTTTGTTGATAGACCACTCAGTTTACAGTTACTGGACTAGACCCTGTTAACAATGACCAAAATCCTCCGGGCCACCTGTCTTCATTTCACTGCCGTTCAGTTGCTCAGTCATGTCCAGCTCTTTGCGACCCCATGCACAGCAGCATGCCAGGCCTCCCTGTCCATCACCAACTCCCAGAATTTACTCAAACTCATATCCATTGAGTTATTGATGTCATCCAACCATCTCATCCTATGTTATCCCCTTCTCCTCCTGCTTTCAATCTTTCCCAGCATCAGGGTCTTTTCTAATGAGTCAGTTCTTTGCATTAGGTGGCCAAAGTATTGGAGTTTCAGCTTCAGCATCAGTCCTTCCAATGAATATTCAAGACTGATTTCCTTTAAGATGGACCAGTTGGCTCTCTTTGGAGTCCAAAGGACTCTCAAGAGTCTTCTCCAACACCAAGTTCAAAAGCATCAATTCTTCGGTGCTCAGCTTTCTTTATTTCTCACATCCATATATGACTAGTGGAAAAACCATAGCTTTGATTAGATGGACCTTTGTTGGCAAAGGTCACCTATCTTACTAGTCTGTTACTTTCCAGAAAAAGTTTACACCTTGTCTCTTTTTCCCATATCTAAAGTTGTGCTATTACACTTATCGATGTTATAGAACTATATATTTGGTCAATTGTTTCAAGTTACCTTTTCATTTATTTCATCTGAGATTTAATCACACATTTATTGATGCAAAAAACAATAATCTTGAAAACAGGCAAAAAAAAAAAGTAACATAGTTAGTAACATTAATAAGGCCATAAGAGACTATTAAGCCAAGAACTTCTGTTAGGTTGCATCAATTAGATACAACCAGTATCTCCCCCAAGTTGTCCAACCATCTGTTCTGCACCAGTTGCTGTCTTCAAAGGAAATGCTGTCTTCAAAGGAAATCATATAGGAAATCAATCATGAATATTCATTGGAAGAACTGATGCTGAAGCTGAGATTCCAATGCTTTGTCTACCTGATGTGAAGAATTGCCTCATTGGAAAAGACCCTGATCCTGGAAAGATTGAAGGCAGGAGGAGAAGGGGATGACAGAGGATGAGATGGTTGGATGGCATCACTGACTTGATGGACATGAGTTTGAGTAAACTTCAGGAGTTAGTGATGGACAGAGAAGCCTGGTGTGCTACAGTCCATGGGGTCACAAATAGTCGGACACAACTGAGCAACTGAACTGAACTAAACTGAAAGGAAATGATATATTGGCACTGCACATAAAGCTCACCAAAAATGTCTGCATGTACAAGATGAGTGGTAGGTCATTGTGGCCATTTATAGGATTGAGAAAGGAATGTTATCTTGTGAGGTGTTATGTTCTGGCTGGTGCCAGAAGGAGAAAAATTGATCTTTGTGGTAAAACAGATACTTCTGCTGTTGGGGAGGTGTTGTTGACGTATAATACAGATGCATAGTGCACGCTATAGGGGAGGGAGGAGGTCAGAGGAGAGAGAATGGGTTTTATGTGTACATTTTTCTTGTCTTGCCTTAAAATGTGAATTTTTATTTCATCAAACCAAAGTTGGCCAGTTGCCTGTTTTTGTAAGTAAAGTCTTATTGAAACACATCTATTTTTTAATACATTATATATGATGGACAGGGAGGCCTGGCATGCTGCGATTTATGGGGTCGCAAAGAGTTGGACACAACTGAGCGACTGAACTGAACTGAACTGAAGTGATGGTTGCTTTTGCTAAAATGGTAAAGATGAGTAGTTGTAACAAAAACTTTATTGTCTGTAAAAATGAAATATTTACTATCATAACCTTTACAGAAAAAAATGGGGGACCCCTTGACCTAGAGAAACAATAGTTTTCTTTTGGAAAAAATTAACTTCTAAATGACCTTTTTTTTCTGAAAGAAAACATCACTGATTGAGAAAGCATTTAAAACATTATTACACATCCTTCCTATCCACTAAGAGACACCAGGAGACCAATGGGGTATCAACCAGGATGAACCACGAGTTCTCAGCCCATGAAGACTTTTTATCTGCTTTCCTGACCTGAGATTCCTCTTCATTACCAAGAGACCTGGGGCTGCTAGGTAGCCTCATAAGTTGATCCCATCACAACAAGCAGACTGTGAAGCCTATTTAATCTCTGGACTAGAGACTCCCTTCTCCTACCTAGTGGCACCAGTGTCTAGCCCAGCCCTCAGGATCTCCTCCTATCTTCTCAAGCAGCACCATCAGAGACCAGTGTCATCCTCATAATATTAAATAAATGAAGCAGATCAAAATAGCACTTCAAAGCTTCTAGAAATGATATTGTCATTGGAACCACAAACTATAAATGTAAGTCAGGATCTGCTGGCTGAACCTAAACACCATGACAATCTCTTATAATAAAAGATTTAAATAGGTCCCAGAGACTTCTAACCTAATAGCCAAAATGTCCAGCATTCTAGTGAAAATCTCCCATCAGACCAAGAATCAGGAATTCACAAGTTAAATGTGATAAGCAATTATTGCCAACATGGTGAATTGGATACTAGGATTATCTGGTAAGGACTTGAAAGCAGCCATTATAAAAACATGTAAAGCAATTACAAAAATCCTTGAAACAAACTGAAAAACTATGAATTCTCATAAAGGAAACAGAAATTATATAACAGAACAAAGTTAAAAGTGGAACTGAAAAATACAACCGAAAAGTACATTTGAACAATCGGAAAGATATTACATTTCCTTGGATTGAAAGTCTCAACATCCATAAAGATGTCAGTTTTACCTAATATATAAATTTAATGAACTTCTACTGAGGAAATGTGAATGTTGACTGGATGTTTAACTTTGCTGTGAAATAATTATCACTTTTTTAAAGTATGGTCATCAATTGGTGGTTATAATTTATGAGAATGAGTTTTTATCTCTTGGGGATAAGAAGTTAAATATATAATAACCAATAGAATGTTTGAGATATGCTTCAAGATAATGAAAGAGTGTGGTGAGTGTGAGTAGGGATGAAGCACGATCGTGCTTAGTTGTTCCGTCTTTTCCACCCTCTGGACTGTAGCCTACCAGGCTCCTCTGTCCAAGGGATTCTCCAGACAAGACTGAAGTGGTTTGCCATTTCTTCCTCCAGAGGATCTTTCTAACCCTATGTCTCCTACATTGCAAGTGGATTCTTTACCTGTTGATCCATCAAGGAAGCCTCACCAATGTATTAATTTATTGATAATGTTGAAACTGAATGACAGGTACATTAAGCCTGTTACACTATTTTCTCTATTTCTATGTGTTTGAGATCCCCCCCCCCCCCACCAAAAAAAAGTTTTAATGTCCTCAAGATCTAGTGATTTGCTGATACTTTGTTTTGGTGAAAATAAATAAAAGTGAAATATAAGAGGCTGGAATCTGAATGAGATGGGATGGAAGAATAAGACCAAATAGGAAGAAGAGTAATTATAGGAGCCTAAAAAGGAATTATCCCAGATAACTCCAGTTGAAGTATCTAGAATCCACAATTGCCTAAGACTATAACTTTAAGAATAATGACCCTCTCAGTCTTCCCTATTTAAAAAAAAAAATGGTTTCTGAAAGAAAAGAGATACAAACAAAATAATACCAAAATCCCCTGAAATATTCTAAACTCTGTTTCAAAATTACCCTTAATATTTTCTTCTTATACTTAAAAAATTTTTTTTTCTAACTAATGGTCCTTTTCTTTGATCACATAAAAGTAAAGAGAAACATTTTAGAGTACTTCACTGGTTTTCTGCTTTGTTTGATTACTTCTGTTGGACAATAGTATCATTTTCTGATTTTTTTTAGTATAAATTAGTTGAATTCTTGTGGGTTAGAACATTTTACTGAAAACAGATTGTGTAGACTTGAATCAGCCTCCATCATTTATGAGCTGGGAGACTCTGGGCAGATTGCTGAATCATTCTTGGTCTCAATTTCCTAATGTATAGAATGGAGAAAGGCTAGTACCTAAGATTGTGGTTGGGACCAATGTATAATATACTTACTATGGAGCTGAGAGAATGTAAGAAACTGTCTATTCCTATATCTGTGGACTTTGGTTAAGCTCAATGCATGAAAGATATGAGTGATTTATTTACTTAACTAATCTTGAATGGGTGAATTTAACTCCGGTGACCATTATATCTATTACTGTGGGCAGGAATCCCTTAGAAGAAATGGAGTAGCCATCATGATCAAAAAAAGAGTCCAAAATGCAGTACTTGGATACAGTCTCAAAAGTGACAGAATGATCTCCATTCATTTCCAAGGCAAACCATTCAATATCATGGTAATCCAAGCCTATGCCCCAACCAGTAATGCTGAAGCTGAAGTTGAAGGGTTCTATGAAGACCTACAAGACCTTTTAGAACTAACACCCAAAAAAGATGTCCTTTTCATTATAGAGGACTGGAATGCAAAAGTAGGAAGTCAAGAAACACCTGGAGTAATGGGCAAATTTGGCCTTGGTGTATGGAATGAAGCAGGGCAAAGGCTAATAGAGTTTTGCCAAGAGAACACACTGGTCATAGCAAACACCCTCTTCCAACAACATAAGAGAAGACTACACATGGACATCACCAGATGGTCAACACCGAAATCATATTTATTATATTCTTTGCAGCCAAAGATGAAGAAGCTCTATACAGTCAACAAAAACAAGACCAAGAGCTGACTGTGGCTCAGATCATGAACTCCTTATTGCCAAATTCAGACTTAAATTGAAGAAAGTAGGGAAAACCACTTAGACCATTCAGGTATGACCTAAATCAAATCCCTTATGATTATACAGTGGAAGTGAGAAATAGAATTAAGGGACTAGATCTGATAGAGTGTCTGATGAACTAGGGATGGAGGTTCATGACATTGTCCAGGAGACAGGGATCAAGACCATCCCCATGGAAAAAGAAATGCCAAAAACAAAATGGCTGTCTGAGGAGGCCTTGCAAATAGCTGTGAAAGAAAGAGAAGCTAAAAGCAAAGGAGAAAAGTAAAGATATGCCCATTTGAATGCAGAGTTCCAAAGAATAGCAAGGAGAGAGAAAGCCTTCCTCAGAGATCAATGCAAAGAAATAGAGGAAACCAACAGAATGGGAAAGACTAGAGATCTCTTCAAGAAAATTCGAGATACCAAAGAAACATTTCATGCAAAAATGGGCTCGATAAAGGACAGAAATGGTATAGATCTAAGAGAAGCAGAAGATGTTAAGAAGAGGTGGCAAGACTACACAGAACTGTACAAAAAAGATCTTCATGACCCAGATAATCACAATGGTATGATCACTCACCTAGAGCCAGACATCCTAGAATGTGAAGTCAAGTGGGCCTTCGAAAGCATCACTACGAACAAAGCTAGTGGAGGTGATGGAATTCCAGTGAAGCTGTTTCAAATCCTGAAAGATGATGCTGTGAAAGTGCTGCACTCAATATGCCAGCAAATTTGGAAAAGTCAGCAGTGGCCACAGGACTGGAAAAGGTCAGTTTTCACTGCAATCCCAAAGAAAGGCAATGCCAAAGAATGCTCAAACTACTGCACAATTGCACTCATCTCACATGCTAGTAAAGTAATGCTCAAAATTCTCTAAGTCAGGCTTCAGCAATATGTGAACCATGAACTTCTAGATATTTAAGCAGTTTTAGAAAAGGCAGAGGAACCAGAGATCAAATTGCCAACATCTGCTGGATCATGGAAAGAACAAGAGAGTTCCTGAAAAACATCTACTTCTGCTTTCTTGACTATGCCAAAGTCTTTGACTGCATGGATCACAAGAAACTGTGGAAAATTCTGAAAGATATGGGAATACCAGACCACCTGACCTGCCTCTTGAGAAACCTATATGCAGGTCAGGAAGCAACAGTTAGAACTGGACATGGAACAACAGACTGGTTCCAAATAGGAAAAGTATGTCAAGGCTGTATATTGTCAGCTTGCTTATTTAACTTCTATGCAGAGTACATCATGAGAAATGCTGGGCTGGAAGAAGCACAAACTGGAATCAAAATTGCCGGGAGAAATATCAATAACCACAGATATGCAGATGACACCACCCTTATGGCAAAAAAGTGAAGAGGAACTAAAAAGCCTCTTGATGAAGTGAAAGAGGAGAGTGAAAAAGTTGGCTTAAAGCTCAACATTCAGAAAACGAAGATCATGGCATCCGGTCCCATCACTTCATGGGAAATCGATGGGGAAACAGTGGAAACAGTGTCAGACTTCATTTTTGGGGCTCCAAAATCACTGCAGATGGTGACTGCAGCCATGGAATTAAAAGATGCTTACTCCTTGGAAGAAAAGTTATGACCAACCTAGATAGCATATTAAAAAGTAGAGACACTACTTTGGCAATAAGTGTCTTTCTAGTCAAGGCTATGGTTTTTCCAGTGGTCATGTATGGATGTGAGAGTTGGACTGTGAAGAAGGCTGAGCACTGAGGATTGATGCTTTTGAAATGTGGTGTTGGAGAAGACTCTTGAGAGTCCCTTGGACTGCAAGGAGATCCAACCAGTCCATCCTAAAGGAGATCAGTCTTGCATGTTCATTGGAAAGACTGATGCTAAAGCTGAAACTCCAGTACTTTGGCCCCCTCATGTGAAAAGTTGACTCATTGGAAGAGACCCTGATGCTGGGAGGGATTGGGGGCAGGAGGAGAAGGGGACGGCAGGATGAGATGGCTGGATGGCATCCCTGACTCGATGGACGTGAGTTTGGGTGAACTCTGGGAGGTGGTGATGGACAGGGGTGCCTGGCGTGCTGCGATTCATGGGGTCGCAAAGAGTTGGACACGACTGAGCGACTGAACTGAACTGAACTGAATCTGTGGCTTAGGACTGAGCATGTGAAGGTTTGGTGTTTGATTGTATAATTCTCAGCATTCAGCAGCATTAATTTCCTACAGCTACTGTAACAAATTACTCAGATTGGTAGTTCAGTACAGAAATCTTTTCTCTCAGTTCTAGAAGCCATAATCTCAAACCGAGGTATAGGCAGAGCCATCCTCCTCGCAGAGATTTTGGGGAAAGAATCCTTGCTTGCCTCTTCCAGCTTTTGTTGGCTCAGGCATCTCCTGGCTTGTGATTTAGCTGCATTGCTCTGCTCTCTTATCTGCAGCTTCCTTCACTTGACCTATTTCTCTGTCTCTCTGCATCCTTTTCTGTCTCTTGTGAGGATAGTCTCATTGAATTTAGGGCTCGCCCTAATTCAGTATGGTTTCATCTGAATTCTTACCATAAGTAGATTTACAAATAAAGCCATATTCTAGGGGTCCCGGTAGATATAACGTTTGGGGTGGGGGACATAATCCAACCTCCGACAACATCTAAATTTGCATGGGAAATATTTTGGTTTGGCTTCCTTGGCTTGTGGGCACAACACTGCAGTCTCTGCCTCTGTTTTTATATCACCTCCTCTTCTGTCTTTCTCTTCTCTGTTGTGTATGTTTTTCCCCTAAATGCCTTTTGTCTTTCTTATAAGGATAAATGTGATTGTATTTAGGGCTCAAGAAGATAATTTTGAATAGGCATCTTCCCTCAAGAACCTTAACTTAATCACCTCTTTTTTACCTCTTAATTACTACCATGTGAGATAATGTTCTGAAGTTCTGGGGATTGGGATATATATATGTGATATATATATATATATCACATATATATGCTCCCATACATATATGGGGACACACCATTCAGCTCACTATACAATCTGAAGAAGACACTCCTGTCAGAAGCAGCTAATGAGGAGCATGTGTAAACAAAGGTGAAGATTCAGATTCAGAAGCATCAACTTTGGAAACAGATTGAAGATGTTGCCGAATTGCTCAGGAAACTGCCAGACAGTGTTTGTTACCCACCACACCAGGCTGTGACAACCCTGGGTTCAAAAAATGTTGCTGTTTTTTTTTTTTTTTTAGTATTAAGTTTTTTATTTTTTTTAATTTTAAAATCTTTAATTCTTACATGTGTTCCCAAACATGAACCATGTTGCTGTTTTGAATTTTCATTGCCAGGGTCAAGGTTCACTGAAAGAATGCTACAACCAAGAACAGGCTTCCTTACCTTTGTTTGGCTACTTGACTTCAAGGTGCCCCGGCCTGCCCAACCACATTCCTGACTTACTCTGGATGACTGGAGCACTATTTAGATGAATGGCCATGGCATTTTTATATTATTTTATTTTAATTCCAAAAGTAACCCACAGATTTCGTGTTAAAACTTGAAACAATTTGGACATATTTGAGTAAAAGGTGAAAAATCGTAATTCCCTCTTTTTAAATTACTTTTCTTACCCCCATTACCACTACATTAATCTCATTATCATCAGTTTAAAGTTTATCTTTTCACACCTTTTCATGTGGACTGGATCCCTGGGTTGGGAAGATCCCCTGGTGTAGGAAATGGCAACTTGCTCCAGTGTTCTTGCCTGGGAAATCCCATGGACAGAGGAGCCTGGGGGGATACAGTCTGTGGGGTCTCAAAGAGTCAGACACAACCGAACAACAGAGCACAGCACACATGTATGGGTAAATGCATATAACCAAAATAAACTCATACTATATGTATTATTTGGAGAAGGCAATGGCACCCCACTCCACTACTCTTGCCTGGGAAATCCCATGGATGGAGGAGCCTGGTGGGCTGCAGTCTATGGGGTCGCACAGAGTCGGACACGACTGAGCGACTTCACTTTCACTTTTCACTTTCATGCATTGGAGAAGGAAATGGCAACCCACTCCAGTGTTCTTGCCTTTAGAATCCCAGGGACGGGGGAGCCTGGTGGGCTGCCGTGTACAGGGCTGCACAGAGTCAGACACGACTGAAGCGCCTTAGCAGCAGCATACATATTATTCTGTATTTTTTTTTCAGCTATAATGTCTTTAACCTTTATAAATAGTAGAGTCTGATTTTCCATTGTTTTGAAAACGAAATTACTACTTCTAATATTACCCACCTACTGTAAAAATCCAGATAAGAAATAAGAGTGGAGACTATTAGCTATAATAGCACTATGAAAAATGGCCAAATAATGGAGACCTAGATACTTACTGTGATCCAAATACTCAATGCACAATATTTTTTAACTTGAAAACTAAATTGCTACTTCTAATATCAACTGTCTATTGTTAACAAGCCAGGTGAGAAATGATAGTGGATCATGTTAGCAATAGAGTTATGAGAATTGGCCAAATAATGGTGATCCAGATGCTTACTGAAACCCAAACACTCAGTCGCTAATATTCTTTGAAACACTTTTGTAAACTGGCAGTTGAATTGAGTTGATTTTTTGGTTTCTATTTATTACTTAGGAAACCAAGTACATTTTCTTTGCTTTGACAGGAAGCCTTCACCTACTTTTCTTCCAGTTTAAAATGATCTATTATAACCACTAAGATAAACTCTACAGGCTTCCCACTTTCATTAAATAGCTCCAGCTCTCTTATTACACACATATGATGTAAGAATGAAATGTTCATCAATAGCAACTTCAAGTTGTTTCTCTGTCATGAAAATATTGATTCACTATTACTGTCTTTCAGCATCATTTCCACTGTTATTTTGTTAAGAGTGGATGCCCTTAGTAAGGTCTGAGATCTCCATGGCACTGTGCTTGGAGGTACAAAGAGAGGTGAAGTAGTCACCCTTTTCTTAAGAAAGTGGATACCTGGATGGGGAAATGGAATATACAGTAGTTTGAGTATTACACATTGGTGAATTATTTCATTCGTCCAGTATTTTTGAATATTGTATGTTAAATAATTATATATCAGGCACTGTTCTAGACTCTCAGATAACACTCAATCAAAGATGTTTGCCCTTGTGGAGTTTATATTCTAGAAGGAGTGCAAGAAAAATATAAAGTTATTAGAAGATTATCAACATTATGGAGAAAAATAAAAGAGGGTAATAAAGATGTAGGGTTGTTGTTGTTGTTCAGTCACTAGATTGTGTTCAACTCTTTGTGACCCCATATGCAGTCCACCGGGCTTCTGTCTATGGGATTTCCCAGGCAAGAATACTGGAGTGGGTTACCATTTCCTTCTCCAGAAGATCTTCCCAACCCAGGGATTAAACTCGAGTCTCCTGCATCAGCAGACAGAGTCTTTAATGCTGAGCCACCGGGGAACACCTAAGGTGCTGGCAGTTATATATGTGTAACTTTAAATTGGAAAGGCAGGAGGGATCTCACTGAAAATGTGATATTAGAGCAAACTTGAAGGGAGAACAGGAGCAAGCCACGCCCGTGTCTGGGGTAAGAAGGTTCCATGCAGACAAGGTAACACAGAATTCCCGAGGCAGGGCCGTATCTGATGGTTTCAAGTAACAGGAAGGTGGTCGGTATGGCAGAGCAGAGTGAACACAGGTGTGGCAGGAGAAGAGATAAACGTGGTCCAAGGGGGTCAGTACCTTGGTTTTGACTTTGTTAGACATAGGGAGATACTGGAGGTTTCAAACAGATGAGTGATGTACTGGGGTGAGAACTGACTCAAGTATGAGCTATATGAAGTTCAGTGGTCAGTTAGGATACTGGCAATAATTCATGTGAGGGGTGATAGTGGCTTGGACTAGGGTTGGTAGCAGTAGAAAAGTCATCAGGAGATATACTTTGAAGGTAGAGGCAGCAAGGTTTTCTAATGAATTGGTGGTAAACTGTCAGACAAATAAGGAGATTACTTCACTGGTGTGAGGAACTGGAATAATGGAATCGCTGTCGACTGTATGGCATCAATGTTAGGCATTAGTTTGACACATGCTAAGTTTAAGATGTCTGTTACACAGACAAGCGGAGATGTCCATAGGCAACTGGATACAGAAGCTAGAGTTCAGTAAAAGGATTAGCTGGAGATGAAACTCTTATAGTCTTCAGAATAGTTTTCCCAGTGGTGACACTGAGGGACAGCAAGAAGAGAGAGATCAAGGTAGAGAACTGGTCAGAGGACTGTGCCCTGGGGCACTCGTATGTCCATCCTGAAAAAGAACCAGCAGTGGTCAGGAGGTAGAAGCAAATCTCAGGGAGTCATGAAAAATTGCTTCAAGGAAGAGTGATCAGTTTTGTTGTATTTTGTTGATAGAATAAGAAAGAGAAGAGAAACCAATACATGTAACTATGAAAGCTCTTGATAGGAAAGCAAAAGGGGCAGAAATATGGGAAAGGAGCTGGGGGCAGGGAAGGGGAGCCAAGGATTTTTTTTTTTTTTTAATGTATGTATTAATTGTCTGGGCTGCAAGTCAGGCAGGATCTTAGTTCCCCAAACGAAGGAACCAGGGATCAAACCTGTGCCCCTTGCAGTGGAAGCACGGAAATTTAAGCACTGAGTGACTTGGGAAATCCCAAGACAAGGACTTATTTTTGAAGATGGGAGAATTAGCACTGCAGATGAGACCTTATGTTTAGTCCACCCTGTTCTTAAACATTTTTGAATTTGAATGTGTAGGAGAGCAGAGGAAAACTTTTCTTTCTCTACGCATCCTACATTTATTGACTGGGGCCCTGTAAATTAGACTGACAAACAGTTAATAACAGAAAAACAGAAGTTTATTAAGATGTGATCTCATATACACATAGGAGTACTCAGTGATGAGGAACTCAAAAGTGAAAGTGAAAGTGAAGTCGCTCAGTCCTGTCCAACACTTTCCAACTCTGTGGACTGTAGCCCACCAGGCTCCTCTGTGCATGGGATTCTCCAGGCAAGAATACTGGGGTGGGTTGCCATTTCTTTCTGCAGGGGATCTTCCTGATCCAGGGATCGAACCCAGCTCTCCTGCATTGCCGGCAGACACTTTAATCTCTGAGCCACCAGGGAAGCCTGAAGGGGTGGTTAAAATTTGGGATTATCTTAAAGACAAAACAATAGTTTTTAGAAAAGTGACAAAACGAAAGAAAAGCGTTTTGTTTCTATGGTGGAAAATTGTGGGAAGGTAAATATATGAAGGAACTCATGAAAGACAAGAGCGAGGTGTAAAATTCGTGATGTAAATTCTTCTAGGATTGTCTCTGGTCTGCTACAGGTCTAGAGTTATCTCTGATGAGTAACTTCTGTCTTCTTACAAGAGCAGGGAGGGGAAACACCTTTACAAATTTATGTCCTGTGTTGGGGCTTCCCAGGTGGCTGAGTGGTAAAGAATCCACCTGCCAGTTTGATCCCTGGGTCTGGAAGATTCCCTGGAGGAGGGTATGGCAACCCACTCCAGTATTCTTGCCTGGAGAATCCTATGCACAGAGGAGCCTGACAGGCTACAGTCCATAGGATCACAAAGAGTCAGACAGGACTGAGCACACATGCAAGTATACATACCATCCTGCTTTTAGGCAAATATCTACTTCTTCTCAAAGTTGCTTTTGGCTCATAATAATCCTTATGCCAAAATGGCATATTTTGGGGTGGCATATTCTACCACCCTTCAAATGCCTTTGAAAGAGCATGCTCTTTTCAGTTCTCCACACTCATCACTTACTATCACTGTCTAACCCCAATAGATATTTGGCTTTGAAACGCATGCAGAAAATGGTGCCATCGTGGCTTTAATATTGCAGTTGTAGTATTTGTAAATAACCCTGAAAGACATGTAGGCATTCACACCTAGAGTGAGTCAATTTTTGTTGATTTTTTAAAAAATATAAAATAATTTTTTATTCTTTTGAATGATAAAAAATGGAAATTGGTTTATGGTATATAATTTTTAAAATATGTAAAAGCAGAAAAGGGAAATAAGTATTAATCACAATCTACCATCAGAGATAATCTCTTTTTTTTACTTGGGTATATATACATTTTTTTTCTTTTTTCTTTTTCTTTTTTTATTTTGTTTTACTTTACAATACTGTATTGGTTTTGCCATACATTAACATGAATCCACCACAGGTGTACATGAGTTCCCAACCCTGAACCCCCCTCCCACCACCCTCCCCATATCATCTCTCTGGGTCATCCCAGTGCACCAGCCCCAAGCATCCTGTATCCTGTATCAAACCTAGACTAGTGATTCATTTCTTACATGATAGTATACATGTTTCAATGCTGTTCTCCCGAGTCATCCCACACTCTCCCTCTCCCACAGAGTCCAAAAGTCTGTTCTTTACATCTGTGTCTCTTTTGCTGTCTCGCATACAGGCTTATCATTACCTTATATCCAATTTTTTTAAAAAATGAAACTATATTTAAGAGAAATAGAGTCATACTATAAATAATGTATAATTAACTTTTTACATTCAACATAGCATAAATCTTTAGAAAGCATTGTGTATTCTTGAATCTTTTTAGTAGTGATCTACAGTATAAGTCCTGGAGAAGGAAATGGAAACCCACTCCTGTATTCTTGCCTGGGGAATCCCATGGACAACGGATCCTGGTAGGTTCCTAGTCCGTTGGTGGCAAAAGTCGGACACGACTTAGCAACTAAACCACCACCGCCACTACAGTATCATTTTTATAAAGACATAGATTTCATTGCAGGGATGGATCAAAGTTTAATTGATCACTTGTTTAGATATTTAATTATCTATTTATTTACTTATTTTCAATAAAAGAATGCGACAGTGAGCATCCTCGCAGCAAATTCCTGCATGCATTTATTCCTAAAAGAGGATCCTTAGTGCCTCAAGACTGGCATGGAAGTGAACCTCTTGGCTGGAGCATGAGCTAGCCAACTGCCTTGTGCAGGACTCCATAAAGATCTGTTGTCTTATTAAAATAGGCTGTCTCATTCAGTCTTCACCAAATAAGGTATAATAAATACTGTAAAATTTTTCTTTTGAAAAATGAGTAAAGTTTGGGAAGTCACATGTGTACTGAGGTAAAAACCTCAGATGTAGGAAAGCATCGATGATCCAAACAAGAAGTATGCATTCCGTGTAACGTTTCTGAGTCTTTCTTTCCATTCAGTTCAGTTTAGTTGCTCAGTTGTGTCTGACTCTTTGTGACCCCATGAATCGCAGCATGCGAGGCCTCCCTGTCCATCACCAACTCCCGTTCACTCAGACTCATGTCCATCGAGTCAGTGATGCCATCCAGCCATCTCATCCTCTGTCGTCCCCTTCTCCTCCTGCCCCTGGGTCCTTCCATGCATCAAGTCTTTAGTGACAATTTATTTCAATTTTTTTTTTTTCTGCCCAGAGTTGAAGCTCATCCTTTTCGTTATTTAAGCTGTTAGCATCAGTATAAACTACTGCATATTTGGGCTTGGCTTTTTAGTGCCACTTCTCACACCCATTGTCTGTTTAATTAGGTGAATTGATTACTCCGCCATCTCAACTTTTTTCAACGATGGCATAAATTTCCTTTTGACCATTCCAGAAGTCCTTTAATTGAAGTATTATATTCTTCTGCACTAAATTATATCAGACTTTTGAACTTTGTAGATCCCTTGTATAATTTTCATGTACTCAGTGCCCATCTTTTCTTTATAAATTCCATTTGAAGCCCCTTGTTCAAAGACAGTAAAAAAAAAAAAGACATTAAAGATTCTCAAATATAAAGCTTTTTCCTTTTTGCAACAGAATTCCTCTCAAGTTGTCATGACACTTTTTATTTGCTACTTAATATCATTCTAGGTAAAGAAAAATTAGCATGTAAATTATTAGTGTGAACATTACTGGTCATTTTTATATTTGGAATGTCAATTTTAAAGGTAAATATAAAAACAGTGAACTTTATGAGTAATCACTGAAATTGTATAATTTCTACTTTGTGGCTGATATGTGTAAATGTATTTTGTCCTTAGCACAACAGTAGAAAAGCCACATAGTTAAAACTAACTCTGCTGCTGCTGCTGCTAAGTCACTTCAGTTGTGTCCGACTCTGTGTGACCCCATAGACGGCAGCCCACCAGGCTCCCCCGTCCCTGGGATTCTCCAGGCAAGAACACTGGAGTGGGTAATACATACATTCTCTCTACTTTGGGGTTACTGAGAAGTAAGGCGGAGAAGGCAATGGCACCCCACTCCAGTACTCTTGCCTGGAAAATCCCATGGATGGAGGAGCCTGGTGGGCTGCAGTCCATGAGGTCGCTAAGAGTCAGACACGACTGAGCGACTTCACTTTCACTTTGCACTTTCATGCAGTGGAGAAGGACATGGCAACCCACTCCAGAGTTCTTGCCTGGAGAATCCCAGGGACGGGGGAGCCTGGTGGGCTGCCGTCTGTGGGGTCACACAGAGTCGGCCACGACTGAAGCGACTCAGTGGCAGCGGCAGCAGCAGCAGCGGGATGAGTAAGGAGGGGCTGAAAAGGAAAAGTAACTATCAGTTGCTTTATCTTTTCCTGTTCTGTCATCAATTTCAGCCTAAATAGTTGGCTAATACAAGGAAGCAATGCAGCACAGAAAGATACAATGAACTTGCTTGGCCTTTTATGTTTCCTGGAATGCCACTGCCTTCTTCCACATTTAAAGCATTTTCTGGTTGCACCAGGAAGCCTGGCCTGTCTGGGCTGTTATCTTCCTCAATGATGACTGAACATGCTTACCTTGTAGCTGCTTTCAGCATCCCAGAACGCCTACACATTGTGAGTCCACTAGCCTTGTGTGTTCTTGGCCATCATACCCTCTGTACGTCAGTGAGGTGGCAAGGAGTAGCTAATCCTCATAGGGTACCTATCTCCTCTGCTCACAGTGATGCTACATTGTTCTATCAGCCTTCACTTTCCAAACACAAGTCCAAAAAGTTGGTAAAAATTTCAAGACCACGATCACAGGGCAGAAAACCAAGCCTGAGGTCATTCTGACCATTGGGCCCTATGTGAGTGCCAGATCACATGCCTATAGACTTGATTTGGGTTCCAGTCTTTTCCAATGACTTCTTGATCTTGACAGTGCAAAAATATTAGGAAACTGGGTGCTCTTCTCCCCTCATGATAAACTCTCTTGCCTGCAAACTACATCTGTCATCAAACCTGCAATTACCACCTCTGTGTTATTGATCGACACCCATTTCCTGTATCTTCAGCCTCTACTGCCTTTCTAAATTGCAGAACCATACATCAAACTGTCCACCTGACATCTCTACCTGGATGTCTCAAAGGAACCTCAGACTTCAAGTGGCTAAAACAAAATGCATACATTTTCTTTTCACTGCTCCCCTTCCTTCCATCTTGCCCCTAGCACATCCAGATTTTATCCACTGCCATAGGTCGCAGTGAAAGAGACCACCATCCAATCTGTTACTCAAGTCAGAATTTAGGAGGTCATCCTTGTACTTCCTTCTTAAAGTCAGTGCAGATTCATCACAATTTCTGGTCAGCTTTATCTCCTGAATATCTTCCTCTTTCTTTACTTTTCTCTTTGCTGCCACCACCTGTTATTATGTGCATGCTAAGCCGCTTCAGTCGGGTCCAACTCTTTGCTACCCCATGGACTGTAAGCCCACCAGATTCCTTTGTCCAGGGGATTCTCCAGACAGGAATACTGGAGTGGGTTGCCATTTCCTTCTCCAGGGGGTCTTCCTGATCCAGGATTGAACCTGCGTCTCACATCTCCTGCATCGGCAGGTGAGGGTTTTGTTTTTTTTTTTTTTTTAATCACTGGCGCCATGGAGGAAGCCCTACCTGTTATTACAATAGCCTCCTAATCGTACTTGTGGGATTCATTCTTGCCACATCTAGTCTGTTTTATATGTTGCATCAAGAATACTTGTTTGTTTAAACACAAATCTGATTTTCCTACCTGCTTGAGACTCTTAATTTCATAGTATAAAAAGAAAAATTTTTAATGTGACATGCCAAGGTCATTTGTAGACTGACCCCAATCACAGCTTTGTTACATTGCAGCTCCATCTTCCTTGTCATTCTGTATTTCATGAACACCACCCTTTTAAAGATTCTTAATTACTCCTTGTTTCCCAGCCCAACTTTTGGGATTTTTAAACATGGTTCCCTCTGTCCTGGAATCCTTTTCCCTCCAACTTACTTATGTATTTAAATCCTACTCTCCCTTTAAATCTCCACTCAATTTTACATTTTCTATATAGAATTACATAACCCCCAATTGAGTCAGTTCCTTCTGTGATATAATGCCATAGATGTCACATGTATGGTACTTTTACATATGTACATTTATGTACAACAATTTATGATATATCTTTTGTAATGTATATTTTTATTGGAATATATTTGCTTTACAGTGTTGCATAACAAAGTGAATTAGCTATGTGCACACATATATCCCCTACTTCTTGGCCCTCCTTCCCACAAGACATGGAGGCAACCTAAATGTCCATCAGCTGATGAATGGATAAAGAAGATGGTACAGATATACAATGGAATATTACTCAGCTATAAAAAGGAATGAAACTGGGTCATTTGGGGAGATGTAGATAGACCTAGAGTCTGTTAAACAGAGTGAAATAAGTCAGAAAGAGGAAAACAAATGCCATATATTAATGCATGTAGGAGGAATCTAGAAAAATGTAATGTGTTTTTGATAAAAATCTATCTCCTTCCTTAGATCCAACCAGTCCATCCTAAAGGAGATCCTTCCTGAGTGTTCACTGGAAGCACTGATGTTGAAGCTGAAACTCCAAAACTTTGGCCACCTGATGCGAAGAGCTGACTCATTAGAAAAGACCCTGATGCTGGGAAAGATTGAAGGTGGGAGGAGAAGGGGACGACAGAGGATGAGATGGTTGGATGGCATCACCGACTCAATGGCCATGAGTTTGAGTAGACTCCGGCAGTTGGTGATGGACAGGAAGCCTGGTGTGCTGTGGTCCATAGGCTGTGAAGAGTCGGACACGACTGAGCAACTGAACTGAACTATCTCCTTCCTTAATGAGTAGTCTCTCTCAAGTCAGAGTGTCTGGCTCACTAAGCTTGGTTCCTTGCTTAGTACCTGACTTGTACAGGAGGTTCAATGAATATTTGACGCATCAGTGAACGAACACTTACTTTGTTCCAGGCACGGCGCTGGGCACTTTGCATGTTTTATCCCATTTAATCCTCTAACTATCATATGAAGCAGACTCTATAATCTCAGTTTTATGGAATTTGAGATTTACAAGCTTAAACTATTTGCATGAGGTTACATAGACTCTAAGTAGCAGAAACAGAATTTGAACGCAGGCAGTTCACTCTCTTGAATTGTAATGAAGGAGACAATTTAAAATTAGATTTAAGAGGGGTGAGAAAAACAAGGGGCTGAAATGAGTCAGCATTATGGAATGAACCATATATGGTTTATTAAAAAAATCTATAACCACTTCAAATAATAAAGAGATGAAACTATGATTCCAGTGTTAATAGCCAACTCTTTCTACCAAGATATTGTGACTCACTTAGGCAGGACTGACAGAGGAAAGTGTGTCTGCAAGGCTCTGAAACAGACATTTTCTCTCTGTGTCTTGCCCTTCCCTCCTCCTTTTCTGAGACTTTGATAAAATGTGTCTCAGCCAGATGTGTCTCTCACCTTTTTCATCTTTGCTGCTTCATAGATCCACTGCTTGGAGGACTAAGCATCTATCAACAGTTGCTCAAGAATCAGGCTTTAAAGTATTCATCAACTACAGTCCTCCAGCTGTAGCTGTTTCTCTTACTGAACAAATGCTGAGCCTGGATGAGTCCAGCTCTCCTCTAGAGCTTGCCCTGCCAAATATGTCTGGCAAAGCTGCCTCGGAATATCCTCTTGGTCTGCACACAGAAATGATGGGAGTGATTTCAAATATCCTCTTAACTTTTTGCAAGGAGAATGAAACGTCTATGCTGAGTGCCACCTCAACAGGTCTTCTGAGACCACATAAAATACCATTGTTTCCCTCCCAGGCTCCAGTCTCCAGCAGTTTCTTTGTCAGTATCAGGACAATGAAAGCTGTCACTAGCAGCCTGACTTCGGGTTTGTGCTTTAACCATTTCATGACTATTTTTGGTGTGTGTTTGGGAGGGGTTCTGGAGAAGGAAATGGCAACCCACTCCAGTACTCTTGCTTAGATAATTCCACGGATGGAGGAGCTGGGCAGACTATAGTCCATGGGATTGCAAAGAGTCATACATGACTGTGCAACTAACTTTCACTTTCACTGTAAATTTAGTAATTGTCTAAAATATGATTTTCTTTGGCTCTTTAAAATATTGGTCACTGGTATAGCCTCTCTTTCTCCTTCCTTAAATAATTATGATTATCCATATTGCCTGCTTTGCCCAGTCATTACAAAGATCTTACAATCTGGAAAGTTCATGACAAAACTTACAATATTATATAGAAGATTCTTTTTTTTTAAAAAAAAAAAGAAGATTCTTTTTGAGAATGGGTATAGAAAATAAAGAGGGAAACGAGGAGGTTCAGAAATAAGTGAGGGAATAAGGTTGGCTTCAATGGATGTACACATACATATCAGTCAGTTCAGTTCATTTCAGTCCCTCAGTCGTGTCCCACTCTTTTGCGACCCCATGAACCACAGCACACCAGGCCTCCCTGTCCATCACCAACTCCCGGAGTCTACCCAAACCCATGTCCATTGAGTTGGTGATGCCATCCAACCATCTCAGCCTCTGTTGTCGCCTCCTCCTCCTGCCCCTAACCCTAACCCAGGGATCGAACCCGGATCTCCCGCATTGTGGGCAGACTCCTTATTATCGGAACCACCAGGGAAGTCCTATGACTTATGACTTAGTACTATATTAACAAATCTTATTCACAATTAATTGCATACCACTTAAAAAAAAAAACACCCTATTATCATTTCTTCAGTTCAGTTCAGTTCAGTCCTTCAGTTGTGTCCGACTCTTTGCAACCCCCATGAATTGCAGCACACCAGGCCTCCCTGTCCATCACCAACTCCCAGAGTTCACTCAGACTCACGTCCATCGAGTCCGTGATGCCATCCAGCCATCTCATCCTCTGTCATCCCCTTCTCCTCCTGCCCCCAATCCCTTCCAGCATCAGAGTCTTTTCCAATGATTCAACTCTTGGCATGAGGTGGCCAAAGTACTGGAGTTTCAGCTTTAGCATCATTCCTTCCAAAGAACACCCAGGGCTGATCTCCTTCAGAATGGACTGGTTGGATCTCCTTGCAGTCCAAGGGACTCTCAAGAGTCTTCTCCAACACCACAGTTCAAACGCATCAATTCTTCAGCACTCAGCTTTCTTTATAGTCCAACTCTCATATCCATACATGACCACTGGAAAAACCATAGCCTTGACTAGATGGACCTTTGTTGGCAAAGTAATGTCCCTGCTTTTGAATATACTATCTAGGTTGGTCATAACTTTCCTTCCAAGGAGTAAGCGTCTTTTAATTTCATGGCTGCCATTACCATCTGCAGTGATTTTGAAACCCCCTCAAAATAAAACAGTCAGCCACTGTTTCCACTGTTTCCCCATCTATTTCCCATGAAGTGATGGGACCAGATGCTATGATCTTCACTTTCTGCATGTTGAGCTTTAAGCCAACTTTTTCACTCTCCTCTTTCACTTTCATCAAGAGGCTTTTTAGTTCCTCTTCACTTGCTGCCATAAGGGTGGTGTCATCTGCATACCTGAGGTTATTGATATTTCTCCCGTGAATCTTGATTCCAGCTTGTGCTTCTTCCAGCCCAGCTTTTCTCTTGATGTGCTCTGCACACATACAGTATGTTACTCACAAAATACAGTTTTAGGGACTTCCGTGGCAGTCCAGTGGTCAAGGCTCTGTGCTTCCAATGCAAGAGGTGTGAGTTCAATCTCTGGTCAGGAAACTAAGATCTCACATGCTGTGCAGTGTGGCCAAGAAAATAAAAATAAAATAAAATAAAATGCTAAAAAGAGCTGTTTGTTTTATTTTTTTTATTTATTTTTTAATTTTTATTTATTTTTTTAATTTTAAAATCTTCAATTCTTACATGTGTTCCCAAACATAAACCCCCCTCCCACCTCCCTCCCCATAACATCTCTCTGGGTCATCCCCATGCACCAGCCCCAAGCATGCTGTATCCTGCATCAGACATAGACTAGCGATTCAATTCTTACATGATAGTATACATGATAGAATGCCATTCTCCCATATCATCCCACCCTCTCCCTCTCCCTCTGAGTCCAAAAGTCCATTATACACAGCTGCGTCTTTTTTCCTGTCTTGCATACAGGGTCATCATTGCCATCTTTCTAAATTCCATATATATGTGTTAGTATACTGTATTGGTGTTTTTCTTTCTGGCTTACTTCACTCTGTATAATCGGCTCCAGTTTCATCCATCTCATCAGAACTGATTCAAATGAATTCTTTTTAATGGCTGAGTAATACTCCATTGTGTATATGTACCACAGCTTTCTTATCCATTCATCTGCTGATGGACATCGAGGTTGTTTCCATGTCCTGGCTATTATAAACAGTGCTGCGATGAACATTGGGGTACATGTGTCTCTTTCAATTCTGGTTTCCTTGGTGTGTATGCCCAGCAGTGGGATTGCTGGGTCATAAGGGAGTTCTATTTGCAATTTTTTAAGGAATCTCCACACTGTTCTCCATAGTGGCTGTACTAGTTTGCATTCCCACCAACAGTGTAGGAGGGTTCCCTTTTCTCCACACCCTCTCCAGCATTTGCTTGCAGATTTTTGGATCGCAGACATTCTGACTGGTGTGAAGTGGTACCTCATTGTGGTTTTGATTTGCATTTCTCTGATAATGAGTGATGTTGAGCATCTTTTCATGTGTTTGTTAGCCATCCGTATGTCTTCTTTGGAGAAATGTCTATTTAGTTCTTTGGCCCATTTTTTGATTGGGTGGTTTATTTTTCTGGAATTGAGCTGCATAAGTTGCTTGTATATTTTTGAGATTAGTTGTTTGTCAGTTGCTTCATTTGCTATTATTTTCTCCCATTCAGAAGGCTGTCTTTTCACCTTGCTTATATTTTCCTTTGTTGTGCAGAAGCTTTTAATTTTAATTAGATCCCATTTGTTTATTTTTGCTTTTATTTCCAGAATTATGGGAGGTGGATCATAGAGGATCCTGCTGTGATTTATGTCTGAGAGTGTTTTGCCTATGTTCTCCTCTAGGAGTTTTATAGTTTCTGGTCTTACATTTAGATCTTTAATCCATTTTGAGTTTATTTTTGTGTGCGGTGTTAGAAAGTGATCTAGTTTCATTCTTTTACAAGTGGTTGACCAGTTTTCCCAAATACACACACACACACACACACACACACACACACACACATATATATATATATATATGCATGTATTTATATGCATGTGTATATATATATATATATATATATATTTTTTTTTTTAATTTCAAAGGCAGTAGAATCCTCCTGAGTGGACTTGGGAGGTGGTGATGATATAGCAGTTAAATTCTTTGTTAGCAAACCAAACTGGCCAAAAATGAATTTAGAAGTCGGAAAGCCAGGGGTTAAAAAAAAAAAGTGTCACACTAAGCAGGTAGCAGGAACTAAGATGAGGCACTGATGCTTGCAATATCCTTTTAAATCAAAGCCCAATAAATATTCCTTTTATGAAATTTGAGATGTCGTGAGGCACATACTGCTTTGACACCTTGCAGCATTGATAATGCCATTTATAGTCTATAAAGCTAATAAACAGTTTCTGATCCGTCCTTTTAGTCCTGGCATTAACGTACAGGGAAATAGTCAAGGCAAAACAAAACCACAAAGGAGCTACAGTAAAAATATTGTATTATTTGGATTCGATCATGATCAGTCTTGCCAAATCCCCGCAGATTCACATTGTCCCGCATAGCAAGAATAAAGGAAAATACAGAGGTAAGTGTCAAATTGTTTTAAATTGAATGTTTTCCAATTTTTTTCTTGAGATGGCATTAGTTCTTTAAAACGCAGTTAAAGTTTCGGTAATATTTTTATTTTCCCCTCAGGTACTTAAGAAATATATACACTTTAGGCTCTGCCTTAGTTTATTTTAGTCATCGTTCGCAAGGAACTGATTTCATTGGGGAATATGCTAAAACCCGAAAGAATGGAAAAGAACAAACACTGGTGTGAAAATGATGCTTGAAATGCATGATTGCCAGACAGGAAAAGCTCTTGGATTTTTTTCTATATTTAATCAATTGGCTTGTCTAATCCATTTGACTATGGAAGGTTGGCCTGACATGAATTCAGATTAGTTTAATAGGGATTAAGGTGGCATGAAGTGTATAACACTGTGCATTTGCAAGTACAAACATGCTTAGAAATTCATTTGTCTTTGGGGGGAAGCTGGTTCAAACTCCAGCTATATTTACAAACAGATTCTAGCCACAGCCGAGCAGTTTGGAGCTGGGGAAAGTAACTACGCCTGCTTCTCCTTAAACTCACAGGGCCTTTGATTCCTGCCCAAGTTAAGCTGGCCTTTGGCATTCAGCTGTCTTAGCTGGCAAGATGTCTGCATAATGTCTGCAGAATTTAGTATGGCCAGGAGGGGCAGGTCAAAGACAGCCAAATTATGATATCATAGCCATAAAACCTCATCAATGGTGACATACAGAAAACACTCAGTGAATTGCTTTCATTAACTTACCCTTATTAAGAAATTCGAAGCAGTGTCTTTATTCTTTGGCAGGTTTCAGACTCTGCCCTTTCCTCTTCCTTCATTCATCGCTTTTCCTTTAAAAGAACAGGCTTCCATGGCCCCTGATTGACAGTAGCTGAAGAAATGTAGCTTGGAGGGAGTCTAGGATACTCAGACAGCCCAGGGAGGAATGTATTATACATGCCTTGTTTTCCTCTGAGAAAGTCAGAAAACTTTCCAGAATCTTCTGGGATAGGTTAGGACAAGAGCTGTTCTTGCAGTGAAGTAAAAGAAAGCCGGACTACAGAGAAAATTCTGTCTGTTCTCTGGGGCCCAGGATAGGAATCCTGCCATCCCACCTGACCAGCCTCTAGCCTTGCACTGGGCTTCAGTGAGCAGACTCTTCTGGAAAGAGGAAATGGGGATGGTTGTCAAGCTGTCAGGAGAGACATGGAAGTGGGGTGAGGGGTGGGGATATGCAATTGAAGGCAAGCCTAGTTTTTCTTCAAGTCACTCATGTTTCTAAAGCTGAAAATCTGGCTAGTCTACAAAAATGACATACAGCAGGAAGAACTGACAGATGTGAGGAGAACCAATGGGAAGTATTTCCCAGTAACAGGCTGACCCTGTTGGGAGTTGAGAGGGTCATATACGTGGGGGCAGATATTCAGAAGACTAAGATGGCCTGTCTGCCTGTCTAAGTGAGGCCTGGGAATCTTGACCTGAAAGCCTTACTCGTGGAGCAGAATTTATAAGCTATCACTGTGCCACGTGGCAGAGCACTTTTCTATGAAGATATGCAGTGGGAAGGAGAGTGCAAGAAAGCCAAGACCGAGGGAGACAGAGATGAGGGAAGAAGACTTATCACGGGATGCTTAAGATTGGAACAAATGGAGAAGACCTTCTGAATACAACAGAAAGGCAGAGAGGTACTGCATTTTTTGGCAGGCAAATTTTAAAATAGTAAAGATATACTTTATGTACTGCAAGCGAATCCCTGTTCTTTTGTGGTTTTTCCTTATTATGCTAAATTGTATTTTTCAGATTGTATACTTTGAAAATTTAAGTTCTTAAATGTATTTAAACTCCTTAAGGTATAATAAGAACTAACTGAACTGTGGGGGCATTTTGAATAGTTGAAAAGTATTCTTTTACCTTGCTAGTCAATGGCATTCTTGAAGATTTCCATGTTGAATAAGCATATCAGATGGACACTTGTCAACGATGGCCATTGATGTATACTGTGGAAGCCGTCCAGTACCAAGCTAATGAAGACACAATCAGGACTCTCATCCCGACTCAAAATGAATGAACCCAGTTAGAAATATGCTCTGATTTCTAACATTATCAAAGTCTTGACAGTTTTCGACACTACCACATGAAGACTTACACTCATTCATGATAATACCGTCCAGGTAAAGAGTCCGTTCTGAAGGAGATCAGCCCTGGGATTTCTTTGGAAGGAATGATGCTAAAGCTGAAGCTCCAGTACTTTGGCCACCTCATGCGAAGAGTTGACTCATTGGAAAAGACTCTGATGCTGGGAGGGATTGGGGGCAGGAGGAGAAGGGGACGACCGAGGATGAGATGGCTGGATGGCATCACGGACTCGATGGACGTGAGTCTGAGTGAACTCCGGGAGTTGGTGATGGGCAGGGAGGCCTGGCGTGCTGCGATTCACGGGGTCGCAAAGAGTCGGACACGACTGAGCGACTGAACTGAACTGAAAGAGTCATGCTATTCAGCAATGGGGGGTTAAGACCAAGAGATGAAGAATGGACACAGCTATTTAGCACAAAACAAAGCAAAAAAATATAAGCACCTGCGAGAAAGGCACCTGGTGACCCCAAGCCTGGGAATTCAAGTCTTCTAGTGCAAACTCCACCTCTGAACAGATGAAGAGGAAGGGGACAGCTGGCCTCTAGGTTCCCTTCCAACTCTGCATTTTTGTGATCCTGAATCAGCTTCCTAAGAAATACAGTTACGTCTCAAGAGCACTGAGCAACAGTGATGAGTGATTGAATCTGCTATCTTTTCGGGATGGAAAAGATCTGCAATTCTGTATAAAGAATTATTTGGGTTTACTTCTGTGCCTACAACTATTATTTTACCATCTTGAAGACTAAGCTTGTTGGTTTATTCTATTTGTAAAGTTCAAATGTAAAATGATTATCCTGCTTAGGTGTTTTTCTTTTTTCTCAATATGAATGATGAATCTACTTCCTGGTACCAGCCCATCTTATTTCTTCACTCTAACTAGTTAGAACTGGTGTCGGGTCAGTTGAAGAGATGTGATCTAATTTAGCGAGTATGTTGAGATTTTCTGCTTGTGGCCTCTTCCTTTGACAAACAAATGAAAATCCATGCAAGTCTGTGAAAGCCTGTATAACAACACTTTTGATTTCAGTATTCCTATTTTTCTCCCTGGTTATAGGGTGAAATAGAGAACTCTGAATCAAAGGCCCTCAGATTTTTACAACTAATAAGTTTATTCTGTTCAGCTGTTTAAGCACATTTAAGTAAAATGAAGAGAAATGAAAGTGAATTATAGGCTAAAAGCCAGCTCTCAGCTTTCAGGAGTCTCTGGGCTGCTGATTCCAGGCAGCACTGAAATAGAAACACTGGGAGAGATAATAAACATGAACCAGTGCCTACTGCAGTCCCTGCTTCCCAAGAATAATGTATTAATAAAACAGACTTGCTCTTGTTGATGTATATATGTGTAAAATAGCAACCACAAAGCACCTTACCTTTCAATATCCTTGGACAGTTCTCTATGTTGACTGAAAAGAGAATTTGATTAAAAAAAAAAAATAGCAGCTTCTCGCTACTCGAGATAGAGTATAAAACTAAAAGCAATGTGCTTGTATACATGTGTGTGGGTGTGTGCTTGTATGTATCCACAGGTGTTGGGGAGAGATGAGGAGGTATTCACTTGTAGGTTCTCTTGGTGTGAGTCAGGAGGCTAATACTGGCCCTTCTGAAGTTTGGACGGGCTTCCATCTCCAGAAGAAACAGAAGCAATATCCAACACTATTTTGTCCCTGTTTATCGCTGCACAGGTTCTCCAGTCAGTGTGATCTGTTTAATAAGGCTTCTCTCCTCTCTAGATGACTTGTTCTTGGAGGGCTTTCTCTAGGTACTGCCCTAAAGCTCCATATTTATTTAGATAGCACTCCTGGGATTCTGATTGATTGTACTGTCTGAAGGTGGCACAACGTGTCACTTTGTCCTTGTCTGCATTTGGCTTTTAAATCTAGGATTTCTCCCATTCTTTGGTTTGGACTCAGAAGAGGAGAGAGGGAGCTGGCTGTGCATTGTAAAAACCACTGTGTCAAGTCCCAGACTCCCAGATGAGTATACCCGAGCTTGGAGAAAACCTCATTAAAGACCTAATCAAGCAGGCTTCATTGACTCATAGGCTCCTGTACTCTTGCTGATGTTGTCTGTTTTTTTTCCCTCTCACTCTCTTATTATTTCCTTGGCCCCTCTGTCGTGGTGTTGAAGATCATCTGAGACTGAGGCAGGATGATGTGTAATGTGAGGAAATTGGAACGGAATGTATTTACTGTACTGGCATATGTACCATGCATTTTTGAAGCTGACCGTCTTATCTGAATAACCTATCATTCTAGGTCAGAGCATATTCCTTTAACCTCTGGACGCCTACCCTTCCCATCTCCCAAAGCAAGAATGTCAGAGGAACTTAAAGGACCTACCTTAGCAGTTGTGTTCATTCTGATCAGATTGAATATCAACGGTGGCTTTCAACAGGAGCAAGCATACCAGATATAAAACATTGAATTGTTTAGAACAGACTATGTAAATGAGAAAATAAGATATTGCCTGAGGTGTTCTGGGAAAAGGCAGAGCAACTCAAAACAGAGCTAGACCTGCACTATGCGTGCGTAGGTGCTTGCTCAGTTGTGTCATACTTTTTGTGACCCCATGGACTGTAGCCCTCCAGGCTCCCCTGTCCAAACAGAAGGTTATAATTCTAATCTCTTTTACTTTCTTGCACAACTTTTCTGGTTTGGGGAATGTGGGTGTCATTTACATCTTTTCCGGAAATATATCATAAGACTGGGTTTAGGTGAAATGGTGTGAGATTGGACGTGGTGGCATAAGTCTCCAATCAACTCTGGTGTGCTGGAGGGTTAAATTACATAAGAGTGTCAACCACTCTTTTGAGTGTGGTCCAAAACTGCTAAGAAGAAGCTAGAAGCGGAAAACATTTTTTCTATGTAGACGAAATTTGGGGCGTGTGTTCCCTGATTGACGCTGCAAAAGCAAAGAGAACAGCATATCTTGTAAGACTGGATAACCTGGAGCTCTTTTCAATTCCTGACTTTAAACAGATTAATCAAAACATTCATTTTTAAATGAGGAAGGCAAACATTGCTTGGGTAAATGACATTTGAGGGCCTGAATAGCAAAGAAACTAAGAAGTTGAAGGCTGAGAGCGGTGAGTGGAAGGAAGATTATATATTAAGAAAGAAAAAAATATATATGAAATTATCTGGGTCTCTTCCTTGGTTGCCAAACCACAGACCAAAAAGGACTTGGAAAGTAAACCAAGGTGACCCCTCTTACATGGGGTAAGCTCAATTTCTTATGCAGAGGTGGGTCAGCTGGCATCCTAGAAAACGTCATCAGGGGATTGGCTGGATTGACATCCTGGGAATTTGCCCATCCTGTGCCAGACAATTTGTTCAGTCCCATTCATGTGTCCAAATGCGTGATTAAGGACTTGTAGTAACCACCCATGTTCACACATCTATCACTCAAACACAAAACAAAATATAAAACACCAAATGTCTCTCGAGTTGAGCCAGATCTTTCTTATCTTTGAACAATCAAAACTTCTAAAAGCCTCAGGGAACTGAAATGATTTATGAATGTTCAGAGTTGCTAAACTTTTGACGATTGTTCATGTGCAAACAAAACATTCTACATTGTCTTGTATTACCATACTGATTTTGACCAAAAAAAATTTTTGTCTAAAAAAGGTTTTTTTCTTTTGTTATTTTCCCCCTTATATGTAGACATTGCATTAAGTAGTGGGGGGGGGGGGGGGGGGGGGAAGACAACTTGCTTTGGTTCTTTTTTCCTGAAACTTTTCTTAGGAAGTGTCTGGAGAAACAGAATCTACTCAATTCTGTGTTAGGAACATTTCTTTCCTGGTCTGGGCTAAACACTGCACCCTGTCAGCAGGCTGACCAAATAGACATTTATAGCCTCTTCAACTACCAGGGGAAATTGTAGCCCCTACAGTATGTGGATTTAGACCTGGCAAAAAGAGCAAGTTGATTAAAGAGCCTAGGCAACTCTTACTCTATCATGGAAGCTCCAGAGCCTTGCTACCCTTTCTTTTTCTGCTGTGGATGTGTTCATATGGCAGTTAAGAGAGTACCACTCATGTTTATGCCCATGGAGAAAATTGCAAGATAATCTAGTATTTTCTAAAACATTCATTTATGGATAATTCGTTGTCTTATAAAGTGTTTCATTTGCCTCTTTGAATCGTGTGATTTTTGAAGAATGTTCAATTGTCAGGTTTTTGGCCCTGGTTGAGAGCCTGGGAGATGAGAGTGTGTAGATGGCACCCACTCCAGTGCTCTTGCCTGGAGAATCCCATGGACGGAGGAGCCTGGTGGGCTGCAGTCCATGGGGTTGTGAAGAGTCAGACACGACTGAGCGACTTCACTTTCACTTTTCACTTTCATGCATTGGAGAAGGAAATGGCAACCCCCTCCAGTGTTCTTGCCTGGAGAATCCCAGGGACGGGGGAGCCTGGTGGGCTGCCGCCTATGGGATTGCACAGAATCGGACACGACTGAAGCAACTTAGCAGTAGCAGCACAGAAGTGAACTGTAATGAGAAATAATTATGATTTATATTCTCTTTACTCATATCTAAGGTAAATCCAAAAGGTGGGGAATGTGGTAAACTAAAGACAGAACTCATCCATTGTGGTTAAAGACAAACTTTTTCCTTTCCTCCTCAGCATTCATTGTGTGGTATGGTTTCATTCTTTGTGAGATATTGAGGATTAAGAGATAATTATGTTTCATTAACCTCTGATGACCATCTTCTCAGTCTCAAACCACAGAATGTAAACACCTGGAAGATCTCTAGGCCAAAGTTAATATAATTGCTAACAGCACCATTCTTTCAGATTTCAGTTACAATAGTCAGTGTCTTTAGACATTCTTGTCCAGGGATATTGGGATTATATATTGGTGCAAGAATTTTGAAAATAACTTGGCAATACACTGTAAGAATCTTAAAACCATATCCCTTGAGCTAACCATTACTTTTCTTAAAATATAATAAGGAAAAAGTACCAGATATAGAATAAATAGATCAATTTGTTGATTTTCATGTAACCTGAGGATCTCCAGGTCCTCCAACTATCTGGGATGATTTTTTAAAAATTTTAATATCCAAGTACAAAAGTCACCCACATTAACTTTAGAAGGTCTACTGACTTTCTAAAATGTCTAACAATAGGGAGTTGGGGTAGGGTCAAACTTGACTTATATTACCTTGGTTTTCCTTTTGCCTTCTCCAAACTCCTGCACCAGGCCTTTACTGAATCCCTGGGGTATCTCTTCTCTGCCTTCCCTGTCACTAAAGTCTTACTGGTCCATTACATGGCATTTCCATCATTCTTCCCGGAATTCCTGAGATGCTCAAGTTGGAGAATGGTAGAAAGGACTTACAGTACAGGATAGGAAATAACAATGGATCTGGGTGATGTTGTGTTGTTAAAGCTAGTTGGCCACCCTGGAGGGTCCCTTCCTGCCTGGCTCTCGGGCACTAGACTTCACCCTCTTTTGGTGCTAATGCCTCCTTTCAAAGCAGACTCCTTCATTTCCTGTCTCTCTGAGTCCTGCCACCCCAGACTCCTGTCACTCCTCCTCATCTCCCTCAACCTCAACTCCTTTCTCTGAACATCATACAGAGATGCTTCAAACCCTTTTTTTTTTTTTTTTCCTCCCGTGTTCCCTTGTAGCTCAGACGGTAAAAAATCTGCCTGCATGGAAGGAGACCCAGGAGATCCATGTTCGATTGCTGAGTTGGGAAGATCCCCTGGAGATGGGAATGGCAACCCACTCCAGTATTTTTGCCTGGAGGATCCCATGGACAGAGGAGCCTTGGGGGCTACAGTCCATGGAGTCACAAAGAGTGAGACATGACTGAGCGACTACACTTTCTTGCAAACCATTTTAAAATCTCAAACTATTTTCCCTCAGAGGAAATACACTTTTCCTTTATTTTGCAGAGCAGTTTAGTTTCGTTAGTCTTGACATCCCTTTTCTAAACTTTGCCTAGGGCCTATCTTAACTTTTAAACCAAAGTGTCTGTTAAATGTTTTTATCAAATACAAGAGCAATCTTTTTCTAAAGTTGGGCTCTGTTCTCATTTTCCCCAGCAAATTCATGAGAAAGAACTTGTTTTTCTGATGAACTGGTAAATTGATAATACAAAAATTAGTGCCCCTCAAAAGGAACATGAATGAGCAAATGATAGCAAATCCATACAGTAAATACTATTTTATACTTATGAATTATATTGACAAATAATTTCTTAGTTTATATGCCACTCTTTTAAAAGATACAAAGGATACCACATTGAATAAATGATATCATTTTGACCGCATAAGCCTCCTTAAGTAAATAAAAGGGAATATAGTAGGAGTAGTACTGTTAGCCGCTCAGTCGTGTCCAACTTTTTGTGACTCCATGGACTGGAGTCCACCAGGCTCCTCTGTCCATGGGATTCTCCAGGCAAGAATACTGGAGTTCGTTGCCATTCCCTTCTCCAGAGGCTCTTCCCAACCCAGGGATCAAACCCGGGTCTCCTGCATTGCAGGCAGATTCTTTACCGCTTGAGCTACAGGGAAGACCAAGAGGGAATATACTAAAATATAAAGAGCTTCTATTCTGGGTGGTAGGCTTGTGGGTGATTTTTATTTTCCTTTAAACATTTTTTAATAGTTTCCAGTTTGTCTACAGTAAGTATATAGTACCTTTAAATACATTTACATAAAGTTCTCAAGAGTTTGAACTTTTAAAAGTATGTTTTCTTTTTTCCTTTCTCCTGATACTGTTCATAGTAATGAAGTTGATCATGAGCAGCATGGACTCAATTACAATTTATCTGGGGTGTAGGGGCAATAATCAAAGAACTCAGATTAATAACGGTTCAGTTTAATAGGAAAAATTTTAAAAAGATGTTCTCTAGGGACATCCATTTTGAAAAATCTTCAGAAAGAATATTAGCCAAATAGCTACCAAGAAGTATATAGTTTTCCAAATTGCTAACCTGTCCCCAAGTTACAAACCAATTACGATGATTTCACAGACTAGTCACTTTCTGTTCATGAGAATGCAACTCTTCCACAGCTTACTTGTATGTAAACTAGGACCCCTGAATTTTGTATGATGCACGCCATCTCTTGTGATTAAGTTGTCACTGACCTGACATTTCAGGCTGCTGTGCAACTGCATGCTTCAAGTTCCACCAGGTTTATGTTGAAAAGTCCCACTGAGAACTGAGAACAGATCTATTGAGGCTTTTGTAGCCTGCTCAGTCTTATGAAATGCTTTGAAACTGTTCTCATAGCCTCTATTAGATGCAGCTGCAAAAACATTCTCACAGTTCAATGTCTTTCTTCCTAAGATCAGGCATTGCATCTGATGATATTCTCAATAAGCCAAGTAGTATCGAAACCAGTGATACAGGTGACCTATTGCCCAAGGGGCCAGCGTGTGTTCAGAGATACTGTAGCACCAGAACACCCTACAAGAGTAGGCACCCTCACAAGCAACTACATCCTCCTTAGGTGGGTCTTCCTTTGTGATATATTCAAATTGACCTGTTATTAGATAATAGATATGTACTATTTCCCCCATTATTCAAATGTCCTTAGCAATAAATAATCTAAAACATGGAGTCCTTTGTTTCTTTGTTTTTTGCAGTAAGAAAAAAAGCCTTCCATCAAACAGAGGATATCTGATTTGAAATGATGTGTCTCTTATCCCTCTATCTTGGATCCACAGGTTTGAGGAACAAAACAGTAAAAAGACTTTCTAATAACACATATTTGACAACTTACTTCAACTCATAGTTTGTGATAGCAGTCTCCTTTCCTTCTGCATTCTGAGTTATGCCTGAGGTCTGACGGTCACAAAGAAAAATAATATTTAGCTCTGGGTAAGCCATGATAAGGCCAACTTAAAGGAAATTTATATCATGAAGGAACCAAGATTGTTTTAGGGAGGAAGTAAAATTTTAAACTGAACACAGGAAAAGTGTATGTCAGGATTTATTTTGCAAAAGTATTTGTTAATTTTTTAATAGACACAGTAACATAACTGCAGTGTACCTCAATAATTAAAGTCAGTGTTCAGTAAGAAGAAGAAACTTTCTACAAGGTCAAATATATGTACCAGATCTTTAAAACTCTATTTGACAAAAATAAAAATAATGGAATTGACTGCACATTGGGCTAATTTTAGTATGTGTGATAGCTGGGTAGCTGCCGGACAATGACATGAGGTCCTCTTGGATAATGGTTAAGGGCAAATACTCTGGAGTTAGATGGCCTGAGTTCACATCCAGATTCTAGCACCAACTAAGTGAGTGACTTTGGGCTTATTATTTAATCTCTGTAAGTATCAATTTCTTTGCATTGATCACTGAGGAAGGCTTTCTTGTCTCTCCTTGCTTTTCTTTGAAACTCTGCCGTCAAATGGGTATATCTTTCCTTTTCTCCTTTGCCTTTAGCTTCTCTTCTTTTCTCAGCTATTTGTAAGGCCTCCCCAGATGATCATTTTGCCTTTTTTGCATTTCTTTTTCTTGGGGATGGTCTTGATCACTGCCTCCTGTACAATGTCATGAACCTTCATCCAAAGTTCTTTGGCACTCTGTCTATCAAGATATAATCCCTTGAATCTATTTGTCACTTCCACTGCATAAGGGATTTGATTTAGGTCGTACCTGAATGGTCTAGTGGTTTTCCCTACTTTCTTCCATTTAAGTATGAATTTGACACTAAGGAGTTCATGATGTGAGTCACAGTGAGTTGGGTCTTGCTTTTGCTGACTGTATAGAACCTCTGTTCTCCATCTTTGGCTGCAAAAATATATTCAATCTGACTTCAGTATTGACCATCTGGTGATGTCCATGTGTAGAGTCTTCTCTTGTGTTGTTGGAAGAGGGTGTTTGCTATGACCAGTGTGTTCTCTTGGCAAAGCTCTGTTAGCCTTTGCCCTGCTTCGTTTTGTACTCCAAGGCCAAATTTACCTGTTACTTCAGGTATCTCTTGACCTTATACTTTTGTATTCCAGTCCCCTATAATGAAAAGGACATCCTTCATTGGTGTTAGTTCTAGAAGGTCTTGGAGAAGGCAATGGCATTGCACTCCAGTACTCTTGCCTGGAAAATCCCATGGACGGAGGAGCCTGGTAGGCTGCAGTCCATAGGGTGGCTAAGAGTCAGACATGACTGAGTGTCTTCACTTTTACTATTCACTTTTATGCGCTGGAGAAGGAAATGGCAACCCACTCCAGTGATCTGGCCTGGAGAATCCTAGGGACCAGGGGCGCCTGGTGGGCTGCTGTCTATGGGGTCTCACAGAGTTGGACACAACTGAAGTGACTTAGCAGCAGCAGCTGAAAGGTCTTGTAGGTCTTCATAGAACCGTTCAAGTTCAATTTCTTCAGCATTACTGGTTGGGGCATAGACTTGGATTACCATGATACTGAATGGTTTGCCTTGGAAATGAACAGAGATCATTCTGTCATTTTTGAGGTTGCACTGAGTACTGCATTTCAGATTTTTTTGTTGACTATGATGGCTACTCCATTTCTTCTAAGGGATTCTTGCCCACAGTAGTACATATAATTGTCATCTGAATTAAATTCACCCATTCCAGCCCATTTTAGTTCACTGATTCCTAAAATGTCGACTTTCACTCTTGCCATCTCTTGTTTGACCACTTCCAATTTACCTTGATTCATGGACCTAACATTCCAGGTTCCTATGCAATATTGTTCTTTACAGCATCAGACTTTACTTCAATCCCCAGTCACACCCACCACTGGGAGTTATTTTTGCTTTGGCTCCATCTCTTCATGCTTTCTGGAGTTATTTCTCTACTGATCTCCAGTAGCATATCGGGCACCTACTGATCTGGGGAGTTCATCTTTCAGTGTCCTATCTTTTTGCCTTTTCATACTGTTCATGGGGTTCTCAAGGCAAGAATACTGAAGTGGTTTGCCATTCCTTTCTCCAGTGAACCATATTTTGTCAGAACTCTGTACCATGACCCATTCATCCCTACATGACATGGTTCATAGTTTCATTGAGTTAGACAAGGTTGTGGTCCATGTGATCAGTTTGATTAGTTTTCTGTGATTGTGGTTTTCATTTTGTTTGCCCTCTGATGGATAAGGATAAGAAGCTTATGGAAGCTTCCTGATGGGAGAGACTGACTATGGGGGAAAGTGGGTCTTGTTCTGATGAACAGGGTCATGCTCACTAAATCTTTAATTCAATTTTCTGTTGATGGGCGGGGCTGTGTTCCATCCCTGTCCTTTGACCTGAGGCCAAACTATGGTGGAGGTGATGAAGATAATGGTGACCTCCTCACAAGATGCCCTGCATGCACTGCCACACTCAGTGCCCCTGACCCTGCAGCAGGTCACCACCCACCAATGCCCACCAAAGGCTCCTGGGCACTCACAGGCAAGTCTGGGTCAGTCTCTTTTGGGGGTACTGCTCCTTTCTCCTGGGTCCTGCTGTGCACAAGGTCTTGAGCAATGTAAAGAAATAGAGGAAAACAACGGAATGGGAAAGACTAGAGATCTCTTCAAGAAAATTAGAGATACCAAGGGAACATTTCATGCAAAAATGGGCATAATAAATGACAGAAATGGTATGCACCTAACAGAAGCAGGTGATATTAAGAAGAAGTGGCAAGACTACACAGAAGAACTATACAAAAAAGATCTTCATGACCCAGATAACCATGATGCTCTGATCACTCACCTAGAGCCAGACATCCTGGAATGAGAAGTCAAGTGGGCCTTAGGAAGCATCACTACTAACAAAGCTGGTGGAGGTGATGGAATTCCAGTTGATATTGCAAATCCTAAGAGATGAGGCTGTGAAAGTGCTGCATTCAGTATGCCAGCAAATTTGGAAAACTCAGCAGTGGCCACAGGACTGGAAAAGGTCAGTTTTCATTCCAATCCTAAAGAAAGGCAATGCCAAAGAATGCTCAGACTACTGCACAATTGCAGTCATCTCACACACTAGTAAAGTAATGCTAAAAATTCTCCAAGCCAGGCTTCAACAGTACATGAACCGTGAACTTCCAGATGTTCAAGCTGGCTTTAGAAAAGGCAGAAGAACCAGAGATCAAATTGCCAACATCTGCTGGATCATTAAAAAAGCAAGAGAGTTCCAGAAAAATATCTATTTCTGTTCTATTGACTATGCCAAAGCCTTAGACTGTATAGATCACGACAAACTGTGGGAAAACCTTCAAGAAATGCAAATACCAGACCTCTTTACCTGCCTCCTGAGAAATCTGTATGCAGATCAGAAGCAACAGTTAGAACCAAACATGGAACAACAGACTGGTTCCAAATTGGGAAAAGAGTACGTTAAGGCTCTTTATTATCACCCTGCTTATTAATTTATATGTAGAGTACATCATGTGAAATGCCAGGCTGCTGGATGAAGCACAAGCTGGAATCAAGATTTCCAGAAGAAATATCAGTAACCTCAGATACATATATGACACCACCCTTATGACAGAAAGCAAAGAAGAACTGAAAAGCTTCTTGATGAAAGTGAAAGAGGAGAGAGAAAAGTTGGCTTAAAGCTCAACATGCAGAAAAATAAGATCATGGAATCTGTTCCCATCACTTCATGGAAAATAGATGGGGAAGCAATGGAAACAGGGAGAGACTTATTTTTTGTGTGTTCCAAAATCACCGCAGATGGTGACCGCAGCCATGAAATTAAAAGACACTTGCTCTTTGGAAGAAAAGCTATGACCAACCTATTCAGCATATTAAAAAGCTGAGACATGACTTTGTTGACAAAGGCCCATCTAGTGAAAGCTATGGTTTTTCTAGTGGTCATGTATGGATGTGAGAGTTGGACCATAAAGAAAGCTGAGCACCAAAGAAGAGATGCTTTTGAACTGTGGTGTTGGAGAAGACTCTTGAGAGTCCCTTGGACTGCAAGGAGATCCTACCAGTCCATCCTAGAGGAAATCAGTCCTGGGTGTTCATTGCAAAGACTGATGCTGAAGCTGAAGCTCCAATACTTTGGCCACATGATGCAAAGAACTGACTTATTGGAAAAGTCCCTGATGCTGGGAAAGATTGAGGGCAGGAGGAAAAGGGGATGACAGAGGATGAGATGGTTGGCTGGCATCACTGACTCGATGGACATGAGTTTGAGCAAGCTCCAGTAGTTGGTTATGGACAGGGTAGCCTGGCATGCTGCAGTCCGAGTTAGACATAAGTGGGTGACTGAACTGAAGCATCAGTTTCCTCAGGGATGAAATAAGAGCTATGACACAATTTACTTCACTATGAGGATTGTGAGGATTGAAGGAAAGCTATCATGCATAGAGAACTGATAACAGTGCTTGAAAGTGTTAGTCTCTCAGTCATGTCCAACTCACGACCCCGTGGACTCTAGCCCACCAGGATCCTCTGTCCATGAGATTCCGCATGCATGAATACTGGAGTGGGTAGACATTTCCTTCTCCAGCAGTGCTTGGATGATTATAAATGCTCATTAGAATAAATGTTCATTAACTTGTGGCTCTTAACCACCATTATTTCCAAGGTTATATGTGTGAGGGGGAATCTAAAGCTGCATATGCCACAAAAGCTGACTCCTGTTTCCCACAGCCATATGACCGTTTTTCTTCCATTTGTAAATATTCCCTATGAGCATCTTACTCTAAGCACTTTCATGTTCTCTCTGTGGTTAATAAAGTAAATTTTTTTCTTATTTAAAAATATAAGTAAGAGAAATTGAATGAGGAAGTCCAGTAAGAAATGCAGATGTGTTTTCCTCCAGAAAACACCAGCACTTGTCATCTGCAGAATATCAATTGCCCACTATATCAATGTATCCAAGAAAAAATGACAAAATATATCCTTTACCAGGGCCTCAGTGATACAAAATAAATAATACAAGGGTCCTGTCCTCAAGAAGTTTTACTTCTGTAGGCGAAATGGAACAAATTTCAACTCAATCCACTGTTGCTGCTGCTAAGTCGCTTCAGTCGTGTCCGACTCTGTGCGACCCCATAGACGGCAGCCCACCAGGTTCCTCCGTCCCTGGGATTCTCCAGGCAAGAACACTGGAGTGGGTTGCCATTTCCTTCTTCAATGCATGAAAGTGAAAAGTGAAAGTGAAGTCGCTCAGTAGTGTCTGACGCTTAGCGACCCCATGGACCGCAGCCCACCAGGCTCCTCTGTCCATGGGATTTTCCAGGCAAGAGTACGGGAGTGGGGTGCCATTGCCTGTAAAGCAGAAAATAATAAGTGTCTGAAACACAGGGATAAACTGTATTGGGAGTTTAGAGGACCATATCATCCCTTGAATATGCTGATTAAAGAAAAACTCATGGCAGTGAGAGCCTTTGGAATGGGCTTTGAGAGATATCAAGACTGCATGCTATTATGAGGAAAATGCTTCCAAGGTGGCTCTGTGGTAAAGATTATGCCGCAATGCAGGAGACCCGGGTTCGATCCCTGGGTCAGGAAGATGCCCTGGAGAAGGAAATGGCTACCTGCTTTAGTATTCTCACCTGGAAAATTCCATGGATAGAGGAGCCTGGTGGACTACAGTCCACGGGGTTGTGAAAGAGATACGACTGAGTGACTAAACAAAAACATGAAAATGTAGCAGTGACAGCAATTATTTCAGTATATTTTTAGCTTTGGTTTTTTAGAGAGAGGTTTGTGTAGCAAGTTATTTACTACATGTGTTTTACTTATGAAATCACTCAACGATTAAAACGATTAGATTCACCGTGCTGCAAATTGTGGAGAGATTTATGAATGAATGGTTTCTTACTGCAACCACCTCACTTCAAACCTCACGCAAAATGGGCAAAACCAATACAGTATTGTAAAGTAAAATATAGTAAAAATAAAAATAAAAATAATAATAATAAAAAAAAATTTAAAAAAATAAAATAAAATTCCTAGAAAACCTCAGAGAATAGTTGACAACCTATGGGTAGATTTATCAATATTTATACATTATGGCTCAGATGGTAAAGTGTCTGTCTACAATGCGGGAGACCTGGGTTTGATCCCTGGGTCGGGAAGATCCCCTGGGGAAGGAAATGGCAATCCACTCCAGTACTATTGCCTGGAAAATCCCATGGACAGAGGAGCCTGGTAGGCTACAGTCCATGGGGTCACAGAGAGTCGGACACGACTGAGCGACTTCACATACATTACACAAATTAAACATCTTTGCTATCAGAAGAAACCATTGAGAAAATCAGACAAGGAGAAACATATGTATTCTGAATGTAGAAAAAATTCTTGCAGTCTGATTTAGACAGTCCAATTTAAGAAAGGACAAAAGACTTCAACATTTTTATACCAAAGTTATTTGTGTGGCCAACAAGCATATGAGTCAATGTTCAGCACCATTAGTCAAGACACGCAAAATACAACTTCAGTGAATGACAACTGACTAAAATTATAAAGAAGGATCACACCAAGTGTTGATGATGATGTGGAATAACTTAAAATCTTGTGTATTGCTAGTAGGAATGCAAAATGGTGCAGCCAAGTGGGAAAAACAATATGGCAGTTTCTTATAAAGCTAAACACATCTTATACATGACCCAGCAATTCCACTCTTAGGTATTTAGCCAAAAGAAATGAAAACATAAGTCTACAAAACACTTGAACAGGAATATACAATAGGTTTTATCTAGCAAATATATTTAAAAATTACTTACAAGAATAGAGAACGCATATTTTTTCAGGTACAAACTGAGCATTTGTAAAAATTAATTATGTGTTATGTAAACATGCCAGTCACAACGCAATTTCAGGAATGGATTTCATGTAGATTATATTCTCTGATCACTAGAAACCAACACTAAAAAGTATCTCCCTCAACCCACACATATTTAATAATTTAAATACCAATTGATGGGTTAAAGAGAGATATGATGAAAACTAGGAAATGTTTTGACTATAAAACTGTTACATTTTAAAACTGCAGGGAGGTACTTCAAGCCATACTTACAGATTAATGTACAGCTTTAAATTTATTCATTAAAAAAGAAAAAGAAATAAGAAAAGTTAAAACTTTCAATTTAAGAAGCTAAAAAGAGAACATCAGAATAAATCAAAAGAAACTGAAGGAAGAAAATAAAGATAAGAGCAGATTTTAATAAAGTAGAGAAAAAAGAAATAACAGCAAGCAGCAACATAATTGCTGCAGCATAATTGCTTAAAAAGATGACTAAATAGACAAACTTGAAGCAAGCCTAATTTAAAATAGGCCAAAATAAGATTAGGGATGGAAAAGAGACACAAATGCAAATGTACTGAGCCTTAAAAGTCCTAAGAAAATATCATGGACAACTTATTTCAAATGTATTGATAACAGAAGAAATGGGAAATTTTCTAGAAAAAAAATCGTGTGTGTGTGTGTGTGCACGTGCATGTGTTTTAAAGAAGTAGCCTGTGTGTGTTAATCACTCAGTTCAGTTCAGTCGCTCAGTCGTGTCTGACTCTTTGCGACCCCATGAATCGCAGCACGCCAGGCCTCCCTGTCCATCACCAACTCCCGGAGTTCACTCAAACTCAAGTCCATTGAGTCCGTGATGCCATCCAGCCATCTCCTCCTCTGTCATCCCCTTCTCCTCCTGCCCCCAATATCTCCCAGCACCAGAGTCTTTTCCAATGAGTCAACTCTTTGCATGAGGTGGCCAAAGTACTGGAGTTTCAGCTTTAGCATCATTCCTTCCAAAGAACACCCAGGGCTGATCTCCTTCAGAATGGACTGGTTGGATCTCCCTGCAGTCCAAGGGACTCTCAAGAGTCTTCTCCAACACCACAGTTCAAAAGCATCAATTCTTTGGCACTCAGCCTTCTTCACAGTCCAACTCTCACATCCATACATGACCACTGGGAAAACCATAGCCTTGACTAGACGGACCTTAGTCGGCAAAGTAATGTCTCTGCTTTTGAATATGCTATCTAGGTTGGTCATAACTTTTCTTCCAAGGAGTAAGTGTCTTAATTTCATGGCTGCAGTCACCATCTACAGTGATTTTGGAGCCCCCAGAAATAAAGTCTGACACTGTTTCCACTGTTTCCCCATCTATTTCCCATGAAGTGATGGGACCGGATGCCATGATCTTCGTTTTCTGAATGTTGAGTTTTAAGCCAACTTTTTCACTCTCCTCTTTCACTTTCATCAAGAGGCTTTTTAGTTCTTCTTCACTTTCTGTCATAAGGGTGGTGTCATCTGCATATCTGAGGTTATTGATATTTCTCCTGGCAATGTTGATTCCAGCTTGTGTTTCTTCCAGTCCAGCATTTCTCATGATGTACTCTGCATATAAGTTAATCACTCAGTCATGTTCAACTCTGTTTGACCCCATGAACTGTAGCCCTCCAGGCTCCTCTGTCCATGGAATTCTCCAGGTAAGAATACTGGAGTGGGTTGCTCTTCCCTTCTCCAGGGGATCTTCCCAACCCAGGGATCAAACCCAGGTCTCCCAATTTGCGGGCAGATTCTTTACTGTCTGAGCCACAGGGGAAGACCCAGTGGGGCAGTACATGATGTTAATTTAGATGTAGACTCAGGGACTTCCCCTGCAGTCCAATGGTTAAGACTGTGCATTCTAATGCAGGGGGCATGGGTTTGATCTCCCATTTGGGAAGTAAGGCCCCACATGCTGCAGACCATGGCCAGAAACAATTTCTTTAATGTAGACTCAATATTGTAATGACAGAAACTCTATGCAAAGGAATCAGTATATTTCAGTAAAAGTCTAATCAGGGTATTTCATGGAACTAGACAAGCTGCTTCTAAAAGTTAACAAAGGAGAGCAAAAGGCAAAAAAGCAGGAATAAGGCAAATCTGAAGAAGAATATGGTGGAGAGGGGCAGATACAACTAGGAAGCAAACCTTAGAAAGTTATAGAAATGACAGTGTATATGAATGCAGAGACAAACAAACCAAGGGAACAGATTAGAGATCCAGAAACAGAATCACTTATATGGAAACCTGATATATGACAGAGGTGACATTATAAACCAGTGAACTAATCAATGATGATGGGAAAATTGATAATCCACATGTTGTGGTAATGATGGGTTCCTCGATCAAACCATATCCAAGAGGTAAAATTATTCCTGATCAAAACATTCAAGGTAAAACTTTAAAATTTTTTAAAGAAAATAAATGATGCTAGCTAGCATTATGATCCTAAGATAGTCACAGATTTTTTTAAAACCAAGCAAAATATTAATGGATTTACTATATTAAACTTTTTTAAGAAAAAGAACACAGTCTACATTCAAAGAAATACTATAAACAAAGTGGAAAGGGAAATTGGGAGTTTTTAAATGGATCAAATCGAAACAGGATTCAGAAAGAATAAGGAATGGTCTCAGGAGTCTAACACCCAGATTTCACCACTTATTAGCTGGACGATCTTGGGCAAGTTACTTCGTATCTATGTGCCTCAGCTCCCTATGTACAAAACAGGAATAATAAGTTTCTCCATTTCTCAGTTCTTTGGTAAAGATCAAATGAGTTATTCATTGTTCAGTCACTAAGCTGTGCCTGATTCTTTGTGACCCCATAGACTGTAGCACACCAGGCTTCCCTGTCCTTCATCGTCTCCTAGAGTTTGCTCAAACTCATGTCCATTGTGTAGATGATGCTATCTACACATCTGTTATCTATACACCTGTCTACACCTACACCTATGCTACTACACATCTCTGTTGCTCCTTCTCTTCCGGCCTTCAATTTTTCCCAGCAACAGGGTATTTTCCAATAAGTTGGCTGTTCACAGTTAGGTGGCCAAAGTATTGGAGCTTCAGCATCAGCATCAGTCAAAAGAGTTAGGTAAAGAATATAAGATTGCCTAAACAGGACCAAGCATATCATAAGCATTCAATACATTTTAGCAATCATTTTAAAGGATTACTATTAAAATATAGTGAAAGTCACTCAGTTTTGCCCCACTTTTTGCAGCCCCAAGGACTGTAGCCCCACCAGGCTTTTCTGCCCATGAAACTTTCCAAGCAAGAATACTGGAGTGGGGTGCCATTTCCTACTCCAGGGGATCTTCCCAACCCAGGGGTCAAACCCACATCTCTTGCATTGGCGGGTGGGTTCTTTACCACTAGTGCCACACAGAAGCGCATGGCGCTAGTGGTAAAGGGCTAAACCCTTTAAAGGATTACTATTAAAATATAGAGAGATTCTTAAAACACATAAGAAAAAGACAGTCTAAAAGAAAAAAATAGGTAAATGTTTGTATTTCAGGAGTACACACAAATGATCAGTTCAGTAGCAATTCAGTTCAGCTCAGTTCATTTCAGTAGTTCAGTCGTGTCCGACTCTTTGTGACCCCATGAATTGCAGCACGCCAGGCCTCCCTGTCCATCACCAACTCCCAGAGTTTACTCAAACTCATGTCCAACGAGTTGGTGACGCCATTCAGCCATCTCCTCCTCTGTCATCCCCTTGTTTTCCTGCCCCCAATACCTCCCAGCATCAGGGTCTTTTCCAATGAGTCAACTCTTTGCATGAGGTGGCCACAGGATTGGAGTTTCAACTTTAGCATCAGTCCTTCCAATGAACACCCAGGGCTGATCTCCTTCAGAATGGACTGGTTGGATCTCCTTGCAGTCCAAGGGACTCTCAAGAGTCTTCTCCAACACTACAGTTCAAAAGCATCAATTCTTCAGTGCTCAGCTTTCTTCACAGTCCAACTCTCACATCCATACATGACCACTGGAAAAACCATAGCCTTGACTAGAAGGACCTTTGTTGGCAAAGTAATATCTCTGCTTTTAATATGCTATCTAGGTTGGTCATAACTTTTCTTCCAAGGAGTAAGCGTCTTTTAATTTCTTGGCTGCAGTCACCATCTGCCATGATTGCAGAGCCCAAAAAAATAAAGTCTGACACTGTTTCCACTGTTTCCCCATCTATTTCCCATGAAGTGATGAGACCAGATGCCATGATCTTAGTTTTCTGAATGTTGACCTTTAAGCCAACTTTTTCACTCTCCTCTTTCACTTTCATCAAGAGGCTTTTTAGTTCCTCTTCACTTTCTGCCATAAGGGTGGTGTCATCTGCATATCTGAGGTTATTGATATTTCTCCTGGCAATCTTGATTCCACCTTGTGCTTCTTCCAGCCCAGGGTTTCTCATGATGTACTCTGCATAGAAGTTAAATAAGCAGGGTGACAATATACAGCCTTGATGTACTCCTTTTCCTATCTGGAGCCAGTCTGTTGTTCCAAGTGCAGTTCTAACTGTTGCTTCCTGACCTGCATATAGGTTTTTCAAGAGGCAGGTCAGATGGTCTGGTATTCCCATCTCTTTCAGAATTTTCCACAGTTTATTGTGATCCACAAAGTCAAAGGCTTTGGCATAGTCAATAAAGCAGAAATAGATGTTTTTCTGGAACTCTCTTGCTTTTTTGATGATCAAGCGGATGTTGGTAATTTGATCTCTGGTTCCTCTGCCTTTTCGAAAACCAGCTTGAACATCTGGAAGTTCATGGTTCATGTATTGCTGAAGACTGGCTTGGAGAATTTTGAGCATTACTTTACTAGCATGTGAGATGATGCAATTGTGTGGTCGTTTGAGCATTCTTTGGCATTGCCTTTCTTTGGTGTTGGAATGAAAATTGACCTTTTCCAGTGCTTTGGCCACTGCTGAGTTTTCCAAATTTGCTGGCATATTGAGTGCAGCACTTTCACAGCATCATCTTTCAGGATTTGAAATGGCTCAACTGGAATTCCATCACCTCCACCAGCTTTGTTCATACTGATGCTTTCTAAGTCCCCCTTGACTTCACATTCCAGGATGTCTGGCTCTAGGTGAGTGATCACACAATCGTAATTATCTGGGTCGTGAAGCTCTTTTTTTACAGTTCTTCTGTGTATTCTTGCCACCTCTTCTTAATATCTTCTGCTTCTGTTAGGTCCATAACATTTCTGTCCTTTATCGAGCCCATCTTTGCATGAAATGTTCCCTTGGTATCTCTAATGTTCTTGAAGAGATCTCTAGTCTTTCCCATTCTGTTCTTTTCCTCTATTTCTTTGCATTGATTGCTAAGGGAGGCTTTCTTATCTCTCCTTGCTATTCTTTGGAACTCGGCATTCAGATGCTTATATCTTTCCTTTTGTCCTTTGTTTGACTTCTCTTCTTTTCACAGATATTTGTAAGGCCTCCCCAGAGAGCCATTTTGCTCTTTTGCATTTCTTTTCCATGGGGATGGTCTTGATCCCTGTTTCCTGTACAATGTCAGAAACCTCCATCCATAGTTCATCAGGAACTCTATCAGATCTAGTCCCTTAAATCTATTTCTCACTTCCACTGTATAATCATAATGGATTTGATTTAGGTCATACCTGAATGGTCTAGTGGTTTCCCCTACTTTCTTCAATTTAAGTCTGAATTTGGCGATGAGGAGTTCATGATCTGAGCCACTGTCAGCTCCTGGTCTTGTTTTTGCTGACTGTATAGAGCTTCTCCATCTTTGGCTGCATAGAATATAATAAATCTGATTTCGGTGTTGACCATCTGGTGATGTCCATGTGTAGAGTCTTCTCTTGTGTTGTTGGAAGAGGGAGTTTGCTATGACCAGTTTATTCTCTTGGCAAAACTCTATTAGCCTTTGCCCTGCTTCATTCCGTACGCCAAGGCCAAATATGCCTGTTACTCCAGGTGTTTCTTGACTTCCTACTTTTGCATTCCCGTCCCCTATAATGAAAAGGACATATTTTTTGGGTTGTTAGTTCTAAAAGGTCTTGTAGTTCTTCACAGAACCATTCAACTTCATCTTCTTCAGTGTTACTGGTTGGGGCATAGGCTTGGATTACCGTGATATTGAATGGTTTGCCTTGGAAACAGAGATCATTCTGTCGTTTTTGAGATTGCACCCAAGAGCAGTAAGAGAAATACAATTTACAACTACAATGAAATTCCATCTCTTGCTCATTAGATTGGCAAAATTTGAAGTGTAGGGCTATGGAGCAGTAGAAACTACAAATTAGCAGTAAGATTGTAAATTGCTGCAACCAATATGGAGAGTAATTGGCATTATCGAAGGACATTGATAATGATCATAGTAGGTTATATAGCCATTGTACTGAAATATAAACCCTAGGGAAATGTTAATAAAGGTGCTCCAACACCATGTACAAAACTACAATATTATTCATAATACTAAGTGGAAACAACTAAATATCTTTCAGTAGAAGAATGGATAAATAATACTGTATTATTGTCATGTAGAGAAATAGTACTCATAGTTAACATAGGTACAATGACTGAACAAGAGCTACATCGATTAACATGGACAAATATTAAAACATTAATCACAGTTTGTAAAGTAGACCCCAGCTATTCTTGCACACTCAAACGGCCCCACTCTAAGAATTTTTCTCTCTTGTGTAAGCAAATTTTCCATTCCTACTGGAAAATTCCCATGAGCATGCAACTTGCTATCCTTGTTCATTCATTTTTTTTAAGGTTATTTATTTATTTTTGGTTGTGCTGCATCTTTGTTGCTGTGTGTGGACTTTCTCCAGTTGGGGCAAGTAGGGGCTACTCTTCATTGAGGTGCATGGGCTTCTCACTGTGGGGGCTTCTCGGGCATGGAGCGCAGGCTCTGGGCGAGCAGGCTTCAGTAGCGGCAGCACTCAGGTGAGCAGCTGCAGCTCAGGGGCTCTCGAGTGCTGGCTCAGAAGTTGTGGCACACGGGCTTAGTTGCTCCTTGGCGTGTGAAATCTTCCTGGACCAGGGTGAACCACTGCACTACCAGGGAAGTCTTCCTCACTCATTCTTACATCCCCTTGCGGCTACTATCCTGTTCATGCTGCTTTAGAGCAGGATCCTTTGAAAGAGTTGATTATACTCGACATCTACAAATCCTCTGCCTGCTTTTTTTCTTCACCTTTCTAAATTCTCTTACACATTTCAACAGTAGAGGCCTTAAAGTATTATTCACAAATTTTGTATTTGCTTCTTTTATCAATTTTATATTTTCAATAGATAATGGAATCAAAAAATTCAGAACCTTTTACAAAACAAATATTCTTTATGTAGTGAAAACACTCTCTTTCCCAGTCTTTTTTCCTCCACTATTTTTACTCCTCTTTCCCATTATTTTTTTCTTGTGTATTATTCAGCTTTTTTGTGTACACATGAGCAAATGCAAATTTATTTATACTGACTACTGCAGAATTCTTCACTTGATGTATTTTAGAGGCTATTTCATATCAGCAAGTAACAGCTTTCTAATTATTTTTTATGTGTCTAGTATATGATTGAATGGCTATACCACATAATTTACTTTTCTACTTTTGTATTGATGACCATTTTGATAGTTTTCATATTTTTGCATTCACAAACAATGCTGTAATAAATGACCTTGTATATTTATATTTTACATGTTTGTAAACATATGTGGATGAATTTCTAGAAGTGAAACTCTTAGGTAAAAGCAAAAAAATGTGTTTAGTTTTGAAACATATTACTAAATTTCTTTTCAGAGTAGTTGTGGCAATTTTTACTTCTAATAATGTGTAGGAATACCTTCTCTCCCTAGACTCTCCAAGAAATTCTATTGTCAAATTATTACAATTTTTCTCATTATTATAGGTAGAAAATAGTTTTAACTTATATTTCTTTAGGTAAAGCAAGTTGAATATCTTTCCATAGGTTGAAACATTTTTATTTATTCTTTATACCAGTTGTCCATTTTTATTTTTGTCATTTTTTTTTTCAGTTAGGCTATTGTTCTTAACAGTTTCTACAAACTATTTAAATATTGGAAATATTAGTCATTTGCCTCACATTATTTTTCCTTTTTTGTCATTGGCACTTAACTTTACTTATGACTTTTTCCCCCCATGCAGAAGTTTCTTTTTGTTTTTTATTTTTATTTAAGTATAGTTGACTTACAATATTGTATTAATTTCAAGTGTACAAAATAATAATTCAATGTTTTTATAAACTATACTCCATGCAGAGTTATTATAAAGTATTGATTATATTTCCTGAGCTATATATTAAAGCTTTACAACTATGAAAATTTCAACCTAGTAGTTTGTCATAGATTAATTGACAGTATATGCACAAGACTTCCCTGGTGGCTCAGAAGGTGAAGAATCCTTCGGCAGTGCAGAAGACCCAGGCTTGATACCTGGGTTAGGAAGATCCCCTGAAGAGAGAAATGGCAACCCATTCCAGTATTCTTGCCTGGAGAATTCCATGACAGAGGAGCCGGGTGAGCAATAGGCTATGGGATTGCAAAGAGTCTACACGCCAGAGCAACTAACACTCTCATTTTCACGCATGGTTTTATTTCTGGGCTCTCTATTTTGTTCCATTGATCTACGTATATGTTTTTGTGCCAGTACCATAGTGTTTTGATTACTGCAACTTTGTAGTATCATCTGAAGTCGGGGAGGGTGACACCTCCAGCTTTGCCCTATTTTTTTTTTTTTTTTCAAGATTGCTTTGATTATTGGAGTTCTTTTGTGGTTTCATACAAACTTTAGGATTCTTTGTTCCAATTCTATGAAAATGACATGGGTGTTTTAATAGAGATTGTATTGAATCTGTAAATTGCTTTGTACATTTTAATAATATTAATTCTTCCAGTCCATGAACATAGGATATCTTTCTTTTATTTGTATCATCTTCAATTTCCTTTCTCAATACCTTACAGATTTCAGAGGTCTTTGACCTCCTTGGTTAAATTTATTCCTAGGCATTTTATTCTTTTTTTTGATTCTTTTCTTAACTGCAGCTTCTAGTAGTTTGTTATTAGTATATAGAAATGCAGTGCATTTATTTATATTAATATTGTATCCTGAACTTACTAAATTCATTAATGAGTTCCAATAGACTTTTGATAGTGTTTTCAGGATCTTCTATATATAGTATTGTGTCATTTATAAGCAGTGACGATTTTACTTCTTCCCTTCCTATTTGGAGGCCTTTTATTTCTTTTTTCTTGTCTTGTTGATGTGGCTAGGCCTTCCAATACTATGGTAAATAGAAGTGGTGAGAACAGGCATACTTATTTTGGAGGAAAAGCATGCAGCTTCTCATCACTGAATATGATGTTAGCTGTGGGTTTGTCATATATGTCCTGGCTCAGCAGTAAATAATTTGCCTGAAAAGCAGGAGACACAGTAGACAGAGGTTTGATCCCTGGGTCAGGAAATCCCATGAAGAAGGGAAAGGCAATCCACTCCACTATTCTTGCCTGGAGAATCCCAAGGACAGAGGAGCCTGAAGGCCTACAGTCCATGGGGTCACAAAGAGTTGGACACAAAAGGAGACTTAGCATGCATGTTCTGTCTATACTACCTTTGTTGAGAGTTTTTATAAGAATGGAAGTTGAATTTTGTCAAATGATTTTTCTGCACTGTTAAGATAATCATGTGATTTTTACCCTTCCTTTTGTTAATACTGTATATCACATTGATTTGCAGATGTTGAAGCATCCTTGGGTCCCTGGAATAAATTCCACTTGATCATGGTTTATGAACCTTTTATGAATTATTGAATTCAATTTAAATTCAGTTTTTCATTGATAATTTTTACATCTATGTTCATCACAGGTATTGGCCTATAATTTATTTTTTTGTCACTGTCTGTCTGTTTTTGGTGTCAGGGTAGTGCTGACTTCATAGAATGAGTGTTGAAGTGTTCCCTCCTCTTCAAGTCTTGTGAATAGTTTGAGAAGAGTAGGTATTTAGCTTTTCTTTAAATGTTTACTAGAATGCTTCTGTGAAATTGTCTGGTTCTAGACTTTTGCTTGTTGGGAGGTTTTTTTTTTTTTTTTGTAATTACTTATGCAATTTCACTACTAGTAATTGGCCTGTTAAGATTTTCTTTTTCTTTGTGATTCACTCTTGGAAAACTGTATATTTCTAGGAACTTAACCATTTCTTCTAGGTTGTCCAATTTGTTGGCATATAACTGTAGTATTCTTTTATAGTTGTTATTTCTGTGCTATTGATTACAACTTGCCTTCTGTCATGTCTAATTTGTTTGGACCCTTTATTTTTTAAAAATAAATCTAACTAAAGTTTTAATAGTTCTGTTTACCTTTACAAAACACAACTATTAGCTTCATTCATTTTATTTACTGTCTTTTAGAAGTAGAAAATAGTAAAAAAAAAAAAAAAAGTAGAAAAAAGACATTTTTTCTACTGTCTTTTACTTCAGCTCTGATATTTATTATTTCCTTTCTTCTACTGACTTTGGGCTTTGCTCTTCTACTGACTTTGGGCTTTTTTCTGTTTCCTTTAAATAGAAAATTAGAAGGATTCTTTTAGATTTTTCTTGTCTCCAGAGGTAGGCTTGTACCACCATTAAATTCCCTCTTAGAAACATTTTTTTCTGCATGCCATAGATTTTGGAAACATATGTTTGTATTTTCATTCATCTCAAGATTTTTAAATATTCTTCTTTGATTTTGTCTCTATCCCTTTCGTTTCTTAGTAGCATATTGTTTAATGTCTACATTTCTCATTTTTCCAGTTTTCTTTCTGGAGTTGATTCTAGTTTCATACCTTTGTTGTTGGAAAATATGCTTGCTGTATATTGTTGATTTTATTGATTGGTTAGAAAACTGGCATCATTTCAAGGTTATAAAGGAATATCCCTAAGATTTTCTCTAGTGCTTTTATTGACTCATTGTTTAAAAATTTAAATATTTTGATCCCTTAGAACTCATTACTAGAATATTGTATGAATATAAATCAATTCTGGGACTCCCAGGTGGTGCTAATGGTAACGAATTTGCCTGCCAATGCAGGAGACATAAGAGATGTGGGTTAGATCCCTGGGTCAGGAAGATCCCCTGGAGGAAGGCATAACAACCCATTCCAGTATTCATGCCTGGAGAATCCCATGGAAAATGGTGCCTGCTGAGCTATGATCCATAGGGTTGCAAAGAGATGGACATGGCTGAAGTGGCTTAGCACACATAAATCAATTTTATTTTTTAAAGATGGCAGCAAAATTATTCCATTTATTTAATATTCTACCTTTAAAAATACAGACCTAAGACTATTTCTACATTTCTTTATTCTTATGTAGTGGTCCATTTGTCTATTTATGTACCCATATCACACTGTTTTGAACTGCAGCTTGGAAGCTTTAAATACAAGGTTTTAATATCTAATCAAGCTAATCCTTCCATTATTGCTCTTTTTTTTCAGAATTTCTTTCCTATTTTTGCTTATTTTTCCACATGAGCATAGCATCCACTTTTCTAGTGCTTCAAATCCCACTGGCATTTTTTTTTTTCTTTTAGAAGGAATATCTTGAGGCTCCTCCTTGATATTTATTTATTTATTTTTATTTATTTATTTATTTTTTTAAATTTTAAAATCTTTAATTCTTACATGCGTTCCCAAACATGAACCCCCCTCCCACCCCCCTCCCCATAACATCTCTCTGGGTCATCCCCATGCACCAGCCCCACTGGCATTTTTATTGGAAACTCATTACATTTACAAATTAACTTAAAATTAACTTCAAGGAAATTGACATATTTATAACATTAAGGCTCTAACCCAGGCTGTTAGTAAGTTATTCATTTAAGCAGCATTTCTTTCATATGGTTTTGCATGTTTTTATGGCACGTTTCTTCATATAATCTTGCATATTTCTTTTTTTTATATATAGTTTTTTATTTTTTTTAATTTTAAAATCTTTAATTCTTACATGTGTTCCCAAACATGAACCCCCCTCCCACCTCCCTCCCCATAACATCTCTGTGGGTCATCCCCATGCACCAGCCCCAAGCATGCTGTATCCTGCGTCAGACATAGACTGGCGATTCAATTCTTACATGATAGTATACATGATAGAATGCCATTCTCCCAAATCATCCCACCCTCTCCCTCTCCCTCTGAGTCCAAAAGTCCGTTATACACAGCTGAAACTGGAGCCGATTATACAGAGTGAAGTAAGCCAGAAAGAAAAACACCAGTACAGTATACTAACACATATATATGGAATTTAGAAAGATGGCAATGACGACCCTGTATGCAAGACAGGAAAAAAGACACAGCTGTGCATATTTCTTTTGATTCCTAGATATTTTATTTTTCTTTATTGCTTATGAAAAATGAATCTTTTAAACTATAGCTCTAAACTGTTTAATGTTAGTTTACATGAAATCTATATTTTGCATATTAATTTATATCATCCTTTGGAACAATCTTTTTTGTATTAGTTTTCAGTGATTTTCTTGTTTTTTTACAGATATACAAATAAAACACCTGCAAAAAGTAGTAATTTAGCCTTTCCAAATCTTATGTCCCTGTAATTCCTCTTCTGTCATTATGCTAATGATGAAGGTGAGCGATTGTTTTGCAAACGCTTTGTGGAAGTGTCTTTAGTCTTTCTCCATCAAGTATAACGATGGCTTATGGGCTAATATAGTCAGATAGTATTGAGGAAATCTCTGTTCATTTTCATTATTTCATGTTTGACTTTTCTAAGTTTCCTCAAGATAGCTTCAGGGAAACATACAGTGAAGTTGTATGTTTGTTGTTGATTGCTTGCAAATCAGAACTGTTTTTCCCTGACCTTTACAATTGGTTATAATTTTGGCTGAATAGAAACTTATAGATGATTCTTTACTTACTGTGGAAAGACATGATTCCATTTTGATTTCTTCCCTCCTTATCAGTATGACTGTTGTAAAATGTATTGTTCAAAGGGGCAATTCTAAGAGTAACAAAGTGTCCTATTAGTAATTATACTGGAACAAACCCCATCAACTGGAACTGCCTGCTCCCCCACACCTCAGGAAAAGCCAGAGATATATGGTGATACTAACAATAAGTGCTTCCTTCCCTATTCCTGGTTACTCAAGATTTATTTCTTTACAATTAAAGTTTAATGACTTTTGAAAAAATTTATCTCAGTGCTGAATGTTCTGTGTTAAGTGTTCAAGTTTCCAAGACACATGGGAAATTTCAATGAGTATATTCAATATGTTCTTGGATCTCAACAAAGTTTCTTGAGAGATATATTATTAGTGTTTATTTTCTTTCATTATTTTGAGCTTATCTCTAATCTTCTTTAACCTTTAATTTCAGTTTCAATTTGATTGCTTTACTCTTTTCTGGTGTCTGTCCCTTACTGTGTTTCCCTATGTATAATCACTTTTGTGGTATTTTTAACTGAGCTTTATTTCTGTACTGACAATTTATATATCTTAATATATATATATATTTCATTCCTGAGTTCTACCAGATTACAAGATCACATTTTATCTTCTATTTTACATCATCTATTTCCTTAGATTTTACCTTTTTGTTTTGTAATATTCCTTCAGAGATGTAATGACCTCATCAAGTTTGAAAATTTCCATGGGAAAATCCTTAGCGATAATTTGCGTCAGCCTGTGGCACCACATTTTTGTGAGTATTCTTCACCTGCTGGTAACATTTGCTGTTTAATCAAATATTTTTTTGTCCTTGTATTGTTACTGTGCCATATAATTAAAATTACTTTTCACTGAATGAATTTTCTTGGTTTTAGTTATTAGTTTTTCCTGGATTAATAACAATTGGTAGACATTTCCTGTGAAGAGTCCAATAAGGCAAAGATAGTCTTCTAGGAAACAGTACACAAAGGTTTCTTTTTTTGGTTTTGTTTCTAAATAGGCAGGCTGTTTTTGATAAATAACACTCGTCTTTAGCTCTGTCTTAACTAATTTTGTGAACTGGCTACATCCGTGAGAGTACTGCCACCAGCCTTGTTCATTTCAGTTATCATTTGTTGAAAGCAAATGATATAGGTTTTAGAGTTCAAGATGAGACCCTTACTTTCAGAAAATTTATTCTATCCAAGGCCAGTAGGGAAATGCTAAGTTACACAGTCGTATTTCTATCAGAAATTCTCCTTTATCTTTTGAACCCACTGTAATCAATGTTTTTCCTTCCTACCCAACTGAAAGATTTCTTATCAAAAATCATTAACCTCTACATTGATTATTCCAATGGTCAAATTATACATGTTATTTTATGTGGATTACCACTGCTATGTACCGTCAGTTGTTCATTCCTCTTTCTTGAAATATTTTCTTTGATTTTGTCCCAGGACAGCATTCTGTCTGTTTTCCTCCTCCCTCATTGGCTAATTCTTCTCGGTTTCCTTTGCTGATTCTTCCTTATTTCCCTAAGCTCTAAACACACTAGAGCTGCATTCTGAGCCCTTTTCTCCTTTCTCTCTTCACTTCCTTCTTAGATGATATGTTTTTATTTCCACTGCACTCTCCCACCTGGATGCTAAACAGACATATCAAAATTGGTAAGTCCAAATACAAACTCCATCTCTTCATCCTGAAATGTGGCTCTTTTTTTTTTTTTGTACCCTTCCCCATCTCAATTAATAAAAGAATCCTCTTTACAGTTGTTTAAGTCCCAAACTTGGAGTAATTCTTGACACCACTCTTTCTTACACTCCATATCCAACCATCACCAATTTTTTTCAGCTCTTCTTTAAAAATATACCCAGAATCTGAACACTTCTCACCAGCCACAAACATCAAAATATGTGTCAAGCTGATCTCCTTGCTTCTGCCATTTTTCTTTTGGTTTCTTTGCAGCCAAACAATTTCAATATGCTATTGCATTAATTTTCTCTCCAAAATTCTTCAAAGGTTGTCCGCTTCACTCGGAGCAAAAGGCATGTCCTTTACGTGACTGCAAGTTCCTTCATAATATCCCTTCCTGCTCCAAGTACAGTGCCTCTTTGTGCTCTGTCAACCGTTCCAGGAAATTTCCTACCTCAAGGCCTTTGCACTCGATGTACTCTTTACCTAGAATTTTATTTCACCCTTTGCCTCCCAGGCTCATACTATCAGAACCTTCAGGTTGTGCTAATATCTCCTTATCATTAAAGCCTTTTGATAAATTTCTATATAAAATAAAAACTGGTGGATCAACCTATACCCTGATTACTATGTATTTCCTTTTTGATTTTTTTCTTGTAGTATCCATTATTAATATCATTTGACATAGTAGTTGTCTGTATCCTTATTTGTTCATTTTCTGCTTGTCCCTTTTTAAATATAGTAATATTGAAATATAGTTGATTTACAGTATTGTGTTGTTTCTTTTGTACGGCAAAGTGAATCATCTATATATCCGTATATGTATATAAACTCTTTTTTAGATTCTTTTCCCATATAAGTCATTACAATATACAGGATAGCCCATTCTTATTCCCTGTGCTATACAATAGCCCCTTATTAGCTATCTATTTTATATATAACAGTGTATATATATAAATCTCAATCTCCCAATTTATCCCTCCCTGTCTTCCCTGCCAGTACCATAAATTTGTTTTCTATTCCTGTGACTCTATTTCTGTTTTGTAAATAAGTTCACTTGTAACATTTGTTAGAGTCTGCACGTAAGCAGTATCATTTACTTGCCTTCCCCTGTCTGACTTCACTCAGTGTGACAGTGTCCAGGTTTCTGCCCCTTTTTGAATGTGCCTCAAGGGCAGAGTTTACTGGTGGTATTACCCACTATGTTTTCATCACCCTGTTTAGTCCATAATTGACTAAACAAGGTTTAGGTCAATAAACGTCAGTTAAATAACCAAGTTAAATAAGTGGGCAATAAGTATAAACTAAATACCTACTATACATGTATACATAATGTTACATTATTTATATGGAGGTTTAGATCTGCAGAATTGTAATCTGTAGTGCTTAGGAACAAACGATGTGGAGAAATTATAAAAACTATAGGATATTAGAAAGGCAGAGAAATCGCTGGTTAGGTACATAGAAACCCTCAATTACATGCATGATGTTTAACCTGTCAAAAATTATGAAAAATAAATGTCACATAATGTTAAGATTTTATAAAACTGGGTAGTGGGCACACTACTCTTTTACTTATTCTCACTTTTGTTGATGCATTGAAAATATTTCATTTTATTTTTTAAGAAGGAAAAATAGATTAATCTCTTAATGGAAAATACAGCAAATATATAGAATATAAAGAACCCACAGACTTGTAATAGGAAAGAACAAATCTGACTCCATGTTGGATCTGCTCCTTTTACTTCAACCTTTGTATTCTATTGCTTTTGCTACAAGCTAAGAATGTTGCCTACAGCCTGAAATATATAGGTTAGCCCATTCTCAAGGCTCTGACTTTTAAAGGTATAACACTTTTTCATTCATATAGAAAGTTACAGAATAGAGAATAACATTTCTATTATTGAAGGTTTGTAGGAACACTGTGGACAGATACAAGAACAAAGGATTCTGGCACCAAGAAGTTTGCAGTAACCAACAACATCCTCTCCTCTTTTAGTATAAAAGAAGCCTGAATCCTAACTCAGGTGAGATGGTTTTATTGAGATACTAGTCCATCATCTTTCAGGTTTGCTGGCTTTCAAAATGAAGCTGCTCTGTCTTGCCCCAACAACTCATCTCTCAATGCATTAGCCAGTTGTGCAGCAAACAGTATGGTATAGAATTAACACAGAGCTATTGTGCCCAAGCAGCTGATTGAAATGATTGGTGAGGATTAAAATCCACCTATGTTTAAATGCATCTGAGGATAAAAGAATTTTACCTGAATCCTTATTTCATTGGATGCCTAGTAATGTAAGGACTCAAGACATCATCTAGAAAAGTCTAGAAAAATCTAGAAAAGTCTGTTGAACCTGATTAGTTTTAAAACCACATATGCACAATAAATATATAAAACATTTTCTATCAATAAGACTTATGCTAGTTACTAGGACTGCAGAGACGAATAAGATGAAATGGGGGGGGAAAATCTGGCTTCAAAGAGTTCGCAGTCTAGTGGGGAAGATGGACAAATAAAGAGTTATAAAACAATGTGCCATAATAGTGCTATAATAGCGATGTGTGGGGTGCCACGGGGGCAGAGAGCTGTGAGAATGAACCTCCCATATGTCAATAGAGATCTGTGCTCACAGAGAAACTTTACCCAGAGCCATGCTGTCAGCAACTATGTTCCAAAATCTACCATAATTATTAGTCCTAACTGCCAAATCCAGGGCCTCCCACTAGAATTTATTATACTCCAGGTTTTGTGATTTTTTTTAAGTAATAAGGCATTTGTTAAATTCAACACATTCTTGGGAATTTTTTATACTCGAATTTAAGTGTCGTGCGGCTAACATAATCAGGTTTTCCTCCCTGCTTCGAAAATGTCCTTATCAAAACAACAACCAGCAAGTGAGGACTTCATAAATCAGAAAATAGGGCATTCAGAAAAAAATTTTCCTCTCAATAAACTAGTTGATAAGAGGTATAAAGAAAAACCTCTCCCAGGAGAAAGTACTGAAATGATTTTCTCAACTGAAAACCAGTTTGTTAGGTATTAACTGGCTCCATCTGATGATGCTATGAGTTTAGTTTCGGGTAAAAGCAAGTGTAGCGACAGCTATGATGAGGATCAAGAGGAAGACAAATCTAAAATTGTCCATCCAAAGGGTGGCATTAAACAGAAATAGTCCAAATATTAGCAGATCAATAACAGGGGCTTGTTTCTGGACTGCTGTTCACTAGTGTAATATTGTGCCTGTATTTAAGGAGCTGTCTTCCTCTTGGATTTATATCTGTCCTCAAAAAAGAGCACCATGGGGAAAAATCCTCCTGGTTGAGATGATTTATATTTTAGCACTGACATTACTGCTCCAAAGCTTCTGCTCTCCCGCCACCAGGTAAATAGATTTTATAAAGGTAAGATGGCTTCTGCATTGGAAACTGCAACAGAGAAAACTTGTATCCCTTTTGGGAAGCACTGCCATCTGCATTTCTTGGGGTAGCTGAATTAAAATAGAAAGTAACAAATTGCTATTCTGTGAACCTGGAAACTCAAAGACCAATGGTATCTGTACTTAGAGATTATTTCCCTTTAATTAATTAATTAATATAGCAGTCAGCATCTCCCTTATTTTAACTACAATGTTTCCCCCACCCCCCAGTTAGGTCTTAAAACCTTCAAGTTGAGAAAAGCAATTTCCTAAAACCAATGTTTAATTTAAGCAAATCATGCTATTGCTAAGAGGAAAAGTGACCAATCATAATATTTACATGTAGAACCCAATCATATGTACATTATGGAAGAGGAATTTTAGTAATTAGGTGTAAATTCCAGAGAAAATAAAGTTCTACCTGAGAATATCCCTGGACTCTCTGCTTGTAAGAAGTAGAAATGGCATCAAGTTCTAGTTTATAGAATTGAATGATTGCCTCAGTTTTCTGAATTGGATTTTAGCTAACAGTTCTGTAGGATGATATAAGCCTTTGGAAGACAACATGTCTAGGTGGGGAAATGTATATAATATTTAATCAATGTCATTCCTCTAGCTAAGACAGTCTTTTGATATAATTCGCTTCATATCTCAGTCTTTGCTGAAAACAGTTAAATAGGGCCTTATTGTTTGTAGAACAATGTCAGAACACCTAAACACCACGCTGAAGAGCGTTCATCATCTGGCACACACTAGTCCTCCACTCTTTCCTCTATTAACTTCTTAAACATTGCATTTTCTGTCTATATTTGCCTCTTGGAATTTCCCTCAATACTCTGCTTTACCCATCTGAGTGGCCCTATCCTTCCCCATTATCTTTCTCCTCTTGTCACACAGTTGCTTCAAAACATAACTCAAATATGCCTTTATGAAGCCTTCCCTGATCCTCCTTGTTAAATGCAACCCATTGCGTTTTGCACTTGAGACTTTTCTTCAGAGATTTCACACTGTGTCTGTGTGTGTGTTAGTCACTCAGTCATGTCCAACTCTTTGGGACCCCGTGGACTGTAGCCCATGACGCTCCTCTGTCCATGGAATTCTCCAGGCAAGAATACTGGAGTGGGTTGCCACTTCCTTCTCCAGGGAAATTCTTCTATAATTTTTATAAAATATATTTGTTTTTTTTTTTTTTCTTCTCTCATTTCAAAGATATTCCTTGGGCACCTATTATAGGCCAGGCACAGTCCTGGTATTAGAACATGACAGAAGATAGACAATAAAAGGACACAGCTTCCTCCTTGCTCTTTCTCTTTGGGGCACTCACTGTGGGAAGCCAGCCACCCTACTGTGAGGAAGCCCAAATTACCTTCTGTGGAGAGACCACGTGCAAAGACCCAGAGGGAGAGGAACTGAGACATCCAGCCCCCAGCCAGCATCAAACACCCAACGCACAAGTGCCTCGGATGGCTTTTGCTTCCAGCCTGTCCCTGTAATGCCCCATCTGAAGCCCCGATCCACAGAATCTGTGGGCATTTAAAAAAATAGTTGTTTTATGCAACTAAAGTTTGGAAGTAATTTGTTTTTAGCAACAGGTACAGTAGGTGGTAACACATAAGGTGACAAGAAGGCAATTCATTATACACTTTGGAAATAGAATCTATAAGATTTGCTGGTGAAATGATGTACAGGTTAAGAAGGAATAAAGGACAACTCCTGAGTATTTGACTTTAGTAACAAATGGTAAGTAGCTCCGTATACTGAGGTCAAGAAGACAGGGGGATTCAGATGACATATTTGGAGGGGGCAAAGCTGATCTTTCCTACTAGATTTTCAGCTCTTTGAGAGCAGAAAAGATTTTTACCTATTTCCTCCATGGTAGAAAGCACAGCATCTTTTGAACATAAGTGCAATAAAAATCCCCTAAAGTGAACTGTGAAGAAGCTACTGCCCACAACTGCCCCAATGAAATCGTCTCTGCTGAAAGCATTTATCTACAGTATATATGGATATAAATGAAGATGCATTTTTAACATTTGCATAAAGGGAATTGACATATTACATCAATGAATCACACTTGGCAAGGGAAGTATACATAAATTAACTTGCTGTTTCAGACTTTGGCTGCACACAGCCAAGTGATATAAGGAACTTGAAAATGTATGGTTAATTTGGCTCATGGAGACCTGCATGTTTTAAACTGGGTCACATCAGTCACGAAAATGAGAAATTGTTGTTCCTCACTGTGCTTTGTAAACAAAACCTCCATGCTTCTTGCTTATTGCTAATTCTAGCTTGTGATTGCATGACCTTGGCCTTTTCTTTATAGCCTGGTTACTTAGATGTGTATGAGCTAAGGTGTCTTTACAAATTGAATGTAGTCACTCCAGAATCTCTGGGAACTCTCCTGATGGGTCCAGGACCCTAAATAGATCCAGTATCAGAGGTAAGCAGCAGAACTGCAGCGGCAGGAAGGGCTCCTCTGCAGGGAATTCTCCAGAGTCCCACCGAAATGGTAGCTATGTCTTGTCTGAGCTCCTGCTGTTTCTGTAGCATCCAAGGGGAAAAGCCATTCCACCTGCATTCTTGGTGTTTGACACTGTGATTTATGCAAACTTGCCCACTTTGTAAATACCTTCTTGGGATCTGGTTTGCCTTTTTCTTTCTGGCACCTAAGTTAAGAATTTATCCCTCTTAAAATATTTGCCAATCTCATTTATATTTAAAGGCAAATATGAACTCTGGAGACATCTCTTTTGACCACATTATTTGCTTCTGAGTTTCTGGGGAGGGTGAGGAGAGCTGGGTGTGGGGTGGCAGAAGTCTGGAGAATATGCCCCACAGGCCTGGCCACTGAACACACAGACACTTTTTCTAAACCACCCCTAGCTATCTCAGGAAAAAGGGTTTAGCTCTTCAGGATAAAGATGCCTAAAGACAAAGACAGCCCTCTGTTGATAATTTTCCTTTGAAAAGGAAGTTCACATAATCAACTAATCTGGCTGTGAAAAAATGATGGTCCTAGGTAAGTTTGCAATGTTTATCCCTTATTAAATGCTTATTCTAATTAAGCAAACTCTCCACCTTGAACAAGAAAATTGATTTTCTGTTGAAGATTTTTGTCAATAAACTCATGGTGATTAGTGAGCTTGCAGTTAGTTATTAAGTCAATATATAGTGATAACTTGAAGACCAATATTTTTCAAATAATGTTCAATGACCCATCAGGTTTCCTGAGATCTTTTAAGTTTTCACTGCTGATAATCCTCTACTGTGATCAGAGGATTATGAGGTACTCTAGGGATCAAGTTCCAGTGACGAAATAAATTTTTATTTCCAACAATACGAGGAGATTTCATAAAGGATTGAATAATCTACCACTATCACCCTTCAAAGTATCCCATGCCCAGTGAGTATAACAGCCCCAGGATATTGTTTCTCTTCCTTTCTTTTCTTCTCTTTACATTTTTTTAAGAAAGAAAATGGATCTATTTTTTATTTCTAAGTCTTCTCAGTATAAGATGGAGAAAGCTTGGTATCAGAGCAGAGGAGGGAGACAGATACTTGAGATAATACCCACTTTTACTCATCAGTGCCACTCTTCTTCATCTTTAACTTAGCAGCTGGATGCTTCAGAAATTAAGGAAACTTATTTTTAAAGTTTCTTCTAAATTTACAAAACCACTTTTGTTCATTGCAGACATTTGAAACAACATCAAAGTATATACCATGTCTTCAACACGATGGAGCCTCTGTTCTTCCTGCCCTACTTAGAGCTAGTCACTGTAATTGGGGTAATGCATGTCTTTTCAGTCCTTTTTTTCTATGAACACCTACAGGCATACATGTACATTCATATGTACCACATGTATTCATGTATACCACAAAGACACATGTGTGGCTGTGGCATTAGTGTTGTTATTTTTATGGTCATAATGAAATCATGCAATTCAGTATCCCAGCAACTTTTTCACCAATGTATCATGGACACACCACATGTCAATATATTAGACATTATCAAAAATATTTAAGGAAAACTGATTTATTTTGGAGGCTTCCCTTGTGGCTCAGATGTTAAAGAATCTGCCTGCAATGCAGGAAACCCAAGTTTGATCTCTGGGTAAGGAAGATCCCCTGGAGGAAATAACAACCCACTCCAGTATTCTTGCCTGGAGAATTCCATGGACAGAGGAGCCTGGCAGGCTAAGGTCCATGGAGTCACAAAGAGTCAGACACGACTGAGCAACTATCACTCACTCACTCAATCAGCATCCAAAATTTTTGTTCCCCTTACACTAATTCCTCTGGAAGTCTAGGTAAACTCTTTCTACAATGCTACCATATTTTCAAATCATTTTCTCTTTTTGACCCACTTTTAGGGTCAGGTTAGACAGTCCTCCATCTCTTTGCTTTGGGACCTCAGAGCAAATGGGGCATGAATTTTTTTGTTTTACATATATTGCTTGTTGTTGTTGTTTTTTTAATAGAGCCCATTTCTGCAACCAGAGTTCAACTTTTCAGAGGACGTGTGTGTGCCACCCATGGTACGTCAGCTTGTTGACAAAGGAAGCAGGAAATAAAATACTTGTGAGGTCCCTTTAGGGAGCCGCCATCAACCAGGTTCTTGCCTCAAGATGAGGGCAAAATCCATCAGTGCTTGCTGCATCATCTGGAAGAGTTACAGTTATAACAAGCTCCTTTTTTCCACTTATTTAAAATATTTTATTCATTCTGCTAAATAACTTGTTAAGGGAGGTGTCAGATATTCATTTTAAATCTAAAATGAATTTAAAAGAATGTTCTACAGTTTTCAGTTGAAAATTTTACAGGCTTAGTTTTGGACTAAGGAGAAATCTCAACACTCTCTTTACAACCTTGCTCTGCTTCCCTATTTTCTGCATTATCTTTGAGTCGTATTTATTCATTACTCAAAAGTAAAAGCAAACTAGTGCAGTGAATAAGGAGCCACTTTCTTTTGTGGGTGTTTCATTTTTGGCCTCTTAGAACACTGCAGGGCCAATGTTAATTAGTTGCCGTTGTTTGTTTTAATTCTCTGACCGAGGTGGGTGGATAGAAGACCAGCTTTTCCATTGCTGATTTTTTTTTTTTCTTACTTTTCCTTAGGTTGAAAAACCCTGTCTCTGCTGGTTTACTCATCGTGACAAAAATGGGATTAATTAAACGTAAGAGTTTATAAAAGTTTCAGCAAGTGCTTTTTAGTACAGAAGCACCTATCTGGCTAAAAGGAGGGAAGCCTTCCCTTCCAACTCCTTCTGCATTTAAAGAAAACAAAAATAATTGGTGATACTGCTTGTGTCCAAATGTGTATGTAACTGGAGGCATGAATGTGTGTTACAACAAAAAGTTAAATTCTCCTGTTTATTTTGAAATCTCAAGCATGCTTGAAGAAATGTTAACTCAAGAAGGTATTTTATAAAGATATTATTCCATTATATATACATAAAGCTATTGATATCAAGAGTAATGACATTGAAGACAGTGGAGACATATTCTTTAGAAAATAGTATATAATGGCAAGCTCTATCTGACAACATTAAATGTTAATGAAAGAAAATGTTGAAAATTATTTAGTGGAAATATAGGTTTTATGGTTTGCTTACAGAATTTTCTTTCAACATTTGAATTTTAAATGCAAAGTTGAGTAACTGATCCCCGTGGTTTTAGGTCCTTGGCCCTTGCCTCCTGCCTCCCTTTCCAGGCCAGTCTCCCCTCAAAGACATCACTTCTAACCTTTACCCCAGGCTACAAGATACAAATTGCCATTCAGCTTCTCCACTCTATTTTCCTTTATTCCACCATTGTCTCAAATTTTCTATACTCACATTCTTTCCTGCTTTAACACACTTCTCCTTGTCCATAACCTTATAATTTTATGATTGACAGATAAAAATAATTGATTTTTCATGATTTATAGGCCTATAAAGTATCCTTTTCACTGCAACTGAGAAACTGGTTTGTGACCAGTCCATTAGAACACTTCACTTGGATTGGAAGAGTTCTTATGGGAAGAGATTGGCATAATATTCTAGTGGAGAAGCCCACTCCAAAATGTGCAGTTAATGACTCTTGCAGTGGGATTAGTTTATGTAAGTTTATTTGCTCTAAATCAATACCTGACAATGACCATTTCAACAGATGGTACAAATGAAATGCCTCAGACATAAGAACCCCATCTCAAAAACAAAAAAGGAGAAAGACCACAAGGTTTTTCCTTGATTGCTTACACAAATGTTACTCAAAACAAACAAAAGAAGGAATGTATCTTAATGGGTCTCTACTTTCAGTTCAGTTCAGTTCATTTCAGTCGCTCAGTCGTGTCCGACTCTTTGCGACCCCATGAATCGCAGCACGCCAGGCCTCCCTGTCCATCACCATCTCCCGGAGTTCACTCAGACTCTTGTCCATCGAGTCCGTGATACCATCTAGCCGTCTCACCCTGGGTCGTCCCCTTATCCTCCTGCCCCCGATCCCTCCCAGCATCAGAGTTTTTTCCAATGAGTCAACTCCTCGCATGAGGTGTCCAAACTACTGGAGCTTCAGCTTCAGCATCATTCCTTCCAAAGAAATCCCAGGGTTGATCTCCTTCAGAATGGACTGGTTGGATCTCGTTGCAGTCCAAGGGACCCTGTACAATGATTACTGAACACTGGTAAAGCCTGTACACACCGGAAGCATGAGCTTATCTCCTTGCTTTCACACAAGTTGATCTTTCTCCAATCATAGGGGACAGTATTCAAATTGCTTGTTGATATTTCAGGTCACTCTGCCTTCAACACATAGTGCCTTCTGCCTAAAGTGTCCTTCTCCATTTCTTCATCTTATTAGATTCAACTCATCGTTCAAGATACAGGTCTGATTGTACCTCCTTAAGAAAGCATTCTCTGTCCCACTCCATCCTCAGTCATTATTGTGCCCCACTCTGAGCTCAGATAGCTTTCTGCATGTGTATTTATCATAGGAATAGTATGCTGTTATAATTTTGATTTATTGTTTCTCTGTGGGACCACAGGCTATTTTCAGGAGAAGAGCATATCTTTTCCAGCTTTGTATGCCTAATACTTAGCAAAGAGTCTTTCATAGCAGGGGTGCTAATACTAATTTGTTGAATGAATGAACCTGCTAATGCTTTTGACTTATACCGTTTCGGACACTTGTTGGTCAAAGAAGTCAATCAATATCATGAGATGGAGTTCACGGTGTTTTTATCTAAAATAAATCTGATCTCAGAAGTCCACTTATATTACACTTTTCAAAATGAAAATCATGACATTAATTTCTCTGGTTTTCATTTACAAACTTTATATTGAATAATCGGATCATACTGTTTAGTTAACGGAAACCTTAGTTCCTAGACTTATGCTTTAATAAAATTATTTCTTTGGTTAGTTTTAACATTTTAAAACCTCATATTCTCGCTGGTTATTCAGCAAATATTTATTGATAACTCATTATGGGTCAGACCCTCCCAGTTTCAGGCGCTAAAGACTGAGCAGAAAATGAAGTCCCTGCTCTCATGGAATTTACATTTAAAGGGGGATAGACAGGTATTAAACCAAACAAGTACATATACAGAGAGACTTTCTCTTTAAAGAAATGCATTTCATGAACTTCAGGTTTAACTTGAAACTAACTACTAGGAAGAAGCTATCATTGAAAAGAAGAAGCTGCTAAAATACTGAAACACCTCATTCAGACCACAGACTCCTGTTTGCTTCTCTTGGGGATGCTTAACTGCAAACTGTGGGTGAGGTGTCAAGACCAGAAAGACTGAGATTTCTTTTTCTATGAGAAAGCAAACATGGATGTTCTGAATTCTTTATCATAAAATAGACCCGTGTGGTTCTGAATACGGTCGCCAAATTTTTGGCTGTGTGAATCCACAGCACTATAAAATTAAGCTTTCTGGTAAAAAGACTGTTTTTTTAACCTTAAAAAATGGAAAGGGGTATTTTTCTTTTTTTCCACCATCATAACCCCTCTTCTCCCCACCCTTGTCTTTGGTGCTCTTGGCAACAAGCCCAATTACTACACAGGTTTTCCCACAGGTTGTATATATTATTTTTAACCTCATTAATGGCTTTCTTATGAACCAGTTAGTTTAACTCATAAAAAAAAAGGGACGATTCACATTCATTAAAGTGTATTCTGATAAATTTGGCTACTCATATAAAGCGGAGAGAGGTATATAATGAGGCGATTGGAGGATTTGGAGGATACAGAACTCATTAATCCATGAGGTGGCAGTGATTCCAAACAGAGACAGGCAGACATGTGTCTTAGGTCTCTTATGGGCAAAGTAATTATGTCTTTAAAAGATCTGCAGTTTGTGTATGTTTGTTACTCTTGGGGGAATCCCCTTTCAGAACTCTAGAGAAAGAAAATTCTCTGAGGAGCTAATCCAGACTCATGAGTCATTATGGTTTATGGCACCCATTTTATCCCCCACCCCCTGTTAGATATCACTCCTGTGGATGTAGCAGTTCCTTCCCTACCTTTGGATTCAGGCAGGAGAGCTGCCCAGAAACAAGAAAAAAATCTAAGACAGCCCTCACTAGCTCCAGTAACGACTTAGCGATGTCTTAGATCTCGACTCTGTACACAGATTTGGATTGTTGGAGACTTTTTCTCATTAATTTCAGAGAATGGAAATAATACAATCAAGTCAAAACTCTGTTTGTTTAGCAAAAGGGTGTTTGTTATACGGAAGAGCTCTTGACCGCACCCATGAACTCATCAGACCATTTTTCCAAAATCTGTCCTCTGTGCAATTCAATCTCAAAGCAAAATATAATAAAATAAAATTGGTGATTTAAGTCAGACTGTTGGTTTAACTATATTTTTTTTCAGTCTGAATTGGTTTATCTTCCAAAGGTATTTAAAGGTCATGAGAGTTGATCTGGTCACATGGATAAGGGAAGTTATGGATAGGGACCCAGATGTCAATTTTTTCCCCCAAAGAACCTCTTTTGGAAGAATGTAGATTTACTCAGGTGACTGAGGCACAAAGAGATAAGGAAGCTATCATCTTACTGTATCCAGAATTTCAGTTATATTTTGACTTTCAATAAGCATTTATATAATTCAAACAATACTTGATTCAAGATAAACTTTAGTTATCTCTAAAGCAAAAATAGTCTTAAATTCATAACATAAAGAGCAATATATATAAGGGAATGAATCAGAAATAATAAGTAATTCCTGAAAATAACTTCTATCTACTATTTTTCTGGGCCATCCAAATTCATACATCTGTGTTAACTGACATTGTATACTCAGTGATTTGGAGAATTCATTTAAAGTGTCCTCAGAAAATAAAACCTCCAATCATGTACTTTTTTCATTTATGTGCAAAATTTGAAAGAATCATAACATTTATGAAAACTTTCTTTGAAGGAGTCAATTAGACTACATGTAGATATAAGAATATATAAGAATATATAATAATTAACATTTATCCATATTTGAAAAGTATATAAGTACAAGAGATAGTATTGAAGAAACACAATTTTCAAGAATTACTGACTTATTTTCACCAATAACTGTGTCTAGAGAAAATTCCGTATGTGAGCAGACTGACTGGAAAATGAGAAGAAAGCTAGATAGTTCCAGCCTCAAGAGACCACTTCTTATCCACTTCATCCTTAGCGCCCTACCATCTCGCAGAAATAGAGTTAATGTGGTCATGTGTGTCTTCTCCTCTATCAAATGTACTGGAGATTCAAACCTGAAGCTGCAAGAATGTAAAATCCTAAAAATAAATCATCCCCTTTCAGATATTTGCAAATCACCTCCATGTTTTCAACTAAACAAAATTTTGCTAGCTTGTTGGAAGCCTTGTCGGAAGCATAGAATCAAAAATATTGAAAAGTCACAGGTGTGATAAAGCCTTAAAACCATGGGCCATCTCTTCCTGATAGCTCTTTTTCCTTCCTTCCCTCCTGCCAACTTTGCTGAGGACATATAGATGTCGGTTGTCTTGCTTCTTCTTGTTGCCCATCAGGGGTAAGTAACTAAATTGAATATTTCAAAGGATATTGGCTTAGATAACAGTAAGCCAAAAGTAAAGATACTGGCAGCACCCAGAGTGGCTCTGTTAACAATTCCAAGCTTGGTCTACTTGCTGCATAACAGACCAGTAACCTGGAGATCAGGTGTTGAGGTGATGAGGTGTTCCTTAGAATAGTGATTTTATTTAGAAAGCCTGGCATCCAAAAAGAAGGTGGACTGGAGTCCTAGGGTACAATCTTATTGGCATGCCAGTTTCTTCTATAGAACAGAAAGGGGGATGGAGTGAGGAAGTCACGCAAAAAGGCAATAAGTCTTGCAAAATATCTCCTGGTTTGGCCAGCTTTAGGGAAAGGATGTATTAGATTCTTTCTTTCTGCAGCTATTCACAGGGGGGCAGGGGCAGGGTGTTTCCCTGTGAGCAGAACAGAGGTGCAGCAGTTTAACATTCAGGCAGAGGGGCACAGTTCCCTGAGGCAAGTTATTATGTATGTTTACAGCTATAGACAGCTTCCTTTTAGGAATTATAGTTTAAAAAAAGAAGAAGAAAAACAACGAAAAGCAAAGGGTAAAATAAAAGAGATCCAACATGGAGTCAGCTTTTGTTCCTCCCTAATATTTGATTACCCTATAGCTTGATGGCAAATTTAGCGTCACCCGTCACCTCAATAATTTCTTTATCCTTGATCTTTTTTCCTGTCAATATTATGTAAAGTGTTATTTCAAGAAGCTACAGGCTCCCTCTTCCAATCAGCTTTCTCCTGCACAGAAATATTGGACCTAGAAAATTATTGGCTTCTGAGATTATATTCTGAGAAAATATTAGGGACCATTGGGGTTTTATTTGAATTGAATAAATAAAGTATTCAATAATTTATCAGCCATGCATGAGGATGCAGCAAGGGATCTCGTGATGGTGTTAAAATATGCATTGCATATCTGAAAATTTTTTCTCCTCAGCAGGCTATGTCAGCACACAAATGTGCTTTTGATATCCAAGCAAAAATGATCATGCTGTAGACGGATGAGAATTTTGAAGAAGGCTGAGACCACGTATTAATCTGGGAAACCTTGGCCGCAGTCAAAGATTCTCATTAGCAACTCAAATCAGAGACTTTGTATTATTTCTTCTGAGACCATACAAATGCAATATCCAATCATCAAGCAAGAAAATAAAAGAATTCAGTCAAATTAGGTGGGACAATGAGGAAATAGTCACCAAACTTTGATACTTCATGTGAATCAGTTTCAAACCAAACAGAGGAAAAAAGAAAGGTTATAATATCACTATATATGTGAGAATATTATTGTTTAGTCACTGAGTTGAATCTGACTCTTGAGACCACTTAGACTGTAGCGCACTGTGCTCCTCTGTCCATGGGGTTTCCCAGGCAAGAGTACTGGAGTGGGGTGCCATTTCCTTTTCTGGGGGATCTTCCTGACCCAAGGATCGAACCCATGTCTCCTGCATTGGCAGTCAGATTCTTTAGTGCTGAGCCGCCGGGGAAGCCCATATATGAGGATAAACCCACGTTAATATGGATAAGAAATTTTTTTTCCTTGTTGTTTCCACCTAGCTAAGACTATGTTTTCCTGAATTCTCTTCCTTGTGTGGTTCAGGTTAGGGTAGGTCACAAGAGAATTTTGTATGCGCTTGAAAAGGCAGAAGCATCCCTTAGCCCTAAATGTTTGTGTGGGTCTGGGTACTGGCAGAGGATGAGGATGCGTGCTCTCACTATCTGCTGGCTCACCGGGAGGGCCTGGAGAAGCAATGTGGCTTGCAGCTGCTCCAGCTGTTGCCCAAGCTCTTTCTGTAACTCTTCAAGTTCTGGACTAGGAGCCATGCATGGTTTATGGAAAAAGATATTGGCGTCTTCAGTGGGTAACCTGCATTTACACAGTTTAATGTCTGAGGAAATCCGTCAGCCTATCTCTGAAAAACTTGCATTGGCATCCCCTGTGAAACTTGATTGTCTGGGGACTCTGGGTCCCCTTCCAAGACTAGCTCAACCATCTCCCTTTTCTTTCAGAATCCAATCTTGGCAGGCTTTGGGGCCACCCATAAAGGTAAACAAAATTATTACCCAGGAAACAAACTGGCAAAATTATTGCCCACAAAGCAAAACAAATACAAGGTGTTTTCACCTTATATGGGAATACCTGGAAATGTTTGTTAGGGAATCCTAGGATGTATAGGATAAAGGTGGAAAAATATATTAGAATAAATTTTCTATATAGGTGTACTTGAGGGGGGAGGGGTAAATTGGGAGTTTTGGATTGACATGTACACACTACTATATTTAAAATTGAAAACCAACAAGGACCTACTACTCTATAGCACAAGGAACACTCTCCGCATTCTCTAATAGCCTAAATGGGAAAAGAATTTTAAAAAGGATAGATACATGTATATGTATAACTGAATCACTTTGCTGTACACCTGAAACTGACACAGCACTGTTAACTGACAATACTCCAAAATAAAATCAGTTTTTTAGAGAGATTCTAGATTAGTTCCTCTTCACTTTCTGCCATAAGGGTGGTGTCATCTGCATATCTCAGGTTATTGATATTACTCTGCATAGAAGTTAAATAAGCAGGGTGACAATATACAGCCTTGACGTCCTCCTTTTCCTATTTGGAACCAGTCTGTTGTTCCATGTCCAGTTCTAACTGTTGCTTCCTGACCTGCATACAGCTTTCTCAAGAGGTAGGTCAGGTGCTCTGGTATTCCCATCTCTTTCAGAATTTTCCACAGTTTATTGTGATCCACACAGTCAAAGGTTTTGGCATAGTCAATAAAGCAGACATAGATGTATTTCTGGAACTCTCTTGCTTTTTCCATGATCCAGCAGATGTTGGCAAGTTGATCTCTGGTTCCTCTGCCTTTTCTAAAACCAGCTTGAACATCTGGAAGTTCATGGTTCACATATTGCTGAAGCCTGGCTTGGAGAATTCTGAGCATTACTTTACTAGCATGTGAGATGAGTGCAATTGTGCGGTAGTTTGAGCATTCTTCAGCATTGCCTTTCTTTGGGATTGGAATGAAAACTGACCTTTTCCAGTCCTGTGGCCACTGCTGAGTTTTCCAAATTTGCTGGCATATTGAGTGCAGCACTTTCACAGCATCATCTTTCAGGATTTGAAATAGCTCCACTGGAATTCCATCACCTCCACTAGCTTTGTTCATAGTGATGCTTTCTAAGGCCACTTGACTTCACATTCCAGGATGTCTGGCTCTAGGTGAGTGATCACACCATTGTGATTGTCTTTTTTGTACAGTTCTTCTGTGTATTCTTTCCACCTCTTCTTAATATCTTCTGCTTCTGTTAGGTCCATACCATTTCTCTCCTTTATCGAGTCCATCTTTGCATGAAATGTTCCTTTGGTATCTCTAATTTTCTTGAAGAGATCTCTAGTCTTTCCCATTCTGTTGTTTTCCTCTATTTCTTTGCATTGATCACTGAGGAAGGCTTTCTTATCTCTCCTTGCTATTCTTTGGAACTCTGCATTCAGATGTTTATATCTTTCCTTTTCTCCTTTAGAATTTGGGGTTGGCTGAAGCGTCCCTGGTACAGAAATAGGTCAAATAGGATTATAGTGTTACTTGATATGTGTAAGTGGTAAAGATCTTTTCTGGCATATGGAAGTCTATGTATATGGACATTATAATCATTATAATGGTCATGCCTCTCAACTGCTTCCCAGCACTGTGTTTATTTATTGATACAAACCTAAAGTCCCTTGAGTGAAGGATAGGTCAGGTCATCCATGAGGAAAGATCCTGCCTTATAACTGAAATTTTACACTGCAAATCTTCTTCTCTGGCTTTTCCCCAAAAGGAGTTGTTACCATTTGTCAAGGCAATTGTGCATTTCACAAAGAGAAATAACCCACACATTTTGGGACTTGCTGGTCACTGGCTCTGAACTGACCTTAATTCCAGAGACACAAAATGTTGCTATAGTCCACCAGCCAGAGTAAATATTGTGAATGTCAGGTGAGCAGTTATAGTTCTCGTTCATCTCAGTGGGTCCGTTGTGTGCCAGAACCCAAGCTGGAGTTATTGTACCAGTAATGGATACAGAGATGGAGTAAGTATAATTATGGTAGCCTCCTCAGATTGATTCTCTACCTTGATAGGATTGGTCAAGAGAAAGTCACTGGAAGTGATTCTAGCTCTCAAAATACCAAACCAAAACCATTGTAGCTTTGTGGAGAGATTGCAAAATCATTACCAGTGTAGAATTCTTGAAAGACACAGAGGTCATGATTCCTACCATACCCCCATTCAAACTGCCTATTTAACCAGTACAGAAGACAATTAGATCTTTCTTGCAACTTAGTATGTAGGCGGTACCCACAAAATCAGGTATCAGCTGTTATTCCAGCTGCTATTTCTAAGTTGTTTTTTTTTTTCTTTTTTTCCCCTGGAGAAAATCAGCATCAGGTATGTGGCTATTGTTTTGACAAGTAATTTTTTTCCTCTAGCAAAGAAGCAGTTTGCTTTCCCTTCTGGAAAACCAAACAATTAATTCTACCAAGTACCACTCCCAATTAAACCAACTGAAAGCACTACTCAGTGAAAAGTGTCCAGAATTAATCAATAGAAAACACACTATCTTCCATCAGGATGATGTAAGACTGCATGTTTCTTTGATGACCAGACAAAAACTGTTACAGCTTGGTTGGGAAGTTCTGATTCATTTATTGTATTCACCAGACATTGTACCTTCAGATTTCCATTTATTTTGGTCTTTACAAAATTCTTTTAATGGAAAATATTTCAATTCCTTAGAAGCCTATAAAAGGTACCTGGAACCATTCTTCGCTCAAAACGATTTTTTTAAAAATTGAGGAAAATGGAATTATGAAGTTGCCTGAAAAATGACAGAAAGTAGTAGAACAAAATGGTGAAGTTGTTGTTCAATAAAGTTTGGTGAAAATGTATCTCATTTTTACCTAAAAACTGAAGGAACATTTTGGCTTTTTCAATATCTTTACTAACTGACCTCAAGGCTATCCCAGCTCTTCAATACTATATCAAAATCTAGTCCAGAGAGGTATTATTTGTTTCACCTTTCCAAAGAACTTCCTAGTAGACCATTGCCTTGGTGATGTAATGTTGATTGAATCTGGTAGCAGAAGTAGCAGCTACTCCAAATACCTGGGTAGAAAGATGCATGCCAGAAATCCCACAAAAATTAGGGCCTGCCACCCTTAGAAATACCTAGGGACACAGAGGTCTGAAGCACAGTGGGATGGATATTCCTTCCAAATTTAGGGAAGAGTTGCTGCCTCTTATATTTCCTACAACTAAAAAAGATACACAGTACCAACTGAATCTCTTTGGACTTTGGAGGCATCACATGCCTCATTTGGGTGTGCTTCTTATATTCAATTATCAAATAACTTCAAAAGGATGGCAGCTGTGTGTGGGTCCTAGAAAAAGGGACTTCTCTGCAACAGGTCCAGGCTGACATGCAGTCTGCTAGTACACGTGGACTGTATCACTTGGGTGATCTTATGATGCGTGAAGTGGCTTTGAGGGACAGGACAATGTCTAGTGCCTTTAGTAGGCATTTATAGATAAATGACTGTGCGGAGCTTCAGTGTTTTGGAAAAAAAATGATGTCATAATCACAGATATCACTTCTCCCTTAAGCAGTTTCTGATTTGCTACTGGGCCCCAGTAGAGATTGAATTCTAGACCCTGGGTCGTTCATTTGCCATGAGATACCCAGCATGAACTGGGTGTTGTCTAACCACCAAACTATGAAGTTGGATATGCACAGAAACACTCCCTCATCCAAAGGAAGTGGTATATATGAGTTCTAACTTGAGCTGGTCGTGGAGGCACAAGTTTCAGGAGCTAGTTGCCACGCCCGGGTGTTCATGGCCCATCCTCCCATTACATACCCTCCTCCTTGTCAACCATAATTATGGCCTCTTGGAGAGTTCCTATAATCATTACAGAAAAAGACAACATTTGAGTCTGTTTCACCAAAGAACCTATGATATATTCTGGTACCACCATTCCCCAGAGGGATCAGCCTCTGGAAAAGTATAATAACCCAATAAAGACAAGACTTCTGATGGTCCTTCTGATGGACCTCAGATACTCCATGAAACATGGAATCACAAATGGGTGAGGTGAAGATGAAATGGAAGTGTAGGAACGAAGTTGTCAATACAAGCCTTGACCATGTTGCCAGTAAGAGGAATGAGAACTGTGCTAGTTATGTACATTTCTTCCTTTTTTTATACATCTTTGTGTGTGTGTAGGTATTAACCAATTCTTTTGTCCTCTCTCCTGTTTTCCTACCATCTAATACAAGGCATACTGACTGGTTAAACTCAATTCACTAATTTTATTTATTTATTTGTTAATTCTGGGATAATTGCTTTACAATATTGTGTTGGTTTCTGTTGTACATCAGTGTGAATAAGCCATATGCATGCACATGTCCCCTTGCTCTTGAACCTCCCTGCTACCCCATCTCATCCCTCTAGGTTGTCACGGAGCACCAAGTTTGAGCTTCTTATCTCAGACAGCTAGTTCCTACCGGCTGTCTATTTTATATATATAAGGTATATGTTTCAAACTACTCTATTTGTCCCCACCCCCTCCTCCCCTACTGTGTCACAAGTTTGTTCTCTGTGTCTCCATTGCTGCCTTGCAAATAGATTAATCAGCACCACTTTTCTAGATTCCATATATATGAGTTAATGTACGATATTCGCTTTTCTCTTTCTGACTTAATTCACTTTGTATAATGGTCTCTAGTTTCATCCACCTCATTAGAAATGACTCAAATGCATTCCTTTTCATGGCTGAGTAATATTCCCTTGTATATATGTACCACAACTTCTTTACCATGGTTCACTGTTTAAGTCACAAAATATCAAGAGAGAGTGTGACTCAACTGGAAAAAGAATGAACATAAATCAAAGATGGGTAGGGTGACATAAGTGACTGTTAAACAGAGGCAGTTGGTGTGTTTTTGAGTGTACAAAGGATAGTTGCATCATGTTCTATTGTATTTATCTGGAAGCAAAACATGCTTAAAATAGAAATGTAGTGATACCAAGCTGGATACTGCAGAGACGACTCATGTTTAGTGACAACTTAATTGAGCTGTAAGTACAGTCTTGAGAATGCTCTTGTCTTTATGACCCCAGACTAGGATTGGTCACAAGAGAAGTTTGCACGAGATTTTGGAAGGTGGAAATGAAGCAGCAGCCGTTACCCTCTGAAGAATGATGTAGGGGCCAACTGTCCCAGCAGTTCATGCACATGGTCACTGATCAGCTGGGTCTTCTTGGCAGGGGACAGCAGCTAAGCTTACAGCCCTTTCAGCTTCACCTTCAGCTTCTCCAAGTCCTGAGCTAGACATTTGTGTTGGTCTGTGGGAACAGGAGCTCCCTCTGTAATAGGTCACTCATATCATTGAGGGTTATGGTGATGATGTGAATTTCAGTTCTTCCTTGTGGGTTCCAGTTGCCATCCTCTGCTTCACATGGAGCACTTCATCTTAACAGACTGCCAGTCCTGACGACCAGCAACATCTTCAGGACCACAAACCAATGCAGCAGCAACAACTTCCCACAGGCTTTTCAATCAGTTCCAACAATTAGGTATAATCTAGCCCCTTTAATCTGGAGAAGGAAATGGCAACCCACTCTAGTATTCCTTCTGGAGAATCCCATGGACAGAGGAACCTGGCAGGCTATAGTCCATGGGGTTGCCAGAGTTGGACATAATTTAGTGACTAAACCACCAGCCCCTTTAATAAAATCATACTGCTATGTCACTCATGCTAGCATTGCTTTTTGAATTAGACCCCAATTCATGGAAGTCACTAACAATGTAATTCAGTATTGTCTCCTTTTAGAAAGAAAAAAAAATTGCAATGTACACACCATTAGAAAGCATCGTGCTTCCTTTATCCTAGGTCTTCCCTGGTGGTTCAGAGGTTAAAGTGTCTGCCTGCAAAGCGGGAGACCTGGGTTCGACCCCTGGGTCGGGAAGATTCCCCTGGAGAAGGAAAATTGTTTTAAATAAGATCTCCTTAATCTCCTGCTCGCTGACCTCAGCAGGAGATAATGTTTGATAGTTTTGTTTTTGTTTCGTACTTTTACAGTTCCTAATGTTTCTTTTGAAAATATTTTAATAGAATTGCAATTCTCAGAATGCCATGTGCTGTACTATGCTAAATTGCTTCAGTTATATCCAGCTCTTTGTGACACTGTGGACTGTAGCCCTCCAGTCTCCTCTGTCCATGGGATTCTCCAGGCAAGAATACTGGAGTGGGGTGCCATTTCCTCCTCCAGGGGATCTTCCCGACCCAGGGATCAAACCCAATTCTCTTATGTCTCCTGCATTGGCAGGTGGCTTCTTTGCCACTAGGACCACCTGGGAAGGCATCAGAATACTATAATGACTTCCTTATATTTTAGAAATACTGGGTTGGCCAAAAGTTCATTTGGTTTTTCCATACGCTGTTATAGGGTTTCGAACTTTTTGGCCAACCAATATATAGCTAAAATCAAGCAGCAAGGTGTAATTCATGAATGTGCCCATAAAAGTTCTATATGTATACAAAGTGGTACAAGTTCTACCGTGAATGTGTGTATGTGTGTATATGTTTATATGAAGTAGAGAAAGAGAGAGAATAATCTTTCCCTCTAATAAAGTAGAAAAGAAAAAAAGAGCAGAAATTCCTCTCCTTACAATGCTTAAGGATAAAGCTTCAACATTGTAGCCAGATCTAAATATTTATTCCAGAAATAATGCTGCTATCCTAGGCCTAAGCTTCAAATTTGAAGATCACAAATGGTCCAGAGATGGAATAAATATGTTTTCAAAAGAGACCCACCTTAGGTGAATAGAACTTATTCTAAGACTGACCCGTATCTAATCGGAAATAAATCTGTTTTCCCCACTTATGTTGATCACATACTCAGCAATCAGGTTATTATTTCACCAGGGACTGGAACCATGGGGAGTCAGTATTGCAACTCCTATCCCAGCAGTGAGAGGTTGGAACCAATTATGGAGTCAGTAAATGGAGAGTTGAAATACCAGCTTTTTCCTTTTTTTCAACTGATAAAGACAGGCTGGATAAGATGAATATTTTAAAGCATGTGGGAGGATAAGTGTCAGGATGAGCTTGCTAATATTTTACCTATAAAATGGACAGAGTCACCCATATGGTCACAGATAGCTGAGGATGACAGCCAGGCCAATTAAGGTAGCTGCATTGCAGTCCATTATTTTCAGACAAAAGGGGATAGTAATTTTTGCTCTTGCTGTTTTGCTATGCAATTAGCAGCCTGTTGAATACATTCAGACTCTCTGCTTGCCTTTATTAAGTAGCTCCTGCGGGATTCTGGCAGACTTACCTGGTGATGTGACCTAAACCCTCAGTTTTGGGAAGGCTGAGCCCCTGGTCACCATGATTTTTCTCATTACTGTCCATAATTGGTGATATTTTATATAGCATTGCTTTATTCTCTATGCATATATGGTATTTCCCTGAACTGACTATATTTTTCTTGGTCAGTCACTAAGTAGTATCTGAGTCTTTGCAACCCCATGGGCTACAGCACACCAGTCTTCCCTGTACTTCACTCTCTCCCGGAGTTTGCTCAAAACTCATGTCCGCTGAGACTCATGTCCACTGAGTCATGAATTGACTGCAAATCCTTGATAAGTAGGCTCCATATTTTATGCTTTTATTCTGCCTCACTGTGTTTATCATAATGCTGGGAGCACAGTAGTTCTTCAAATTAAAAAATATATATTGAAGCGAGCGAGGGGAGCAATAAATTAGGAGTTTGGGATTAGCAGATACACACTGCTATATACAAAACAGATAAACAGAAGGGACCTGCTCTCTAACACAGGAAACTATATTCAATATCTTGTAGAAACTTATAAGGGAAGAGAATCTGAAAACTTATAAAGGAAAAAGAATCTGAAAATATGAATCACCTTGCTATACACCTGAAACTAAAACAACGTATGAACCAACTATACTTCAGCTGTAAGAAATGAGGAAATGAATGGCAGGTGCATGTTGCAAGTAGGTTGTCTTTCCCAGGAAGTAGACTCTAAGAAAGAGATCAATGTGCAGAAAGTTTATTAGGAACTGCTGCTTACAGGGCCAACCGCTGTGCCAAAAATAAAAGGGTAGCAAGATGAGGTAAAAGGAGAAGGTGGGCTCTGTTGCAGTCTCAACAAAGCTCTCAGCTAAACCCATAAACAGCTCTAAAGCTGGAATGGACCTTCAAGTTACCCTAGCTTGGGAGAGGCAACTAGGCCTTTAACTGTAGTATGAACCACTCATTGAAGGCAGGCTTCTCCCAGGAAGGGGTGTGACCTTGGCAAGGTACCTCTCCAGGTAAAGGCATTTCCTACAAAAGCTGGCAGCTGGGATCTGTCATACTGAAGCACTTCCAGAAGCTTAAGGATTATGTCCTTTGTCACTGAAGGAAGATCCCGAAGTTACCCTAGAACATCCACCACAGACCACCCCTTGCAATGCTCAGATCCACTGCTTTATATAAATTTTGAGAGAAGCTCCTCAAGGATTCACAAAAGTGAAAGTACAGTCGCTTAGTCAAGTCTGACTCTTTGTGACCTCATGGACTGTAGCCTCAAGTATTTATAGTGGGCCTTTTGTCCCAAGAGAAATTTCTAAGGTTTGTGGGACAAAATACAGCTTCCCAACACCTGTGATTGTCTTTAAGCCACACCTCTTACTCATCAGCTTCTTCCTCTAAGTCTTACAGGTTGCAAGATGAAAACGGCATTACTACATAAGAGGCAGAGGACATTTTGTTCGTTTTAAAGGAGTATACTTTAGAAAGCTCTGTCCTCTCTATAAGACCTGGTAGATCTTTCCTGTAGCCCAAATGGTAATGAATCTGCCTGCAACACAGGAGACCCGGGTTTGATCCCTGGGTCAGGAAGATCCTCTGGAGAAGGCAGTGGCAACCCACTCCAGTATTCTTGTCTGGAGAATCCCATGGACAGAGGAGTCTGGCGGGCTACAGTCAGTGGGGTCGCAAAGACTGGGACACAGCTAAGTGACTAACACTACTATAAGATCTGGAGAAATTTGTAGTTATGAAACGATTGAGAAGATAAGACTACAAGTAATATTAAAAAAGGAGTGAAGTAAGAAAACAGTATAAAAACATCAATAAAGTACAATGTCCCCGAGTTAAAATCAGATTTAGAGCTAAGGTAGAGGTGACACTGTAGAAAAAAGAATTCATGTTGCAAAAGACAAACTAGAAAAGCTCTCCTAAAATGCAGTAACGGCAAAGAGACCAAACAGGAGAGAAGATGGCAGATATAATGGTCAGGATATTAAGATCCAACATACAGACCACAAGTAAGCATGATTAGACCAAAACTTTTAAAACACAAAAGAAAATTTCCCGAGAGAAAAAACTCTGTGGCTACGAATGACGCTCTGTACAAGAAAAATTTGGTTACGCTTAGTGAGTACCTGAACAGATCCGGTGGTATTTTTAAATAAATTGGTGACATTTTAAATAGTTTACATAATTCCAGGAACAAGTGAGAAATAAAAACTAAATGTACAGAATATTTAAAGATTAATAGCGTTTCTTATATAAACAAATGAAATGTAGACAAGTAGTTTAAGAGAAAATTTGTGAATTTGGTTGTTTTGACTGAGAAAAGTACAGGAACTACTCTTAGAAAAAAGAAATGATTTACATATTCAACCAAATACATTTAAAGAAAACAGCAGTGGAAGAGTAAGTTAAAAGAAAATATCTTCATCACCTTCAAGGCCAGGAAGGATTTTTCTTACAAGACCCAAAGCATTTTCATAAGGGAAAAATTGATAACTATGATTACATTCATATTAATATCTTATGTACATTACAAAGCACTATTTTAAAAAAAAAACACAAAAGATAAAACACAATCACACAGGCTTAGAAAAGTTTTCGTTTGTTTGTTCTGTTTTCTTCCAATGTGTGTGACCAAGTCAGTAGAAGGAAATTCCAGAAATGTAAAGAACGCAGTAATAAACGACATCTTACAGAAAACAGGGAAAAGAAACAGTCAACGCAAGAAACTAAGAGCTAAGCATACAATACTTAGGAAAAGTGAAGTGAAAATGTTAGTCTCTCAACCTTGTCTGACTCTTTGCCACCCCATGAACTGTGGCCCACCAGGCTCCTCTTTCCATGGGATTTTTCTAGACAAGAATACTGGAGCAGGTTGCCATTCCCTTCTCCAGAGGATCTTCCCGACCTAGGGATTGAACCCGGGTCTCCTTCACGAAATATGAAACACTTTCAATCTCACTAATAATCATGGAAATGAAGACTTTTATGAAAAAAAAAATCACACGGGCAAAACCTAAGAAAAAGTAAAACTAAAGCAAGGATGTGGAACAGGAGGAGCTCTATTTTCTGCAGTTGGAGGGGCAATTAGCACGCATACCTTGCTGCTATACCTAAGTTAACAATTTAGCAAGATTGTTGGTAAGCCCAGGTGGTAAAAAAAAAAAAATTTGCCTGCAATGCAGGATTAAAATTGTCAACTTTGATCAATTTTAATAAGTTGATTGATCAGTTTTAATACGTATGAGCATTTCAGTGAACTTGATAATTTTTTCAGGACAATAAACCTAACTCAAATACCTCCGTGTTTTACTGGCCCTCTGAGATCTAGATACTCAGCAGGAATGACCTAGTCTACATCTGAGGACAGCTCCAAACTCTTCCAAACACTCTGAACATGTCCAGGTCACTCAAGTTCTCTCGTCTGCTCTGTCTCTGGGTTCCCTGCTCACTCTCTTTGCTATGTTGACCCAGACATGAAATACCCCTACTCAGTGTCTGCCCCCAAATTAAAATCACTCTCACAGGATGTCTTAAAGGATTGAAGATTTTACTAAAAAAATGGATGTTAAATATCTCCAAACAAAACAATAGACATAATGTCATTTGGCCACCAATCAGTGGAGAGATGCCCTGACCTGTTTTCCCATCAGAGCCCTGACTCTCTGCCAGCCCTTTGGCTCATCTCTCTTACCTCTTTCTTCCCTGTACTCTGCTTTCTTCTCTCTTTTCACTGCACAGGACAGTGATAATTCCTCTGATTTCTCATACATATTACTAATGTTTTTTAGCACCTGCTAACACTGAAGGCTTCTGGGTCTTATATCCTATGCCAATGGCTCATCAAGCTATTTCCCCAATAGACTGTAGATTGTCTCTGAAATGAACTCAAGTGACAGATGCTAACATACTATATTTTTCACTTCTTCAATGATGATTGCCAGACTATCCTTAAGAAGTTGTAAAACAGTATGGACAATATTGTCTCAAATATGAAATATGCTTATTATACATACACACACATTCACACACACACTCACACACAGGCACACAAATATCACAAGGCATTTGCTGAGATATTGGCTATTAATCACTGATATTCTATTTTTAACATTATGTAAATAATTAGAACAATTACATTGAAATAGATCAAAGTATAGGAATAGTATTCCTTAAAGAAAGAAAGCAAAATATTTATGTTTTCTCAAGGACTGTTTCCATCACATATCTGGGACAAATAGTGATTAGTCCACCATACTGCCTCCAGGCAAGGTTTCTCTGACTTAGCTTCCTGGGACCTAGGTGGAGGCAGGTGCTAAACAGGGCCTTGTTCAGCCGTCCCAGCCCCTATCCTATTCCTCCACAAGCCTGAAGCACATTTCCCTGTATTGTGAATCCCCAGTGCTGGTCTGCTGTGTTTTCTAGAAACTGTACTTTTGCTGTAGTTGAATTTCTGTCCTTTGGGACGTTGCCTTGTTTCCTATTTATTCCCCAAGATGTCTTGGAGTGTACTGCCCTGAAGTCAATAGCCTACAGAAACTAGCGTACATGCCCCACTATGCATGCATTTAACAGGGACTGAGCAACAGTGATTCTGGACTGACACCCTGAAACTGTGGCAAGGAATAAACTCCAGGTCTTTTTCTGTATGCCATATATGTCCCTGTCTCTATAGTAGTCACCATCCCTTTCAATTACTGAAAGTCACATTTTCTCCTGGAAGCCTTCCTAAAACCCTGGGCGAGCATAGCATCCCTGTAGTGGATTCTCATAGCAATTTTCACTTAACCTTTTGTAAAAACTGTTCCCATAAAGTTTAAGCTCCATAACAGCAGGATTATATTTCTCCTGTTTAATTCTCTATTTCTGGACTGTTATAATTGCTTAGTCAATAAGTGAAGAGATAGTGATTAAGTGAGAGGATGGGCAGATGGATGGATGGATGGCCAGAATTTCTGAAAATTTTCTGTCTCATCTTTAATTCTATTCATGGTTCATGCAGCACAGAATCAGTTCAGCCAGTGTTCTCACCAAAATAAACTTGGTCTCCTGTGGGAAAGACCTAAAGGAAATGAAAAGTATCACAATAAAATCAAGGTGGCAATTTGGTAGGAATTTAATACCCAGTTTAAAAATATTTCAACCAAAGACTTTCCCTTCATTCTCTTACATCCTGGTTTGCTTTTGTCAGAAACCCAGGCTCAAGGAAGACTGCGAGTCTTTTCCCTATTGTTACGCCTAATGACTTCATTTTAGATTCTTTCATCGGGTGATAGGTATGCAAATTTCTATCTACTCTATACAGATGGCTGAACACCTGCGTGCCTCTTCCCTGGACCATCACACAGCCCTGTTCCTCACATGAACACCTCCTTGGACTGCTCCTCTTTGAATATGCCACGGGTCACATTTTCTCATCAAATTTATGAATCTCGTTTTCCATGTTCCTATGGTCACTCAATTCTTTAGGCCATTATCTAAAATATCTTCTCCCTAATGTGGGCAGGCTATGCTTCCTACCTTGGGATCCATGGTACTTATGTTCATTCTTTGAAATAGCTCTTGATCAGAGGAATATTTCTTTGAATAAAATGTCCCGTCTCTATGCTCTTTCCTCTTCATCTCCCGCGCCCTTGGTCTCCTTACAACCCAGGCTGCTCCCAGGGCTATCCTGCATAATATTTATTTCATGGCTAATTTGCCTTAGTCATCATTCTATGAGGCCCTTCTTTTTGAAGTCTCCCAAAGCTTCATATTGTCTGAGAGCCTATAAATACAAAATTCTCCCTGTCTAACTAGACACATCATAGTGGAGTTGCAGTATCCATCTACAACCTGTTTCTTTCCAATCCTTAACACTGACTCTTCACAGTCATTCTGTTGGGCCGACTCCTACCTTCCTGAATTTGCTTCTTCTGCTATTGCCCTTTTCAGAATGGCCCTCCACTCTGCTGTCCTCTCATCCAAATCCTGTTAACTTGGATCAGGTCAATTTCCATGTACTTGATGAAGCCTTCGTCTGATTTAGTCCATACCAATTCTTGTTTCTGTGAACTCCTCTTTTAGTCTGTATTTGACATCAGGTCATTAATCGAAATGTTTCATGTGTATTAGACCTACCTCACAAATTTGACTCTATGTTTCCTTGTGAAAATATACATATATTAGACTTCCTATGGATCACCTATCGTACCCTCAACAATGCTGCAGCTGTAGCAAAACCTCGTAAGTATAGTATTGACTGCAAAATACGTATACCTCCCTTACCCTGGCTGAATTGTTGCAAGTGGATACTGTAAGAAGAGAAAAGAATTGTTAGGAAGGTGGTAGGGAAGTAGTGCCGAGTAAATGGACGAGGCAGATCTGAAGACTAGACTTTTGAAAACTATTTCAAGCGGGTACGCGTGTCACCATGACCAAGCTCGTCCACAGCAGCGAGTGAAGTGGCTCCCCACCTGCTGTGGTAAGGAAGCATGTGGAGCTCCAAGAGAGTGAGTGGTAGCTGCAGATAACACTTTGAAAAAGCGCTAAACACCTCGACATTTAGTAATACATTTTTGAGAGCCCTAGCTGCTTTCTGGGCAGCCTTCCGTGGCAACCTGTGAAGGAATGTGAGGCTAGGGCTTGTGAGCGCTTTGACAGAAGAGAGACACAGAGAGAAATGCTTTGCCAAATCTCTCACAGTGATACAACTGGGAATAGAAAGCAGGTCCCATGCCTTACCATCTGGTGTTCTACCAGCCAGACCACACTGTCTCTCTAAATTGCCAACCTGGATTAATAACTGTGCATGTGACATCATTCTGGTCTTCTGCTGTTGAGGATGAGACATCTATTCCATTGGGCATGGTGGAAAGTTTTGTCTAGCCACACAAATTTATAATTAGTGATATGACTTCTGTCTACACAGCAGGACAAAGATAAAAAACATTCATGTCAATGCTACAAGAGAATTAAGAAACTCTTGGTGTAAGATAGGGAGATATTAAATCACAAACTATTAAAAGGAATGTATTTTGAAGGCAGATTAACTTGTACACATGTGTCTTTCTGCAAAAGTCTCAGGACCTCAACAAAGCAGGATTCTGTGCACACAGGACTTGTATAGCTTCATGTTTGTGCCAAACCACAATTATAGAAATAAGAGTTCTGGGTTCTTTCCATCCATTATTCTAGCCACATGGTATATATAATACTTGGTCACAGGCACACTCACATATTTTGTTCATCATGATTCAGACATTTACAACTCAGACAGACTGAGATGAATATTTTCTATTCAATGTAAGGAAAATGAAAGTTCTGATGAGGTAAAATGTACTTCTTTGCTTAATTACTATAAAGCCTGGAATCTATCTGGTACTGTAAAATGGAAGCAACACTTGCCTCATTAATATTTCAACCTTTGCTTTTATATCAGTCCTAAAGGAAATCAGTCCTGAATTTTCACTGAAAGGACTGATGCTGAAGCTGAAGCTCCAATACTTTGGCCACCTGATGTGTGAAGAACTGACTCACTGGAGAAGACCCTGATGCTGGGAAAGATTGAAGGCAGGAGGAGAAGGGGACAACAGAGGATGAGATGGTTGGATGGCATCACCTGCTTGATGGACATGAGTTTGAGTAAGCTCCGGGAGTTGGTGTGGACAGGGAAGCCTGGTGTGTGCGGGCTTTTCTTAATCCCAAACTCCTAACATATGCCTCTCTCCCCTCTGGGAACCATACGTTTGTTTTCTATATTTGTGAATCTGTTTCTGTTTTGCAAATAAGATCATTTGTATCTTTGTTTAATATTCACATATAAGTGATAGCAAGTGATATTAGATTTTCTCATATGACTTACCTCACTTAGTATGATAATCTCTAGTTCTGTCCACGTTGTTGTGAATGGCAGCATTTCATTATGACTGAGGAGTATTCCACTGTGTGTGTGTACCACACATACCATGTCTATAGAAGTAAAATGAATCTTAAAATGATGCCTGCTGATGAGTAGCAGAGAGACTGGGTCAGTTCCCCACAATTATTTCTCATCTATAGTATAGTCTTTCCTTTACACCTTCATGAAGTGTCTGAATTATCAACTAGGATAAAGAGAGAGATTGCAGAAAACAATTTCTTCACTTGATAGGAATCAAGGGTTGATGCGATGTGGTGTGATTGAGAAGAGATCTCGTAACACAGAGATCAAGGAGGACATTACAGCAAGCACCGGGAAGTGGCAGAGAGCAGAAGAGAGAAGCAAGAGCAGGATTGAGGGAGCTTATCTCCATGCCAACCTCCAGGAAGCAACAGCGTCACTGCCCCTCTGGCTCACCCCTGCCCTGATTTGCAAACATGATTCACCTTAAACCAGTTCTTCTCAAAGGAGAAGGTAAGGTTTTTAAACTTCTTTCAACAGTGAATTTGAATTAGACATAAACCAGAAAACTCTGAGAACTATTTCAGCCCCTGAATTAATTCACTGAAGTGTAAAACGGGGTGGCAGTGATCCAAATAGAAAAGACATCTGAAAAGAAAAGAAATACATATTTTATATACACATATAATCTCATTTAGGAATATAAAGCTATTCAAGAGAAGCTATGGTAAGAAGGGGTGGGGGAGAAGAAAAGGGCAAGTGTACTTGGTAAATAAAAATAACCATAAAATCTGTAGATCTTAGAAGTTAGTATAAAGAATGATTGAGAGTAAAGCAAATTATAAAGTAAATGGATGAACATAGGAAGAGAATGTTTGTGAAATCTTAGTAAACACACTGAACAGGAAGAGAAAGACACATTTGAGATAGAAGAGATTAGTGTTCCAGGGAACAGAGCCTATCCGTATATTTAGGCTATTGGAAAAAGCCGAACCATGTCCAGAGCCTTAACACAGAAGTAGAGAAAGATCTCACCTGGCTTTTAAACATGCTGGCCATTTTAATCTTCTTTAAAAGCTTTATTGGAATATAGCTGCTTTACAATGTTGTGTTAGTTTGAGGCTATACAGTAGGTCCTTATTAGTTATCTATTTTATATTTAATCAAGACTGGATATAAAATAGGCTTCCCCACAGCCAGTGCGGGAACTGCAGGAGATGACGGTTCAGTCCTTGGGTAAGGAAGATCTGCTGGAGAGGAAAATGTCAACCCACTCAAGTATTCTTGCCTGGGAAATTCCATGGAGAGAGGAGCCTGGTGGGTTACAGTCCATAGGGGCACAAAGAGTTGGACACCACTGAGTGAGCACACACGCACGCACGCAGAGATAAGATAAAATGCTGAGCGAAATTTGGGGGAAGGGCAGCAAACACAATCCTCATCACGCCCGCTACCCCCAGGCCGCCCCTCTGGGCTCACCCACAGAGCCTGCTCAGCTTCACTGGAATGAAGTGCAGAAAGCCTGACAGGCATCCCAGCTTCTTCCCTCTCCTCACCTCTCTCCCCTGCCTACCTCTTTTAATTTTCAGCCAGACTGACAGATTTGCTGGCTGCCTGCCTCTGGGGAGCCCACCACCACTCCCTCACCTTCCTCAGGCCTTTCTCCTCAGTAGGAATAGCTTTTTTTCTCCTTCCCTTGATCACATGTCAAAACTTGATTTCTAAAACTAGACTATAAAGCATAGACTGTATTTCTAAATAGTCACAATAATGCAAGAGATGGTGTTTGCTATGTTCTGCAGAACATCCAATGGGATATACTTTTCATAGGGTGAATTTTTATTTCATTATTTTATTCTGATGAATCACTTGTTCATGTTATGCGTTGTATTTCACAAGCTAAGATTGTAATAAGAAGTTGAGTGCAGAGTCCCTTTGGAACTATATAGACTTTCCAGACTTGACTAAATCAGTGTTAAATAGCGATAGTTGAGAGGTGAGATTTCATAAATGTCTGTTGTTTCATTAATAAGAAGGATAGCTATCATTGACCCCTTGTAATATGCCAGATTTGGGACTAGATACTTGAGTTCTATAAGAATCATCATAAGAATCATTATTATAATAATACCTTTCCTTTTTACTTCTTTCTTTCTTCCTTCCCCCTTCTTTCCTTCCTCCCATCTCTCTTTCCTTCCTTCCTTTCTCTTTTATATTTTTCTGAGAAGAGAAAGCTTAGTAATATCCACCATTTCTCTCTGTGTTGCTTTATATAAATCAAAGTCTGCTGCTGCTGCTGCTAATTTGCTTCAGTCGTGTCCGACTCTGTGCGACCCCATAGACGGCAGCCCACCAGGTTCCCCCTTCCCTGGGATTCTCCAGGCAGGAACATTGGAGTGGGTTGCCATTTCCTTTTCCAATGCATGAAAGTGAAAAGTGAAAGTGAAGTCACTCAGTCGTGTCTGACTCTTTGCGACCGCATGGACTGGAGCCAACCAGGCTCCTCCATCCATGGGATTTTCCAGGCAACAGTACTGGAGTGTGTTGCCATTAGCTTCTCTGTAAATCAAGGTCTGCTAAGCTGCTAAGTCACTTCAGTCGTGTCCGACTGTGTGTGACCCCCATAGGTGGCAGCCACCAGGCTCCCCCGTCTCTGGGATTCTCCAGGCAAGAACGCTGGAGTGGGTTGCCATTTCCTTCTCCAATGCGTGAAAGTGAAGTCGCTCAGTTATGTCCGACTTTTCACGACCCCATGGACTGCAGCCCACCAGGCTCCTCCGTCCATGGGATTCTCCAGGCAAAGTACTGGAGTGGGGTCAAACTGATACAAATTTTAGGCTTGTACAAGGTGAGGAGTAACTTGATCTATATGATACTATTAAATAAAATTATTCAAGTACTAAATATGTGTTAAACCTATCGATTTAAACATCTACATCAGATGTTTAAAGAGTTTGGACTTCTTTCCAGTCAAACTAAAACCTTGCAAGTCAACAGATAACTCAGAATAATTTACCATCTAGCTCAGTTGTCAATGACTTCAGAATATTACTCAGAAATGTTTGGTGAACAGTTAATAACCACAGATTCTGCTCTGCTTGTAAGCTCTGCTTCCTTTCAGGCATCTACTCTTATTGTAGAGTGGATCCCACATATGCTATCTCCATGACCCTAAGAAAAATCACTAAATAAAATCTGAACTCCTCATTTGTGCTTCAAGTTTGGCTAAGTATTTTCATAGCATGATAGTCACAGGCCAGTCGTATTTATAGCCCTTGGGTCAGGCATGAGCTCAGTGTTTTCACATCTTTATTATGGCTAGTTGATAATCTTTGGCATGCTAAACATTTTCATTTCATTATTCAAATTCTCTTGGAGATTAGCTAATATTATTTTTTATTTTTAACAGCAAATAACATGTAATGATCAGCTATCTAGTTTCAAGAGGCAAACTCTTCAATTGCTTTCATACTTTAAATTTTTTCTCATTTCCTGAGATTAATTTAGCATTCATCAGTACATTCTTCTAGTTTTAAAAAGATTTAGTTTTAACATTTAATTCTGATAATCCAGTGCAGATTATACCTATCTATCTTTCTGTTGAAAAGTAAAAACACAATTTATTTTCCCCCAAGTGCCAGTAATGCTGAAGAAGCTGAAGTTGGACGGTTCTATGAAGACCTAAAAGACCTTCTAGAACTAATACCCAAAAAAGATGTCCTTTTCATTATAGGGGACTGGAATGTAAAAGTAGGAAGTTAAGAGATACTTGGAGTAACACACAAATTTGGGCTCAGAGTACAAAACGAAGCAGGTCAAAGACTAAGAGAGCTTTGCCAAAAGAACACACTGGTCATAGCAAACACCCTCTTCCAGCAACACAAGAGAAGACTCTACACATGGACATCACCAGGTGGTCAATACCTAAATCAGATTGATTATACTCTTTGCAGTCAATGATGGAGAAGCTGTGTACAGCAAAAACAAGACCAGGAGCTGACTGTGGCTCAGATCATGAACCCCGTATTGCCAAATTCAGACTTAACTTGAAGAAAGTAGGGAAAACCTCTAGACCATTCAGGTATGCCCTAAATCAAATCCCTTATGATTATACAGTGGAAGTGAGGTATAGATTTAAAGGACTAGATATGATAGACAGAGTGCCTGAAAAACTATGGACGAAGGTTCCTGACATTGTGCAAGAGGCAGTGATCAAGACCACCCTCAAGAAAAAGAAATGCAAAAAGGCAAAATGATTGTCTGAGGAGGCCTTACAAATAGCTAAGAAAAGAAGAGAACCTAAAAGCAAAGGAGGAAAGGAAAGATATAAGCATCTGAATGCAGAGTTCCAAAGAATAGCAAGAGGAGATAAGAAAGCCTTCCTCAGTGATCAATGCAAAGAAATAGAGGAAAACAACAGAATGGGAAAGACTAGAGAACACCTCTAGAAAATTCAAGACAGCAAGGGAACATTTCATGCAAAGATGGGCTCAGTAAAGGACAGAAATGGTATGGACCTAATGGAAGCAGGTTATTTTAAGAAGAGGTGGCAGGAATACACAGAAGAACTATACAAAAAAGATCTTCTTGACCCAGATAACAACGGTGGTGTTATCACCCACCTAGAGCCAGACATCCTGGAATGTGAAGTTAAGTGGGCCTTAGGAAGCATTACTATGAACATGGAGGTGATGGAATTCCAGTTGAGCTATTTCAAATCCTAAAAGATGATGCTGTGAAAGTGCTGCACTCAGTATGCCAGCAAATTTGGAAAGCTCAGCAGTGGCCACAGGACCACTTTCATTCCACAGCTTTCATTCCAATCCCAACGAAAGGCAATGCCAAATAATGCTCAAACCATGACACAATTGCACTCATCTCACACGCTAGCAAATTAATGCTCCAAATTCTCCAACAGTATGTGAATCAAACTGCAAACATCCACTGGATCATTGAAAAAGCAATAGAGTTCCAGAAAATCATCTACTTTTGCTTTACTGATGACACTAAAGCCTTTGATTGTGTGGATCACAACACACTGGAGAATTCTTAAAGAGATGGGAATAACAAACCACCTTACCTGCTTCCTGAGAAATCTCTATGCACTTCAAGAAGTGAGAGTTAGAACCGAACATGGAACAACAGACTGATTTCAAATCTGGAAAGGAGTATGTCAAGGCTGTATACTGTCACTCTGCTTATTTAACTTCTATGCAGAGTACATCATGTGAAAGTCCGGGCTGGATAAAGCACAAGCTGTAATCAAGATTGCCAGGAGAAACATCAATAATCTCAGATATGCAAATGATACCACCCTTATGGCAGAAACTAAACAGCCTCTTGATGGCAGTGAAAGAGGAGAGTAAAAATGTTAGCTTACAACTCAACATTCAGAAAACTGAGATCATGGCATCTGGTCCCATCACTTCACGGCAAATAGATGGGGAAACAATGGAAACAATGAGAGACTTTATTTTGGGGGGCTCCAAAATCATTGTCAATGTAGACTGCAGCCATGAAATTAAAAGACACTTCCTCCTTGGAAGAAAAGGTATGACCATCTTAGACAGCATATTAAAAAAGCAGAGACATTACATTGCCAACAAAGGTCCATCTAGTCAAAGCTATGGTTTTTCCAGTGGTCATATAAGGATGTGAGAGTTGGACTATAAAGAAGGCTGAGCACTGAAGAATTGATGCTTTGGAACTGTGGTGCTGGAGAAGACTCTTGAGAGTCACCTGGACTGCAAGGAGATCCAGTCAGTCCTAAAGGAAATCAGCCCAGAATATTCATTGGAAGGACTGATGCTGAAGCTGAAACTCCAATACTTTGGCCACCTGATGCAAGAATTAGCTCATTGGAAAAACCCTAATGCTGGGAAAGATTGAAGGCAGGAGGAGAGGGGATGACAGAGGATGTGATGTTTGGATGGCATCACCAACTTGATGGACCTGAGTTTGAGTAAGCTCTGGGAGTTGGTGATGGACAGGGAAGCCTGGCATGCTATAGTCCGTGGTGTTGGAAAGATTTGGACGTGACTGAGCAACTGAACTGAACTGAATATTTTGCAGTATTTTCTGACTCTTGAAATCCAGAATCTGTTTTAAGGTTATCTGTTCTGTTCTCTTGATGCTTATGCTAATATCACAGTGTTTTTAAATTACTGGATCTTATAATAAAATGTGTATTATTTCAGTATTTAATTCATTTTCATTATTTTGGACAGTTCCTCACTGTTTATTTTTTTCAAATGTATTTTTGAATAAATTTTTGAAGTTATGAAACAAATTCCACATGGATTTTATTTGGGGATTACATCTCGGAGATACAAATGAATTTGGGAAGAATTGCATGGTTACATTATTAACATTCCCAAAGGGTTCATCTAAACTTTGTGTCTATGAAATGTGAAACCTGTTTCCTTTTTGATATTATTATTTTGAGAAAAAGTGACTGTAGATGAGTCTCAAATTTTGCTATAGTGCTTGTCAGGTTTATGGATGAGCACAATCTTCAGTTCTTTTGTATCTCACAGCCTGCTTGCTCATGATGGAACTTGCTTTTGAGATTTACAGGAAATCTAAGGTGAACCCAGTTCAAGAGTTTCAGATATAGGCTTGGTCAAGAAGGCAGCTGACACACCTCGACATGAAGCGACTCCCCTAGGTCTGGTCAAAGGTCTGTCTGCCCACGAGGTTACTAAGCATGCCTATTCTTTCCCTTTCTAAAAAATTTTATTGGAGTATAGTTGATTTACAATGTAGTATTAGTTTCAGGGCTACAGCAAAGCGAATCAGTTAAACATATGCACATATTGCCTCTTTTTAAGATTCTTTTCCCACAAAAGTCATTACAGAGAATTAATGCAGAGTTCCCTGTGCTATACAACAAGTCCTTACTAGCTATCTGTTGTATATATAATAGTGTGTACATGTCAATCTCAGTCTCCCAAATTATTAAGTTCCCTGGAGAAGGAAACGGCAACCCACTCCAGTACTCTTGCCTAAAAAATCCCACGGACGGAGGAGCCTGGTGTCCATGGGGTTGCAAAGAGTTGGACACGACTGAGCAACTTCACTTCTTCTCCCCCCTTTAACCTTATAGGAAAATAGACAAGAAAGGACAGATATGGAGGGGATGCCTGTGCTTTGTCTCATTTCCTGTTCTCTTGTGGCTGAGAGACAGCCTCCGTCTCCTGTATCCCCCCAGCACACTGGCTCAGTATACATCTGCACTGAATTCAGGTGCCAAAGGAAGCTTAGCTTTGGGGCTTCATGGTTGGCTTTTCCTCATTAAGGAAAGACCATACCAGAAGGAGGGACTCAAAAATAAAATCAGGGTCTAGTTTGAAATTCTTGGGCTCCAAAATCACTGCAGATGGTGACTGCAATCATGAAATTAAAAGACACTTGCTCCTTGGAAAAGAAAGCTATGACCAACCTAGACAGCATATTAAAAAGCAGAGACATCATTTTTCTGACAAACGTCTGTATAGTCAAAGGTACGGTTTTTCCAGTAGTCATGTACAGAAGTGAGAGTTGGACCATAAAGAAGGCTGAGCACTGAAGAATTGATGCCTTCAAACAGTGGTGCTGGAGAAGACTCTTGAGAGTTTCTTGGACAGAAAGGAAATCAAATGAGTCAATCCTAAAGGAAATCAACCCTGAATATTCAATGGAAGGACTGATGCTAAAGCCAAAGCTCCAATATTTTGGCCAACAGATATGAAGGGCTGACTCATTGGAAAATACTCTGATGCTGAGAAAGATTGGTGTCAGCAGGAGAAGCGGGTGACAGAGGATGAGATGGTTGGATGGCATCACCAACTCCCTGAACATGAGTTTCAGCAAACCCCAGGTGATAGTGAAGGACAGGGAAGCCTGGTGTGCTGTAGTCCATGGGGGTCGCAAAGAGTTAGACACGCCTGAGTGACTGGACAAGTTTGGAGGGAAACGGCATGCCTTTCATAACTTTTTTAGAATTTAGAAGAGACTTCATTGCCTCTTCATTGCCTTCTTTGTCAAAACCTTCTGATCCACCTATCTCTTTTGTTAGATTAAATTGTTTTTATAGAAAAACACAATACTTCCCACCAGTCACCTCATGCTCCCTGTGAGCACTGAACACTTTCTCCTTTCTGATGAAAATAATTTCATTTCAAGGAGACAGCTGGAAAGATACAAGCTCAATCCTCAACAGATTGCAGGCCTTGTGGTTGAAGAGGTTGAGAGGTCTGTGGCTTCCGTTTCTTTCCTCCCACAGCTCCATCAGTTGTTGGTAATATATGTGATGTTACCAGTCTCTGGTGTCATCCCACGAGGCTATGGGAAATAAGAGATTTTAAAGGGCAAGTTTGGGATTCAGAGGCCCAGCAGATCCTTTCATGGGGGCAGTTTTATATGGTTCTTTCCTATTATGCCTGGTTATTCTACTGTCTGATATCTCTTCCATGTTTTTGCTAATCCCAAATTGTCCTTGAAAGCTGTTTGGAAATTTGCAATGAAGCAATATTACAGATATGGATCCCTTTCCTTCAATGGTTGCATTTATTTCTTTTTTATTATTTTCAAAATTATTTTTATGTGGCCATTTTTAGAATCTTTAATCGGATTTATTACAGTATCACTTCTGTTTTATGTTTTGGTGTATTGACTGGAAGCATGTAGGATCTTAGCTTCACCATCAGGGGTCGAACCCATCCGCCTTGCATTGGAAGGTGAAGTCTTAACCACTGGACCAACAGGGAAGTCCCCAATGGTTGCATTTAAAATATCCATTGACATATGGTTCATATACCTATTTTAAATGTTTGTATATGTCGTGTTTATAATAGAAAATCAGCACTGTATTTTCATACAGCTACAAATACCCCATATCTTTCAAACTGAAAATGAGTTAATAAAACCTAGGATTGGGCTTTTGACAAGAAATAGCAAGGGGAGCAGAGAAGGCAATGGCACCCGACTCCAGTACTCTTGCCTGGAAAATCCCATGGATGGAGAAGCCTGGAAGGCTGCAGTCCTTGGGGTTGCTGAGAGTTGGACACGGCTGAGAGACTTCTCTTTTACTTTTCACTTTCATGCATTGGAGAAGGACATGGCAACCCACTTCAGTGTTCTCGCCTGGAGAATCCCAGGGACGGGGGAGCCTGGTGGGCTGCCATCTCTGGGGTTGCACAGAGTCGGACAGGACTGAAGTGACTTAGCAGCAGCAGCAAGGGAAAGAAGAGAGAGTGAGATGTGGCATTGGTATACTCCTTAATCTGAGCTGGTATTAGTTTCCTTAGGGTCACTCTCAAAATTGAGAGGCCAAGTCAAGTTACTTAAGTATCAGGGCTGCCCAGTGCAGACCAATCCAGGAGTATGTGCTTTGTAAATAGGGATCGTGCAACCTGGCAGCCAGCCAAGGATGGCTTTTCTGAGCAGTCTTCAATTACATGTTGACTATTGTCTAACCAATCTGCTTACTATTCCAAAAGTGTTGCCCTAGTCTCTTTGGAAGCCTCCTGTTCTCTTGCATTTTCACAACCTTCTCCAGCCATTGCTTGTTTTAGATCTATTTTTCATGACAGGATGATAGCTTTTTCTCCTTGCTGTGGCTTCAGAAAGGCTGTGAAAAATGTTTCATAAGATTTTCTTTTTTTTCCCTCTTTTTAATTTTTTTTGTTTGCCCTGTGGGAAACCCCTGTAGATGCTTTTCACATGCAGCATGAGATTAGATTTTTCTTTCTTTCTCTTTTTTTTAGAAATTACACTGCATGTCAGTTATGTATTAGAGCAATCTGTCATCTTCACATGGATGTGTCTCCAGCAACTGGTTCTCTAGGACTTCTATTTCAGAAAGTGTGGCAACGGGTGTTAGGAGAGCAGTGTCAGCAGGCCATTATTCTTAATATGATGTTCTAAATTATAAATATTACTAGATGTCCCCGTGCAGCAAGAGGAGATGATTCTGTGGTTACAACAGGAGAATCTTCACACAACGACCAGACAGAAGCAAATGGAAAGACTAAAAATATATTGCTTCTATTAGTTTTAAAAGCTGACTTGGATAGCAGCAGCAACTTGGTCGTATATAGCCATAGTTTAGGGCTCTGTTTAATATTTTCTCCTTCCATTTGCCCCTCAAGGTGGGTCGGTGTTCAGCTTGTGCAGTTACCAGAATGGAGGTTGATAATTCTTGCTAGACCTTCGCTAAAGGTGGGAGCCCAGTGGTGGCTTTACAATAGTATCTATTATTAACGCACATCCATTTTGCAAGAAGGATCCATGCCAGGAAGCGCTCCAAAAGACCCAGTCACATTTTATCTTAAGGAGGCTGGTGTTTAAAACGTCAAAATAAAATAGCTCACACAGCCGAAGGGAAAAAACGGTAAAAAAGCAGGCACTTGAGCAGTGCCCCCCGACTTCAGCATTGCTAACCCGAGGGTTTCTTGTTCTTAGATGCTGGGTGCCACTCAGGAAACTGTTCTTTCTGCAGCAGTCTGGATTGCGGAATAAGTGCCTATGGAGTTGTGAAGACGTCAGGTTGTAAAACTAGCCTCCTTGCTTCGTTCTTCCATGTTTCTTACCCACGGATATTTACAGATGCAAACAGTAGAGGCCCTTCATTAGATACAGACGCACGTTGCCATCATCTCATGGGGATCTGTTAGCACAGCTGGCATTTACACTGTGTTAAATATTCAAAACATTTCAGAGGCTCACAAGTGAAGGTGACAGTTATCTTGCTCAGGCGGCCATATTCTTTTTTCATCCAGGAACGTTATTTAAAATAAACATATGTGCTGAAATTCTCTCATTACGTAATTGACTGTCAGTTAATAGATAATTGCATATGAAGGATTTTCTAAAACATACACGTCTCTCTCTATATATACATATTATATTATATATATATAAACAGATGCACACACACACACACACACACACATACACATATAAAACCGAATCACTGTACTATACACCTGAGACCAACACAACATTGTAAATCAGCCATACTTCAATTTAAAAAAAAAAAACAACTGTGGTAATGACATGTGTCAATGGAAAGTCTTTAAAATCTGATGTTTTACAAGCATTGGGATAAACATGAAAATGGGATCCGACCCACATATGCTCAGGCAATACAAGATTCTTCTGTCCATAAAGTATATTTCTCTTACTATTAATTCACAATCTTAATATCTTTTCTTCCTGATTTTTTGATGTGACTTTTCTATGCTTTGAAATATTTGAACATATCTTTCCCTCACACTATAGAGAAGCAAGCATACAAATTTTGGGGCTGTGATAAAAACTCTGAAAAACTGCCTCTTGTTTATACCATTCATTTGTTACCTTTCAGTAGCAAAATTACAGAATTATGAATTTTTTTTTATTTCCTATATGCCTATGTAGTTTCAGAAGACAATTGTGAATTTCAGATATCTTCATGGTAAAATTTGAAAATGAACTACATACCATTTGGCATTTATACAATATCTTGATTCTAACTTGAGGTCTTGGGTGTTGATGTTCACAGAACTAGTTGTGTTTTTCCAGATATCTACTTGCAGAGCTATCAATGCATTGATAACACCATTTTCTACATCATGGAAGCAGTCAATCATTTCTTGGTATCCTTCCATCTCATCAACCTGAATTGGTATGTACTTATTCTTACCATACTGGGAATAGAGAATTGTGCCAAGTGTGTGGAATGGTTTAGCTTTAATTAAACAATTTGATTCACTAATATTGCATACATGTATACACGCACATCAACCTAATGGAATCTGTATACAGTATAGGCCTAACCTATTAGTCCAACAGTCGCTGGGGTGCAGAGCATCTTCTGTTTATCAGTGAACATGAAACAATGGTATTTGGCAAGCACAGACACTTTTCTACCAGTTTTACTATATTTTGGCATTTATGCCATGAAGTCAGAAGGGTACAGGGATTGTTTAGCTGTTTAGTTTCAGAGGTCATGTATCAGTTTCATACATACACTTTACTAAATTTTTAGAATTCAGTAGCTACAACCTCTTAAACCTCCAAAGGATTAAAATAGATTTTTTTTCTTATCTTTAAGCAGAATATAACTTTGATGTGTTACAAGATTTTGTAATTTGGGATATTAAGAATATTCATCAATCCACCCTGGATATCTCACAGAAGGTATGCTGCTTCTTCACGGAACTGTCAGTGACTATTTTTATTTGTTCTTTCAATGACTCCATCTGTTGGCATGAAAGACATTCCTATTAAATCTATATAGTCGTTTCCAGAATTTAAGAGGCAGAATACAGTGACCCATGGAAGAGCAAAGGAAATATTAAAGAATAATTGCCACATTGAAAATACTTCTTGGGCTTCCCTGGTGGCCCAGTGGTAAAGAATGTGCCTGCCAGTGCAGGGGGCACAGGTTCTATCCCTGGTCTGGGAAGATCCCACATGCCACGGGACAGCTAAGCCACAGCCGAAGCCCGTGCTCTGCAGCAGGAGAAACCGCTGCAGTGAGAAGGCCGTGCACCAGAGCTAGAGCTTAGCCTTTGCTCACCACAGGTGCAGAAAGCGGCACAAAGCAGGGAAGAGCCAGTGCAGCCATCTGTGAGCAAACAAATGAAATAAGTAAATCTTTAAAGAAGAAAAAGAAAATACTCCTCAGTGCCCATCCTTGTTTATATATAACCAAGAACCCCAGGCAGGTTTAGATACGTATATTTAGCTGTTAAACAGATGGATGTGTTTGAAACTCATTAGCAGTTGTCATGTGGTTAATAATTTATACTCCTGACCCTGTAGCCCAGCCCAAGCTTTAAATCTTCACCTTTGTGTTTCACCTTTTATATCAAGTTAAATGTAGTGATGAGTAAGAAATAAGGAAAAAAGTCTAATAATTTGGAGTCGGGGAAGAGAGGAAGAATAGGGGCATCCCAAGAGAGGATAGCTGGAAATCAGAGGAGACGGTGCAGGGACTCCCCTGGCAGTCTAGCAGTTCAGGCTTCACCTTCCAGTGCAGGGGGTGTGGGTGCAATGCCTGGTGGGGGACCTAAAATGCTACATATCTCATACCAGAACAAAAGCAACAGAAGCAATATTGTAATGAATTCAACAAAGACTTAAAAAGTGGCCCAAGTTTTTTAAAAAATCTTTCCTTCAAAAAGAAATGAAACAAATTGTGCACAGATGACTCAGTTCTGATATTCATGTCCTTTTGCTTTTTTTATTGATGGTAAATAACCTGAAGTATACTTTAGCTAAAAATTTATGCAGAACACATCTCCCCCGGGCCTAGGAATACTTTTGATTTACCTTTTCAGGCAGAAAGAAATTCCACTTCTGCTAGTTCATAGGTGTGCCGCATTTTTCTTCTCTTCAAGTAAACCAAGAACCACAGATAAACAAATGTACCAAAAAAAAAAAAAAAGCCTCCCTTTATAGATTGAATTTATTTTTTCCAGTTTGGACTTTAAAACTTGTTTCGTGATTCTGCCATTAAATCAAGATAATAAAAAATAGCTATGATTAGTACATGAACTAAATGGAGTGGATTAACCTTCGCTTTAAGGTTAAAATCATGCATGGAAAATAGTACTTGAAACAACAAAACATAAAACAATGCATTTTTGTGCTAAGGGACTGCTTGAGAACTTTTGAAATTGGTTCAACCTCGGAAAAGAAAAAGTGGTAGGTGGTATTCCACTCTATGAAAGAAACAATACGATTCAGTAAATAGAATTTCTACCACCTCTGAACACCTGCCATGCAGGCCACTGTCTGTCTGCTCTGAACTCTTCGAAATAGAAGGGCTTTTTGTATACTGATGTTTCTTTTACTGTTCCTGAGTTTCAGTGAAGTGATGGATTCTGAATCTATCAACCTATTACCAATCTTTCCCCAGTAATGCAGATGTCATCAAAGGAACAGCTGACCAGGGATAAACTCAGGAGGGGCTGCAGAAACTCCCGCCGGTCTGTTCACGCATTCTGGGAGGAGGAGAGTCAATGCACGGCGGCCAGCCTTCCCACCCCACGCTACCCGACCACACAGCGAGGGAAGCTCCGGTCTCTGGCCTTCTGGAACCCTGCGTGTCTTCCTTCCTTGTCGTCTGGTGTCCTGGAGCCTTGCCAGACCGGCTTTAAGCTGTTGGTACACACGCAGGAAGGGCGGCTCCTTTCTGTGTTGTCTGCCTCCCCACCTTTCCTTTTTTCTCCCTGGGAACTAGCGTTTTGTCTCTGATTCTCCTTCAGCCTCACCCCTGGCCTTCAACTTTCTTGGCTGATGCCCTTGTCTTCCTCTGTCTCCCTCTCTCCCCTCGTTCTCCTCCAGCTTGCGGACTCAGTTTGGGTGGGGTGTGGAGAAGAAGCACCAGAACCAAGACCCCATGGACCCCAGAGAAGGGGGTAGGCAAAGAAGGTGACCCCCCAGTCCCCCCAGACTGAGGGAGAATGAGACTTCTAGGGCCTGAGCTCTGACCTCCCCTCTTTTCCTCTGTCCCCAGATCAGGGTCACTTCTTGGTGGGCCGGCCGGCAGGTTCTAGCTTGGCTCACCCTGAGAATGTAAGGACTACAAACAAAAAAGTTTTGTGTCTTAAAAAAAAAAAAGCCCAAGATCACAGACTAGAAAGGGGACAAGAAACAAGGGCTGCTGATCACAAAGTTGAGCTTGTCTCAGATTAGGCTGGCAGGGAGAATATGTGTGAATGGCCTCTTGGAGGTCAAGTTCTTTCTGTCCATGGGGAAGTGGTATGTTCAGAGCCAGAAAAAGGGATAAATAAACCAGAACCAGCACTGGGCACAAAAATGTCACTGAGGCCACTGACACATGACTGAAAATGATGGGAGCTGGAGCAAATGGCCTTTTCCGAAACTCCTCAAAGAGGGCACTGCGGATGACTGAAGAAATGCCAGTGATAGTGAGCATGCTAACCCTTGTAGCCTCGGCCAAGTGGGTGCCCGAAATGAAATAGGTGTTAAATAATATTCACGCAAGAATGTGCATGAACCAGAAATGATGGAAAGCATGACCTCCAGGAGGCGGGTTCAAGGAGGAAATGTTCACTTGATGGTCTCTAAAATGTTCTCTAAAAAGGGGTCCCACTAAGGAATATTTCTTTTCTTTTTTGTTCCTTGAGGGGGATACAAACTAAGTGACTCTAAGCATTCAAGTTGAGGCTAATTTCTGAAAGGTTCCTGCTCTTGCCCTCCCAGTGTTCCACCTATCTCCTAACAGATGTTTGTATCCAAAGAATATCAGTTTGAAGGAACATCAGCTTTTGAATTATCTCTGTGTCCATATGTCTCAGTTTAGCTCTGAAAGTGACACCATGACTTTGAACTTGCTGGTAGTGATATTGCCTTGGAATTCTAGCCTTAGTTCTGTTAATTCATTCATCGTGTCTGGACAAAAAGCACTGTTCAGATTCATGACTCAGTGGCTCATTTTGTTCCAGGGAAAGCTCTCCCCGTTTTCCTCTTCCCCCACCCACACACAAGTATCTGCAAGGGGCTGGAGCTGGCTGCACTCTTTCCAGTGCAGCAATAGGTAGAGGTTGTTTAGGGAAGTATGGAGGAGACTTTCATTTAAATTCATCGGAGATTAATGCAAACTGTAAAATGTCTGATTCATGAATTTATGTCGGGACATCAGATATTTTTAACCTGAAGAGTAAAATGGTTGAACCATATGTATATTTAGAAACAATATGTATGTTTGCGTGGTTTTATTGCAATGCTTTAAAACAACTGGTACCCAGTAAAATATCCAGTTTATTTTAGCAAACCATAAGTTACACGCAGGATGACCAAGAGAGTGCTCAGTGGTGATCTATTAATATACACCCTTTATTGAAAGCTTATGAAAGCTTATTGAAGCTTATGCTTATTGAAAGCATTCGGCCAACAGGACACCCAGTGGGGTGTACCATCACTATATAGATCAGACTATAGAAACTTTCTCTGCAGTAATCCCAGAGATTAGATTTAACATCGAATGATTTAAAAAATAAAACACGAGGAAATTCCCAGCTAGTCCAGTGGTTAAGAATCGGGACTTTCCTAGCTGAGGGCCCAGGTTCAGTCCTTGGTCAGGGAACCGGGATCCCACAATTGTGCAGCCTGGCCAAAAATAAAAAATAAAGAAAATTTTACAAACTCCAATACTTTAACATGGTTCTTTGGTTTGGAATATTTCTTCTGATGGAATTCCTGTGCAAATTATCTTCTATCGTATAATCAGAAACCATGATACAGGCATACCTCATTTTATTGAGTTTTACATTATTGCACTTGGCAGACACTGTATTTTTTACAAATTGAAGGTCTGTGGCAGTCTTGCATTAGAAAGCCTGTGTGTGCTTAGTCAGTCATGTCCAACTCTTTGTGGCCCCATGGACGGGCTCCTTTGTCCATGATATTTTCCAGGCAACAATACTGGAGTGGGTTAGCATTTCCTTCTCTAGGGCATCTTCTCAACCCAGATATGAAATCCATGTCTCCTGAGCTTCCTGCATTAGCAGGTAGATTCTTCACCACTGCAACATTAGCAAGCCTACTGACACCATTTTTCCAGAAGCATTTGCTCACTTCCTGTCTCTGTGTCACATTTTGGTCATTCTTGCAATATTTCAAACTTTCTCATTATTATTCTATTTGTTCTGCTGATCTGTAATCAGAGATATTTGATGTTACTTTTTCAAAAAATTACAGCTTGCTGAAGGCTCAGATGATGGTTAGTACATTTTTACAATAAAATATTTTTTATTAAGGTTTGTACATTGTTGTTTTAGACATAATACTATTGCACACTTAATAGACTACTCTATAGTGTAAATCTGATTTTTTATGCACTGGGAAACCAAAAAAAAAATGTTCATGTGACTCACTTTATTGCTATATTCAATTTATTTCCCTAGTCTGGAACTGAACATGCAATATCTCTGAGGTATTTGTTAAAGAAGCACCAAAGACTCAAATATAGCTACACTCTAATTCATATAAAAATGTCTTCTTGGTGAAATTTGGCCCGCAGTGCTTTTTCCTTCAGTGCCAGAGTATCTGAACATTTATGGAAAGGGATTAGTTAAACCCTTCATTGAAATGCTAGAGTGTCTGATTTCCCTGAATTTTCTTTCTGGATTACCAATTTTAAAAAACCTCTGACAATTCAAGAAAGAATGGGAATCAAAAAGCCCATTACCCAACAAGTTCAGTCAGATAAAGATCGATATTCAAACTTAATCAAATAAACAAGGAAACAGACTAAACCCTGAATATGTTTCTTTAATTAAATACCATGTATGTACATTGGGAATACTGAGACATTTTTGTTGTTGTTGTTAACTTTTAATTTATTTTCTGGAGCATCCAAATTGTAAAAGCCCAATGCTGTGGAAAGACATAAAGACATGATTCTGATGGTAAATGTATGAAAATTGCTTTTGTTGTTCCAGTGTTCAACTGGGAAAACAAAAAAAAATTTACAGGAACCTCTTATTTTCTGTTTCCCTTTGAGAGTCAACATTTATTAACAGCATCATTCTGGATCAAGAAAAATCACAATACATAATATTATTGATACTCAACAATGCATGGAAATAGCTTCCAAGCTTTTCCTCTACCATCCTACTCTTTACCCCAGTGGCCCCCAACCATTTTGGCACCAGGGACCACTCTTGAGGAAGATGATTTTTCTATGAACTGGAGGAGGCAGGGGGGATGGTTTGGGGGTGATTCAAGTGCTTTACATTTATCATGTCCTTGCTGATCTGATGGGAGGCAGAGCTCAAGGGGTAATGTGAGTGATGGGGAGTGACTGTAAATACAGATGAACCTTCGCTCGCTCACCTGCCATTCACCTCCTGCTGTGCAGCCTGTTCCTAACATGCCATGGACCACTACCTGTCCATAGCCCAGGGGTTGGGGACCCCTGATTTACTCTATAAGCCTCGTTTCAGGAAAACACTTCTACCAGAGAACCGTCTGATGGCAGTCACTGAACGTACTACTCAGCAGTTAACGACAGCGAATTCTAAGACTGAGTCAGGGGCTCTTAAGAGGTGAGAACAGAGTCCGCAGGGTAGGGAGGCAACACCTCAACTCTGCTGCAGGAACTATGTGTCTCTTCTCAGCTGGAGCAATTTTTGACCTTTGACTCTTGATGCCATTTCCCCTTCACTGAATAGTCTGTTGGTCTGTTCTGTCAACTCTCAAAGTTCACCTAGATGTCTGTGAGACTCTATAAAAAAACACTAAAATGTCTGACTATAGACATCACATATATACTTATGTGTTCATGTGGACCTACAATTTTTAATATTTCAAAACCCAGCTAAAGCAGGTAAAAGTCACCTCTATCACATATAGTAATCACTTTCAATATTTTTCATGTATCTACTGACAAGAATTTTTCTACACATAGATGTAATTTTTGTTTTAATAGCCAAAATTCATTAAAGTATGTGTGAATATTTTCTCATGTCATTTTTAATGTCTTGCATAATATTTCTTCCTACAAATGTACCATGTTTTAACCAGTGCATATTGTTGGACACTTACATAGTTTTTAATTTCATTTTATAATAGACAATCATGCTACAGACATTTTAGGAAATCATCAAGTACATCTGCAACACTTTTCTAAGGATAAATGCTGGAAAATAGACTTTTTAATCCACATAGCAATACTTGATCTTGGTATTTCCATGACTTGGAGCTGTATTACTCGGGATAAGCTCATTGCTGTAATAACACCAAACTCTCATACTTTTAATGGAACAAAGAAGTTTTTGCTCACACAGTCTCATGAGGATGTCTCCGGTCAGTGATTCTCCTGGGTGGCTCTCCTCCAAGCAGCAAATTCAGGTTGCAGGCTCTTTCCACTATAACGTTTCCACCATTAAGGAGTCAATGGGAACTGTCCAAAGATGACTCAAATGTTTCACGGCTGTATCTGAGAGAGGATCTGTCATTTCAGCTCACACTGAACTGCCTATAATAATTCAGAACCACAAGTCAATCTATCCAGATCTTTCTAGCTATAGATTGTGACTCCATTTATTTATTGGGTTGGCCAAACATTTCATTCAGGTTTTTCCATAACATCTTACAGAAAAACCCGAACAAATTTTAGGCCAGCCGGATCTCTGCAAGTGTGTGTGTGTGTGTGTGTGTGTGTGTGTTGGGGCTGATGGTGATTGTAAAGAAGTCTTTTCTTTGTGCCCAAGAGGAAGATCAAATGTTGGTGGTGACCATAGAAAAGTTTCTGTGCCTGGATCATTTTTCTTAACTTGATTAGGATGCTTCTGTACCTAGAAACAGCATTGGTTTGTCTGTCTTCCCAATATGATTGTTAAGAACACCTCTCTCTTTCTCAAAATTATTCTGGTCTATATGATAAATTATGCGGTCACCCTAGCTATGACTCCCTAATGTGTAAGACCCTGCAGTACCCTGAGTCCCTGTCCCTCAGATCTGGGTGTCCCTCTGCTCCCTGCACCATCTGCTGAGGTCTGTACTGCCTTCTCAATTCTGACCAGACGGGTTTCTCTGAATCAGGAGACCGAAAACAGTTCTCAGGTAAGAGAGACCAGTGCTGAGACTTCTGTTTTTCCCCCCAAAACACAAGCTACAAGAAGTTAACTTTTAAAATGATATAAAGAAGACATTTCTACAATTAACATCATCAAAAAAAAATTTAACATGATACTTCCAAGGTAGCAAGGCTTATGTCCTTGGAATAGTCCAAATGGAGGCGAGATTAGCATTTACCAGAGTTTTTATATAATGGATTCTTGAATTGGGTAGAAAGTTGGAATGTGCATGCATGCTGAGTCACTTTCAGTCCTGTCCAGCTCTCTGCCAACCTATGGACCATAGTCCGCCACCTGCTCTGTCCATGGGATTCCCCAGGTCAAGAATACTGGAGAGGGTAGCCGTGCCCTCCTCCAGGGATCTTCCTGATCCAGGGATTGAACCTGCATCTCTCATGCCTCCTGCATATGCAGTCAGGTTCTTTACCACTAGCACCACCTGGGAAGCCTCAGAAAGTTGGAATAGATGAGTTTAAATCTCATAATTCTTTGATTCTCTGAATTTAAATCATTTGGTCCACTTGGGACAGGGCCAACTGGGTCTTTTCTAGGGACTACCCATTGCTGTCAAATGTATGAATTTGACACAGCTTAAGATAGTTATATTTTGAACTGGATTATAGATGAAGGGCTCAACCATAATTTTTTAAATGGATTAATCCTGGAGCTATTTTCAATACTTAAAAAAGTGGGATTTCCTCTCTGCCTCTGGGAATTACAACTCTTCTTGGCGACAGTCTCTCTAAACGTGCTAGTCTCCTATAGTTCTGGTCGTGTTTGCTACTAGTGAAGGAAAGGAAACTCTGTGATGAGTTACACCACCATAATGCTGCGGCAGCTGCTGCTAAGTCACCTCAGTCGTGTCCGACTCTGTGCGACCCCATAGACGGCAGCCCACCAGGCTCCCCCGACCCTGGGATTCTCCAGGCAAGAACACTGGAGTGGGTTGCCATTGCCTTCTCCAATGCATGAAAGTGAGAAGTGAAAGTGAAAGCGCTCAGTCATGTCCGACTCTGTGCAATCCCATAGACGGCAGCCCACCAGGCTGCCCCATCCATGGGATTTTCCAGGCAAGAGTACTGGAGTGGGGTGCCATTGCCTTCTCCGACCGACGTAATGAGTGACTACTATCTTGGTGTTTTTCCATTTGTGTCCTCTTGCAAAATAAGATAATTTTTTGCTTCCAATGCCATATAAATGGTTTTCTTCTCACTATAAAATTAAGGCATAGAATTCAGGGGGCTAGAGGGAAAGAAAGGGAGAGAGAGCAGGAGAACGAGGGAGAAATAGAGATATGGAAGGGAATAAAGACAGAAACAGAAAATAACACGAAGGAGAGAAAGGTATAAAAGGATCTCAGGCAAAGTGATATAACTGCTTTGCTTTCAAATTACACAGTGGAAGAATTGCCTAGTGAAGGAATAGTTAAAAATATGCTATAAAATATGTCTATTGTCAGACAAATTAGAGAAGAATAGTATAATTTCAGAAAACAAAACTATCATTAGGGACACTGAGAAATGTGAATAGAGAAAGTGAATAGAGAATATGGTTATGCTTCTATTTTGACTTTACTCAGTATGAAGAATAGTTTAAAAGAGCATATTTTCAAATTTGAAAATAAGGAGTCCGATATGCTTACAATCATCTATTTTTTTCTTCTACTCAATTTCCTTCCTTCTTTGAGGCACAGACTGAACTGAGACCCACAGACTTTAGCTTCTTTTTTGATGTGTTAGTCACTCAGTTGTGCCTGACTCTTTGTGACCCCACAGACTGTAGCCCACCAGGCTTCTCTGTCCATGAAATTCTCCAGGCAAGAATACTGGAAAGGGTTGCCATTTTCTTCTCCAGGGGATCTTCCCAACCCAAGGACTGAACCCAGGTCTCCCACATTGCAGGCAGACTCTTTACCATCTGAGACACCAAGGAAGCTAGGGACTTCAGTTAAAGATAAACTAGACACTTGAAGTTATTGCACATCTCAACAATTATCTTTTCATTATTATGTATTCCTTTTTCTCTTTAGTTTATTTTGCATAGTTTCTTTTGCTATGGCTTCAAGTTCACTAGTCTTTTTCTCTATAATGTCAAATCTGCCATTAATCCCATCCAGTATAATTTTTATCTCTGACACAGTAGTTTTTAGCTCTAGAACTTTTATTCGAGTCCTTTAAAATTTTCTGTGCCTCTATAACTTTTTGAACATATGGGATACAGTTAAAATAACTGCTTTAATGTCTTTGTCTCATAATCCTAACATCTGTGTCTATCTTGGTTGGTTTAGATTGATAGCTTTTTCTCCTCTTTATGGGTTATTGTAAATTTTAACTTGTTGGGTGCTGGATTTATTTTATTCTTGGAGTATTCTGGAAATTTGCTCTGGGACACAGTCACTTGAAAATAATTTGATCCTTTCGAAATCTGCTTTTAAGATGTGCTAAGTCTAGACCAGTGCTCAGCCAAGGGTTTATTAATCCCAGCTAGTAGGGCAAGACCTTTCTGAGTAATCCACCTATGACCTATGAATCAGGAGGGTTTTCTCAACCTGGTACTGGGGCACACACTTCTTTTGCCCTATGTGAGTTTCAAGTGCCCTTCAAGTGATTCTTTCCCCAGCCTTGGATAGTTTCCTCACCTACATGTGCTGATCTGTACTTGGCTAAATACTTTATTGTATGGTGTCAAGTATCTTTAAAACAGTTGTTTCAGTTATTTTTCCAATGTGTTTTTTCTTTTAGATGAAAGGTAAATCCAACCTCTGCTACTTCATCTTGCTTGGAATTAGAAGCCCTGTATTGCCAACACTGACCTTTTACCTGAATGCCAACTACTCACTCAAGATTTGAATTTGAATATCTAACAAGTGCATGCATTCCAAATGTATCATGAATACAGATAAACTCTTTACTCCTTGCAAACGCTGCTTTTAAATCCTTCTCTGTACTCTAGATACTCAGTGTAGAATCATCCTTTGTCATTTCTCTTATACCTGCCACAATCTGTGCTGTGCTTAGTTGCTCAGTCGTGTCCAACTCATTGAGACCCCATGGACTGCAGCCCTCCAGGCTCCTTGGTCCATGGGATTCTCCAGGCAAGAGTGCTGGAATGGGTTGTCGTGCCCTCCTCCGGGGGATCTTCCCAACCCAGGTATCAAACCAGCATCTCCTGCATTGCAGGCAGATTCTTTACCATCTGAGCCAGCAGGGAAGCCCCTCCCACAATCTAGCCATCATCAAATACCACTGATTCTGCTATGAAATTCTACATTTCAAATCCAATTTTTTTTACCATAACTGAGACCACTCTACAACATCAGATTACTGTAATATTCCAGTGTCTGGCAGAGGTCTGGCATGGATGAAAGACAGTATACTCAAACTTATTAATCAGGAGAGAATTTAAATACAGAGATTATTTTAAAAGGTAAAGTCTGGGTTAGAGAACACAATGAAGACAAATTTATATTTATTTAGTAATATTTATCTAGTATGTTTAGCTAGTAATAATGGGGAATCATGTCCACTCAAAGGCCTGAATGGATAAAGGGAGGGAGCAACAACCAAAATCAGAGAAATTAGGGGCTGCTTGACAGTAGCTCTGGGTAAAGAGATGTAGTCAATCTTCAGATACTTTGCAAGTAGGAAGCTCCTGAATTACAGAAAATATTTCTCTCTTCTCTTGATTTTCTCTTAGTGGCTCCCACTGGCTGAACCCAAGCGGAAGCCAGAGGTCAAAGACATTTGTGATGCAGCACAGAAGGTCAGATTCCAGGGACTCAGGATCAAGAAGGGAGGGTGGGTCTGGAGGACAATCGCCTACGTGGTCTCCTCACTTCTGTGTGCCACCTTCTACTGGTCAGAGCAGCCAAAGGGAGCCGTTGAAAATATAAGTCTATGTCATTCTAGTACTGAAAGTGCTGAAGTGGCTTTCCGTGACACTGAGAATAAAACTTAAAATCCTGAATGTGATCTAAAGTTCCTACATGATCTCATCTTTGGCTACTTTTCCGATGCAATCTCTAATTACTCTTCTCATCTCTTATTCTGCTGCAGTCCCCGTGGCCTTTCTGCTTCTCCTTCGCACTCCAAATTCCTTCCTGCTATATATTTGCTGTCTTCTCTATCTGAAAGCTCTTTCGCATTCCCTCATTGTATTGTCTTTGAGAAATCTTCTCAGAATTTCTCCCTAAAACAGTAGCCTCTCTATCTCCTTACCTTATTTTACTTTTTTATTAAAAATTTTTTTTTGACGTGGACCTTTTTAATGTCTTTATTGAATTTGTCACAATATTGCTTCTGTTGTTTATGTTCTGAATATTTTTGGCCATGAGGCATGTGGGATCTTAGTTCCCCAACCAGAGATTGAATCCACACCCCACGCACTGGAGGGCAAAATCTTAACCACTGGACTACCAGGAAAGTCCTTTCTAGCCCTATTTTATGTTACATTTCTTCATAACAGTTATTTCCATCTATTAAATATCTCCCTTCATTATATTAATATAAGCTCCATGAAGGCCAGAGATTTCATGGTACCCAATAGGCAGTTAGGTACCATGTCTCTGCAGTTAGAACAGAACCTGTCATATTATGAATAATCAATACAAATTAAACAAGTCCAGGAATACCAAATATTTCTCTCCCTCTTTTTCTAACACAGAGAGAAATTTTAATGCCCTTCCAATCATCTCACCTCACTGTACAATACTCTAGTTTCCCATTTTATTTCCTTAAATATTTATAGGTAGTGTATTTGTTTGCTGGGGCTGCTGTAACAATAAACCAGACTCTAACTGACTTTAAAACAAAAATGTATTTTCTCACAATTCTGGAGGCTAGAAGTCTGAGATCAAGGTGTTGACAGGGTTGGTTCTTTCTGAGGTCTGTGAGGAAGGATCTGTTTGATGCCTTCTGCTCCTCCTTTCTGATGGTTTGCTGGCAACCATTGACTTTCCTTGGTTTATAGAAGCATGGCCTCAATCTGTATCCTTATCTTCACCTGGCATTCTCCCCATGTGCATGTCTATCTCCAGATTTCCTCTTTTTTACAAGGACTCTAACCATGTTGGATTAGACGACCACCCTACAGCAGTACGGACTTCCCAGGTGGCACTAGTGGTAAAGAACCTGCCTGCCAATGCAGGAGATGCGGGAGACGCAGGAGATGCAGGAGACGCAGGAGACGCAGGAGACGCAGGAGACGCAGAAGACGCAGGAGATGCAGGAGACGCAGGAGATGCAGGAGACGCAGGAGATGCAGGAGACGCAGGAGATGCATGTTTGATCCCTGGGTCAGGAAGATCCCCTGGAGGAGGGCATGGCAACCCACTCCAGTACTCTTGCCTGGAGAATCCCACAGACAGAGGAGACGGACAGGCTACAGTCCATAGCGTCACAAAGAGTTGGACACGACTGAGCATGCAGCATTACTGCAGTACCACCTCATCCTGACTTAAGTGATTGCATTTTCAAGGACCCTGTTTCCAAACAAGGCCACATTCAGAGGTACTGAGGATTGTGACCTCAATCATGAGGCTTGAAACAGCACTTACTGTCTTGTACTCAAGACAAGACAAGATATAATACATGGCTGATGTGGTCTAGAAGTAGAGAATTCGAAATAAAGTTTGTAGGTGGTCTTGGCAAGATGTGTTGAAGTATTAAATATGGGGTAAGTAAGTTTCCTGTGGCCGCCTTTTTTCCAACGGACCCTTTATAACAGCTGTATATGGCACCCCACTCCAGTACTCTTGTCTGGAAAATCCCATGGACGGAGGAGCCTGGAAGGCTGCAGTCCACGGGACTGTTGAGGGTCGGACACCACTGAGAGACTTCACTTTCACTTTTCACTTTCACGCATTGGAGAAGGAAATGGCAACCCACTCCAGTGTTCTTGCCTGGAGAATCCCAGGGACAGGGGAGCCTGGTGGGCTGCCGTCTATGGGGTCACAGAGAGTTGGACATGACAGAAGTGACTTAGCAGCAGCAAGGCAGTGGAAGGGCTCAAATGTGACTCCAGAATTTGCATTTAACAACTAGATACCCTTTACTAAAATGAAGAGGAATAGAAATAGGTTGGGCGGAGAGAATAAGAGTTTTACTTTGGACATATTAAGTTTGAAGCACCCAGGAGACAGCCAAATAGAGATATCAAGGATGAGACAGGCCTTAGAGATACAAAGTTCAGAGGAGAGGTCTAGACTAGAGATTGCTCTTGGCCAAGAAATACTGGCTTTAGTAGCTAGAGCTTGGGCACTAAATCTCAATGCAATTTGATAATGAGCTAGTCTAGGTACATCCTGAAGACTAGAAAAGAGGCAGGAGAAAGAGCAGGTCAGAAAGTTTCCTCTCAATGTCTAGTTCAGAGCTAGCTCAATCTCTTGTCTTGGACTTTATTGTTATTATGTTATCATTATCACTGGGCTTCCCAGGTGGCACCAGTGGTAAAGAACTTGCCTGCCAGTGCAGGAGACATAGGAGACTTGGGTTCAATCCCTGGGTCAGGAAGATCCCCTAGAGGAGGGCATGGCAACCCACTGCAGTATTCTTGCTGGGAGACTCCCACGGACAGGGCACCTGGTGGGTCACAGTCCATGGAGTTGCAAAGAGTTGGACATGACTGAAGTGCAGGCACACACGTTATCAACACCAGTGTTTTGGGGGACTGGCAGGAGGCATGCATCTCTCAGATGCTGGCAAAGAAACAGAATACTTTGAGGGAGAGAGAACCCAGATTCCAAGAGCTGTCCCTGCAAGGGCTCTGGAACTCATCAGGACATGGATTAGCCTGAAACACAGTGCTGGGAGAGATGCCCAAGAGCTAACAGATCTGCAATCTTGCCTTACCTCTCTTGAAGCATGGGAGAAGTTCAAAGACAGAAAAGGAAAGAAATATTGCCCCTTGCCCCTCTTTCCAGCTCCCTGCTGTTGTGCTTTAAGCTATTATCCTCACATTGTAAAACTTTCTATCCACTGATACAGCCTCTGTAAAAAAAAAAAAAAAAAAAAAAAATATATATATATATATATATATATATATATATATTCTTTATTCTGAACAATTCAGAGCTGCATTCACCCTTCTTGGGCCTGGGGAAAACTGGGAGATAAGCCTTCCAGATCTTTTTCTTGAAGGCCTCAATGGTGGACCATGGGCTGGCAGGGAGCATCCAGGTAGTCACAGATATTCAGTGGTATTCTAGCTCTTTCTGATCAGGAGCCCTCAGAGAATGGAAAGTCAGGGCTTATTTCTAAGGTCTCCAAGTGTCATCTCTCCATTACTATCCCTAAAAAAAACCTCACCTGTTTTCTATTAAATATTTCCTTCTCCATGAGCAGGGATTCTGGCTACTGGGTTTCTCTCACTCTCTTAGCCTGAAGTTCATATGCCCTTCTGAAACTACAGTATCAGTCATAGATAGCAAAATAAAGACTGTGTTGACAATGCATCTGTGGCTTGGTTCCTTTTAGATTGTGATCATGTATAGCTGTCTTTCCTCAGTGACTCTTGAGCTTACAATAAAGAGAAAGTAGAGAATGTGATTTTTATATATTACAAAGCAATACAACTGTGAAAATACAAATGCAATATTTGTGTCAAGCTTACTCCCTTCAATTTTTTTTTTTTTTTTAATGAAGAGGCTAGGTGTTAATTGAACTGTATTGGTGCTGATTACATCGTCTAAGAGCTGTCCCTGAGAGGGCTCTTCAGATATACTGATTTGTTTCCTCTTTCTGCTTTGCAAGATATGAGTTCTCTCTTTTTATTGAAATACAGCTTCAGTGAAAACTAGCATACTGCCTGTGAATTATTTCTACAAATGTGGTCAATGAGACGTTCAGCCTGTTTGTCAAACTAAAAATCCAAGAAGCAGAGATCACACAGACTTGTCCTGTGGTGGTGGTGGTAATTTAGTAACTAAATCTTATCTGACTCTTTGCAACCACATGGACTGTAGCCCGCCAGGCTCCTCTGTCCATGGGATTCTCCAGGTGAGAATACTCGAGTGGGTTGCCATTTCCTTCTCCAGTGGATCTTCCAGACCCAGACGTGAACCCATGTCTCCTGCATTGGCAGGCAGATTCTCTACCTTTGAGCCACCAGGGAAGTCCCTATTGTCCAGTATATATCAACAACTGCTCTCCAATTATCAGTGGATGACTGATAATGTTACTAAAACCAGTCCAAACTGGACTTTCTTTCTCAGTATCTTCTGTCTTACCCACTATTTTTTAGCATACGCAATGCTCTGATTGCACCCTTCCACCATCTCCTGGGATTTGGCATCCTCTTCCGCTCCCGGCCGCAGCACTAATCAAATTCAGTCTCAGAATTTTCCTGCTTTTGGCACACAGCTCATCCACAAATAAGTTCCTTACTTGCTTCATTTTGAAGTGACAATAGATGTCTATGTCACTGGTAAAGCTATTCGAAAATAATGGTAAAATATTTTTCTCTTCTGAATTCCTTTTTCCGGAGTTTGGTGTGTGTCTTTAACTTCCCTCGGAGGCCTTGTTGTTACAACACTTTTCTCCTAAAGAATGTCAAGATTCAGGCCATCTACATGGCTCGGAGTTTAAAAATCTCAATCTGGTCGTGTACTTTGATTTACTTCTTCCGTCTGGACTCCCACTCTGTTCTCAGCACATACCCTGAACAGTCTTTCAAATTCATCAACAGCTTGCCCCATTGAGTGGTTCTTTATATAGCCTCTTAGGGGCCCAGAGCTGTCAAAGTTTCTTTGCAATATTTGTTTTGTATTCAAAGCTTACCTGATGGATGTCCTTGAAGTGGTTTGCTGGTGATGGAGAACAATGGCAGCAGCAGTCCAATCGCCATGTTGTCCTTTGTAATCCAAGTTGGCAGTGCAAATACGGGGCTGTCTGTTTTTCCACTTGTGAGAAACCTCTTACAGACAGGCTGTAAACAGCTTGGGTGGTATTGGCATGACACTGTCTCACTTTTCTGCCGACTCTTTTTAGATTTTCTGCTTGTTAATTTGCTCACGTGTAGGCATGTGCCTAAATATGTTACTGAGGCCCTGGAAGATAGTTTTAAATCAACGTCTACATCGTCAATTTAAAAAATTTAGGTAACATTTGCATACAGAGAAACATGTGCATCCTATTATACAATGCAATGAATTCCAACAAATTAAACACTCCAGTCAAGATATAAAATATTTTCATCACTCCAAAATGCTCCTTCTACTTTTAGCCAAGAATTCCACACACCTAAGTGACAACTGTTTTGATTTCCATCTTCACAGTCTTGAACTTTACATAAATTTAATCAAACAATATCTACTCTTTTGCGTCTGGCTTCTCTCTGTTGTGACAATTTTGACATTCCTTAATGTTATTGGGTATATTGGTGGCTTATTTTTTTTATGGTTGAGAAGTATTCGTTGTATGAATATAACATCATTTGTTTATCCATTCTCCTGTTGATGGACTTTTGGGGATGTTTCCAGTTTGGGGCTATTATAAATAAACATTCATATAGAAGTCTCTTCTGGACATTTACTTTAAACAATTTTCGGTAAATATATAAGGGTATAATTGCTAGGTCATGGCTAAGTGTATATTTAATTTTATAAGAAACCACCAAAGAATTTTCCAAAAATTTAATATTCCTAATGGCAGTGTAGTGAAAGCTCTAGTTTTTCCACATTCTCACTATCATTTGGTATAATCTCTCTTTAAGTCTCCCTTTTGGAGCAGGTGTGTGGAATGTGAATATCACAGGTGTGATATTCATTTGCATTTCCCTATTAATTCTGAGAACTTTTTTGTGTACCTTTTCCAGCACTCAAATGTCTTCTTTTGAAAAATGTCTGAAGCTTTTGTCCATCTTTTTATTCTGTTTTTCTTCTTTTGTATTTGTAAAAAGTCTTGGTATATTCTGGATAAAACTGCTTTCTCATCTCTCCATGTATTCCCAGTCAGTGGTTTGTCTCTTTGTGGTCTTGATGTTGTCTTTTGATGAGCAGAAGGTTTATATCTTTATAATCTAGTGATCATTTTTCTCTTTTATGGTTATTAGTTTCTTCCTGTTCCCTACTTGTCTGTACCAATACTGTGAAGATATTTGCCAGTGTCTTTTTTACAGAACTGTAAATTATGATTTTATGTTTAGATCTTTAATCCTTCTTGACTTTATTTTTGGTTATTATGAGATTTACAGTTTGTGTTTTATTGCTTTCTATATGCTTTTTCCATTTTAGAGCACTATTTGTTGAAAATATTTTTTAATCCCACAAAGCCTATGACTGTGTGGATCACAATAAACTGTGGAAAATTCTGAAGGAGATGGGAATACCAGACCACCTGACCTGCCTCCTGAGAAACCTGTATGCAGGTCAGGAATCAACAGTTAGAAGTGGACATGGAACAACAGACTGGCTCCAAATAGGAAAAGGAGGACATCAAGTATATTGTCACCCTGCTATTTAACTTATATGCACAATGTGAGAAACACTGGGCTGGAAGAAGCACAAGCTGGAATCAAGATTGCCGGGAGAAATATCAATAACCTCAGATATGCAGGTGACACCACCTTTATGGCAGAAAGTGAAGAGGAACTAAAAATCTTCTTGATGAAATTGAAAGAGGAGAGTGAAAACGTTGGCTTAAAGCTCAACATTCAGAAAACGAAGATCATGGCATCTGGTCCCATCACTTCATGGGAAATAGATGGGGAAACAGTGGAAACACTGGCTGACTTTATTTTGGGGGGCTCCAAAATCACTGCAGATGGTGATTGATTGCAGGCATGAAATTAAAAGACGCTTACTCCTTGGAAGGAAAGTTATGACCAACCTATTCAGCATATTAAAAAGCAGAGATATTACTTTGCCAACAAAGATCCGTCTAGTCAAGGCTATGGTTTTTCGAGTAGTCATGTATGGATGTGAGAATTGGACTGTGAAGAAAGCTGAGCACCAAACAATTGATGCTTTTGGACTCTGGTGTTGGAGAAGACTCTTGAGAGTCCCTTGGACTGCAAGGAGATCCAACCAGTCCATTCTAAAGGAGATCAGTCCTGGGTGTTCATTGGGAGGACTGATGCTAAAGCTGAAACTCCAATACTTCGGCCACCTCATGCAAAGAGTTGACTCATTGGAAAAGACCCTGATGCTAGGAGGGATTGGGGGCAGGAGGAGAAGGGGACGACAGAGGATGAGATGGCTGGATGGCATCACCGACTTGGACATGAGTTTGAGTGAACTCTGGGAGTTGGTGATGGACAGGGAGGCCTGCCGTGTTGCAGTTCATGGGGTCACAAAGAGTCGGACACGACTGAGCAACTGAACTGAACTGAAGTGAACTGAATACCCTGATAGGGAAAAGATTGCCCAGATGTGAGTGTATCTTTGACCTTTCTTTTCAATCCAATGATCCATTAACCTCCATATATATCAATACCACACTTTCTCAATTACTGTAACTTTAGAATACATCTTGAAATCAGGTAGCATAAATCTTTCAGCTTTTTTTTTTTTTTCTCAGATTTGTCTTGATTATTCAAGCATCTACATTTCCGTATACATTTTCAGAACTTGCTCGTCAGTTTCCTTTCATTGAGAATAAGCCTGCTGGGGTTTTGACTGGTATTTTATTTTAATAAAAAGTAAGCTTCCCTGATGGCTCAGATGGTAAAGAATCTGCCTGCAATGCAGGAGACCTGGGTTCAATCCATGGGTCATGAAGATCCCCTGGAGAGGGGAATGCCAGCCCTCTCCATTATTCTTGCCTGGAGAATTCCATGGACAGAGACACTTGGTGGGCTTCAGTTCATGGGGCTGCACAGAGTCAAACATGGCGGAACAACTAATCACTGAAACTTAAGGGTAGAATTTTGTTAAATATTTTCTTTTGTATCTATCCAAGATGATCATATCTTTTTTCCTATCTTGTAAATTTGACAAACTACATTGTTTTTCAAATATTAAACCTATCTTGCACTTCAAGAATGAACCTTGTCTGATCATGATGTATCATCATCATCATATCTTTTTTGTATACTGTTGGAATCAATGGCTGATAATTTATTTATCAGTACTTGAAAAGATTCATTGACCTGTAGTTTTCTTATAATGTTTGTGTAAGGTTTTGGTATCACAGCTACATTGGCCTTATAAAACCAGTTCGGGAAGCAATCACTATCCATTTTCTGAAAGAATTTGTATAAAAATGGTATTGCTTTTTGCTAAAAGTTTTGATGAAACTTATTCATCAAACTATTTCTGTCTGGATTTGGGAGACAGAAGGAAGGAAGATTTTTTTTACTTTTTTTGTAAATGCAGGGATATCTATATCCTTGTTCACATATTAATTTTGATAACTTGTATTTTCAGGAAATATTTCTAAGTTGTATAGTGTTAGAATTATGCTGCTCATCATATTTCCTTATTACATTTATCATTCTACTAAAAGCACCTAATTTCTATTATACTTTATTTTAAAATTTAAATTATTGGGAAGTTGTGGTTAATTTATAATAGTGGGCTTTCTAGAAATGCTAATGTTGCTGATACATAATTTAATTCTACTCTTGTCAGAAAACATATTCTTTAAAATTTTAATATTTTTAATTAATTAAGAGTGGTTTTATGGGCCAGCATATGGTCTATCTTGGTGAATTGCTCATGTTCACTTAAAAATAATGTGTGCTCTTCTGTTGTTGGGTGGAGTGTTCTATGAATGTTAATTAAGCTGAGGTGGCTCATGCATGTGCATGCTAAATCTCTTTAGTCGTGTTGGACTCTTTGCAACCATATGTACTGTAGCCCATTAGGCTCCTCTGTCCATGGGGTTATTCAGGGAAGAATACTGGATTGGCTTGCATGCCCTCCTCCCTGGGATTTTCCTGACCCAAGGACCAAACCCATATCTCTTATGTCTCCTGCATGGACAGGCAGGTCCTTTACCACTAGCACATACTGTTGTTCAAATCTTTTCTTTTCTTGCTCATTTTTGCCTACCTGTTCTATCAGTTGTTAAGAGGAGGGCATTAAAATTCGTGATGATAATTAGGTACTCATCTGTTTCTCCCTTTAGTTTTGTCAGCTTTTTGTTCATGTATTTTGAAACTCATATATGTAGTGTGTACACATATATGATATTATGTCTTCCTTAGGAGGTGGTTGGAGAAAGAAATGGCAACCCACTCTAGTATTATTGCCTGGAAAATTCCACAGACGGAGGAGCCTGGTGGCTACAGTCCATGTGGTCACAAAGAGCCGAACAGGACAGAGCGACTGGGCATACACGCAGCACAATAAGATGGTCCTTTCCTCGTTTTTAACTGTCTCTTTTTATTTCTGGTAACATAGTTTGTCCTGAGCTCTGTTTTAACCTACACACCTCACCTTTCTTTTTCTTCTACAACTATATACCTTTCCCCAGTTTTCTTAGTCTGTTCAAGCTTCCAAAACAAAATGCCATGGACTAGGGACTCAACAACAAAAAAATGTTCTGGGAACTGAAAGTCCAAGGTTAAGGTCCGGTAGTGTCAGTTTCTGCTGACAACTTTCTTCCTGGTTTGTAAATACCACCTTGCTGTGACTTCCTGTGGCAGAGGGAGAGAGTCTTCATTTTTCAATAAGGCCATAGTTATATTGGACCAAGGCTCCACGCCTGAGTCCTTATTTAATCTCAACTACCTCTTTAAAGAAACTCCAATACAGTCACATGATGGGTTAGGGCTTTAACATATAAATTTAGCAAAGGGATGGGAAACAATTCACAGGCTGAACATTTTGCTTTCAAACTATTTATTTCTCGATAGGTAAAGCATGTTGCTTGTGTATAGCATGTAATTAGATTCTGATTTTTATGCAGTATGACGATATTTGCTTTTTAAATGGAGTGTTTAGTCTATTTGTATTTAATGAAACCGTCATTTTTGGCTAGATTTAATTCTACTGTATTTCTCTTTGTTTTCCTTTTTTTTTACCCTCTATTTTCTTCCTATCTTGGCTTCTTAGCTCTCAGACCACACAAAAACAGGCTGTGAGCTGGATTTGGCCCATGGGCTGTGGAATTTTCCTGCTTCTCTAGTCAGTCAGTCGTCTTAAAAAAATAACATAAGAATAAAAAAGATCAATTTTTTTATATTTATCATTTTCAATGCTCTTTTTCCATTCCTACCAATATGAATTGAATCTGACATTATTTGCCTTCAGCCTGAATAGCTTCCTTTAACCTTTCTTGTAGTCCAGGTCCTATGAATTCTTCCTGCTTTTAGTTATCTGAACATGTTTTCTATTTTACCTTATTTTCAAAGGATTTATTGCTGAATAGGGAAATCTGGGTTACTTAATTTTTTCTTTTCTTCCTTTCTATGTTTAATGTATGCTTTTATTGTCTACTGTCATTCGTTGTTCTGATAAGAAATCAGGCATAATTGTTCATCTTTGTGTAAAGTTTCTTTTCTCTCTGGTCCTTGTGGTATGGCAGAATGTTGCAGTACCACCTTCCCACCAAGAGTTGCTGTTCTCATTCTTGGGATTGTGAATATGATGGGATACTGTGCCATGATAATGTTGTGGGTATGTGTTCAGTTACTCAGTCGTGTCCAACTCTTTGAGACCCTATGGACTGTCACCCACCAGGCTCCTCTGTCCTTGGGATTTTCTAGGCAAGGATACTTGAGTGGGTTGCCATGCCCTCCTCCAGGGGATCTTCCTGACCCATGGGTTGAACTCACATCCCTTGTCTCCTGCATTGGTGTGCTGTTGCTTCAGTTATGTCTGACCCTTTGCAGCCCTGTGTACTGTAGCCTGCCAGGCTCCTCTCTCCATGGACTATGGTATATTACAAGGCAAAAGGGATTTTGCAGATATAATTAAGGTTACTGATCAGTTGACTTTAAGTTAATCAAAAAGGGGATTATCTGGGTGAACCTGATGTAAATACGTGAGACCTTACCAGCAGAGATTCTCCACCTGGGCGTGAAGAGGAAGAGAGAGTCAACTGAGAAGGAGTTAACGTGTCATTGCTGGTGGAAGGTGGGAAGGTGGAAGGACCACATGAGAACAAATGCAGGTGGCTTTTAGGAGCAGACAATAGCCTCCGCTTCACAGTTCTAAAGGAAACAGACCTAAACCTGCTTCCTGTTAGGGCCTCAGACCTAAACCACAAAGAACTGTACTTTGCCAACAACCTGAATAAACTGGAGTGGATTCTTCCGCAGAGCTTTCAGATAAGAGCCCAGTCCAGCCAACACCCTGATTTCAAACCGGTCAGATCCTGAGACTGCTGTGGGGAGCCCACCTGCATTTCTGACCCAAAGAACTGTGAGATAATAAATGGGTGTTGCTTTAAACCTCTGTGTTTGTGGTGATTTGTTACACAGAATTGGAAAACTAATACAGTACTCCTATCGAGATGTTTTTCTTTATTTTCAGTTTTCAGGTGGTGGACTGTGATATATTTAAGTGTGGTTTTCTTAGTATTTTCTTGTTTGACATCCACTGAAATTTTTGAATTTGTAGATTCATGTTTTTCATAAAATTTGCGAAATTTTCAGCCATTGTTATTCGAAGAAACTTTTCCCCAAGCTCCTTTCTACTTCTTTAAGATTCCAGTTGAATGTGTACTAGATAGCTTGACGTCTCACAGACCTCTAAGGGTCTCTTTTTCTTTCTTTTTTCAATCTTTTTCCTGTTTTTCAAATGTGATTTTCCTTATTAATCTCCCTTCAAATTCACTAACCATTTTTTCTGCCATCTCTAATCTGGTAATTCAATTCAATGAAATTTTCATTTCAGATACTGTACTTTTAAGCTGTAGAATTTCCTTTTGGCATTTTTAAAATGTTCCATTTTTCTGCTGAAATTACTTATCTATTCACATTATATTATCTGTGTGAACCTGATGATCTATTCACATTCTATCCATCATTTTTCTTTAAGTCCTTGCATTTTTCTTTAAGTTTCATCTATCAAAGGCCTTATTTGCTAATCTCTGGGTCATCTTGTAGTCTGTTTGCATTAACTACACTTTCTGATTGTGAGTCTGATTTTTCTCCTTTTTCATTTATATCGAATTTTTTTCTTCTTTAAAGATTTATTGTTGTAACCGCTATATAAAAAGTTACGTGAATTTAATGTATACATTTTGATAAATTCGGACATACACATACACCCATGATATCACCACAATCAAGGTACTAAACATCATATATTCATCACTTACAAAAAATTCCTTGTGTTATTTTGTGTTTGTGTGTGTGTGTGGTGAGAGCACTTAACATGACATCTACCCTCATATCTTAAAGTGTGCAGTGCTGTCTTGTTAACTAATGATACAGCGTCTCTAGAATACATTGATCTTGCAGAACTAAAATTTTACAGCTATTAAATAACAATCCCTCATTTTCCCCTCTCTCCACAGTCTGAACTCAAATATCCATTGACAGATGAATGTATTTTAAAAATGCATTATATACATTCAGTGAACTAGTACTCAGCCTTAGAAAAGAAGGAAACCTTGTCATTTGTGACAACAAAGATGAGCCTGGAAGAGATTCAGGCTAACTGGAGTGAGCCAGTAACAGAAGGACAAATACTGCCTAAGTCCACTCATATGAGATATCTAAAATAGTCAAATTCATAGAAGCAGAGAATATATAGTCATTTAAAATTTTTATCCTGGATATTATGAAAAATGCATTGGAGGAAGTCTGGATTATGCTGTCTTCTTAAAGAATGTTGAATTTGTTCTGGCAGGCATTTAAATATAACAGTATGTGTATATGTAACTGTAACTATAATTAACAATAGAGGGATTGGGGGCAGGAGGAAAAGGGGATGACAAAGGATGAGATGGCTGGATGGCATCACCAACTCGATGGACATGAGTTTGAGTGAACTCCAGGAGTTGGTGATGGACAGGGAGGCCTGGCATGCTGCGATTCATGGGGGTTGCAGAGTCGGACATGACTGAATGATTGAACTGAACTGAACTGATTGTATATTTGAAAGTTGCCAAGATAGTAGATCTTAAAAGCTCTCTTCACAAGGAAAAATAAAACAATGTGAGGTGATGGGTGTTAACTAAATTTGTTGTGGTAATTGTTTTGATTATTAGCTTATTCTAGTTAACCTAGTCTCTTCTAGCTTCATCCACATTGCCAGAAATGAAAACTGATTATATACTCTGATATATAACAATTGTTTTGATATGTATATCAAAATAATTATCACAACAAATTTAGTTAACATCCATCACCTCACATTGTTTTATATGTGTGTGTATATATATATAGTCATTGCATTGTACACTTTACACTAATATAAAGGTTATATGTCAATTACATTACAATTAAACTGGAAAACTATTTTAAAATGGCTACTGTAGCATTTACACTCCCTCAGGCTTGGCTTTATTATCTATTCCGGTGAGATTCTTTAGGTTTTGTTCTTAGTCCAAGGGTGCATCTCTTTCTCAAGGGTGTAGTTTTTATTCTAAGATACGCCATTTCAGATATAAAATTAATGACTTTGGAGCTCAGGAGAGTTTCTGTACTCCGACTGGGTTGCACTGTCCAGTGTTTTCTAGACTTGACTTCCCTCTGCTATTTGTTCTAGCTTTTATACCCCAGTGGTCTCTGTTCAGTTCTCAGCCTCAGAGTAACTACTCTCTCCTGCGTCTAAAGTATTTCCTGAACTTCTACATACACAACCAAGCCTTTGGTCAAAGATTCACCTGATGCAAAGAGCTGACTCGTTGGAAAAGACCCTGATGTTGGGAAAGATTGGGGCAGAAGGAGAAGGGGGCAACAGAGGATGAGATGGTTGGATGGCATCACTGACTTAATGGGCATGAGTTTGAGCAAACTCTGGGAGACGGTGAAGGACAGGGAAACCTGGCGTGCTGCAGTCCATGGGGTTGCAGATTCGGACACGTCTGAGTGACAGAACAACAACCGCAAGGGAGCTCCATGTGGATTTGAAACACCTTCCACATGGCTCCCTAAACCCCAATGCCCTTCCCCACACACCCTTGATACCTTAGGAGCTACGAGCTCTGACTTTTCTTCTTTAATTAGAGTATAATTGTTTCACAATGTTGCCTTAGTTTCTGCTGTGAAATAACATGAATCAGCCATATGTCTATGTATATCCCTCCCTTTCAAGCCTCTCTCCCAGCCCGTCCCCCCACTTTCCCACCTTCTAGGTCATCACAGAGAGCCAAACTGAGCTCCCTGTTGTATACAGCAGCCTCCCAGTAGCTATCTATTTTACACGTGGCAGTGTATATATGTCGGTCCTACTCTCTCAATTTGTCCTGCCCTCCCCTTCCCCTTTTGTCCGCATGTCCTCTGAACTCTGACTTTTGACCCACCCTTCCTGCTTTGGACTACTTCTCCAAATACTGGACCCAGGCAAAAAGCCAAGACAACCATGGGATTTTGATTCCTTCCTTTTCTAAAGGATTAGAGTCCCAGCTGCCTATTATCCAGTTCCCAAATAAAGCTTTTTTTTTTTTTTCCCATTCACTTTATCCAGCTTTATAGTTGTTTGTGGTGAGAAAGCAAGTCTGGTACCAGTTATTCAATCATGGCTAGAAGCAAAATTTGTTATACTTGTTTTAATAGTCTTTGAGGCCCTCTGAGAATATTGCCTATGAATTTGGAGTATCCAAACTACAGGTCATGACTTGTGGATTTTCTAGTGACTGAATGAAGAAAATATATTACCCTGTTTTCCAGGCTTCTCTACCCTCAAGTTATTCTTCCCCTCTTCTTTATACTGTGCTCTTTAGAAGGAAATCTTTATGTTCAGCCCACACTTAAGTAGTGTAGAGTCACCTTGTTAGAAACAATGTAACTATACAAATTGCTTGGAATTCTTCTGTGTAAGAGATGTATCTTTCTTTCCCCGTTTATTGCTAAAGCCAATCATTGATGCTTAGGAACCCATTCTTTCTCTTTGAAAGACACATGATGTAGACAAACAGGCTTTAGGTATGTACTCATATGTTTGGTTTGAGCCCTAGCTTGCCCATGTGATTGTTCTGTGGCTTATGGGATTTCTTTCATGTTATTAATGCTCTATTTCTTCATATGTGAAGTGGGATAATAATAGTCACTGCATATAGTATCATAAATTTAAAGAAGAAATGGGGAAAAAACCTTAAAAAATCTTACACTCTTGTCTTCCTGTACCCCCTATAGATAAAGAGGAAGTGCATGCATGCTTGCTTGGTTGCTAAGTCATATCAGACTCTTGCAACTGCATGGACTGTAGTGCGCTGAGCTCCTCTTTCCATGTTATTCTCTGGGCAAGAATACAGGAGTGAGTTGCCATGCCCTTCTCCAGGGGACTTTTCCCGACCCAGGGACCAAACCCATGTCTTCCACATCTCCTGTGCTGGCAGGCAGATTCCTTTCTACTGAGCCACCTGGGAGGCCCAAAAAGGAAATATGGTGGTTTAAAGAAATAACATCTGAAAAGCAATCGTGAAAGTTATGTCTGAGATAAAAAATAAAAGATTAAATTATTGAAATGTGTGTATGTGTGTGGGTGTCTGTGGATGCATGGGTGATATCTGTAACAAACGTTTATACTGTTGGAAAAATTCAGATCATTTATTCAATTTTTACTTTTCGAAATTTTGGCACTACTCACAGTTGAAGCCAGAGAGATAATTAGTCCTCTTTGCTCATTTAGTATCAACCATAAACTTGAAGGTGATTATTAATTTATCTCTTAGCCCTGTCATTTCTAAGATAAAGCGAGTACAATTTTTAAAAATATTTTTACAATATCCTATGTTGAAATTCTTTGGTAAACATTCTTAAAACACACCCAAACATTCAAATTTTATAAATCCCTCTATTATTTGAAGTCTGGGATTGACATGCTTTGCTCGTAGGAGTCTAACAGAAAGAAGATGTGTTTACCGAGAATGGTATATATAACTTGGATTTAAAAGATTGTCAACAACCAAAATAAAATCTAGTCTGAGAAGAGCTGAAAGTGAAAGTTAGTCACTCAGTCTTGTCCGATTCTTTGTGACCCATTGTACTATAGCTCACCAGGCCGCTCTGTCCATGGGATTCTCTAGGCAAGAATTCTGGAGTAGGTAGCCATTCCCTTCTCCTGGGGATCTTCCCAACCCAGAAAGTGAACCTGGGTCTCCTGCATTTCAGGCAAATTCTTTACTGTCTAAACCACCAGGGAATCCCCTGAGAAAAGTTAGAGAATTATTATCATCCCAACACTGTTGATCTGTTCAGTTTTGATTAAAATATGAAATAGGATGAGAAAACAACAGGTTGTAAATTTTCTTTTTGAAGGACAGTGAAATATTTCAAACAATTTCATCCAGAGGGTTGTTCTGGTAAAGAAAGAAAAACCCACAGTAAGAACACTTATCTTTTCCCTTAGAGGGACAAGAGAGCCCCCTGCTTTAGGTCTCCATATTCACCAGACCCCAACTCTGGTCGCCCTTTGTCTACACTGCACTATGCCAAGCAGTCTGAAGGGCCACTAGAATGTGCCAGTCAGAAGCAGCATGTACCCCATGTACCACCACCATTAGACCAAATTCTGCTTGGAAGTATTCTGAAATATGATGAGCAACAATTATAGGCCAGCTTCCTCCACTGGAGCAGGCCTCTTGCCTAGGTCTGTGAGTCCAAAGGCAGATTCCATCTCTGGGAAGTGTTCACCCAGACCTTAGAACTGGCCAAGGGTATATGAAGAGTGTAAACAGGACTTGGACATGCCTGAACGTGCAGACTATATTGTCCAGCAGTATGCCTCAGAGGTCTGGCATGGTGCGGGATGGAGCTGGGAATGAAAAAATGGTGGTGGGCTGCAGACCAGGGGCAGTATGCTAGAGGCTAGGTTTTTGCATGTCCTCTTAGGAACCTAAGAACTGAAAACTTCATTCAAACAGAATGTTTCAGGTTATGACGAGGTATGTTTGTCAGAGTAGAAGGAAGGAACATAGTTTACTTGAGCTTGATTAATAACATTTAAGTGTACGTGTCATGTAGCTTCCATTGTTACCCTTGCTTTGAGTCCAGAATGCATTAGAGACAGCCTGGATCTGACCCACACTTTTTTCTGGTCCTTCCACCAACTAGCATCTGCTTGAACACATAACTTAAAATCTCAGGGTCCCGTGTTTTATATTTGTAAAAGTAAGTGGCTGATTTAGTGTCAGTATTATCTCTATCACTGACTAACCATGTAACACTGAACCCATTGCGCTAAACTCTGCCTCTCAGTCTGTTCAAATGTCAGGTTTAAGGTTTAGATCAGGCAGCTATATGGTCTGTTTTAGTTCCACTCTAGGAAGACAATTTTTATTAGACATTTATTAGACATAAGGCAGTTTTTATGTAGATATTTTGTTAACAGAAGGAAGCACATTAGAATAATAGCTAAAGTTGATAAAAGTTACTCTGCGTTAAATCAGTTTCTTTCCTGCCTGCTGTGTCCTCTTTGCTGAAGTTCATAGTTACCTGAGAGCTCAGTTTTGTTTCAAGTTAAAATTGCAATTGAAAAATGCGGCTCAAGGTCAAAAATCAATTAAGTGGAAATTAGAGTTATTTGTTTTAAAATTTCAGGTGATATTTTACATCATGAATCTGTTGGATGACAGTTGATAGGGATTAATCAGCAACCTGCTTTCTCTTTGATCATGATTCAAGTCTGCTCTGGACAGGAGTGATAATAAAGAACCAATTATGAACCATTTCCTTGGAGTAGTGCACTTGCAAAGCTTTGGATGAAAAGCCTCTCTAATGCAAAGCGGAGCCCTTGTTGTTATGTAGAAAAATCAGATTAATTGTCTCAATTCATGTCCTAGAGCACACAGGGCAGCTCCTGGTCAGTCACATCAATTGTTCTCTGCCCTTTATTATACATCGATTGCTCGTGAGGCCAAGTTGATATGTTACCTTTTGTTTTACAAGGGGAGAGGAGAGCCGGTGATATTTTATGGGCTAGGCAGTAGACTGCAGACTCTGGAGCTGTGCATTCTACCTCTAGTTTTCTCTTGAACCATTAGAAAGCCTGGGGAAATCATAGAATTTAGTCTCAAAGGGTTAAGCAAATTGGGGCAGTAAATTCCTAGGGGAGAAACAGAAAGAGTATTCCCCCAGCAGCCTCAGGGACCACAGGGAGGGATCAGGGTAAAATCTCATGTCCTCAGACTTTGTTTTTGAACTGTTGGCATCAACTTCAGATTTTTTTCTATAGTATTTATTTCACCTATAAAATTAGCTTGTATTTTCTATTTCTCTGAAATATTATAATGCATAAGAATGATTAAGAACACTTAAACCAGCTCTTAAAAGGCTCTCATGCAGACTCACTTGCCCCAGCATATGTCAGAAGATGGGCAGTTTGAAGGGTGCCTGGACCAAGTGTGAATGAGATTCACTTGCTATCCTGGAGCTTCCGTTTAAAAGCAGGGGTCAGCATGAACTCTCTATAGGGATGGAGGCTCTGATGGGCACTATCTCTGAGTTCTCTCTCTGCCTTGCTTGTGCTGACACTGATGTGCCATTGTGGTCCTCTCCGTCTAACCTGCTCGTGGCAGTGGGGCTTCCCCACCTCCTCATATCATAGCCATGGTCCTGCCATGGCAGACAGTCACACAGAGCTCACACAGGCATTGCATAATAATAAAGAGGTCAATGCAAAAAGAGAATGCAACATTTGTAAATACTTATGCACACAACCTAGGAACACCTAAATATATAAAGCAGCTAGTGACAGACCTACTGATTGAAATTAATGGCAGTACAATGGCAGAAGAGGAGATCAATACCATGAGTAGATAGACAATCCAAACAGAAAAGCAGTTAGGAAAAATCAGCCTTAAAGACACCCTAGACCAGATACATTTAATAGATATTTATAGAACATTCTAGCTAAAAGCAGTAGAACCCATATTTTCCTCAACTGCATTTGGAACAGTCTTCAGAACAAATCATATGTTGGGCCACAAAACAAGTCTCAACAAATTTAAAAAGATAGAATCATATCAAGCATGTTTTTAAGCCACAAAGGTATAACCTAGAAATCAATTACAGGAAGAAAATTGGAAAAAAAAAAAACAACTTACAGATATGCGGAGATTAAGCAACATGCTACTGAATAACCAAAATATCAACATAGAAATCAAAAGAGAACTCAGAAATATCTTGAGAGAAATGAAAATGGAAATACAGCATCAATGGGATGCAGCAAAAGCAGTTTTAAGAGGGAAGTCTGTAGTAATAAATATCTAAATCCAGGAACAGAAAAGGTATCAAATAAATAATCTAACATTACACCTAAAGGGACTGGAAGAAGAAGGATAAGTCCAAAGTTAGTGGAAAGAAGGAAATAATACAGACAGAGCAGATATATATGAAGTAGAGACTGAAAAGACAAAAAAGATCAATGAAACTAAAAGATGGTTCTTTAAAAAGATAAAGAAAATCGACAAATCTTTAGCCAGATTCACCAAAAAAAAAAAGTGAGGAGGCTCAAAAATATCACATCAGATTTGAAAGAGGACAGTTACAACTGATCCAACAGAAATGCAAGAGATTAAAGAGATTACTACGACAAAGGAGGCAAGAATATACAATGGGAAAAAGACAGTATCTTCAACAAATGATGTGGGGAAAACTGGACAGCTCCATGCAAAAGAAAGAAAATAGACCATTATCTTATACGCTACATAAAAAATTAACTGAAAATGGATTAAAAGATTTTAAAACCTGAAACTGTAAAACACCTGGAAGAAAATATAAGTGGTAAGTTTCTTGACACTGATCTTCATGTTGAATTTTTGGATCTGACTCCAAAAGCAAAGTAAGTCTACATCAAACTAAAGAGATACTGCACAGCAAAGGAACCATCAACAAAATGAAAAGGCAGCCTGCCGAAAGAGACAAAATATTTCCAACTTTTATATCCAATAAAGGGTTAATAACGTGTGTGTGTGTGTGTGTGTGTGTGTGTGCGTGCATGTGTGTGTGTATGTGTCTGCATGCATGCATGCTAAGTCTCTTCAGTCATGTCCAACTCTGCAACCCCATGGGTTTTAGCCTGCCAGGCTCCTCTGTCCATGGGATACTCCAGGCAAGAATACTGGTTGCCATGCCCTCCTCCAGGGGATCTTCCTGACCCAGAGACTGAACGTGTCTCTTACATCTCGTTCATTGGCAGGCAGATTCTTTACCACTAGCACCACCTGGGAAACCCATAATATATACACTCATAAAAGACAGTGAAATTTGCTCAGTCTTGTCCAAATATTAGGGACCCCGATGGCACCCCACTCCAGTACTCTTGCCTGGACAGTCCCAGGGACAGGGGAGCCTGGTGGGCTGCCGTCCATGGGGTAGCGAAGAGTCGGATGCGACTGAGTGACTTCACTTTCACTTTTCACTTTCATGCATTGGAGAAGGAAATGGCAACCCACTCCAGTGCTCTTGCCTGGAGAATCCCAGGGACGGGGGAGCCTGGTGGGCTGCCGTCTCTGGAGTCACACAGAGTCGGACATAACTGAAGCGACTTAGCAGCAGCAGCAGCAGCATGGACTATACAGTCCATGGAATTCTCCAGGCCAGAATACTGGAGTGGGTAGCTGTTCCCTTCTACAGGGGGTCTTCCCAACCCAGGGATTGAACACAAGTCTCCTGCATTGCAGGCAGATTCTTTAACAGCTGAGGTACTAGGGAAACCCTATATATACACTCAACTCAGTAACAAAATGCCCAATAGTTCAAATAAAAAATGGGCAGAAGGTCAAAATAGACATTTCCCCCCGCCGCAAGAAGACGTGAAAATATGTTCAGCGTCACTTTTCATCATGGAAATGCAAATCAAAACCAAAGGATATCACCTCACACCTATGAGAATGATTATTATCAAATACACAAGAAATAACAGATGTGGGAGAGGGTGTGAACCCTCATACACTGTTGGTGAGAAAGCAAATTAGTGCAGCCACTATGGAAAACAGTATGAAAAATTTCCCCCAAAATTAAAGATAGAGCTATATATGATCCAGCTATACCAACTCTGGGTATTTAACCAAAGGAAAAAAAAAATACAAATTCAAAAAGGTATGTGCAACTCAATGTTCACTGCAGCATTAATTCCTATAGCCAAGATATGGAAACAACTGTCCATCAGTGGATGAATGCATAAGGAATGTGCGGTATATACATATACAGTAGAATCCTGCTCAGCCATTAAAAAAGGCAATCTTGCCACTTGTGACAACATGTACAGGGAAATAAGGCAGACAGTGAAAGACAAGTACTGTTTGATCGTACTTATTATGTAGAATCCAAAAAAAAAAAAAAAAAGGCAAACAACAGAAGAACTCAGAGATACAGAGAACTGATTGGTGGTTATCAGAGTTGGAGAATGAACAGAAGGGGTGAAAAGGGTTAATTTTATAACGATGGATAGTGACCAGATATTGTTGTGATTATTTTGTTATATGTACAAAGATCAAATCATTCTGTTGTATACAAGAAACTAATATAAGGTTATATACCAATTTTACCTCAACATAAAGTCAATCAATTAACTAAAAAACAAAGAGACTATTGTTCACCTTATTGCTTGTTTGGGAGTCGTGGGGGAAGCAGTAAAGTGTGGGGTGAATTCAATAGTGAATTCAGTAGCGTTCATTTGAAGGTGAATAGAGGGATTCTGCAGCCTACTTAAGTTTAATTAAAAATAAATGTGGAAATTGTTTTAAAAGATTGTACACAGTGATTATCTCAAATTGCCATGGGAAATACAGAAATGCCTCATTAAAAACACATTTAGATTTTATATATATATAAACTCCATCATCTACGTTCTAGCTTAGAAAACCCTTCTCAATTAAAAAAATAAAAAGTGAATTATGTCGTCATCATTTTTATGTATCCCAAAATCTTATGTATGTATGTTCCAATGATTTCTATACCCATCATCATCACACAAATCATTTTAAAGGACAACAGCAAAGCTTTGTGAAAATGAATCAAAACCACTGGACATTTAAAGGATTGCTGAATTATTCACTGAAGTGAAGTCTGCAATAAAATTGAGTCCATTCTGGGTAACCTCCAAAAGTTAGGCTGGGTGGGTATCATGATACCCCTCCCTTGTGCAATTTCTTGGCATCAGGCAGAGATTTTTTAACCTCTCCCCAATTCTATGCTGTGTTTTCATGCTACATGAGTATCTTGATATTTTTAACTGAAAGATTTAGTTGAACAACAAGAAAAAGACAAATAATACTGATGCTTTTGCCCTTGAGTTGAAGAATACTTTGGGGTTGTGTGAGCGTATCAAGAAGCTACTCAAAGTCAGGTTTTCTTCAAAGCCAAAAGAGAAATGCCTAGCTACTTTCTGTGTTATCCTTTCTGATCCTGAAGAGACCAAACATTTCAAATGCACCGGAGGGGTTGAAGACGTGAACAAGAGGTATGGAGTGGACATGATGTGGAAAATCAATCAATCAACCAAAACTTTTAAGCCTGCTGGACTAATATGTTCCACATTTTAAAGAACTTAAGCTTAATTTCTGTGGTTTCAGGGAAAAAATAATATCAGTATTATTAGTAGGCATTAATAGCTTTAGAGCCAAGCATGAATGACAGTGCAGAGAAAATTAAGGCACTGTGACAACTAAATTATTATTCCTAATAACATATTGCTTCTTTTTAGTTTTGTTTTTGTGATGATGACTTTTTATGAGCCAGATTATTATTTCTTCCTTGAGATACCCCAAATTGTCAGAGTATATGATGAACATAATATGCATTCACAATGAAATTAAAAAAATATTAACTACTGAGAAAATTTCCTTCTTAGGTAGAATATGTATAGGCAATTTGATCACTAGCAGAGTGCCTTGGGAAGTAAAGTCTTCTAAGCAATTACTATCTTTTATACCAACAACTGCTTTTTCATACACTAGATGGTTTAATGAACTGTAGAGATCAGTGTAGAACATTTCAGATATTATATTAGCAAAATACATTGTTTCTTTTTTTCACCCTTGGTATCTCTGTGGTAGGGGTTATATTTGCCTGGGGCCGTTATTTGCTTAGTCAACTCAGACTCCTCAGGCAAGTTGTCTGCTTCGTGCAGTTTTCAGAGGCTAATTTTGCTTTCCAGTATTTACAGAACACCTGCCAGGGCAAATTAACTGCTTGGTTAACATCTTACATTGCCTCTATGAATGCAGACTTTCTAAAGACTAAAGGTGGCTCAGACCAAAGAACCTGCCTGCAATGCAGGACACCCAGGTTTGATTCCTGGGTCGGGAAGATCCCCTGGAAAAGGAAGTGACAACCCACTCCAGTATTCTTGCCTGGAGAATTCCATGGACAGAGGAGCCTGGCGGGCTACAGACCATGGGGTGTCAGAAGAGTCGGACTCGACTGAGCAACTAACAATTTCACTTTTTGTCACGAAACCTAAGGGGTAGAATATGAAATTTAAGTACTTCCCCAGATTAGCTGTGGTGGAGGAAGTCTCAGTGGGAAAGTTACTCTGTGCATTGGTGGCTGTGTATGCTCAGTTGCATCAGACTCTTTGCGACCCCACCATCAGGCTCCTCTGTCCATAGAATTTTCCAGGCAAGAATACTGGAGCAGACTGCCATTTCCTACTCCAGAGGATCTTCCCCATCCAAGATTCAAACCCTCATCTCTTAACGTCTCTTGCAGTGGCAGGTGGGTTAGTCACCACTAGTGCCGCCTGGGAAGCCTGCTTGGGAGGCTGCTTTGGACCAATATCATACCTTCCTTTGGGGCCACAGCTAGAGGCCAGGCACAAGGGGAGGAATTGTGAATAACCAGGAACATGTCTGCCTCATCAAACTTTTGATTTTCTCCTTCAACCACTTCACCTGTAAAATATGCATTCACTAAAAGGAATACAACCAAGAAGAAAATATTTAAAGGTGGCTGCTAAGTCACTTCAGTCGTGTCCAGCTCTGTGTGACCCCATAGACAGCAGCCCACCAGGCTCCCCCGTCCCTGGGATTCTCCAGGCAAGAACACTGGAGTGGGCTGCCATTTCCTTCTCCAATATAAAAGGTAGAGCCCACTCAAAACAAAGCATGACAAAACTATGCAAGGAAGATCTGAATAAATATCCCCTTAGCAAGCGGACTTTTTGAGAAATTAGTCAAAGCATCAGCAACATAGAGATTTGTACGTGCTTTCCTGCTTATCCTGAATCTAAGTGTCATAGTATACTGTGTGACTATTTGATTGGCAATGGTAAAAAAAAAAAAAAAGAATCTGACACTAACATGTACTGGTGAGGATGTGGATCGATGGATTTGGTGCATACTACTGGTTGGGCTGTAAAGACAGAACCACATTGGACAGTAGTTTGGCATTATTTACCAAGCTGAAGGGACAAGGAACCTATGGCCAAACAGTTCCACCCATAGGTAAATACCTAGTGGAAATCCACACCTAAACATTAAAAAAATGTACAACTTTCACTGTGACATTATTTGTACTAATCCCAAATGGAAGACAATCTAAATGTGCATTGGCAATAGAATAAATTGTGCTACTTTTAATAAGACGAAGTACTGTGAGCAGTAAGTTAAAAGTAAACTTATTTTTATATTTATTTATAATGATATACACACAAATTACACATGTATATATATTTATAATATATTAATCTATATTATTTTATAGATTAATAAAATCTATTATTAATTAGATTAATTAATAATAGAGTGAAAAAGTTGGCTTAAAGCTCGACATTCACAAAATGAAGATCATGGCATCCAGTCCCATCACTTCATGGCAAATAGATGGGGAAACAGTGGAAACAGTGTCAGACTTTATTTTTTGGGGCTCCAAAATCACTGCAGATGGTGACTGCAGCCATGAAATTAAAAGACGCTTACTCCTTGGAAGGAAACTTATGACCAACCTAGATAGCATGTTAAAAAGCAGAGATATTACTTGGCCAACAAAGGTCCGTCTAGTCAAGGCTATGGTTTTTCCAGTGGTCATGTGTGGATATGAGAGTTGGACTATAAAGAAAGCTTAGCGCCGAAGAATTGATGCTTTTGAACTGCGGTGTTGGAGAAGACTCTTGAGAGTCCCTTGGACTGCAAGGAGATCCAACTAGTCCATTCTAAAGGAGATCAGTCCTGGGTGTTCATTTGAAGGACTGATGTTGAAGCTGAAGCTCCAATACTTTGGCCATCTCATGCAACGAGTCGACTCATTGGAAAAGACCCTGATGCTGGGAGGGATTGGGGGCAGGAGGAGAAGGGAATGACAGAGGATGAGATGGCTGGATGGCATCATCGACTCAATGGACATGAGTTTGAGTAAACTCCAGGAGTTGGTGATGGGCAAGGTGGCCTGGTGTGCTGAAATTCATGGGGTTGCAAAGAGTCGGACACGACTGAGCAACTGAACTGAACTGAATCTATATTATATAAAGTAATACAGATGAATCTTACATACATAGTATTAACTCCCCATATAAGACCCCAACTTATTTATCTATGTATTACTTTACTCATAAAATTCAAAACAGACTAAACAAAATTATATTATTTACTGATGCAAGACAGGAGGCAAATGTAGGTACGTAACAAAGGTCAATGAGGTGTCTATTACCACAGCAGATGGTGTAGTAGTAACCCTAAGTGTGGATCTGGGTAGTTTTTGCTGTGTTGGCAGGGATCCGTTTCTTAATTTTTGTGATAAAATATGGGTATTCACTTTATAATTATTCGTTTAACTGTATGTTTATGTTTTATGTATTTTTTCTGAATAAATAGCTTTTGTCAGTGAAATAAAAGTATCAAGGAAGACTTTATGTATGATATAATGCTTTAGGGGGAGGAACTTTGTATTCCTGGAATTCAAAACACAGCTACAATCATACCTACATACATATAAGTATGTGTATATATCATTGAAACTAAAAGGATCCTGCAGCTAAGACCCTGCACAGACAAATAGAAAATATAATCATCATATTCTACTAGACTCAGTATAAATATTTATGCATTAATAGTAAGAAATTAATAGACTTGAAAATGAACTTGAGATAATTTCGTTTGTGGAAGGTGAACAGAATGACTGTGGAGAGCTAAACTTTCATCCTCTACAGCAGAAAATCAATAGACAATAACTGAAAGTGAACAAATCAAGGAATAATTGTATAGTATGTCATTCAAAAATATGAGAAGGAAAACAGTGAATGTTTCTTCCCCCTGCCTGAGAACTGCAAACAGGCTTTAGAAGTTTTGGGGGCAAAATTTGTTGTTTCTCATTGTATGCCAGGCAGAGCTATTTGACTGTCATAGTATGTGCTTGTATAATTTTGATGATAATAAAAACAATAATTTAAAGAGAAGTGAAGTTGTACATGAGAGTGATTAAATTCTATAGCTTTCTACAAGAACGCTGATTCCAAAGCGAATAGGATCATGACGGTTTCATTAATTTAAGGCAGAAAAATTAAAGAAATAAAATATAAATAATATAAGTGATCAATTTGGGAAATATTCATCAACAAAATGACCACATCAGTTAGCATTTCATGTAGTCCAGGATTTCCTCATAGGATTATGATAAAGAAGATCAAGAGCCTTCTTCTCTTTGTCCAAAGACAGAGAGAGAGGTGCTCTTCTTTGGAGTCCAGAATAGTCAAACAGACACCTGAGTCCATTTTGTAGGTAGAAATACTCTGCTTCAAAGCACATGGCGTGGAGCAATCAATCCCAAGCAAAGGTCAAAGAGTCTTCTAACAGATGTTGGCAGATATGAAGACATATAGCAAACATGGAGCATTTTACATTTTATAGAAGTAACAGTCATTTATCAGAAGTCTCTAGTAAAACCACTATGGCATTCTCTCACCTGGAAATATGAAGAGAGGAGAAAGGTGCCAGGGAAGAACAATTTTTTTTTTTTTTTAACGAAATGGATGCTGCATACATTCAAGCCTTAAGGCTCAACTCAGTCAAGAGCTCCCAACGGAATATGAAACAGAAAGCTGGAGCTTCTCCAACTGCATCAGAAAAAGACAGAGGACTCACAGGAGAGAAGAGAAGGGGAAGGGGAGGAGAGTTTAGGGGACAATTTAAACCTGCAATGAGTCTCTTGGGATCCTTGAGAAAAATCTGGAAACTATGTAAAAATAATTTGCAGATCATCCTGGAGATCATCAGATACTATGTGAGGGAGCTGTGAGGGAGCAGAAACAGGATCTGATTTCAGAAGCTGCTATTTAAGATGAACTAATGTTCATCAAGGGTTCTTCCTGGACACACAGATGACCATGAGATCTGAATTTTAAAGGAGACAACTCATTCTTCCGTGACAAGTTTGGGCATTAAAGATGACAATCCTGCTTCTTTCTTTTTCTACAATAGGTCAAAGAGCTGAAGTGATACAAGCAGTACTGAGAATGTCTCACTGAATGAATGGTAACATTGGAAAAAAAAAATCACTTCTAACATTTGTGCTTCCCAACAATCTCTTACTACTTCTGTCTCGTCTTCTCCTTCCAGCACTAGAGAGTTTCTGGAAAAGGCAGAACTGGTCGCTGCTACCCTTGATTTTACAACAGAGTCACAAGGCCTCCTCCACACTGCAGTGCTGTTCCGATTTTCTGTTTTCCTGGTATTGCTTCTCCCCATTTTGCTCACAACCCCCTGGCTACCTGGCCTCATCTCAGCACTCTGGGACCAGCAGTTTCTACCTGCAATATTATCCTCCCTTCCTTTTAAAGTCGAGTTCAATACCACCTCATTGCTGGTACTTTCCCTGACTTACTTGGGCAGACTTCATTACTTCTGGTGCAATGGCCCTGTAGTCAACCACAGTACCATTGCATTTATATTTATAATTATATTGTGATTGCATATATATATATATATATATATATATATATATATATATATATCAGTTCAGTTCAGTTCAGTTGCTCAGCCATGTCTGACTCTTTGTGACCCCATGGACTACAGTATACCAGGTTTCCCTGCCCATAACCAATTCCCAGAGCTTGCTCAAACTTATGTCCATCGAGTCAGTGATGCAATCCAACCATCTTATCCTCTGTCATCCCCTTCTCCTCCTGCCTTCAATTCTTCTCAGCATTTGGGTATTTTCCAATGAGTTAGTTCTTTGCATCAGGTGGTCGAAGTCTTGGAGCTTCAGCTTCAGTATCAGTCCTTCCAATGAGTATCCAGGACTGGTTTCCTTTAGGTTTGACTGGTTGGATCTCCTTGCAGTCCAAGTGACTCTCAAGAGTCTTCTCCAACACCACATTGATGACCAACCAAACTGATCACACGGACCCCACAGCCTTGTCTAACTCAATGAAACCATGAGCCATACTGCGTAGGGCCACCCAAGATGAACAGGTCATGGTGGAGAGTTCTGACAAAATCGGAGAAGGGAATGGCAAACAACTCCAGTATTATTGCCTTGAGAGCCCCATGAACTGTATGAAAAGGCAATATATATATATATTTTTTCCTTTCACTAATTAGAGTTTCTCAAAGGTGGAAAGCATATCTTTCATAATCCATATTTAGCTAGCTAACTATCATCTATATTGTACCCAGTATATTCTACAGAGGGCTTTCCAAGTGGCACTGGTGGTAAAGAACCTGCCTGACAATTCAGGAAACATAAGAGACACGGATTTGATCCCTGGGTTGGAAAGATCCCTTGGAGGGAGGCAAGGCAATCCACTCGAGTATTCTTGCCTGGAGAATCCCCATTGACAGAGAAACCTGGTGGGCTACAGTCCATAAGGTCACAAACAGTAGGACAAGTTCAAACAACTTACCCTGCATGCATGCATATTCCACAGATCCTGACACCAGCAAGGTGCTTCATAAAAAGTCTGCAGAAGTTATTGAATGCATGAGGAATCGAGATTTTTCATGTCAAAGAATTAGAAAGATACTAGAGGCATTCTGCATCTTGACTGTAAATCTTAGTCAATATAAAACGGTCTCATTCTGTTCTTCTGTTCTTAGTTCCAATTCAAGAGAAATTTGTCTTTGTGTCTGTCCAAGTCATCCTTATGCCTGAAAGATCCTTTGTTTCCACTACAACCACAGGCAACAGGCAAATATTTCCAATGGGCTCTTTAGAGAGGGGGCAAATAAGCCCAACCCTGAAGGACAGAACAAAATAATAGAGTGGGAAAAGATAGAATTGAACCAAATACAAAGAAAACGGCCATTGTGAGCATTTTCTATTAACCCTTTAAAAGGGTGGATTATCCATTCTGGGCACAAACGGATCAATCAGGGAAATTATAGAGGCAGGAGATGTGAGAGCAGCTGTGTGGTTTGCCTAATGTTTCTGGATTCCCAACATTTCTCAGTTTTGTAGGATAGAGGATGAGGACCAGGAATTATGTGAGGCTGTGTGGAGAATACAAATATCTTGCACACCAAGGAAAAAGAGACCTTAAAGTTTCAGAACACAGCTAGTGAAGCGGCTTCCTCTGGGTTGGTGCAAGGATTTTACCTTTCACAGTTTTAGGCTTTCAAAATTGGGAACCTTCTGACCCTTCTTCAAAAAAACATGATAATTAGCTGCTCTTTGTTCTTAGATGACAGAATTGGAGGGGAAAAAACCAAATATACATTATACATATACATACACTATTGAAAATAGATGCAAACATTTAAGGAGAGATCAAACACCACAAGTCAACACCAAGGAGAACATTACCTATGGTAAAAGTTTAAAAAATTTCCCACCTGAGATTATATGAGCTCACTTCTGTCTAGCACAATGCTTGATGGATATCTGGTTTTCAGCAAATGTTAATTTGGTTTATGGAGTTTAAACAGGATTTTGTATAAAAGGTAGATCTTTTATGGTTCAATTCATATCTGGAGATTTTAGACCCTTTGGTTTGCTTTTCAACCTTTTGTTTTAACAGACCTAGAATATATTTGGTAAGATAATTTCTAATTAAAAAAAATAAAGTAATTGGTTAAATTCAAGGCGGATGAAGAGAGTTAGGCAGAGTAGGATTCCCACGAAAGAGCTGGAGTGTGATCCAGCAGTGTGATCATATCAAAAAGGCCCTTCCAGATCACTTTTGGCTTGCTTTAAAAGCAATAGCAGGCAAATTTAAAAGAACAGAGAGATAGAGAAAGAAAGTTGTTGCCCTACCTTAACAGACCATTGGTAAGTTGCATATGATACATAGCTGAATTCTGATCTAAATGCTTATTTAGTCATCTAGTCACTGAGCAATTTCTGAGCACCTATCATACACCAGGAACTACAGCTATAGGCACATGAGAGATGTCAGCAAATCAAACAGTTCCTGCCCGTGGAGAGTTTACATTCTAGGGCAAAGATCATGATTTCCAGAGTGGCAAGTCTTTGTGATGTGCAGAACGTGAAAAGTACTCTTTAAAAAATTATGCTGCAGTTTCTTTTCAATTACCAATCTACCTATCTTCCTGAAGGCCAGACTTCAGAAAGGTCAGAAGTCATGTGAAACGTGCACCACATTAAGGTTGAAATAGTTTTAAAGATTTTCAAACATGATAGCAACCTCTTGTTCCAAAGGATGAAATTTTCTAGCTAAAGTTAAGTTTCTGTCAAATTCCAACCATTCTTTAAGGTGGGAGGGTCAATGATAATTTACACATATTTTTATATTGATGAAATAGTTTGTCATGGGAGGATTTTCCTTAATCTTATTAGCTGCAAAGCACGGGACAATTACAAGTCAACTCTTCTCATGGACAGATGAAAATGTCATGAACAATTATTTATGGCAAATACGATAGGGACTTGTCCAAGGATCAGAAAAATAAAAACATCACAGTATAGCAACACAGAGGAATCGTCTGTTGCACTGTTGCTTTTCTGAGATATTTGGCTAGAAGATATGGGTTTTATAATACAAAAGGTTTGCATTCATCAGTTAGTAGAACAAATACAGAAAAGCAGCCTTTAAATATTTGATGCTTCTTCTTGATACCTGTCACTGAAAAACAAGGTCAAGAACAAGGTCAAGGTCAAGAACTCTTGAAAATTTTAATGGCTCCTATGCCATCACACAGGGCTGAATTTGTGCAAACCGAAGAAGTGTACATAGGATTCAGAATGAATCCTTAGAGTAAAGCTTTGAAAATATGAGAAATGACTACTATTGATTAAGGGTCTATTAAGTAGCAGTAGTGGGCTTGGAACTCTGTACCAGTTACTTGGCTATACTCACCACAGACTTCTGAGATGGATATTAGAATGTTCATTTTATAGATCAGGAACTCAAGATTATGTGGGCACCAAGGCATGATTTGAACTTCAGTCTAACTCCAAACGTCATGCATTCTCCACAGTGCAACAGGGCCTCTTCCAATAAGAACTGGAATGGATGACAAGGTAAAAAACTTACCTTTTCTGAGAGCTTCTTTACTAATACTTCCTATTTTTGAACTAAGACCAAAAACTGGTTGTCCACCTAAGAGCATCTATAAACTGCAAGAATCTAGAAAGCCTATCAGGTATTTTCAGTATGCTTTATAGAATAAGATTTTTTTTTCTTTTTCATTAACATAGGTAATGAAATAGAATATTCATTTCAATATATTGTTTCAAAATATTCTGGGCATCAAATCATAAACAAGAGTCAAAGAATATGAAACTTCATATGAATATCTAATGAAGGGTGTTTTAGGTAAGTGAATTCATTTGAGATCCACAGAAAGATAAAAGGCTTTGAAAGGGTACTTAAAATCAGGGGAAGGTAGGAGAGAGTTTGGCCAAAAAAAAACCCAAAATAATAATAATAATAAGGAAAAGCATGCCTTTCTGGAATGCATGATTCTGTACTTGATGGCTTAGGTTTCTACTGTACATTTCATTTAAAGCAAACTGTATTTTCTAACATAAAACCTCAGCAGGCATGCACTTGGCTAACAAGTGGAAAATTCTGTCCCAGTTTTCCATAATACATTCATGAAGGGATTTGAAGCAACCAACAGTTACTGCAGAAGGAAAATGAAAAAATGTTGTTCCCTGGCATTTTTTAAACAAACACAAAAGTTCAAGCTCTGCAGCTATTAGGCTGTTTGGAGGCAACATAAACACTGGCTTATTTCTAACCCACTATAATCCCTGAACCAAACCCAGCTTTCATTTTCTGTTTTAATTTTTCCTGCAATCTCCCAGAATGGAGGAGTTCGTGAGGCAGGTCACCAGTTATGGGGCTGAGTTGGAGTCCTACAGTAACAACATCAGAGCCAAGGTCTTCAGTTCCTCTGTCCTGGTTGAGAGATCTTACATAATAAGTACCTTCTTCGCTACTCTGCTTATTCTACCGAGAAGCCCTTCTCTTTGCCGGGAAAAGTGTCATTTCTTCTCATGTTCTTTTTCTTTAGAAAAGGAAAGAGCATATTCAGGGAGGATGTGGTTGACATGTTTGTCTTTTGTATGAGCAGGAAGAAGGAAATACTTTTCAAGACATGGTTCAATTTATGCAGAATCTCCTGGGATGCTATACTTGTCATGTGATCATTGCACTTAAGAAATCTTAAGCAAACAAGGTCCACCCACCTCCTGCCTCTCAACAGGCTGCTGACAAACCGCTACATAACAAGACAGCGGAAGAGCTACTTTTATAGTTCTGGGGATAAAGTTTCACCAACTTCTGTGGCTCTTCCAGTCAAGAGGTTTACCTGGTTTTGTCTGAAATCCTTTTGTCATCATCAAATAGCTCATTAAAGATTCCCCTCTCAATAGCAAACGAGAACAGCTGGCCCCCATTGCCTGAGTAATCTCCCCTCTGGTGATTTTTCAATACCGTTTTTTAGCACAATGGATCTGATGCTATAGAGGCAATTTCCTAAATGGACACAGGAGCCCCTAAGAGGATGATCTATGGGCAAAGGTTACTCCACTGAGTCTGTTTACATAACTATATCCAAGCCCAATAATGACAGGTGAATGGTGCCGACTCCCAGCTAAATATAAGGCTAGAGGTCTCACCTCCCATCTATAGTCCCACACCAGTAGTGATGTGCACACAATCCATGATCAGCACCAACAAGGGCTACCAGCCCTGATGACACCAAGGCTCATTTACATAGAGATGAGTGTTGGTGTGATGAGTAGGGGAAGAAGACAGAGTTAACCAGTAAGATCTATAAGCAAACTTCACTGACGGGAGGGTAATTTTTTTTTTTTTTAATGTTTTGGATTTTCCTTGTGGGTGCTTAATACCTACTAAGTCATGAAAATGGATCCTTATCTACAGTGCAGTTGTGATTTGCACTTCACTTGCAGAGTTATACAGATGAAAGTGGCCCCACGTGGTCCATGCAAGATATTTTTTTTTAATACAACTTAATTAGTTAAAATTTAAGGTTCACTTTCTGCTAAAATTCCTTTAGAGGGACTTTGAATAAGACACTGAATATTTGGTCTGGACCTTGATTTTCCCCTTTGAAATACAAAGAGGTTGACATAGATGATCTCGAAGGTCCCTTTTAACTCTAACATTTTGTGATTCTAATTAACTATACAGATGGAGACTGATAAAATTTGGGATCTGGAAGAAATTCTGAAGTGGATTATATAGAATTGTTCTTCTGACAATCATGGAGCTATTTTTTAAAGAGTTTATTTATTGAATGTTGACTCGATACCAGGAATCACAAATCATCTTCATATAATGCCTCCTATGCATCTCAGAAAAGTTCTGTGACTTATGCAGTTACGGTCTTGATTTAAGGAAACCAAGGCTCAGGAGGACTGACTAAATTGCTTAAGAATACACACACAGAAAAAAGTGGGACAGAAACTTGCACCCAGCTCTCTTTGGCTCCAAAAATCTCTGCTCTTAACCATGACAGAGCTGCTTTTGCCATGGCCTCTCCAAAATCCGTAGGCCAAGTCTGAGCTTGCTCTCACTCACTTCTTAGCCACTCTGTAATCTTCCTGCTTTTCCTCAGCTCGATTTCTTTTATCTCAGAGAAGTTAGCTTTTTATAAGCGAGATAGAAGAGTCTCATTTCCTCTCTGTGTTTGCATTCAAACGTCTGTGCAGGCAGGATGGGACAGCTGACCATTCTGCCAGTCTTGAGTCCTAATGCAATAAGATTTTTCTTTAGAATTTTACCCAGAGTTATGTGATATTCCAAATTTCCATTTCCTAGCAGAAGCCTGGTAGTGTTAAGCAAACTCCAGAAGTGTAGGTCATTCTCCTACACTGTGGGCTGACCAGCAAGGGTCCCTCTCGTGGACCCTTGCCTCTCTTTCTTCCCTCCTTTTGTTCCTCTGCCTACTTGCACTAATTACATTGCAATTAGTGCAATTGAATCCTTAATGAGCCAGTTTAGTCCAGCCCACATAGCTATTTTGCTCCTAATAAATCAATTCATTCAGCTCACATTGAAGAGATTGTACTGTTTACAACATCACAGAGAGTATCTACACATTTGTCTAAGAAATAAGATGATCAGGAGTATTTTTAGAATAACATCTCATCTTTTTCTTTGTGGAGTAGGGGCTGGTGGTGCTACTGCTATTGCTAGGATATCCTTGTCTTAACCAGGGGCTTGAGAAGATGGCTTAATAGTCATTTACAATATTTGTTTCGTGGAGGTGGAATGAAGCAGACAGAAGTCCATAACACTCTTTATATTGGATGCAAGGGGCTTGAGTAAGGATGGAGCCACCCTTCTGTGGCGACACTTCCCAGTGCTCTGCCTTCCATCATCCCATTGAGAACATAATATTGAAAGTTTATCTTCAAATGACTTTTAGTTGGTAAGAATTATCACTACCTAGATTAGATTGCTTCAACCATGCTCAGTTCAGTTCAGTCGCTCAGTCGTGTCTGACTCTTTGTGACCCCATGAACCGCAGCACGCCAGGCCTCCCTGTTCATCACCAACTCCCGGAATTCACCCAAACTCATGTCCATCGAGTCGGTGATGCCATCCAGCCATCTCATCCTCTGTCATCCCCTTCTCTTCCTGCCTCTAATCCCTCCCAGCATCAGAGTCTTTTCCAATGAGTCAGCTCTTCGCATGAGGTGGCCAAAATACTGGAGTTTCAGCTTTAGCATCAGTCCTTCCAAAGAACAGCCAGGACCAACCATGCTAGCAAGATTATTAAATTAAAATTTGAAACTAAGGTCCCCAATATTCCCACAGCTCTACTCTAAAATGGAGAGGTTTTAAGAACCACACATATAAATTGGATTTAAGGAATTTCCTTAATAAGTAGCATGGATGAGTCCATAATATGGTATGATAGTTCATATAAACCACTAGTGAAATACCTAAAGTGAGAAGCTCATGCTCATGTTTCTCTACATTTTCCCCATAATTTGGCTTAGTCCTGGGAGCCAGTATTCTGCTGTTTGACTATTATTAGAATGTTGTTTTAAGTGAAATAGTGCCAAACTTAAGCCTTTTCAAGGGAAAGTCAAAATAGCAAGTGAATAAGAAACTGACAAACAAGAAGTCGTAGGAAGATATTAACGTATTTATTTATAAAAGGCAGGGAGTCCTACCCTGAGAAAGGTCAAATCACATTGGATAATGTTAAGTACTTACCTTGTTCCTGTGGAAGAGAGATCACATTTACTCAACAGGACTCTAGAGAAAGAACTAGTGTCTGTGCCTGAGACAAGAGACAGCCAGACCACAGTTACAGAGAACGAAACATGTGCTAATACAGCTCTGATGAGATGAGAGACATTAAGTTCCTCATCGCTAGGGAATTCATAAGCAGAGACTGAGTGTCCAGGCTACCAGGGAGGCTATAGAGCTAGATTTGGGAGAAGAGAGTAGGAAGTAACTCATATTTAAACTTTTACTTCTATTTGTTGTTGGTCAGTTGCTAGGTCCTCTCTCTGACTCTTTATGACCCCATAGACTGCAGCACACCAGGATTTCCTGTCCATCACTATCTCCAGAGTTTGCTCAAATTCATGTCCACTGAGTTGGTGATGCCATCCAACCATGTCATCCTCTGTCACACCCTTCTCCTGCCCTCAATCTTTCCCAGCATCATGCTCTTTTCCAATGAGTCAGCTCTTCCCATCAAGTGGCCAAAGTATTGGAGCTTCGGCTTCAGCATCAGTCCTTCCAATGAATATTCAGGGTTGATTTCCTTTAGCATGGACTGGTTTGATCTCCTTGCTGTCTAAGGGACTCTCAAGAGTCTTCTCCAGCACCACAGTTTGAAAGTATCAATTCTTCAGCCCTCAGCCTTCTTTATAGTCCAACTCTCACATCTGTACATGACTACTTAAAAAACCATAGCTTTGACTCTATGGACCTTTGTTGGTGAAGTAATGTCTCTGCTTTTTAATATACTGTCTAGGTTTGTCATAGCTTTTCTTCCGAGAAAGAAATGTCTTTTAATTTCATGGTTCCAGTCACCATCTGAACAATTATCTAGTTGTTGTCCTCACTGGAAATATGATCTATTATATTTTTATTTCCTTGAAAAACAGTTTTTGAACTTAATAGAGAGAGAGAGAGAGAAATCTGAGGATGGCTCAATGCCAAGTTTAGGTTTGACGGCAAGGAAAACATATTCTCCATGTTGGTTTCTCAATCACAGCAGTATAATTCCTTTCACTCTGCAAAAGGGCCTGAAAATTAAGGCCTCTACATCTTAACATAGTATCAAATATTAGACTACTAGTTATTTTCTAGAAACACATCAGCAAGTTTGCATTCAGAATGCCAAATTGAGTCAGGCAATAGATTTGAGCTTCCTGGGTGGCTCTGTGATAAAGAATCTGCCTGCCAATGTGGGAGATGAAGGTTCAATTCTTGGGTCAGAAAGATCCCCTGGAGAAGGAAATAGCAACCCACTCCAGTAATCGTGCCTGGGAAATCCCGTGGACTGAGGAGCCAGAAGGGCTATGGTCCATTGGGGTTGCAAAAGAGATAGACATGAGTTAGCAACTAAAGAACAATTTGGGGTAATTTGTCTGAAATGTAATTCCTGTAGGAGTACAATGGAATAGCTATTTTTTAATAACTTTTCCAGCTGTTTCAAAAATCAGTGTAATCCTCTATTAGATCGAAAACCTATGTGAAATTTCTTCGAGATGTAACATTTAAGGTACAAATTAATCTGAAAAAAAAAAAACCATACCTAACATTATGCATTCAGAACAACAAGAAGCTTTGTTCCTTTTGAAACTAGTCATGATTTTATTTTGCCTTCCTTTAGTTTTTAATAATGATCCTTCTTGTCTAAAAAGCAAATTAAGTTGTCTCAGTGTTCAGCTCTTTGTTCACACAAATAAATAAAATCGCTTTGTGAATTCCATTGTTAACATAAAAATCTAATTTTGAATTCTTAGTTACATCCAATATCCTACCACAGATATCATCACAACTATCAATTAATTGTATTCCTTTTATATGTTGGTTGACATGGAGATAAACAATTTACAGATGATCGAAAGGATATTTTGTAATCTTGGAAATATTAAGGTTTCCCAGGCAGCTAAATTCTGTTAGAATCTGTACATAGTCTTTGTACTGTAACCAGAGAGACATGATTGCAACCTAAATGTCTTTCTTTTCAGGTGGAGAAAATTTTCATCTCTTGGAGATAATGTGTATTAGTTCCCATGTGCTGAGTTGGGCTGCAGTAACAAATGACACCATGTGTCATTAAAAACAGCAAATGCTTACTGCCTGTTATCATTGCATATGTGTGTACTGGTCCAATTCAAGACCCCTCCGCTCCTTTTCTTCCTTAGTGAATGACCCACGTTGATTGAACAGCCCCAATCTGGGATTGCTCAGCTCATGGCAGATGGAAAAACAAAGTCACGTCATCACTTCTGCTCACATTTAATGGGCCAAATCAAGTCACAAGTATGATGTATGTCAAGAGAATAGAAGCTTATAGGAAGGAGCTGTGTAGGTTCTTAGCTACTGAATGCAGAGCTAGTAGTGTGAAAAGGATACATAAAATGAACCCAAAGTCATTATGATCAGATGTGTCCTGGAAACATTTTACCTAATCTGCCTTTCTCCTTCTCAACTATTTGACTGATGCGATCAGTTGAGGGATTTTGACCAAGTCACCAATATTTCATCATTTGTTATTATGTCCTTAGGTTTTGATAACCGCAGGTTACTTGCCCATAAAGTGGCAGTGCAGTAAATTTTCATTGTGAATAACCAGGGAATATGGTATTTTGTGTAAAGTTTTATTTTTCTTTTTTCTAAAGTAAGAGAATATAGTACTTTATTCATGTATTATTCAGAATACATGAGGAAGCCTCCTTATGTATTTTTCTCATTAACATGTCACAATAAATGAATATTAATTCATGCTATGATAAATTATAATAGAGTGTTTGAGCAGCTATAAGATTCCTCCTCAGTTCAGTTCAGTTGCTCAGTCATGTCCGACTCTTTGCGACCCCATGATTCGCAGCACGCCAGGCTTCCCTGTCCATCACCATCTCCTGGAGTTCACTCAGACTCACATCCATTGAGTTGGTGATGCCATCCAGCCATCTCACCCTCTGTCGTCCCCTTTTCCTCCTGCCTCCAATCCCTCCCAGCATCAGAGTCTTTTCCAATGAGTCAGCTCTTCACATGAGGTGCCCAAAGTATTGGAGTTTCAGCTTTAACATCATTCCTTCCAAAGAACACCCAGGGCTGATCTCCTTTAGGATGGACTGGTTGGATCTCCTTGCAGTCCAAGGGACTCCTCACGCTACACAAATACCTAGAAAGTTGCTGGGGAGTAATATGATTATCACAAGCCACACCACGGAAATAGTATAATCTGTTGCCCTCTATAAAATGCTATCCAATTTTTTTTTTAAAGCTTAGCAGGTTGAAACAAATCCTTTTAAAGTCAATTTATTAGATTTTTAAAAATCCCACCCCTTCCTCCTTGTCTTCCTCACCTAGAGACCTTTAAGAAGCAGGTATAAGGAGATACCTCATTGTAGTTTTGATTCATGTTCCTCTAATAATTAGTGATGTTGGGACATCTTTTCATGTGTCTCTTGGCCATCTGTATGTCTCCTTTGGATAAATGTCTTTTTAGGTCTTCCACTTTTAATTAGGTCTTTTTATTTCTTTTTTTTTTTATGTTGAGCTGCATGAGATGTTTGTATATTTTGGAAATTAATCCTTTGTCTGTTGCTTCATTTGCAATTATTTTCACACTAGGAGCTCAACTAGATGCTCTGTGATGACCTGAGGGGTAGGATGGGGGGGAGGGTGGTGAGAAAGAGATCCATGAGTACCAGGATATAGCTGATTCACTTTATTGTACAGCAGAAACTAAAACAACATTGTGCAGCAAATTGTATTCCAATAAAAGCATAAAAGAAAAAAGCTGAAAAAGAAGCTGGTATAAAGATCAGCAGGCAACTAACTGCAATTTAGGCCTTTCTTGGAGAGAAGTTTATTGGAATTAGCTAAAATAGCTGTCTTCTGAAGATCATTGATAAGATCACTGCTCCAATATTTGGGGTTAGTTACCTTGATGTAACAGAGTAGCCTGGTGGTCTACAATCTGGAGGGTTGCAAAGAATTGGACGTGACTGAGCAAGCACATGTACACACACATCCTGATGAACATTGTACACTTTTGAAATTTAAATTATTACTAGACAGATAGAAACATGGAAGCAGGAAAGAAGGGAGAGAAAGGAAGAGTGCCCAAGAGCATGACATCAGAGAAAAATATTATTTTACCTGGTGGTGTAGATTTATCAAAGCGTGTGGGAGATTGTAGAGATGCTAGCACTGATATGAAATTGATTTTCTTCTTCACCAGAAAGTACCACTGGTTGACTGTCACTTTAACAAAACCATTTCCCACTAGAATCCCTCAACTGAGAAGGGTCTCTTCCCTCACCTTCGGTCATTGCACTAACCTAATTACACTGGTGCTCTATATATCTAGGCACATGTGCTACCTGGAGCTTAAGGTAATTGCTTAAGAGGTTGCTTAGATTGTACTCTGGATTAATATTAATCTAAGCGGAGAAGGCAATGCAGTCCACTCCAGTACTCTTGCCTGGAAAATCCCATGGATGGAGGACCTTGGTAGGCTGCGGTCCATGGGGTCGCTAAGAGTCAGACAGGACTGAGCGATTTCACTTTCTTTTTTCACTTTCATGCATTGGAGAAGGCAATGGCAACCCACTCCAGCGCTCTTGCCTGGAGAGTCCCAGGGACGGCAGAGCCTGGTGGGCTGCTGTCTATGGGTTCGCACAGAGTTGGACACGACTGAAGCGACTTAGCAGAGGCAAGCAATTTAAGAGGCTGCTTAGATTGTACTCTGTTTTAATATTCTCTGCCTGGATGCCCAGAACAGACAGATATCTTGTTCTCTTTGAAACTATGGGTCCAAATGTTTTTCACCCCTCAGAATCCAGAACATTCATGTATTTTTTTTTTTCAAATTCCAAGGCACCCTTTTCATTTTCTGCTATCTCTTTGCATATTACATTAACAAAACATACTCATTTGAATTAAAGCATAATAACATGAAAACTAAGAAATGGCTCCATATGAAAAAGGAACATAATACATTCAAGGACTCATCACTGAATTACAATTTCACAATTAGAACTGTAATTTGTGATTTCTTTCCATATCCATGAAATACCCACAGGGATGAAGAGAACAGAGAAAATACATCTAGTACATCATCATTAATTTCCACCCCCCCACCCCCCCCTTCAGCATTCAGGGGAATACTTGTAACTTCTCCTTTTCTGAAAGACCTCCCATATTCTCCCTCTTGAAAGTGAAAGTGTTACTTGCTCAGTCGTATCTGACTCTTTCGACTCTTTGTGACCTTATGGTCTGTAGCCCACCAGGCTCCTTTGTCCGTGGGATTTCCCAGGCAAGAATACTGGAGTGGGTTGCTGTAGGGAGACAGCAAATTAGCCAAGATAGTGTGGTCAGCCTCTCTCACCCCGTGTAACAGCTGAGATCACGCCTAGCACTGTGCACGTGCCCCAGGAGGCGCCCGCTCAGCCTCAGGTTACTTTGCGCGGTGCACCTGTATGAGCTGCACCGCGACAGCCCTGGCTGCTGCGGCATCAGGGCTACCCTGGAGCAACATCGTCGTGTTATTATATGAGGCTCTGTTCTGGCTCCATTATGGTTATGTTGTGGCTGCTGCTATGGCTGCTGCCTGAGCCAGGAGAGAGGCCCTGTGATGGCTGCCTTGCCAACTAGGAGAGAAAAAATGCATCTGCAGCTCCAATGGCTCCTTGCCTCTTCTTCCAGCCTCTTAGCTCGAGCCTTGCCTACCCTGGGTTCAAGGAACGGTGCAGACAGTGTGAACAGCAATACAATTGGTGTCATGAACAAGATCAGTGATACAGTCGCCACTCCTATCTCCAGGGGATCTTCCCAACCCAGGGACTGAACCCAGGACTTCCACATTGCAGGAGGATTCTTTACTGTCTGAGCCACCAGGGAAGCCTATTTTGACTCCTAACTGCTCACAATTTTAAGTCTGGCACCATCTTGATCAGTTAATGTCCAGGCTAACAATTAATCTTTTTATGGTATGGACATATTCCATACAAAATTTTTAGACAAAATTTTTTACTTTTCTCCTTGAATGCACAAATAATCATTCTTCTTAATTATTTCATCTGTCATGTCAATAATAGTTTTCAATGATAAGAGAAACAACTAATTCTTCAGTCTCTTAAAAATAAAGTAGGAGCACAACACCTGTAAGAGATGTTTTCTGCTATTATAGCAACACTGACAACAACACAACCATCACCAACACTGCCTGAAGTATGATTTAAGTTGACCCTTTCTGTTTGCCATTCCTGCTTTAAAGGAAAGTTTCAGGAGTTGTTTTTTTTCTTTTTTTTTCCTTAGTAAAATTTATGACTTTAGTGTAAGAAAATATGTAGCTGTCAAAGGAAACTGTTCATATTTTTAAAAGTAATTTTGTGTGGAAAACACTGATTCTGTACTATGTGAATGATAATTTATGTTTGCTTTAATAAGGGTTAGAGAGAAAATATTGCCTTTGCCAAAGCAATATTCGGAGATTTCAAATAAAACATTCCTACAGAAATAAAGAGTCAGACTTCTGGATTTTCTTATCCCTATGCTGTGGTTTAATATGTACAATAAAATCAGCATTTATCTAAAAATGAAGTGGGAACTGGGGGACTTTAGCTCTCTGAGTATAAGATTTTTATTATATCCCTTTTCCTGAAATATCATGGACTGAAATAGTAAGTTTAGGATTGTTGCATTCATTGACTAATAATGGTGTACATATTAAATCCCTCTCATCTTTTTTCTTTAAAAAAAAAAATTCCACTGTTAGAATACACCTATTTTAAGTGGTGGTGACTTTTTTGAACATGGAAAATATATTGTTTGAATTGTAAAATTAGAGCTTCTTAATGATAGAATAAGGATAGTCATGTTATTCTTTCCTACAGACCTCCTCAGATTGTATAGCAGGACACAGGCAACTTTGTTTGTTTGTTTTGTTATAGGAGGTAGCCACAAATAATTAGACAAAAATCCCATGGACGGAGGAGCCTGGTAGGCTGCAGCCCATGAGGTTGCTAAGAGTCAGACACGACTGAACGACTTCACTTTCACTTTTCACTTTCATGCATTGGAGAAGGAAATGGCAACCCACTCCAGTGTTCTTGCCTGGAGAATCTCAGGGACGGGGGAGCCTGGTGGGCTGCCGTCTATGGGGTCGCACAGAGTCGGACACGTCTGAAGCAACTTACCAGCAGCAGCAGCAGCAGCAAGCTACTGTTAATAACGCTGTTATCAGCTTCATGTCTAGTGACCCAATTTGAGGCACACCTTGAATGTAAAGTGGATAGAACTTGCTAGTGAATTTGGACATAGGTTTTGAGAGAAAACAGAGTCAAGGATGACTCCAAACTTACCTGCAGGTCTAGGTGAATGAACATGTGAAGGAGGAGGATCTGGGGTTGTGGGATGTACAGAATTCTGGTTTGTATCTTCTGAGTTTACGATGTTGAGTGACTAGTTGGGTATACAAGTTGGGAATTCAAAAGAGAGACTAGAGGCAGAGCTTTTTCAGAAGCTTTACTTCGAATGATGAGATCGGATGGAGTCTTACAAGGGAGAGAATGTAACAGTGAAGATAGGATGTCTGAGGACTGAAGGGAGGAGAAATCAACCGATGGGCAAATGCATCCTGTAAGGTAGGACAGAGAGGAGAGGGAGAAGGCCAACATTTCTTCCAAGAAGTTTTACCATAAGGCGCATCAAAGAGGTGGGTAGAAGCTAGAAAACCTGGTGTCATCAGAGAAGCTACTTTTTAAAATGAGAAGCATTATATCCTGTCTGTCTACTAATGGGAATCATCCAATGGAAGCGAAGAAGGTAAAGACGAAAGCAGGAGCAAGAGCAAAGGTTTTGCATTCCCAGGTGGCACTAGTGGTAAAGAACCTGCCTGCTGATACATATAGACATAAGAGACACAGGTTAGGTCCCTGGTCTGGAGATCCCCCAAAAGAGGGCAAGGCAATCCACTTCAGTATTCTTGTCTGGAGAATCCCATGGACAGAGGAGCCTGCTGGGCTACAGTCCATGGGGTCTCAAAGGGTCGGGCATGACTCAAGTGACTTAGCATGCATGCAGTAATACAGTGTACAAGTGAAGGGGTTGCTCTCAGAGGGAGCAGAAACACCTGGTTCGTTGTGATAGGGGCAGAGTCTATGGTGACAGATGGAGAGAGAATGCTTCTTAAGGTGGGAAGTATTCACATAGGCTTCTGGTTGCTTCCAACTTCTGGATAAAATATCATACACATTTTATCAGTTGAGAGTGAGGGCTGGAGAAGAGGTGTTTGAGAAACACATGCAGAAGAGTCATGGAAAGCAAACTGACTAGAAAAGTCAAGTAACATTTCTGGGCAATATTTCAGATTGTGGATATAGTTTTGAAGCACGATCAGTCACCACAGTTGTGGATACTTTTTAAGCCACTTTCTACAATGAGGATGTGCTTGTAACTAAGGCTGATGTTTTCTTATGTGAATTGATGGGTGGAAGAATGGCAAAGTTGTTGAGGAATTGTCAAAGGAAAGGTCATAGTGAAGGACTGTCATTGACCATATGGAACTGAAGCTTGGCAAGAAAGGATGGAAGTCATCATGCGTGGTACTATGGATAAACATTCCTTAAATGGAAATCCTAAGTGTTCTCTCCAAACCTGATCCTTGTGTTTTATTCTCTCTTCAGTGATGGATCATCTAGTTCTCAGGGCCAAGAATCTGGAAATCATCCTAAATCTCTGTTGCTTTTAAATCCTCGATCTAATTCTATGAAGTTGCTCGCTTATTTTTCAAGTCTATTTCCTTTTCTTCTTCACTTGATTTTCCCATGATTATTTGCCTATATACTATGCTCATGTATATCCACGTCATTTACCTGAATATTGCAAGAAATTCAAAACTAGTACTTTTATTCCCTTCCAGCCTTTCACCTCACTGATACATGATCTGCAGTTACCAGAATGACTTATCAAATCATACTACCTCTCTACTTAAAAAATATTCATTTTTTTCCCAAATATCCTGCAGAGTAGGTCCCAACCATTAATCTTTTTAAAAACTGTTTTGTTTTTTTTTTTAATGTGGCCCATTTTTAAAAGTCTTTATTGCATTTGTTATGTTGTTGCTTCTGTTACTTATGTTCTGCTTTTTTTGGCTATGAGGTATGTGGGGTATTTGTTCCCTGACCAGGGATTGAGCACACACCCTGTGCATTGGAAGTAGTCTTAACCACAGACCACCAGGGAAGTCCCTCAAACATTTCAATGAAAGAAGAATAATAGTAGTTAATGGGTCTTCGAAAGCTACATGTGCAAAACACTGAGCTCAGCACAAGTGATCCTGGTACAGCCTCAGACATGATTGAATATTCTGTAGAGCCACTGTTATAGATAAAGAAAGTGTCCAACTCAATCATGTCCAACTCTTTGCGACCCCGTGGACTGTAGCTCACCAGGCTCCTCTGTCCATGGGATTCTCTGGGGAAGAATACTGGAGTGGGTTGCCATTTCCTTCTCCAGGGGATCTTCCTGACCCAAGGATCGAACTCAGGTCTCCCACATTGCAGGCAGACACTTTAACCTCTGAGCCATCAGGAGGATTTTTATAGATAAAGAAATAGAAGGACAAAACCACCAAGCAATGTGAATGCGGCAACATTTGAATGAGGAAGAACCTGAGTTTGGATATAGGTTTGACTGATTCCAGAATGTGCTGTCAGGACTATAAGACATTATTGTCTGAGTATAAGACTTGGGGTGATTTGACATTTGCTTATCATTCAAAATTCTCTCTTGTCCCCTCTGATGGACCTTCTTCTGTAAAATTCAGTTTCTTAACTCAATGCCTGTATTTATACATCCTCTTGTGCTTACAAAACTTTCCCCAAATGCCCTCCTTCTTCTCAACTCCACATACAGCCCACCTATCACTCATACCTTGCTTGGACAACCCTCATGAGCTGACTTAAAATTCACCTTCTTTTCTGAGGCCACTTGGTAGAACTGGCATTTTTTCCCAGTCCCCTCGTTCAGCTTTCTATTACTGAACGATTAATATTATGTTTCACTTTTCTGTTTATTTGCCCAAGTATCTATAATGGGCATAATTTTGTCACCACAAAAAATTCATATGCTGAGGTCCTAAATTTTATCTTCTTAAAATGTGAAGTATTGAGAGATAAGGTCCTAATGATTAATCAAGTTAAAATGAGAACATGAGAGACTCTATTCCAATCTGATCGATGTCTTCATAAGAAGAGGAAATTTGGACAACAAGAGAAATTTGGACACCCACCCAAAAAAGTATGTCCTTTTCATTATGAAAGTGAAAGTGAAGCCGCTCAGTTGTGTCCAATTCTTTGCGACCCGTGGATTGTAGCCCACCAAGCTCCTCTGTCCATGAGATTCTCCAGGCAAGAATACTGGAGTGGGGTGGCCATTTCCTTCTCCAGGGGATCTTCGGACTGTAATGCAAAAGTAGGAAGTCAAGAAATACCTGGAGTAACAGGCAAATTTGATCTTGGAGTAGAGAATGAAGCAGGGCAAAGGGTAACAGAGTTTTGCCAAGAGAACACACTGGTCATAGTAAACACTGTCTTCCAAAAACACAAAAGAAGACTCTACACATGGACATCTCCAGATGGTCAGTAAAGAAATCAGATTGATTATATTTGCCGCCAAAGACAGAGAAGATCTATACAGTCAGCAAAAACAAGACAGTGACTTGGGAGCTGACTATGGCTCAGATCATGAACTCCTTATTTTCAAATTCTGACTTAAATTGAAAAAAAAATAGGGAAAACCACTAGACCATTCGGGTATGACCTAAATCAAATCCCTTACAATTATACAGTGGAATGACAAATAGATTCTAGGAATTAGATCTGATAGACAAGTGCCTGAAGAACTATGGATGGAGGTTTGTGGCATTGTACAGGAACTAGTGATCAAGAACATTCTCAAGAAAAAGAAATGCAAAAAGGCAAAATGATAGTCTGAGGAGCCCTTAGAAATAGCTGAGAAAAGAAGAGAAGCAAAAGGCAAAGGAGAAAAGGAAAGATATACCCATTTGAATGCAGAGTTCCAAAGAATAACAAGCAGAGATAAGAAAACCTTCCTCAGTGATCAGTGCAAAGAAATAGAAGAAAACAATAAAATGGGAAAGACTAGAGATCTCTTCAAGAAAATTAGAGATACCAAGGGAATATTTCATACAAAGATGGGCACAATAAAGGACAGAAATGGTATAGACCTAACAGAAGCAGAAGATATTAAGAAGAGGTGGCAAGAATGCACAGAAGAACTGTACAAAAAAGATCTTCACGACCCAGATAATCATGATGGTGTGATCACTCACCTAGAGCCAGACATCCTGGAATGTGAAGTGAAGTGGGCCTTATGAAGCATCACTACGAACAAAGCTAGTGGAAGTGATGGAATTCCAGTTAAGCCATTTCAAATCCTGAAAGATGATGCTGCGAAAATGTTGCACTCAATATGCCAGCAAAGTTGGAAAACTCAGCAGTGGCCACATCACTGGAAAAGGTCAGTTTTCATTCCAATCGCAAAGAAAGACAATGCCAAAGAATGCTCAAACTACTGCACAATTGCACTCATGTCACACGCTAGCAAAGTGATGCTCAAAATTCTCCAAGCCAGGCTTTAGCAATACATGAACCATGAACTTCCATCTGGAAGTTCAAGCTGGTTTTAGAAAAGGCAGAGGAACCAGAGATCAAATTGTCAACATCCATTGGATCATCAAAAAAGCAAGGGAGTTCCAGAAAAACATCTACTTCTGCTTTCTTGACTATGCCAAAGCCTTTGACTGTGTGGATCACAGAAAACTGTGGAAAATTCTTAAAGAGATGGGAATACGAGACCACCTGACCTCCCTCTTGAGAAATCTGTACACAGGTCAGGAAGCAAGTTATAACTTGACATGGAACAACAGACGGGTTCCAAATTGGGAAAGGAGTACATCAAGGCTGTATATTGTCACCTTCTTTATTTAACTTATATACAGAGTACATCATGAGAAATGCTGGACTGGATGAAGCCCAAGGTGGAACCAAGATTGCCAGGAGAAATATCAATAACCTCAGATATGCAGATGACACCACACTTCTGGCAGAAAGTGAAGAAGAACTAAAGAGCCTCTTGATGAAAGGGAAAGAGGAGAGTGAAAAAGTTGGCTTAAAACTCAATATGCAGAAAACTAATATCATGGCATTTGATCCCATCACTTCATGGCAAATAGATGGGGAAACAGTGGAATCGGTGACAGACTTTACTTTGTGGGGGCTCCAAAATTACTGAAGATGGTGACTGCAGCCATGAAATTAAAAGACGCTTACTCCTTGGAAGAAAAGCTATGAGCAACCTAAACAGCATATTAAAAAGCAGAGATATTACTTTGCCAACAAAGATCTGTCTAGTCAAAGCTGTGGTTTTTCCAGTGGTCATATATGGATGAAAGAAAGCTGAATGCCAAAGAATTGATGCTTTTGAACTGTGGTGTTGGAGAAGACTCTTGATAGTCCCTTGGACTGCAAGGAGATCCAACCAGTCCATTCTGAAGGAGATCAGTCCTGAATATGCATTGGCAGGACTGATGTTAAAGCTGAAACCGCAATATTTTGGCCATCTGATGCTAAGAAATGACTCATTTGAAAAGACCCTGATACTGGGAAAGATGGAAGGCAGGAGAGAAAGGGAACAACAGAGGATGAGATGGCTGGATGTCATCTCTGACTCAATGGAGATGGGTTTGGTGATGGACAGGGAGGCCTGGCACGCTGCAATCCATGGGGTCACAAAGAGTCAGACACGGCTGAGCGACTGAACTGAACTGAACTGAATCAGAAATGTGGTCACATACAGAGCAAAGCTCGTATAGACTGTGAAGATGATTATCCGTAAGCCAAGGAAAAAAGCCTCAAATGAAACCAAACTTGCAACACTTGATCTCAGACTTCCAGCCTCCAGAACTGAGAGATAATGAATTTCTATTGTTTAAGCCAGCCAGCCCATGATCTTTTGTTACGGCAGCCCTAGCAAACTAATACAGAATCTCTACTGCTAGCCTTCAGTGAAAGTGAAAGTGTTATTCCCTCAGTCATATCCAACTGTTTGTGACCCCATGCATTGGGGCCCACCAGGTTCCTCTGTTCATGGAATTCTCCAGGCAAGGATACTGGAGTGGGTTGCCACGCCCTCCTCCAGGGGATCTTCCCAATCCAAGGGTCAAACTCTGGTTTCTTGCATTACACGCAGATTCTTTACCACCTGTGCCACCAGGGAAGCACTAGCTTTCAGGTTAGAAGCTAATCTTATTTGCTTGTTCACCCTTAGGATTCTCATCCTGTAGCCTCCTCAACTCGCTACACAAAGTTTTTTATCTGACTAAGGTTTAGGATATTCGATACTTTTTACCAGACTTATGAAAAAATAGGTGGGAATGAATGTACTTGCACATAGGAATAAACTATGGGCCTCCTAAATGTGGGTCTGCATCCATCTAATTTTCCAAGGTCAAAGGCGAGTTATCTTGTGCCCTTTATTCTGACACCATATCTTCCATGTTATTAAGGATACTTGATGAATAGGAAGACATTTGGCTGTATTTGTAGTACATAAACACAACTCATGATTTATTTGGTAAAAAATAAAAATTGATGTCCATACCTCTTGACTTTGATCTTCAGCAGTCATCACATTCAAATATGGCCCGTTCAGAGGTACAAAGGTATCATAATTGCAAGTGTAATCAGTCATTGGAACTTGAGTTTCTTAGTGTGGCAAGCATCAGGGTTACAGTTGCCCTCTCAAACCCTTCCTTTTCTTAATGAAGAGAGAAATGTTTACCTGCCAGACATTTTCAGGTTTTCACAGTTCTAGTTAAACATATTCTGACTTAATACTGCCATACTTTAGCAAATAACAGATAGCTAGTCAGGAGCCCATGAATGAAGTTACCCAAATATCTGGTGTACACAACATATAAAATCAGCCTCACATGTGTTAGAGGGATTTCATTCCTTATTCAGAACCTTAATTTCAGTTGACTTGATTTCATGGGGAAGAAAATAGCTTCTTACCAAACATTTATTTCACCTTCTACAATAGCCACGATTCTGGTTGAAGTGAGAAGAAAAATAAAATCTTGATTTTTGCATTTTGTAAGGCTGCACCATCTTGATAAACCCCGAGGACCTTTAAAAAACTTGACATGGATTTTTGAACCACATTCATCACCACGTCTTCATTTTTCTTGAATTGTATACCAGAGCCACAGGACTTTGTTTCTTCATTAGGAAATTTCAGATGGAGTCTGGTAACTTTGGTCTAAGTCATCTCATTGAACACAGCTTTTGTAATAACTTACAAAACTATTGATGCTGGAAAAGACTGAAGACAAAAGAAGAAGGGGGCAGCAGAGGATGAGATGGTTAGATGGCAACGCCAACTCAATGGACATGAATCTGAGTAAACTCCAGGAGATGGTGAAAGACAGGGGAGCCTGGCATGTGTAGTCCATGAGGCGGTAGTCGGACACAACTTAGAGGCTGACTAACAACAATAACAGAGAGCTAATTTTGATCTTTTTTTCCAGATATTGAGTTGAGACTAGCAAGAAAAGTGTGCACTGAAGCAGCAAAACCTTTGTTGTTCACACAAGCCATTAGGCTAACTTGCCAGCCTCCCAGGGAACTGCAGAGCTAAGTGACTGAAGATAGCCTTAAAGGCTCTCTCGCCTCCCAATTCTTTTTGTCAAACTCCTCTACCCTCTACAACTCTTATTTTCTAGTCTTTTATTAAAGATCTCTAGAAAAACCCTTACACTACAATTTTATTTCCAACTTAATTTTTTTGTTTTAAATTAGAGGCTCACAATCCCTTATCCATCATTACTGGATTCTCCATCCCACCATAGACACTTCCTTTCTGTTGCTGCCAAGTCACCTCAGTTGCATCCGACTCTTTGAGCCCGAACCCACCAGATTTCTCTGTCCATGGGGTTTTCAGGACAAGAATGCTGGAGCAGATTGCCACACACTGTCTCCAGGGGAGCTTCCAGACCCAGGGGTTGACGCTTATGTCTCTTGCATTGGCAAACAGGTTCTTTACCATTAGCACCACCGGGGAAGCCCCTCCTTTCTGCTGGTTTTGTGCAGTTTGCTCTTTTCAACTATTCCACCTCCCTTTCTGTACTTACTCTTTCCTATTTCTTGTTCCCTGAGAGAGTAGGAGGAATTGTATGAGAGAAGGATTTAAAAGGTCAAGAGATGAATGAGTCTCAGGACAGAAAGTTAAGTGACATCATGCCTCCACCAATGTTTCAATATTCAAATAACCTGGAATGCATTACCCTGATTTATAATACACTATATTTTTAGTTGGGCTTCCCAGGTGGCTCAGACGGTAAAGAATCTGTCTGCAATGCAGGAGACCCAGGTTCGATCTCTGGGTCAGGAAGATCCCTTGGAGAAGGGAATGGCTACCTACTCCAGTATTCTTGCCTGAAGAATTGCAAGGACAGAGAAGCCTGGTGGCTTCTCCATGGGGTCCATGGGGTCACAAAGTTGGACACAGACTGAATAATTCATGCATTGAATTAGGGTTTTTAGAAATGGTGCAAACCAGAAATTCTATTTGTATAGAGACATCTTTGCCTTTCTTTCTTGTCTTTGTACAGAATCTCCGTAAATTTTGCTGCTGAACTTGTATTGCCTCTTTACTTATTTAAATATTATAATTCAAAAGGGGGCAAAGAGCGTCAGTACCTTATTTCCTATTATCCAAGACCTATGCTAGGACCATGATGAGAATATTTCTGAAAATACTTGGCTTAATACTTAATTAATATATCTGAAAAAAACAAATTTTGTGATGGAAATTTTGGATCTAGGGAGAGGAAATCTCCAAAAAGAAGCAAGTCACTTAATCTATGTCACATTTTATGCATCCTTGTCTGAAAAGTCCCAGTTCTTCCTAAAACAAACCCATTTTGTAAGAACAAGGAGGCCTTTTCAGATTTTGGATAGTTTGAACTCTTTGATTAAAATGGAGCAAAATCTAAACATTTTTCTCTTCACACAGGTCCCAAGATTCAAAAAAGAGTAAAGCCTCACCGAGCAAAGAAACATTTCTCCCCTGTGAGAATCAGAAATGTCTGGAGAGCAAAACAAAACCACAACGAGTGCGGCTACGAATCCACTGCATTCAAGTCTGGTCTATATTATGAAGGCCGAGGGAGCCTTAAACTCCTTCCAGCGCTCCTCCCCATCCTCAAGCCCACTGTCCTTGATTTACAGCCAGGCTCTTGATATACATTTTGGAGCATAATCCAGTCTCCCCGGCTCTTGTCTATAAAAAAGTCTGTCTTGGGTAACACATCTCTGAAAGGACCCACCATCAGGTATAATCCAATCCAAGAAAGCTATGTCATTGTGCATCTCCACAGCTCTGATCAAAAGAGAAAAGCACGGTGTGTGCCACGTGCTCCCGCCGGGGAAGGTGCGGGAACACTGCGCGTGGGAAGATGCGGTCCTGCGGCTGCGGGGCTGGCTCCAGGGGGGCGGGGCAGGACCGGACGCGGGGATGTGAGAACCTGAGAGGTCCAGAGGCCCGGGCTGGGATGTGGGAAGCCTTGGCCCCGTTTTATGCACAGCTGTGTTATAAATGGGATGAACTCGCATTTCTTGGATCATGCTCAGCCTGGGTCACAGGACAGCGAAGGTGGGAATACAAATAACGTTACCTTCGGGCTGCTCTCCTGCAGGGTGTATGCTGCCAAGAGCTGGAAGTTGTTGAGGTCTGTCCTCACAGCTGCACGGGCTCAGCACTTCGGGAGTGATGTGCCTTCTGTGACACCTGCTTCCTCACTGCCCATCCTCCGTCTCTGTCCCCTTTGCTCTCTGCTTCTCTCTCCATCATCTATCTCAGGATGGGTTTCTGGAGAACATCCACAGGCTGCCTCACATTTCCTCCTGAGCTCAGACTTAGACTGAGACGATTAATTCCGTCATTGCCCCAGTCATCAAGAATTGACCTAATAACTTTGTGGATGGCTGAGAAACTGTGGTCCAACAGTTTTTTGGACTGCAAGATAGCTTATGGGCACTTGTATTCCACTGGAAAACGATGTCTGATATTAACAAAGTATGTAGGCATCTTCTCTGAAGTCTGCTTATCTTGTTGCTGTTGTTCAGTTGTTAAGTCATGTCCAACTCTTTGTGACCCCATGGGCTACAGCATGCCAGGCTTCCCTGTCCTTCACTATCTCCTGGAGTTTGCTCGAACTCATGTCCATTGAGTCAGTGATGCCATCCAACCATCTCATCCTCTGTCTCCCCCTTCTCCTGCTCTCAATCTTCCCTGACATAATTCTTTATATGGTGCTTACCTTCATAGATTAGAACTTGACAGATACTATTTTATTTTTCATCTTAGGAATTATGGTTTATAGAGATGGAAGCCAAATCAAGAGTGGATAAACTGAGTGCTATAAAAGAGGTGTTAACCATCAGATCCTCCCCACAAAGCAAGGGTGGGAGCAAAGAGAGAACCTTGTTTACACATCTCACGGGGCCACCTTCCCCCTGAGAAAAACAGCACATCTTCTATTGATTTCCATGTCTTAATCAAGCAGATGTAATTATAAAGAGGAGGGTGGGAAAGACAGAGGGAAATTGACTTGGAAAAGAAACAGATAGCTTTTTTGTGTCAGAAGCAAGGTTCCCTCAGTGAAGGCTGAGAAGGCAGGGCATGGGGTAAACTTCCCATGTTTCTTGTCCACTGCAAATAAGAACATTCTCTAAGTAGAATTTGGTTTAAATTTTACGTCAGCTGGTGCTTGTTTGAGCTTTAATGTTGAGGCTAAGTGAAAAGGCTCACTCCAGGGATTATGTAAAAATGTGCAAGAAAAACATGATGAACTTCTAACTTCCTTGAACTTGGATAATGAGTGAGTTGGCTTAGAAATCACAGTCTCACCAGAAACTCACCCTTTAAATAAGCTTTTGGTCTTAATGTGCAAATCCATAGAAAACATTTTTGTGAATGTAAGCCCAATATATATGATATGATCAAAAGTAAGCACACAAAATTCTTGGCAACCTAATCCAAAGCAGCAAATATTCTAATAACCTCCTCAGTCCTTGAGACTGACAGAGCACCAACCTGACTTAATTCAAGTGCCATTCCTTTAGAGAGGGGACTCTACAAGAGGGCAAGGCAAGTTGCTGGCTCATGCAGAACCCAAGAGAGAGTTCTAAGAAAGCTGGCCTAGGGACTATCTGTGTCATTTGTATATAGAATCCTAGACTAGGACACCAGTAACTGTTCTTGAGTCATGTAGAAAAATACATCCAGTTGTATTTGTTTCCTCCAGAAGAAGTAATTAAAATTTCCCCTCTCAGCTGATATACTCCAATGTACTTGATCCATTTCATGTGCGTTACAAAATACATAAAATTAGATCAAAGCATTGTAGGAGACTGATACACTCTCAGAGTAACAGCCACTCTGCAGGGCCAGCACCCAGAAGGACTCATGGAAAAACCAATGAAATTGACCCCAACCTGAAAATTTTTTAATGGATCTAAGTAAAGTTTAATATGTCCTCTGTTGTATTTTCTTTCTCTTTGAACTTGAGAACCCCTCTGACAGAGAAGTCTGTGTGTGTGTGTGTGTGTGTGTGTGTGTGTGTGTGTGTGAGTGAGTGTGTGTGTGCATGTGCATGTTAACCGAAGACATTTGTTGGTGGTGCTGTTCTTGTTCAGTCACTAAATCATGTCCAACTCTTTGTGACCCCATGGATGGCAGCACACCAGGCTTCGCTGTCCTTCATTATCTCCACAGAGTTTCCTCAGACTCATGTCCACTGAGTCGGCGTTGCCATCCAACCATCTCATTCTGCATCGCCCCCTTCTCCTCCTGCCCTCAATCTTTCCCAGCATCAGAGTCTTTCCTAATGAGTTGATTCTTCACATCAGGTGGCCAAAGTATTGGAGCTTCAGCTTCAGCATCAGTCCTTTCAATGAATGTTTAGGATTGATTTCCTTTAGGATTGACTGGTTTGATCTCCTTGTTGTCTCAGGAGTCTTCTCCAGCACCAGAGTTTGAAGGCATCAATTCTTTAGCACTCAGCCTTCTTTATGGTCCAACTCTCACCTCTGTACATGACTACTGGAAAAACTATATCTTGGACTATACAGACTTTTGTAGGCAAAGTGATGTTTCTGCCTTTTAGTATGTCTAGGTTCATCATAGCTTTCCTTCCCAGGAGCAAGTGCATTTTAATTTCATGGCTGCAGTCACAGTCTGCAGTGATTTTGGACTCCAAGAAAAGAAAATTTGTCACTGTTTCCCTTTTTTCCCTTCTACTTGCCATAAAGTGATGGGATCAGATGCCATGATCTTAATTTTTTGAATGTTGAGTTTTAAGCCGGATTTTTCATGCTCCTCTTTCACCTTCATCAAAAGGTTCTTCAGTTATTCTTCACTTTCTGCCATTAGAGTGGTATCTGCACATCTGAGGTTGTTGATATTTCTCCTGGCAATTTTGATTCCAGCTTGTAAGTCTTCCAGCCTGGCATTTGCATCATGTATTCTGCATATAAGTTAAATAAACAGGGTGACAATAACACACGCTTAATGTACTCCTTTCCCAATTTTGAAGCAGTCCATTTTTCCATGTCCGATTTTAATTGTTGCTTCTTGACCTGCATACAGGTTTCACAGGAAGCGGGTAAGGTGGTCTGATATTCCCCTCTTTAAGAATTTTCCACAGTTTGTTGTGACCCATACAGTCAAAGGCTTTAGCATAGTCCATGAAGCAGAAGTAGATGTTTTTCTGGAATTCCCTTGCTTTCTCTATGATCCAACTAATGTTAGCAATTTGATCCCTGGTTCTTCTAATTCCAGACATTTAGGAAAGAATAAAAGAAAACAAGGTTTAGGAAAACAAAGTAAAACTGTGAAATGTATATTGTGTATCAACGTAAAACATGCTGCAGGCACATTTTCACAGTTGATGGTTTGTAAAGTGGAGTTTGCATTTCTTTAATCTAAAAATTAAGATCCCACACAAATAGAAAGTTAATCACTCTTTAAATAGTGACCCAACATTAACTGAATGAGTTTGTTTAAAAGCACACGGTCTTTTCAGAGCCTTCTCAAACCCAGACCTACTCTCTCTTTTTTCATAAAGAAGTTGGAAGTGAACTTCATTTTGACTCGTTTCCCCTGAAACAATTCAACTTTCAAAATCTACTGAGACCAGGTTCTTTTGACTGCAGCAGCCCCCATCCAAGGCTTTCTCACCCTTCTTATTGTCTTTTCTTCTATAAGCACTGCAACTGCTAATTTTTTATTACCTAGTTAAAAAAAATTATTTCCTCAAATACTTTTGCATAAAAAGGTCAGTAAAAACTTATTTCTTTTAAACTTTGATTACCTTTGTTTCTTCCAGTCTCATAAAATGTCTTTAAGTCTGTTAGAGTCAATAGATTCCAAATTAATTTGTGTTCAAGCCCCATTCTTTGTTAGACTACATAATTCCAGACACTTTGAAAACTTTAGTGGGCATTGTTTTTTGTTTTCATTTTGTCTTGTTCCGCAGTCCTTCCCCCCACCCCCATATCATATCTTCCATGTGATCCTATTTTATTTCCATAATTTCTTTCCCACGACCTAATTTTCTGTTTCTCTCTTTCCTCTTTTCTTTTTTAGTCTATATGGCTGGGATCCATTCTAAGCATTTTCAAAATCCTTTTCACCCATAATTCTTTTCACAGAGTCTTAGCCTTCGAGAGAAGGGAGAGTTTCATTGTGGGATATAAACAAGAATTCATACACAGTAAGGAACAGTGTGTCAGTCTTTCTTGGGTGAGTGGGCTAATGACTTTTTTAAAGACCAGTTTAAATACTGCAATTGTTAATTAACCCTCTCGATAAGAAATAATTCAAAGCAAAGCATGACTAAATAAAGAAGCAGTATAACCAACCCTCAACAATACAGTATTCATTTCAAGTTTTCTGCCTTCACTGGCAAACTCCTTGTAAGAACTGAATTTATTAAAATTTCAACTGTTTTCCTGTTTGATAATTTCCTCCCTCAGAATGTAGAAATTACCAGTGACTCCAGAGGAAAAAGGCTAACAAACAGAAAGAAGGGCTTTTGTTGTTTTCTTGTTTGTTTTGGTTGTCCTGCATTGTTTTTATTTATTTGTTTATTTGGGAGTATAATTTCTTTACACTGTTGTGTGTTATTTTCTGCTGGACAGCAAAGTGAGTGAGCTATATGTATACACATACCCCCTCTGTCTTGGACCTTCATGAGGGAGAAGTTTTAGTATCAAAGTATTTGAATAAGTAGAGTAACTTTTCTTTCAGTTTCTGACTTACACCAGCACTAAGATTCTATAAAAATGAGAAATGTTTCTCAGACTTATTTCTTTAATATTAGCTTATGAAATAAACAATGTCAAATACTAAAGGTATCTTTAATTTTCTTTTGTAGTTCCTATCTGATTCCAAGAGAAAGAAAGGAAATATAAGGAATATAACATTTAGAGATGGAAGGTAACTACCTTAAAATATAAAAAGAAAGAAGGGCCCATAATTTACACATGTTTAGTTTGGCCTACCTGGTGTGATGCCCATGATATCGTAGGTGCTCAGTAAGGCTGTTTTGAATGAATGAGAGTGACTATAAGCATTAAACATTTTAAATGGACACAATCCTAGATGGAAAAATTGGAAAGATATCTGTGACTTACTTACATTATGTCCAAATTACCAATTGATACTTGTATATTCTTGGTGTTCAAGACATGACTGACAAAAATAATTGTTGTAGAGAATTCATTCAATATTAACTTCCATCGTTCCCTGATGTATGTGCTAAAAATCCTCTCCCTTCTTATTTCCCAAAGAACTGCCTAAGAAAAAGTGCATTAGTATCAGATCTCATAAGGAGTATTTTACAATCAAAGAAATATAAGAGTCTTGCAATTAAGTGACAAGCCCTGCAGACAATCAGAGGCAAAATAAGAGAACATACTCGCTTTCTAATTCTGGGCATTTCTTGGTAATCCAAATAAATCTTGCCTTAATGACTTAAAATCTGTGTTGAGTCTTAAAGATCTCAGTGTAGCAGGTATGCATCCAGGTTTGCTTTAAGCCCATACATATTTTGCCAAGAGATTAGTTTCAGCAAGAGCAAAATCACTCTGAAAGTTCTAATACAATTTGAGACATTGAAGTCATCACATTTAATTTTTAAGAATTATAGGATCTCCAGGAAGCCCTTTGAGATGTATTTTGCCAAAGCAAACCCATTTAAACACCCCCAAACTCATTTTTTTTTCTGTTTAAAACTACAGAACACATAAGGGTGGGATGACTTCTAAATTTGGCAAAGCTCCCTCTCTTGGCACTCCAGAAGTGAGCATCAATCACCCCAAACAAGCAGTCTGCTACTAATCAGCAACCACCTAATGAGTCTCATTGAAAATACTTTAAGCTATTTCTTGCGTCAAGTTGGAAAAAGCTGGGGGAAAACATTCCCCTTTTGATTAAGAATTACAAATGAGAATTTCATTTAAGCAAATGCTTTCTGCTAACTAATTTGGAAAATGCACAGGAGACTACATTTTTAGTGAGGATATAGAGGGAAATATGGAAATAAACATGAATATATTTATGCATGGGCTATCAGGATAAGTGAATATCTATCACAGCTAAAGATGACAGTCAATATTTACAAAAGGGATATATATATATATTTGATTAATAATCCAAACATCAATTCTCCAGGAGAAAAAGAAAAACTATGATTTGGCAGGCTCAAAAATCCCTATTTTGATGCATTAAACCCTCTCCAGAGAGGTGCTAACCCACTCCCCTGAAGAGTTGTTAGAATTCAAGGGTGGTTTCAGATTTAGATGGAAAAACATACATTTTTATTTTCATTAAACTATAATTCAAATTTCAGCCTTTTCTTCTGAGTGTAGGCAACCAACCACATCATTCTTAGCAACGTCAATAACTTTGTCCCCATTAGAAATTACAGATATTTTCATAATGTCATATTTACATTAATTGTAGATATCCAGAAATTTAAATCACTATTTTGAAATTATGGTTGTTAGAAGATTAATTGCTAGATCTTGTTTGTTATTTAATGTTTAAATAAAGACATATTATTTGTCACAAACATTTCCTTAATATTTTGATACTATGTCAATATAATTGATTTCCTATATGATGCTATGCTTTATTTTATGCATTAAAAACATTATTTGAATTCAGTATCTTTTGATTTTTCCAGTCTACAACATGCAAACATTTCTGGTATGAACCAATGATTAGAATTTGGAATAGTCATCAACATGTTTTTGTCCATGATTGTGATGAACATTGATCTTGACACTTTGGAGCAATCTCTACAGCTTTTATACAGCTATGTACTATAGAGTGAGTTTAATGGCCATACACTGATAGTATCTCCTTGTAAGCTAATTTACTAATATATAATAGCTAGATATATTATTAAAGCAATATATACAGTGCACATTTTGGAAAGATACTTTGTATTAGCTATTCAATAATTTTGAAAAAAAAATTGTATTTATTTGGAGCAGTTTATCCAGATAAGTCTTAAAAGCGAAAGACTTCAGGAGATAATAGTAAAGAACTTAATTTCCTGGGTTAAGGGTTAGAAGTTGAATTATTCCATTTTAAAATCAATTTTCTGTATGGTTAAATGGTGACTACATTTTAATTTAAATATTTACATTAATGAATTTTAAATTCCACATTTCTTTTTTTTATTCATCTGTCTTATTCTTTGAACTCCCTTGTACATGCAAAGCTTTGGTTTTGTTAAGAATTGGTTCTTTGCTCATCCTATCGAATTATGGATTCCATTTCTTGCTCCCTTTTTCACATGCAACAAAAGATTTCAGCACTTTCAACATCAGGGGTGATTTTAAAATGTACTTTTTAAAACCACGACATTATAGAAGTTTTAGAAATAAAACATGCCAGTTGAGCTTATTATAGGGGTTATTGCCGGTGGGGCTTGTCTTTGCGGCAAAAAGCAATCAGGGTGTGTCTGTGTTTCCTACGTCATCCGCATCTCATTCCCCCTGCTCCATGTTCCACGCTGTACTGCTCATTCTCCAACATCTTTCACTGGATATTCTGAGAGATGGTGGTGAGATAGAGATGAAAAACAAATGAAAGAAAACAAAAGGAGGGAAGGAGAGAAACAAAATGCAATGTAATAGTCATTTTAAAACTGCATGTGTATTCCCATAATGAGGAAAGTGAAGAAAAGTCCTCCCAAAATTAAAATTAAAATGTCATTTGCCCAAAGTAGACTACATTTCTAATACTGATGAAAAAAATTAACTCTTTCTTTCTCTCGTCTTTCCTTTCTTTCATTTTGTTCTTTCTGCGTCTTTTCATTTTATTCTAAGAACTATTTTGAGTGCTGGGGATAAACAAAAGAGAAGGAGAGAGAGAGAGAGAAATCTTTGTTTTCATGTTACTTACATTCTGGTGACAAAAATAGTCAGCAAATAAGATAAGTTAAAAATGAAGTTAACCATAAATATGTTAGATAGTGATAAGGGCTGAAGAGAAAAGTATCAAAGAGAAGGAAGATATAAAATTTCTAGGCAGCAAGATGGAATTGAAGTAACTTGGTAAGAAAACACCTCACTGGGAATGTGGCTTTTGAGAGGACATCTGGGAGAAGGCTTGAAAGAAGGAGGGGATTGGCTTCCATATGTCTGAAAGACCAGCATCCCAAATGTGAAGAATATTTCTTAGGAACATCAGCAGGCCAGTGAGTGTGGAAGAACTGGAAACGTAATGAGGTGAGAGAAAATAATGTAAGGGATTAGGACTATGGCTCTTATTTTGACAGAGAAGTGACTGGAAGGTTTTGAACCTCAGAGTGACGTGATTTAATTTATGTTTCATATGATTACTGATTACTGTGATGAGACCAGACTGTACTGGGTTATGGGATGGGAAGCAGAGATCAGCGGGACCAATGGCAACAGTAAACGTGGATGCACTTTTTATATATTTTAGGATAAACTAATGAGATTTGCTGATGATTTGATATGGGTCGTAAGAGACAGAAAGGAATTTGGGAGTACTATGAGGTTTGAGGCAGAACAACCAGAAAAATGAAATTGCTGATGACTCAGATGGGAAAGCAAGTTTGGAAACTGGTGGCTGGACATAATTGACATTTTAAGTTTGAACCACTTCTTACACATGCCAGAAGAGATGTCAAGTAGGTGGCTGGTTCCATGAATTTAAAGGAAGAGGTCCACACCACTGAGATAAGAGTCATCAGTTTATAGAAGATGGTTAAAGACATGAGTCTGGATGACGTTGTCTACGGAGTGGGTAGATACGAAAGACCATAGAAGAGAAGAGGTCCAAGATAGGGACTTTGGGACACTCAGTCAATTAGAGATGGGGAGATGAGAAAGAACCTGCAAAAACGACCGAGGAAGAGTCTACAGAAAGATAGGAAGAGTACCCAGACATGGTCTTCTAGGTGACTTAACATATCCTGATTAGGACACACTGTAAATGTGAGCAGTTGTAGTTTAGTCCTGGAAATGCTGTAAGGATGATGTTATTTAGTTCAAATATGTTTAAAGATGCTATGAAGTGTACCATAAGCAGTCCATTGATATTTTTCTTTGGTTTGAATTAAGACTTGCTGGCTGCAGAAAACTAAAAATACGTTATGCTGAAAAATGGACACACAGAACACTCTGTGTGTGTGTGTTTCTCACAGCTTCCCGTGACATTTTAACTAAGCTTGGAGGATATTGTTCCCCTTCCCTTACACTTGGTATGGCTCATGCTGAATGTGTGGGGATTACAACCCTGCCATGTGACAGATTGCAGCATCATACACAGGATTCTGCCTCCACTGCAGGGATGAACAGCAGGAATTTGTGGCTAGGAGAAAGAAACTATTTATTCAGCTGCAAATAGATTCACAAAGTAGCAATGCAAATTAAGAATGTTACCAGCTTCCTTCAGGGTGTTCCCACTTCTGCATTACCTAGCAGTATGCTTCTTCCCCCCCCCCCCCCCGCCCCCCCACCTTGAATTTGTGCTACCTTCATCACTATTGGAAGAGTCAGTTACATTTGCAAAAATAAACCCTACTTAGGTTGTGTTAAGGGAATATTCAACAAAGACGAACTCTTACTTTGGAAAAACTGGCTTGCCTGGGCCATCAAGTAATGATGCCTGAAAGTAGAAAAGAAGAAAAGCGAAAGAGATAGAGCACATACATTGCTTATATAAAACTGTATCTCCAATTTAGAAGTCAGATACATTTGGCTGGGAAAAAGACCCAACATCATTTTAGGATGGTGATAATCTAGGGAGTGGCATTGTGCTTGTGGGGTTTTGAGCTCCTTTCTCTGACCAGTAGCACCTCCCTTGGAAACAGATCAAGACAGTCAAAGAAGGCAAATGTTACATGTCTTGGTTCTTTGAATACACAAGTATCAGGAGTCTTAAGAAGAAGAAAAGGGACTTTCCTGGTGGTCCAGTGGTTAAGACTCCTTACTTTCACTGCAGGGGGTGTGGGTTTGATCTCTAGTCCAGGGACAAAGATCCCGCATGAGGTGTGGCAAATAAATAGATAAAAAGAAGAAGAAAAGTTTTGATTGAAGAAGGGCTAAATTCTCACTGAGATGGACTTCTGGATATTTGGTTAAGTTAATCCGTTCATGCTTTCTCTGTTTCCCATTCTGGAATTTGTGTCTTAGAGACACAAGCCAGGGGGGCAGATGACTTTCCTTACATGTAGGGGGACAATGTGCCTCCATCGCTTCCCACCCCTTCTCCTGTATGGGTGTTTTTGTCTGTCTGTCTGTCTGTCTCTGTCTCAGCTGTTTCTCTGTCCTCCAGAATCTCTCCTCCTCTCTCCCCTGCAGTAATACTGTTAACTTGACAATTAACAGATCTTTTTTCTAGATAAGAATTTTGAGAGAATTTTATGGTATTTTAGTATGTTTATAATTTAACATTATAAAATTATATTATTTGCTCCTTGGGCTACTTAAAGAAACCTTTTTTGGGGCCTCATTTCATCCTCAGTCAAGGGAGAAAAATTCCCATCCTGGCTGAATTTCTGTTTTGAGCCATAATCATTTGCTTGAGGTAGTGAGTGGGAGATAACACTTGAATTCTAAGGTTCAAGGATAACAATCTGTCAGGTAAAAGCTGAAAGCTGGAATTGTTAACTTTTATGTTCAAAATTCATTTACATGAATTTGTGAAGAATAACATCACTCATTTTATTCTTACTATTGCTCTTAATAAATATTAAATAAAATACTAAGAAAAAGTGAGCTTAACTCTTTACAGCTTTCCTCTTCTTATGGAAATAATATGTTATAAAATAAAACCAGAATTTATGTAGCTTCCTGTACTCTTCTGAGCAACACGGATGTATTAATAGCAATTTATAGGAATTAGCAGGGATATCAGATTGACCTCATGGAACAAATCTTTTATTTTATTTTTAAAGTATTACTTTACTCCTTTGGATTCCATAATAAAATTAGGTCAATGAAGGTGATAGAGTTTAATGATGTGGTCAAAAGCACCCTGAGGAAATATAAAGTTAACAATAATTCAACCTGTGTTTAAGATTTATAGCCACCAACTTTGTGGCATTGAAGAAAATCCCATTAAGCATTTACTGCTTCTCTTTTTCTCCCTGGAGGAAAACAAAGTATTTATCTCCCTTTACCATGATTAGAGAATTGTAACTTTAAAACAAAACAAAACAAAACACACACACACACACACACACATTTTTCTTTGTCCCCAAAGCAGAAACATAGCAAGAAAATCACAGAGCATTTCTTATGACCTTCTTGGGAATTGCATTTGATTATCTCAAATTTATGAGTCTTCCCCAGTAGTCCATCAACAAAGAATCTGCCTGCAATGCAGGAACCACAGGAGACATGGGTTTGATCCCTGGGTCAGGAAGATCCCCTGGAGAAGGATATGGAAACCCAGTCCAGTCTTCTTGCCCGGAGAATCCCATGGACAGAGGAGCCTGGCAGGCTACAGTCCATAGGATCACAAAGAGTCAGACAGGACTGAAGCAACTTACCACATCTCATCTTTACTGAGGCATTTCTTGTAAGTGTGTAAGTGTGCTTTACTGACAGTTACTAGGTATCAGACACTGAACTTTGCACTTCTATTACTTCAAGCATTTCAGCAACCTAAGTAGATATGTTTTATGACTTTCATTTTCCAGATGACAGCACCAAGTTTCAGAAAATTTAAATGACTTGTTGGATGCTCTGGCTTGAAGTACTAGAGCCTGGATTTGAACCTAGAACCAAAGGTGAAAATCTATATGCCTCGATGAGTTATTTCATTTTGTAAATTATATATATGCATTTGTATGCATGTGGTAGGAGGGCAGAGGGCAGCTGTGCAAGCCAGCCAACAGAGCAGATGACAGTATGGTTCTTTTGGCCTAGATCTGGAAATTAAATATAGATGAATGTAAGTGTTGTTATGATTTGGGGCTGGAATGCTGCTGCACCATTGAGTGATCAGTTCCCTCAGGAGAGGAAACAAGCAAAATGGAAGGAATTCAGGTCCCAAAGGTTTTAAGTAATCACCAGAAGCCTGGACTCCTATTCAAAATATTTCTGAAAATGTGCTTTGGATTATCTTATTAGCCTAGAGCATATCCTCACTAATATGGAATTGAACATATTAAACTCTGATTAACAGATTAAACATTAATGATCTGAATTACAATCAAGGACTTAGAAAAATAATAGAGTAAAACTTAAGAAAGTAGGAAAACTCTAATAGGAAAAGTGAATATCAAGGAAGGAAACAAGAAAAAAATAGAGAGAGCAATGTAAACACTCAGTGCAACAAAAATACTATTAACATAGACAAAACTCTGCAAAGGTTGATGAAGGGAAAAAAGAGAGAAAAGCACTAGAAGAATGAATGGACGAATAGGTAGTTATTGAAAAGATGACCACAGCTATACATTTCTATTTTTAAAACTTGTTTAAAAATAGCTTTATGATAATAAATTTTAAAACACAAAATGTGAATTGTCTAGAAATATGTAAGCTAACAAAATGTATTCGTTGTAAATTTTAAAATCTAAATAAGGGTCCAGCTCACTGTGACCACATGAGCTGTACAGTCCATGGAATTTTCCAGGCGAGAATACTGGAGTGGGTAGCCTTTCCCTTCTCCAGGGGATCTTCCCAACCCAGGGATCAAACCCAGGTCTCCTGCATTGCAAGTGTATTCTTTACCAGCTAGGCCACAAGGGAAGCCCAAGAATACTGGAAAGGTTAGCCTAACCCTTCTCCAGTGGAGCTTCCCAACCCAGGAATCAAACCAAGGTCTCCTGTACTGCAGGCGATTCATTACCAACTGAGCTATCAAAAAAGCCATAAAAAATAGACCTATACCGATTTAAAACACATAACCATTACATAAAGGTCCACACACAAGAAAAGCAACATATGCAGATGTTTTATTTAGTATGTTTTACCAAGTTATCAAGAAACAGATTACCTTCTTCCTATCACACTCTTTCAGAGTTTAAAAAAATAAAATGTTTCCTCAACTAACTTTATGCCAATAGTATGAGCTTGATAATGATTCTGCAAATAAAAATGTCAGGAAAATTATGAAAGGCTATCATTTATTAAATACACACAAAAATATTACGTGAAATAGTAACCTGTTTCTCATTTCTGTGTGGGTTTGTGCATGTGTGTACACAGGTAAAGCAAATTCATGACTAAATATGTTTTGTTCTAAGAAGGTTAAGGTATTTTAAATTTAGAAAATACATTGATGTAATACACTGACAATGTAAGGAAAAAAAATTATATTATTCAATGCAGCAGGCATTTAACAAAATTCAAAACCAACTTATGAAACAATGAACAAAGTGGTAATAGAGATAAATTAAAGGCAGGAAGACAAGAGGGTCACAGAGAATGAGATGGTGAGATAGCATCACTGACTCAATGGACATGAACTTGAACAAACTCTGGGAAACAGTGGAGGACAGGGAAGCCTGGCGAGCTATAGACCGTGGGGTCGCAAAGAGTTGGACACAAATTGGGGACAGAGGTAAGTTTCCTAATCTGATGGTTCATATCTATGAAAAATTAGGCAAATTCAATGACAGTGAAATGTTAGGAGCATTCCCAATGTTTATCTCTAAGTTTACACTAATGGGATATGAGTTCAGTTTATGTGACACCTTCGAAGAGACTTTAAAAGAGATATCTGGCCCATGACTATACAATGGAAGTGAGAAATATATTCAAAGGATTAAATCTGATAGACAGAGTGCCTGAAGAACTATGGATGGAGGTTCACGACATTGTACAGGAGACAGGGATCAAGGCAATCCCCAAGAAAAAGAAATGCAAAAAAGCAAAATGGCTGTCTGGGGAGGCCTTACAAATAGCTGAGAAAAGAAAAGCAAAAAGCAAAGGAGAAAAGGAAAGATATACGCATTTGAATGCAGAGTTCCAAAGAATAGCAAGGAGAGATAAGAAAGACTTCCTCAGTGATCAGTGCAAAGAAATCAAGGAAAACAATAAAATGGGAAAGACTAGAGATTGCTTCAGGAAAATTAGAGATACCAAGGGAACATTTCATGCAAAGATGGGCTCGATAAAGGACAGAAATGGTAGGGACCTAACAGAAGCAGAAGATATTAAGAAGAGGTGGCAGGAATACAAGAACTATACAAAAAAGATCATCATGACCCAGATAACCATGAAGCTTTGATCACTCAGCTAGAGCCAGACATCCTGGAATGTGAAGTTAAGTGGGCCTTAGGAAGCATCATTACAAACAAAGCTAGTGGAGGTAATGGAATTCCAGTTGAGCTATTTCAAATCCTAAAAGATGATGCTGTGAAAGTGCTGCACTCAATATGCCAGCAAATTTGGAAAACTCAGCAGTGGCCACAGGACTGGAAAAGGTCAGTTTTCATTCCAATCCCAAAGAAAGGCAATGCCAAAAAATGCTCAAACTACCACGCAATTGCACTCATCTCACATGCTAGCAAAGTGATGCTCAAAATTCTCCAAGCCAGGCTTCAGCAATATGTGAACCATGAACTTTCAGATGTTCAAGCTGGATTTAGAAAAGGCAAAGGAACCAGAGATCAAATTGCCAAAATCTCCTGGATCATCGAAAAAGCAAGAGAGTTCCAGAAAAAACATCTATTTCTGCTTTTTTGACTATGCCAAAGCCTTTGACTGTGTGGATCACAATAAACTGTAAAGTTCTGAAGGGGATAGGAATGCCAAACCACCTGACCTGCCTCTTGAGAAACCTGTACACAGGTCAGGAAGCAACAGTTATAACTTGACATGGAACAACAGACTGGTTCCATATTGGGAAAGGAGTACGTCCAGGCTGTATATTGTCCCCTTCCTTATTTAACTTATATGCAGAGTACATCATGAGAAAAGTTGGGCTGGATGAAACACAAGCTGGAATCAAGATTGCCAGGAGAAATATCAATAACCTCAGATATGCAGATGACACCACCCTTATGGCAGAAAAGTGAAGTCACTCAGTCGTGTCTGACTCTTGGCGACCCCATGGACTGTAGCCTATCAGGCTCCTCACTCCATGGGATTTTCCAGGCAAGAGTGCTGGAGTGGGTTGCCATTTCCTTCTCCAGGGGATCTTCCCGACCCAGGAATCGAACCTGGGTCTCCCACATTGCAGGCAGATGCTTTACCGTCTGAGCCACCCTTACGGCAGAAAGTGAAGAACTAAAGAGCCTCTTGATGAAAGGGAAAGAGGAGAGTGAAAAACTGGCTTAAAACTCAACATTCAGAAAAGTAAGATCATGGCCTCTGATCCCATCATGGCAAATAGATGAGGAAACAGTGGAAACAGTACAGACTTTATTTTTCTGGGCTCCAAAATCACTGCAGATGTGACTGCAGCCATGAAATTAAAAGACGCTTACTCCTTGGAAAGAAAATTATGACCAACCTAGACAGCATATTAAAATGCAAAGACATTATTTGCCAACAAAGATCTGTTTAATCAAAACTATGGTTTTTCCAGTAGTCATGTATGAATGTGAGAGTTGGACTATAAAGAAAGCTGAGCACCGAAGAATTGGTGCTTTTGAACTGTGGTGTTGGGGAAGACTCTTGAGAGTCCCTTGGACTGCAAGAGATCCAACCAGTTAATCCTAAAGGTAATCAGTCCTGAATATTCATTGGAAGGTCTGATGTTGAGACTGAAACTCCAATACTTTGGCCACTTGATGCAAAAAACTGACTCATTTGAAAAGACCCTGATGCTGGGAAAGATTTAAGGTGGGAGGAGAAGGGAATGACAGAGGATGAGATGGTTGGATGGCATCACTGGACTCAATGGACATGAGTTTGAGTAAACTCTGGGAGTTGGTGATGCACAGGAAATCTTGGCATGCTGCAGTCCATGAGATTGCAAAGAGTCAGACATGACTGAGCCGCTGAACTGAACTGGACTGGCCCGTGATTTCTGTATTTTTCTCCTTCTCTTCCTCCTCATTACCACAAACATGGAGACTGCTGTGAACTAAGGGTGTGGAAAGGGGGAACTGGAGCACAACAGCACCCCCAAACTGATAGCTTCCAGTCTTCTTGAAGTCTAAAAAAAGAAAAACTATTTTGTTTTGCCATTGTGACCATGATTGCCTCTTTTCAACACTCTATTGAGAAAATAGAAACACATGCAGACATAGAAAACAAACTCATGGTTACCAAAGGGGAGAAGGAGGAGGATGAAGATTAGGGGTTTGGGATTAGCAGATACAAACTAGTACATATAAGATAGATAAGCAACAGGGATATTCTATACAGCACCGGTAATTATAGCCATTATTTTATAAGAACTTTTAATGAAGTATAATCTGTAAAAGTACCAAATCACTAGCTATCAGTTCAGTCACTCAGTCGTGTCTGACTCTTTGAGACCCTATGAATCGCAGCACACCAGGCCTCCCTGTCCATCACCAACTCCCGGAGTCTACACAAACCCATGTCCATCGAGTCAGTGATGCCATCCAGCCATCTCATCCTTTGTCATCCCCTTCTTCTCCTGACCCCAATCCTTCCCAGCATTAGGGTCTTTTCCAATGTGTCAACTCTTCGCATGAAGTGGCCAAAATATTGGAGTTTCAGTTTCAACATCATTCCTTCCAAAGAACACCCAGCACTGATCTCCTTTAGGATGGACTGGTTGGATCTCCTTGCAGTCCAAGGGACTCTCAAGAGTCTTCTCCAACACAGTTCAAAAGCATCAATTCATTGGCACTCAGCTTTCTTCACAGTCCAACTCTCACATCCATACATGACTACTGGAAAAACCATAGCCTTGACTAGATGGACCTTTGTTGGCAAAGTAATGTCTCTGCATTTTAACATGCTGTCTAGGTTGCTCATAGCTTTTCTTCCAAGAAGCAAGTGTCTTTTAATTCCATGGCTACAGTCACCATCTGCAGTGATTTTGGAGCCCAAGAAAATAAAGTGCCACTCTTTGCATTGTTTCTCCATAAATTTGCCAAGAATTGATGGGACCGGCTGCCATGATATTCATTTTTGGAATGTTGAGTTTTAAGCCAGGTTTTCCACTCTCCTCTTTCACATTATAAAAATATAGATGATTTAAGATGTACTGAGAATGTATGTAGGTTACATGCAAATACCATATCATTTTATATTACAGACTTGAGCATCCTCAGAGTTTGGTATCTCCTGAGATTCCTGAAACCAATTCTCCTGGATCCTGAAGGTGACTATAATTAGAATTCTTTTGACTTATCTCAAATTGGCTTAATTAATGTGAACATCTTCTATCACCTGAGTCCAGAATCTAGATAAAAGCCAGGCTTATGATGGCTTAACCAGTCTCCAAGAATTCAGTTCTTTCCAACTCTCCTCCTGCCATTCTTAATATATCAGCTGTATCACAGACTGGCTCTTTCTTGGTAGCAAGAAGACTTAGCTAATCCATAGATCTGTTCCAGATTGACTACGTCCAGAAGAAAAAGAAGGCCCCTCTATTCCTGTGACTTTTTTAGGAGTGAAGAAATCATTTCCAGAGTGCACACATCTTTGGTCAGCACTGGTCACACACTCATTCTCAAACCAGTTATTGACAAAGACAATGGAAAACACTGGAGCCAGCTTTTCAGTAGCACCAGGTTAGAGGTTAAATACTCATTGATTCTGGAGATCAGCCCTGGGATTTCTTTGGAGGAAATGATGCTAAAGCTGAAACTCCAGTACTTTGGCCACCTCATGTGAAGAGTTGACTCATTGGAAAAGACTCTGATGCTGGGAGGGACTGGGGGAAGGAGGAGAAGGGGACAACAGAGGATGAGATGGCTGGATGGCATCACCGACTCGATGGACGTGAGTCTGAGTGAACTCCGGGAGTTGGTGATGAACAGGGAGGCCTGGCGTGCTGCAATTCATGGGGTCGCAAAGATTTGGACACAACTGAGCCACTGAACTGAAATGAACTGATACACAAGTGGATACAATTTTATACTATAGGATTATAATAGAATACAAATAGGTGACATTTACTGAGGTGTTACTATGTGCTATGCACTCTTATAAACATTTGGTCAATAGGTATTCATTTTTCCATCACAAAATGTAATGTGTTGGACATTTAAATTGAGACAGAAATTTCATGCTATTTCATACCAAATGGCACCCCACTCCAGTACTCTTGCCTGGAAAATCCCATGGACAGAGGAGCCTGGTAGGCTGCAGTCCATGGGGTTACTAAGAGTCGGACACAACTGAGTGACTTCACTTTGGCTTTTCACTTTCATTCATTGCAGAAGGAAATGGCAACCCACTCCAGTGTTCTTGCCTAGAGAATCCCAGGGACGGGGGAGCCTGGTGGGCTGCCATCTCTGGGGTCGCACAGAGTCAGACATGACTGAAGCGACTTAGCAGCAGCAGCAGCAGCAGCAGCAAGACTGACCAAAATTGAAAGGTCTGTTAATAATCAGTGTTATAAAGATATATGTTGTGTTTGTGTACATACTATAAGTACATATATATATGAAGATATATGAAACAGAGCCCTCATTTGCTCCTATAAAAGTTTAAATTTTCAGATGAAAACATGTGAAGAATGAAGAAATTAGATATCTTACCCAAAGTCAGAAAGCTATTAATGACAGGGGCATGATTTGAATTCAGACAATCTTTAAGTTGCAGTTAAAATAAATAAATTAGATTCCCACATATCTCTGTGGAAAATAGTGAAAACATCATCTTGAGTAGATGGCCGCCCTTCGATGTAAAAGGAAATATAGCAATAGACTCTTGGTCCAGGGGAAAGGAGTCTTTGTGAGTTCAGTCAGGAGTAGGCTGTATTGAAGATAAAGAACAAGGATGATGCCCCATAGTGGTATATACAACTCAGGGAGGCAATTAGATTCAAAGAGTTCAAAAAATGTGTTTGGATCTGGAGACTTGAGAGTTAGAAATTAGGCAAATAGATTTAACATGACAAGAGGGAAGTTAGGAAGAAAAGAGTCCTGAGGGAAGGAACAAAGGATCCAGAAAAGAAGACTGAAATAATATCAGATTGGTCGTAAATGAAGAAAGACTGTCTTAGCTGTGAATAAGGTGGGAGCTTCAAGAACACTGTGGACAATAATGTCCAGTGCTACAGAGAGTAGTCAAAATAGTTGGTGTATCATGGAAGGCATTGATGAAACCAGGTTCCAATCCAGTTATAATTAGAAACTTGTACCTATGCTTTGAAAAACTCATGAGAGTAGGAGGACAGGTGAAAGGGATCCTCTTTTTCAGAGGAATTTGGTTGGTGGAGGGAAAGTGACTGTTAGAGCATCAGCCAGAGAGAATGCAGGGTTTTTTGATGGAAAAGACACGGCAATATTTTCGCTTGTACAAAGAGAGTCAGTGGAGGGAGAGATGTAAAATACTGGAAAGATAGGGAAGAGCAGAACTCACTGTGGGAGCGACATCTGGAAGAAGACGGGCAGGCACTGGATCAAGAGGCCAGGTGGAGAATTCAGCCTTGAATGTGGGAAGTAATGGGGAATGGAACAAGAGATCTCCCAGATGAGGAGAGAGACAGATGGAACAGAGAGAGGGGAGAAACGAGTTTTATCCTGCTGTGTTTCCAATCAGCTTTTCCCAGAAGGGCTACTTGGCGAGGAAAGCAGGAAGCAGCCAGGTGGTCCAAGGTCTGCTGGGTAAAGTTAACGTATAGTTGCTTGATTATTCAGGTCTGAGCTTTAGGGCCAAGAAAGTAGTAGATTAAAAGCAATTCCTGCAAATTTATGAATCACATCCAGTTGCCCAGACACCAGTCTCCTGACCTAAATTTCTCCCTCCCTTAGTGAGCAGAACTGGAGTGGTGCCGTGGTGGGGCCATCCTGATTTGAAACCAGAAAACAATCTGAAACCAGAAGTGAGTTAAGAAAAGTCTCACCGGATGTCAGTACCAAAAGCCAAAGTCCACCTAGAAATCATCTGTATGGACTCTCTTTCATGAAGGAGAAAGCTAAATTTTAAAAATGTACATGATGGGCCCAAGGTCATCAACGTATTGATTGGTGAAGGTCTCACACTTCCTCTTCATGGAGCACATTGCAATGGTTTACCTCTTTGATTCATTTATGATTCGCCTCCCCCACCCCCATCACGAGAATGTTCTCCTCCTGAGAGAAGGGGTTTTTGTGGCTTTTGCTCACTATTAGAGCCTCAGCCCTCAAAGTGTCTGATATTTATAAGGCATTTGATCATATTTGCTGAGTAAATAAATAGCGTCTAATCCAGTGCACTCTCTACTTTCATGGAGAGATCTTCACAGCAAGAGTGGCACAGCCAACTCTATGCAAGTAACTTTTCTCACTAGCTGCTTCTTCACTGGGTAGAGAAGATGCTGGGGCAGATCAGAATTCAAAACCAAGACTGCCTGGTCTCAGAGTCCCACGCTGGATGAATACAGCTCATTCAGTTAGTTCTCTGAAAAAGACTGAAGGGATTTCTGTGGCAATAGACAGAACAACAATAGTGTAAATGAAAGCCAAGTCAATGTTATGTGACGAACGACATAGAGTTTGTACAACAAACTTCATGGTTTATCTATATTTAAATCTTTATCCATAGCTTTATGTCGATGTTTGCACCACACAAGAGAAGTATGGTAAAGATTGTATGGTAAAGTAAAGAAAGTATGGGAAAGTAAGTAAAGATTCAGTGGATCCATTGCTAGGAGAGTGTTAGGAAAATTACAGCTTCTTATGACCCTTCCTCTGCTGAATGGAATTCTGGTGTTTTTTTTTTTGTTTGTTTGTTTTTGTGTGGAAAAAAAAAACGAGGAAGAGGCCTTATGAAATTGACAATTCTAAAGTAGAGAATTTGTAGATTGTGTGTGATTCTCAGAGAGACCTTTTCTACTCTCTATAAAGTGCATCTTCATCTCCAGGGATAGGAAGGTGAAACACAAAATACTTTGAATGAAGATGTGCCCATCTCAGGGGGAATATTGGAAACCATGAAAGCAGCTTACATGACAAAGCATTTGTTCCTGAAATTAGGTAAGAGAGTTGTGCTTTACCACATTGAGAGATGCAGTTGAATGTTTAAAGACCCACACTGCCTGAGGCTTTCTAGTACCTTTCTGTAGCCCAAATTCTTAATAGAAAATGCATAGATGTATAGAATCCATGTATTAAACTTTATGATGAATTTAATGGGATGTCAAGTAGGATTTTCAGTTTTCAGAAATTTTGCTAAGATGCAAAGCCAAGAGTAAATATATCTCATGTTCCATGTTCAGGAAGCCCAGCACCTTCTTACCAGGGATTAGTGAAAAGAGCCCATTCAGAAAATGCCTGGCCACCAACTCTCCCCACTCCCCAACATTATTATCCTGATAAAAGAGGAGGGTTGAGTAGGGAGGGAGGGAGCAAGCCTTGTGGAGACAGCAGAGTTAGGGTAAGAAATGAAAACATTGCTTTTCCTTTTCTAAGACTCAACAGGGAAACTCCAAGAAGATAATGCAAAGATTGACAGCACTTGGAAGGAAAGCCCAGTAACGCATATTTCATCAGGATGTGTGCCAGGCTGCAGAGCACAACTTTCCCCTTCTGTACCACCTTTCATGCTTCATGTGGAGAGAGTAGATTCTGGAAGAGCATCTGGACGTCTGAAAGCATAGAGCTTTATCCTTTTTCCTTCTCCTCTTCCCCTGTGAGGAAGAATAAATGTGTTCCTGAAGCTTGGAAATATACATGCATCTGAGGTATAGTCTTGAAATTTCTGTGCAGAAACACCCACAACAGCAAGCCTTAAAGGAATGGTTGTCTAGTGTACTTGGGAGGAAGATGGTATTTTGTTTTATTTGTGTTTCTTGGATCTCAGTGGTGTCTGACTCTTTGTGACCCTATGTACTATAGACCATCAACTCCTCTGTCCATGGGATTTTCCAGACAAGAATACTGGAGTAGGTTGCCATTTCCTTCTCCAGGGGCTCTTTCCAACCCAGGGATTGAACCCAGGTCTCCCACATTGCAGGCAGATTCTTTACTTACTGAGCTACCAGGGAAGCCCCTAGTTCATGGTGGTAACCCTAATCCATCCCAGTTTTCCACGAGCCCCCAAAGTGTGACAAGGCCTTCAGTAGTTGCTATAGCTACATGGAAAGGATGGTGTAAGTAGTGGAAGAGGATAGGCCTTGGCACAGCTAGATGGGTGCTGGGTTCATCTCTTAAGAGTTAATTTAGAGAAGAAATTGTGGAACCCAATCTGCTAAAGGAAATAAAGGAAAACTGCCCTGTGAGGATGTTTGGAACCATGTGAGTAAGGCGAGTTAATAGAGTTTCACAGACAATATCATGTCACCCACATTTCTGCCCAATTAAGGGAAACATTTATTTTCTTCCTAAGTGCCTGTCAGCAAATAATCTAATATCTTTGCTTTGTTTTTCCATCAAAGCAGGAGAAAGATTTCCTTATTGCTATAATAGGCGAGAAAATACAGAACCCAGAAGCAGGTAGCCAAGTACACAAGAGCCTAAAGAAGGGAAAGTTCAAGTGAGACTTTAGTGTCACCAAGAGGAAAAAAGCAATTCTCGGAGTGGTAATTAATTAATGGGAGAGATCTCGCCAGTTATTTATAGAAAATAAACTTCTGAGGAACTGTTGATAAAGGCTTAGTGCACAAGCAGAAAGGATTGTCTGTAACTAATAATAAGAGCTGAGACACCAGTACCAACCCAGCGCAGCCAGAGAAGAATGGCCCGGGCTCCCAAAGTGAGTTCGGAGAACTTGGGTAAAGCCGGAAGAAACATTAGGACAGGTCCTAAGGTGGGCGGCACTTTCCAGAGATGTACCTCACCAAAAGAGTGTGCCCCGTGCTCCATTTACAATGACACTGTCACCCCCTCCATCAAGTGGCAGGAAATCTGTCCCCTTCCCTTAGACCCAGGCAGGACTTCTGACTGCCCTGCTCAATAGAATGCAGAGGCAGTAAGGCTGGGGGTGGGGGTGGGGGGGGGGCTCTTCTCAAGTCTCGGTGATAAAAATGCTGTATTCTTCTTTCCTGTTCTCCTGGGACACTTGCTCTGTAAACCAAGATAACTTGACATGAGGAAACTAAGAAGACACCTCTGGAAAGGCCCACAAGAGGGAACCCAAACAGAGAGGAACTGAACCCCTGGGCCATCAGCCCTTCCTGAGTGTCAGCTGGGGGCCAGTATCAAAGCTCCAGCCACGTGAGGGAGTCATTCTGGGAGCAAACCATCTGACGTCCAGTCGAGCTGATGCCGCAAGGGACAGAGGCAAGTCTTTACCACTGAGTTCTGCCCAAATTGGTCTTCCCTGATAGCTCAGTTGGTAAAGAATCTGCCTGCAATGTGGGAGATCTGGGTTCGATCCCTGGGTTGGGAAGATTCCCTGGAGGAGAAGGGAAAGACTACCCACTCCAGGATTCTGGCCTGGAGAATTCCATGGACTCTATAGGTTGCAAAGAGCCAGACATGACTGAATGACTTTCACTTTCACTTTCTGCCCAATTTGCAGATTACGTACTAAATGGTGGCTGTTTGTCGGAAGCGGTAGGGGGAGGGAGTCACGAAGTAATAGATAATCAGAACAGGACCAGGAATGTATTATTTACCTAACCAGAGCTGACTTGAGTTTCTGCAGTTCCTTTGCAAGAGGGAATTGAAAGTTTTTATTAGTACTCCATTCTGTATTATTGATGGTTTTCTATAATTTATTAACTCCTTAATAAAGTATGCGTAGGTTTAGGTATTCTCAACAATTCCTCTTGGCAGTCCTTATTCAATTTTGAATTAAAAGACCCTTGAAGTATGAATAGAATTTTAGTTCAGTATGTGAAATGTTTGACTTTAAATAAAAAGAGTGGTTAAGAGCCTGTTGCCCCCAAAAGGGTACAACCCCAAAACCATTTTTTTTTACAAAAGTCTGATTTGCCTGGGCTACTTTTTGATTAGATGAGTACCATGCTATAAGGATCAGCGTGTGGAAAAAAAAAAGACTACTGCCTGAAACCTTTTCCCCAAGCAAAGTATTTGTAAGAAGTAAAATCTGGGCCTCGATGGCACAATACAGTTGATCCTTGAACAACATGAGTTTGAACTGTGTATGTCCACTTACCCATGAACTTTTTTTCAGTGAAGTACTATGTAGAATACTGCATGCTTTGAGGTTGGTTGAATGAATAGATACAGAACAGCATGTATGAAGGACCAAATATAAAGTTATTCAGGGGTTTTGACTGCTCAGGTGGTCTGTGGCCCTAACTCTTGCGTTGTTCAAGGGTCAACTGTAGTTAGTTAAATATTCATAGCACATGATTTATTCATTTAACATGCTTTAGCAGTTATTTATTGAGTGCCAGGGAGAAGGCAATGGCAACCCACTCCAGTACTCTTGCCTGAAAAATCCCATGGATGGAGGAGCCTGGTAGGCTGCAGTCCATGGGGTTGCAAAGAGTCGGGTACGACTGAGCGACTTCACTTTCACTTTTCACTTTCATGCACTGGAAAAGGGAATGGCAACCCACTCCAGTGTTCTTGCCTGGAGAATCCCAGGGATGGCAGAGCCTGGTGGACTGCTGTCTATGGGGTCGCACAGAGTCGGACACTACTGAAGTGACTCAGCAGCACTGAGTGCCACAATGTGCCAATATAGGCCTGGATATAGGGGATACAGAGGTGGACAGACATATTGGTCCCTGACGAGACATTAAGATAATCAGCAAATGTCTCTCTGTTGAGGAATAGAGAAAAATGTGAAGTAGGTAAAGGGGATACCCGGCCAAAGTAGGCTAAGGATGGAAAGGAGAACTTGCTAGTATAGTCAAGATGCTCAGGAAAACCCCTCTGATGCTGTAATATTTGAGCAGAGATATTCAGGAAGCAAGAGTGAATCAGGTAGCTACCTGGAAGGACAATTCAGGTTAGAGGAGGAGCCAAGTATAAACACTGTGAGATGAGAACTCTCTTAGTGTGTTCAGAGGCTCAAAGACATTATCACGGCTGCAACAGTGCAGGCAAGGTGTTGACTGGGGAGACAAGAAGTTTGGGGAATGGGAAGCAGACTATGTAGAAATGTAGGGTATCATAAAGAAAGAGCTCTAGTTTGTTTAGAAAATTGATTATCTATTTTATTTTAATTTTTGGATATCCTGGGTTTTCATTACAGTGCACGGGCTTCTCTTGTTGTGGAACACTGGCTTATTTGCCCCATGGTAAATAAGTTCATAATAAATAAGTTCATGGTAAATGAGATATAGTTCCCTGACCAGGGATTGAACCCATATCCCTTGTACTGGAAGGATGATTCTTAACCACTGAAGTTCCAAAAGGGTTTTAACTTTTATTGAGTGATTATAAATATACATATATGTTATGAACTGAATGCTTATATCCCCCCAAAATTAATATGTTAAACTCCTGACCTCCAATATGATGATGTTTGGAGATGAAGGCGTTGGTAATTACGGTTAGATTAGGTCAAGGAAGTAGGGCCTTCATAATGGAATTTCTGTTCGTGTAAGAAAAAAGAAAGAGGGTCTTGCTCCTTCTATACTCACACACCAAGGAGAGGCCATGTCATGACACAGTAAGAAGGTGGTGTCTGTAAGCCAGGAAGACAGCCCTCATCAGAACCATATTCTGGCACCCCACTCCAGAGCTGTGATAGAATAAATCTCTGATGTGTAAGCATACCAGTCCGTGGCATGTCGTTCTGGAAACCTGGGCTAGAATAATACAGCGATAGGCATAATGATATGCAATGTCAGTAGTTTTAATTCAACATTGAAATACAATTTTCTTTCAAAATATCCTATTTTTATTCTCTCAGGTCCACTTCGACTAGCTCTCTGGTAACAAAGGTGCTAATTACATAGCTCATTTCCTGAAATTATTTAATAATCAGTTTCAACTGCAACTTTTCCAGTTGTATTTTTAATATTCCATTTTTTTTGAAATATGAGCAAAAAACATGAGTCTTCAGAAATGTGTCCTTTCCCTAATTGGAATGTATTCTTTTAAATGTTTTGGCAAACTATGTCGAAAGTTAAAATAAAAGTCTTCTCTGATATGCATATTATAATTTTATTGGTAGAGATTTTATAGATTGCTTTGGCTTTAAGAGAAAACATTTTTTTCTTGTTTGAATGGGAGATTTTTGCCCACTATATCAGAATTCTTCTATCTATAGTTATTTGTTTGTTTGCTTATTGATTAATTATTTATCTTATTATCATATTTTCATTGGTTAAAACAAGTGGGGTCTCTGACTGCTCTCTTTTAGGAGCTTAGTGATCTGATTCCATACATAAATGATTATAAACTGTGTAGCGGCTCAGTCACATCCCACTCTCTGCAACCCCATGGGCTGTATCCCACCAGGCTCCTCTGGCCGTGGAATTCTCCAGGCAAGAATACTGGAGTGGGTTGCCATTCTCTTCTCCAAGGGATCTTCGCAACCCAGGGATGAAGCCTAGGCCTCCTGCATTGCAGGTGGATTCTTTACCAGTCTGAGCCACTAGGGAAGCCCTACGTGATTATAAGGCAGAGTTAAGTTTTGCCTGACAACTCAGGCTCACGTGAATGAGCTGCTTGTAGCTGCTCTTGGCTACAGTCAGTGTTCACCTAGTTTCTCCTGGGCTCTTTAGAAGTCCCACGCCACTTTTGCAATTCCTGCAGTGCCCGTGTTCTCTATGCCTGTCCTTGTTTTTCACGTGGGGACTCAGGCCCCACACAATGGTAGGTCTTTTAAGGATATCAAGAATCACGTTCCTTCCTGACCCTCCTCGAATCCTCATTCCCTTCATCATTTCCATGTGTCGCTTCTTCCCCTCTTAGGGCTTCCTCCCCCGCCCCCTTCCTTTCCTCTCCTCCTCTTCCCTCTCCCCTCTGCTCCTTCTCCTCGTTTTCCTTCCCCGCCTCCTCCTCCTGCTTCTTCTCATCTTGTCTAGCGTTTGTATTTGGGCCCCCTGGCTTAAGCATTTTCTAGATCTCCAGAGGATTTCCACCAAATTTCCCTGCAATGGAAGACATGTTTATCATTTCTTAGCTAAGACTGTTTTGAAGAAGGGAAATAATTGACTTCTTGGCATTTATCTCCAGTAAGCAAACACACAAGTAAGCAAACCAACAAACCCCAGGGCCGTCCTTCTCCCTGCCTTTAAGACTCATCTAGAGGCCTTGAGCCAGACATTGCAAGTGTAAAATCATGGCAGAAATGGTGCTTTGGAACTCAGCTCTTTATATCTTAACTATTGTAGCATAAGCTATGTAAGAAATCTTTAATGTCTTCAAACTTACAGAGAAGTGAGACTATGAATTATCATCTGGTCCCACAAAGAATTCTAAGAATGAGATAATTTGTCATTTGAGAGAAAAATGAACTTCCTTTATAAAGAACATGGCTCACCTTCGGCAGTACCCCCCACTGAGACATAAATGTGATATTTATGTTTTAGGGAAATCAAGGCCACAAAAATAAAGTGAATAGGCAGTTTTGTTGAGATTCAAAAATACATTTCCCCCTCAACTTGTTTAGATTTCCCATCTTTCATGGCTTTGATTTTTATGCTTATGAGTCATTGTAAGAAAATTTCAAAACAGAGTTGACAAGATTTATGGAAATTTCAGTCCATTATTTTTAAAAGAAACACTTTTATTGGAAGAAGGTAGGCATTCATCTCTCTCATATGTCATTGTCTCAATTGCATTGGGCACCATAACAAAAATGTTCATCTAGTTATTTGCAGAGAAACAAGTAATCCTGTTAAGTTTATACTAGATAATTTTTAAGAGCTACATAATTCTGAACTTTGGAGTCAAAGAGTTCTGGCTTTACCCCCTGTTCCCTGTGCATCATTACATAACTTACTTTACCTTATTGAGCCTCAGTTTCTCCATCTGAAAAATAATACCAGTGCCCACCTCTTAGATTTCTTGTAGGAATCAAATGATGAAATTGTACATAAAGCTCATTTTACGGAACATCTGCACAGAGTAAATGTCCGGTAAATACTAATTGTATTGCTATGACTACTGTACATTTCCAATTTTGTGACTTCTGAATATCAAAATATTGAGGTAGTTTTCTCCATAACCAATTGGAAATCTGGGTCAAGTGACCTAGCCTTCCTTATCCTTTACATATGTCCCTACATAGGCGCTTTCTTTTACATATAGTGGGTCATAATATTTAACCCTCAGTCAGATATTTTTAGATCAGCATTTTGTTGTTCAAATGCTAATATTCAATAACTGAAACTGAGCAGGACCCCCTGGGGCTCCTGGGCATGGGAGCCTATCTCTGTCCTCTGTTTCTTGTTTGTAGGATACAGATTTCATTCAGCCTTTGTGGCCTTCCCTGAGTCCCAAGAGCAGGTTGAAACCGTTGCTACTCAGGGACAGGAGGGGCCCCAGAGACCAAGGAGAAGCAGCCAAGAAAGAACAGTACAGCCCTGCCTGGGATCCTGGTTTTGCCCCAAGGGATACACAGAACAATACCGTTGACCTCTCCTGCAGAGCTGAAACCCCCAGCAAATGGAAGATGTTAACTCCGTGAAGCATTCTTCATTCCAGAGAAAAGGCCATGGCGTAACCTCAGGAACCACAGACACTCCTCAGGAGACCACCTGAGGCCAGACTGAAGGAGTGGAGACCCTTGTTGCTGTCCGGTCACTGAGTCGGCTGGACTCTTTGCGACCCCATGAACGGCAGCACACCAGAGCTCCTCTTCCTCCACTGTCCTGGACTCAACCTGGTCCTCATCAGCAACACTGCCCTTGGACCGTTGCTATAAAACTCCGCACTAAATCTCCCCCAGGTTGGGATGCGCAGTTTTTGAGCTGATGCACCTTCTGTGGCCCTCTTTGCCTGGCAAAGCTATAATGCTCTTCTTCTCTAATTCACCCAAAACTCCGCTTCCAAGATTTGATTCAGCCCCAGTGCACAGAGGCTGTATTTCGGCATCATAACTGAGGTTCTCCAGTCAGAAGTTTGAATTAGGAAACAAACTTCCAGGTGCCGCGTTTCTGCTCTCTTTCTCTCATCATCACACAACTGTAGTCTCCATTGTTACTGTTGATGGTATCCAGAATCTATATTAAATTAAAACATAATGACAACGAGCTGTTATAACATACAATCAATCATGGAGTCACACAGTTTTGACCTTAGTAATTGCCACATAAAAATAATTTCCTTTTTAGTCCTGTCCTTTCTATCAAATAATTAAGAACTTCATACCTGTTAAATAATAATAGATTCCAGCTATTAGGACTCTGCTAGCTAAAAATCAATTACCTACATATTGTTTTCCTTATTCTTCAGGTAATAAAACTGAGACCTAGTTTAACTCTGTTTAAAATTTCTTGACCAAAATAATAATAATAATAATAAAAACCCAGCAAATAGTAAAAGGTGATGCCAGGATTAAACTCTTGGTCTGTCAAGCACGAAGGAAGTAGCCTCAACCATCTCATATGGCCCTGTAGCATGCAAACCTGCTAAGGAAGCGTTTTCAGTCAGTCATTAGAGGAAAAGCTATTTCCCAAAATGAACAATACCAAACTTGTTTATAATATGGTATTGCTTTCCTTTCCCCATGCATAATTCACAGGATTGTTGACCCACAGGGGCTACACCTGTTACTCCACAGACAGACTATAAATTTTACAGTATAAATAATAGATTCTTGTGAATTTACACACCCTGCCAACTTTCCAACAACCTAGCTCAACCAGTTCCTGTGTTAGTTGACACAGGGCAGAATATTTACATGGCTGATTTCTAGAAGTGGTCATAAGCACTGTGTGGCAATAAAGGGTCATTGAGCTCCTTTAGTGGTTAAACTTTTTATTAAAAAAAAATGTCTTCTAGATGCATTCTTAACAACTAATCTTTAAATCACTTGAGCTGCACTTAATCTATGAAGAAGCCATGGCAGGAAGTATTGATATATGTTCTGGTGACCGCAGATGTGGCTGGGGGTGTGTTTTGCACGTGTGTACAAAGCTCCAGAGCAAAGGCAGTTTATCTTCCAAAAATGACATTATACAGCTTTATAAAAATTTGGTCCTTAGCAAGAACTAAGACATCTTTTGTGCTTCATGTTTAGTATTTTGGTAGATAAATTAATCATGAAGGATATAATGTATTTATTTATAAATGACTGATTTGCTAAAATAGCTTTTGTTGCACCCAGGAATCACTGTCATTTCTAAATTTTGTCAGGTTTTTCACTGTCTTCAGAATAAGTTCAGTGGTTTATCTACACACACACACACGCCAGCATCCTTGATTAGGAGGTAGAGGCTAGTGGCTTGGCTCTCCTGCAGTAGAATTTCTTGGTTGAGCATCTCAGGTCCTAGTCTTGGGTGTGCCATGATTGGAATTCCTTCTCAGAGCAGTTCAGTCTTCTTGACCTGGTGCTAGTTGGCATGACTTCTGAGGGAATGTGCCTTACTTGGTAAGACAACTAAAATGAGGTCGTCCAAACCTGCTATTGTCAGTTACTGAAACAGCATCAAGGCGAGAGTTTATCTAGAACTCTGCAATTTTTACTTGATGTATGAAAATGACTTCACAGAATTGTGATAAACTTGTCTCTAATACTTCATTAAATAATAGTCACATGCTATATTTGTGTTTTAAAGATTTGTTCCTGAACTTGACATGAATGTATCTACTTATATCAGAAAAATGTCAATGGTCTTTCCCACTTAGATTTGCCAGTAAAAAAGCCCCATCCAAAATCATCCCTTTCCATTACTTTCTATCTCAACTCCTTTTTTTTTTGTTTCTTCATAGCATATGCTCATTACTATTTGTAATTACCTTTATTTGTTTATATCACTTCCATTGAGCATGGACTTTGCCTATTTTATTCATCAGTGGATTAAGAATTCTTAGTGGCAAAGTAGAAGTTCTTGATAAATACTTGTTCAATGGATGAGTGATGGGATGAACCAAAAGGTATCAACAGCTTAAGTAACCACCTTTCTTAGTTCTACAAACACTATTTGAGAAGGCAAATGTGAAGCAATCTCTAGAATATTTTAAAAATATTTTAAATATTCAACCAAGCTGAGGATGGTTGCTTTAGGTTGAAGTATGGGGAAAGGAAGTAAGAGAGTGTGTGTAAGTATGGAAATTATAATTGCTTCAATCTAGCCCACATACAGTAAGCTCAAATTCCATACTGAGTTGGAGACTGATAGCCTTAATATCTTTAAAAAATCAGTTGGCCATCTTTAGATCATACTCTAGAACAAATGTGGGCAATAACAAAATCTTTGATCCAGAAATTAGCCTCAAGGAAGTTGAATCCAGTCCTCTCATAGAAAACATTTTCAGGTTCCAAGCAGGTCTCAGTTGTCTATATAAATACTAATGTTTGAATCAAAATGGTTTCTGCTGATTGCCAAGTCTATGCCATTGAATTCAGAGTCAATAATTAATTTTTAAAAATGAAAATAAAGCTACTGGACAAAGTGAACTACACTTATCTTCCTGTGGGTGAATGTGAACTTGCTCATTGTGCAAGTAAATATCCATCTTACACGTACTTATGTGAAAGGACAATTAGGTTTGTTTCTGTTCTTGTTGTTGCTGCATTTTTGCAAATATAGATCTATAAATCGATGAATTGATAGGTAGATAGATACATAGATAATACATAGATCAGTAGAGACAAATACAAAATTGTTGAAAATTACAAATTTATATCAATATTATTTATGCTAAAAACTAGGCACACTGATTTTCCAAGAATCTGAACATGGCTCAGTGACTTATGATATTTCCTTATGATTGAATATTATTGTAGAAGGAAACCCATTCCCCCCATCTCCAAACTCCCGCTCTCACCTCCACAAAAGAAAACTCTCCTTCATTTCTACCTTTTTGCCCTTAAGGAACCTCTGCCCTCCTCTCTGTGTGTTATTCCTCAAGGATAAAGTATTTGCTAAACCTATTGGCGAGAGACTGATCTTAATTGCTCACATTTTCACTGGGGTGGAATTACTTTACCTGACAAGTGGGGACTCAGTTTGGGGCCTTTATTTCATTTTTTCCTTTTTCCTTGGGCTGCCTGCTTTGGGAAACTGAAAGAAAGTTAATGGAATTCTTACCTGGGTCTTTTCCCATGTAAAAGTATACCCAGTTTAGGATCTGGCATCTGCCTTTTAGCATATGTCTTAAAAATTGGTATGGTAAATTCTCCCTGTTTATTTTTCATTTGTAAGGCTGTTGATGTTTGTGGACTTCTATTTGCCAATAAATAACTTTTTAAATAGTTTTATTGAATTCCTCAATGATCTGAACAGATATTGAGTTTGCATTAAATTTGTAGAAGAATATAGAAAGGATTGATTGATTGAATTCACATGTCAACTGTCAGGTACAGTGTGAGTGCCTTGAGCTGAGAGCTCTCCATTATTGTTCAGTCATTCAGTTGCCCCCGACTCTTTGTGACCCTGTGGACTGTAGCCCACCAGGCTCCTCTGTCCATGGGATTCTCCAGGCAAGAATACTGGAGTGGGTTGCCATTCCCTTTTTCCAGGGAATCTTCTCAACCCAGGAATTGAACCCCTGTCTCCTACTTTGGCAGCTTCCCTGGTAGCTCAGACAGTAAGGCGTCTGCCTACAATGCGGGAGAGCCAGGTTCGATCCCTGCGTTGGGAAGATCCCCAGGAGAAGGAAATGGCAATCTACTCCAGTACTCTTGCCTGGAAAATCCCATGGACCGAGGAGACTGGTAGGCTATAGTCCATGGGTTCGCAAAGAGTTGGACACGACTGAGCAACCTCACTTCACTTCACTCCTACTTTGGCAGGCAGATTCTTTACCACTGAGCTACCTGGGAAGCCTCCCAATAGAAAGTATTATTTTCCGTAAAATATAAGGAACTTCTAGCCAGGACACACAGATATCTCTTCATTTGTCTTTTATTGAAGTATAAAGCTCCCCCCTCCCCACCAAGAGAGTATTAAATAAGTGTAGTAAACTGGTAGAAATGTAGCAAGGCATGTTTGTTACATTCTTCTTGGGATCCCTGTGTCTTTGGACATAAGGACACTTCTTTTCTCAGGTTTTGGGGGGCGGGGGTGGGTAGCTCTCACATGGAGGGTTTCTTTTCTATTTTAAGGGAGAAGGGTGGAGTAAAGATGAAAGTGCTCTTTTGCTTCAGCTGTTTTGTCAAACCCCCTCAGCTTAAAAGTATTCAGTATGCTAAGGTGTCATATTTTGGGTTAGCAAGTCTTGTACATCATCACAAACAAAAGAAAATTTTCAAAGGTTAACTAAATATAAGCCTGAAGAATTCTATACGTCAGGGCACTTCCCTGGTGATCCAGTGGCTACAACTCTGTGCTCCCAATACAGGGGTCCCTGGTTCAAACACTGGTCAGGGAACTGTTACAGGAAGCACACGGATTGAAACCGCCCACCCTGGCCAGGCACCATAGTAACCATTTGCACAAGTTGTTTTATGACAGGAGGTCCTGGTAAGGAACACAGAAGTAATAAGCCTCCACCAGCCAGAAAGTTCAGCAAAGGTCAAAAGGAGACACCACATGTCCGACCACCTCCCAGAATCCTCTCGCTGGCATCCATCTTGGCTGAACAAGCCGTGCACCACCAGGAAGGACTCTGAGTCAGAATAACTGGCTAAAGACAACATTGCGAGCCACGCAGCAGAGCAGTTCTCCTGGGTTCCCTTACTCTCCTGCTCTCCACCCGGGTGCCCTTTCCCAATAAAATCTCTTGCTTTGTCAGCACGTGTGTCTCCTGGGACAATTCACTTCTGAGTGTTAGACAAGAACCCAGTTTCAGGCCCTGGAAGGGGCCCCCCTTTCTACAACAGAACTAGATTCCGCATGCCACAACTAAGGATCCTGTATGCTGCTACTAAGACCCACAGAAGAAAACAAATACGTTCTTTCTTAAAAAAGGAATGGTACAGGTCAGTTCTGAAAGCTTTTTAAAATGAAGAGGAATATAGTAATCTTTGCAAATAATTTCTATTTTGTGGTTCATATCTAATGACTTTAAAAATCATTTAGTTAGAGTTGTAGCAGTAGAAAATCAAATAAAAATGAAGTATTGGTAAGGACAAAAATTTATTAGTATAATTTAATTGACCTGTAAAATGACTATTTCTAAGGAAAAGAAAGCAATCTATTTCAGATTAATCACGAAGAGTAAATCCCAATGTTTCATGCTTAATTGCTTAATTTAGGACCTAAATTTTATTATGGAAGAACCCTATAGAGAAGTTATTTGATGAGAGAGACACACAGAGAGAGACTTTCCTATTCACTATCTTTCCAAATATTACGTGATAGCTAAGGCTTGCCAATATAACTCTACTTAATCATTTTTATGAGAATTAAGTTGCCAAACTTTTCATCAAATGTCCACTAAAAATTGGAAAAATACAGACTTTGTGGTCACATTTAATTTAAAGTTATACAACAAACAAACAAACAATGGTTATGTAAAGACTACATTTACACATGCAAAGCAAATAGAAGAAATGGGACTATTTTCCTGGTAGTCTGTGCTGACATCAAACTTACCTTTGTGATACCTGGAATGAAATGTATTATGACAGAAAGTAGTTAAGAAATTAGCCCAATTTCTCACTTCATTCAGAGTAACTACATATTTGATTTACACTTCAATGAAAATTGTTTTGGTCTTGTGCTACTGTAAGAAAAAAAAAAAAGCAACCCTACAGAAGGGAAAAGTTAAATGCATGAAGAGTTAAGGAACCTATTAATAATTATATTTAGAGAGGATTTGCTGGAAATCACTTATAAATTTCTTCTTTCCTGGTGGCCCATTGGTAAGGGTACATGAGTTAATCCCTCATTAAAGTTCTGCATGTCATGTCATACAGTGCAGCCAATGGGGAAAAAAAAAGGGCACAAATTTGGATCACAATTTATGTTGAGAAACATATTTCTGCAGCTAGATTATTTTTCTCTGTGATTCTAATCTAGGATAATCTGGCAGTTTGTGGTTTAAGAGATCTCTTTTGTTGAATAAATGGTGTTTTGCTCACTGGCTGCCTTTTTGAGGTAAGAAATGGAATTTTTTAATATGAATAACACACTGGGAAGATATGAACAGTCAAAACAGTGTAAGAGGGCTCAATCTAATTTTTATCTTCCTGTCATCCTGGGTGGGTTCCCCGAGAGAAAATCATGAAGACTTGCAGAGGGAAAACCCTCCCAGGATGTTTCACTCTTACAATCTACACTAAATTGTTTTTTTGACAGGTGGCTTAGGGCTCTGCCCTCCTCTTCCCCTGAATCATGCAAAGAACGTATGAGTCTAAGAGGATAAGGCAGCACTGTTCTTAAAAAGGTAATGAACACAGAGCTACAAAGGAAACCCAAGGTCACAGATAATGGAAAATATACCACAGACACTTTCATTGCCTTTATGTTTTTAATGATGTCTTCATTGTCTTTCACTGAGTTTTTGTTTTGTTTTCTTTTTACAGTTGCTTATGTTTCCAGCTCTTTGCCACTTGCTTTTAGGCTGGCAGGAGCACTTTCATAAAATATCTTAATGGCCCCCTGCAGGGCTTCTGTAGTGAAGGGTCTGCTAATGTTTCTATTATGACCCTGGTCTCAGAGATCTTTATATCACAGTGATCTTAATTTGCATTAGACCTTGGGGAACATGTCACATAGGTCAGTCTTGGGAGCAATATTTTTTGATACATTTGAAAAAAATTATAGCTTAAACTCCTTAGCAGCTGTGTAGCTCTATAGCACTGAATCTCGTTTCAGTAGCATGTGCTGAGGTTTTACCTGAGTAATTTCCATAAAAGTTAATTGAAATTACCTGAAAAAAGCCTCAGGTGATAATTTGAAAATACAGACTAACCTTGTAATTGCCTGATTCTCCTTTCACCTTCTTCTCTTGTAGATTAGCTGGAATGTCATCTTATAGATGAAGGTGGAAGGACAGAATAATTAAAAACAAATTGTACCTTCGTTTAATAAAGGATCCCAATATAAATAGAAGACAAAGCATTTGTTTTGAAATATCAAGGTGACCAAGGGTAGTGAAAATTAGAGATGTAAATGTCCCTAGGAAAAGAAACTGTCCCAGCATGGTAGTCTTACACTGGACTTGGAATCCAAGGAAATTAGACACTACTTCGAAAAATGTTTGCAATTTATCTCCTTTTTGTAAAGTGTGATCTCAGTATTTCAGAAGTTTTATTTACATATTGAACTATCAAGACATGACTAGAGAAATATAACAAAAAGATCCCAGTAATACTGAATATATGGTGGTGGTGGTTTAGTCACTACGTCATGTCTGACTCTTGTGACCCCATGGACTGTAGCCTGCCAGGCTCCTCTGTCCATGGGATGATTCTCCACGCAAGAATACTGGAGTGGGTTGCCATTTCCTTCTCCAGGGGATATAGATTTTAAAAGATAAAATTTTTACATAAATTTTAACAAATATTTTGTAATCAGTTATTGTAAATCTTAAAAAATACATAGCATTTTAAATTTAAAAAATATTTAGCATTCAATTATTCTTTGAGTCCTCCCAGAAATCTTTTGAATCATGGAAAATAGTTCCATTTCCTTTCGTTTTTTTCATTGCAGATAATTGCTCTACAATGCTGTGTTAGCTTCTGCTGTACAATGAAAAGGATCAGCTATATGTATACATTTATCCCCCCACTCTTGAATTTCCTTTCTGCCACCACTAACCACCCCCAGATCATCACAGAGCACTGAACTAAGGAGCATCTCGTGCTTTATAAAGGCTTCCCACTAGCTATCTATTTTACATATGATATTATATATACCCCTTTCGTGGATCACAGCCTTGTTGTGGTGAAGGACCTTGCATAATTCAATGAAGCTATGAGCTATGCCATGCAGGGCCACCCAAGATGGACTGGTCATAGTGTAGAGTTCTGACAAAACACACTCCACGGAAGGAAGAAATGGCAACCAACTCCAGTATTCTTGCCACAAGAAGCCCATGAACATTATGAAGGCGAAAAGATATGACACTGGTAGGTAAGCCCCCCAGGTGAGAAGGTGTACAATATGCTACTGGGGAAAAGCAGAGAGCAATTACAAATAGCTCCAGAAAGAATGAAGAGGCTGGGCCAAAGCAGAAATGACGCTCAGTTGTGGATATGTCCAGTGGTGAAGGTATAGTCCGACGTATAGGAACCTGGACTGTTAGATCCATTTGTCGTTGTTCAGTCACTAGGTCATGTCTGACTCTTTGCGACCCCATGGACTGCAAATTGCCAGATTTCCCTGTCCTTCACTATCTCCCTGAGTTTGCTCAAACTCATGTCCATTGAATTGGTGATGCCATCCAACCATCTCATTCTCTATCATCCCCTTCTCCTTCTGCCCTCAAAATTTCCCAGCATCAAATCTTTTCCAGTGAGTTGGCTCTTTGCATTCAGTGGCCAAAGTATAGGCGCTTCAGCTTCAGCTTCAGCATCAGTCCTTCCAATGAATATTCAAGGTTGATTTCCTTTAAGATTGACTACTTTGATATCCTTAGGTCCATGAATCAAGGTGAATTGGATGGGGTCAAGCAGGAGATGGCAAGATTGAACATCAACATCCTAGGAATTAGTGAACTAAAATGGATGAGAATGGGTATATTTAATTCAGATGACCTTTATATCTACCACTGTGGGCAAGAATCCCATAGAAGAAATGGAGTAGCCCTCATAGTCAACAAAAGATTCTGAAATGCAGTACTTGGGTACAGCCTCAAAAATGACAGAATGATCTCAGTTTGTTTCCAAGGAAAACTATTCAATACCACAATAATCCAAGTCTCTGCCCCAACCACTGATGCCAAGGAAGCTGAAGTTGAATGGTTCAATGAAGACCTACAACACCTCCCAGAACTAACCCAAAAAGATGTCCTTTTCATCACAGGGGATTGGAATGCAAAAGTAGGAAGTCAAGAGGTACCTGGAGTAACAGGCAAGCTTGGCCCTGGAGTACAGAATGAATCAGGGCAAAGGCTAACATTGTTTTCGAGAGAATATGCTGTTCTTATCCAACACCCTCCTCCAGCAAAACAAGAAATGACTCTACACATGGACATGACCAGATGGTGAATACCAGAGTCAGATTGATTATATTCTTTCTGTATCCAAAGACAGAGAAGCTCTATACAGTCAGCAAAAATAATACCAGGAACTGACTGGCACAAATCGTGAGCTCCTTATTGCCAAATTCAGGCTTAAATTGAACAAAGCGGGGAAAACCACTAGGCCATTCAGGTATGATCTAAATCAAATCCCTTATGATTATACAGCAGAGGTGAGGAATAGATTCAAGGGTTTAAATCTGGTAGACAGACTGCCTGAAGAACTATGGACAGAGGCTCATAACATTGTACAGGAGACAGTGACCAAAACCATCCCAAAGAAACAGAAATGCAAGAAGGCAAAGTGGTTGTTTGAGGAGGCTTTACAAATAGATGAAGAAAGAAGAGAAGCGACAGGCAAGGGAAAAAGGGAAAGATATATCCAACTGAATACAGAGTTCCAGAGAACAACAAGGAAAGATAAGAAGACCTTCTTAAATAAAGAATGCAAAGAAATAGAGGAAAACAATAGAATGAGAAAGACTAGAGGTCTCTTCAAGAAAATTGGAGATACCAAGGGGACATTTCATGCAAGGATGGGCACAAAAAAGGACAGAAGTGTTAGGGATGTAACAGAAACAGAAGAAATTAAGAAGAGGTGGCAAGAATACACAGAAGGATACAAAAAAGGTCAGATGACCCAGATAAACCCAACAGTGTGGCCACTCACTTAGAGCTGGAAATCCTGGAGTGTGAAGTCAAGTGGGCCTTAGGAAGCATTTCTATGAACAAAACTAGTGGAAGTGGCGGAATTCCAGTTGAGCTATTTCAAATCCTAAAAGATGATGCTGTGAAAGTGCTGCACTCAATATGCCAGCAAATTTGGAAAACTCAGCAGTGGCCACAAGACTGGTAAAGGTCAGTTTTCATTCCAATTCCAAAGAAAGGCAATGGCAAAGAATGTTCAAACTACCACACAATTGCACTCATTTCATGTGCTAACAAGGTTATGCTCAAAATCCTTTAAGCTATGTTTCACAGTGAACCTAGAACTTCCAGATGTCCATGCTGGGTTTAGAAAAGGCAAAGGAACAAGAAACCAAATTGCCAACATCTGTTGCATTATAGAAAAGGCAAGGGAATTCCAGAAAAACATCTACTTCTGCTTCATTGACTATGCAAAAGCCTTTGACTGTGTGGATCACAACAAACTGCGGAAATTCTCAACGAAATGTGATTACTAGATCACCTGACTTGTTTCCTCTGAAACTTGTATGCAGGTAAAGAAGCAACAATTAGAACTGGACATATAACAACAAACTGCTTCAACATTGGGAGAGGAGTGCACCAGAATATATATTGTCACTGTGTTTACTTAAATTATATGCAGAGTACATCATGTTAAATGCTGGGCTGAATGAATCACAAACCGGAATCAAGATTGCCAGGTGAAATATCATCAGCCTCTGATGACACCACTCTCCTGGCAGAGAGTGAAGAGGAACTGGAGTCTCTTGATGAGGGTAAAAGAGGAGAGTGAAAAAGCTGGTTGAAACTAAACGTTCAAAAAACTGAGATCATAGCACCTGGCAAATAGAAGGGGAGAAAGTGGAAGGAGTAACAGATTTTATTTTCTTGGGCTCCAAAATCACTGTGGGTGGTGACTACAGCCATGAAATTAAAAGATGCTTGATCCTTGGAAGGAAAGATATGATAAATTCAGGCAACATATTAAAAGGAGAGACATCATTTTGTTGACAAATGTCTGTATAGTCAAAGCAATGCTTTTTCCAGTAGTCATGTACAGATATGAGAGCTAGGCCATAAAAAAGGCTGAGTGCCAAAGAACTGATGCTTTCAAATTGTGGTGCTGGGTAAAACTTTTGAGAGTCCCTTGGACTGCAAGGAGATCAAACCAGTCAATCCTAAAGGAAATCAATCCTGAGTGTTCATTGAAAGGACTGATGCTCAAGCTGAAGCTCTAATACTTTGGCCACCTGATGGGAAGAGCTGACTCATTGGAAAAGACCCTCATGGCAGGAAGAACTGAAGACAAAAGTGGGCGGCAGAGGATGAGATGGTTAGAGAGCATCACTGATTCAATGGACATGAATTGTAGCAAACTCCGGGAGACAGTGGAGGACAGAGGAGCCTGGCGGGCTGTAGTCCATGGGATTGTGAAGAGTTGGACAGGACTTAGCAACTGAACAGCAACAACAAAAAGTGTACACATGTCAATCTCAGTCTCCCCTCTATCCCATCCTCCTGTCTCCTGCCGTGCCCACTTGTCTGTTCTCTCCATCTGTGTCTCTATTCCCGCCCAGCAAATACGTTCATCGGTACCATTTCCACTTTCAAGATAATTTAAAATGCTTGGCTGGCAGCAGGGCCTTTGAAGACGGACCTGTATTTGAATCTTGTTCTACAGTCCACTAGGTGAGAGTTTGGGGCAAGTTATTTTGAACTTACAAATGGGAAATGCAGAGTGATTTTTACAGGATTATTGTACGGTGTTAGTGAGGTTCATGCTGTGCTTCACACAGTACTAGTACAAAGAAGGCATTTAAAATTATCTTTCTTGCAGTTTGTTACTTTGAGGGTATGGGGTTTACCGAATAGAAAAGATAAAATTAAAATATGAGTGTTTTGAGTTTTTGACTTGAATTTGTTACACGTCATACCTTGCTCCCTACGATTAAAGATATTTCACCAAATATTCTCACATAATTTTACTTCCATTTATTCACTCGCTAATCAAAGCAGAAAGAATTGTAGTTGAAGAAACATGATCTTAGAACAAAGTATTATGTGAGAACAAAATGTGATCTCAGGAAAGGCAATGTCTTTCCTTCCAAATGAATTTGGAAAATATAAGGAAAATTTGGAAAAATTAGTACTAGCTGCCAGAAGTCATGGGACAAAATTTGTAGAATCTACCCGCAAAGTTTCATAGGAAACAATGATCTGGAATGTGAACACTGAAGACTGAATTATCTTATATAGGCAATAGCACACTGTGATGTTTCATTCTTGATATTGAAATAATTCTCTGGTGACTTCATTATTTGACATTACTACCCTTTTTATATACAGAGCATCTAACAGGATGGGTTCTGAGGAAATGCTCCAATTATAGTGTACCTAGAAGTCTCCGTATGCCTGAGATTCTCTCTTTTTAGGTTTGTTATATGACACCATCCTAATGGCAGAAAGCAAAGAGGAACTAAAGAGCCTCTTGATGAAGGTGAAAGAGGACAGTGAAAAAAGCTGGTTTAAAGCTCAACATCTGAAACTAAGATCATGGCATCCCATCCATCATTTCATGGCAAATAGATGGGGGGAAAATGGAAACAGTGACAAGTTGTATTTTCTTGGGCTTCAGAATCACTGTACACAGAGACTGCAGCCATGAAATGAAAAGACGCATGATCCTTGGGAAAAAGGCTACAACAAAACTAGACAGCATACTAAAAAGGTGAGATATCACCTTGCCTACAAGTCTGTATAGGCAAAGGTACGGTTTTTCCAGTACTCATGTTTTTCCAGTTGCAAGAGCTGGACTATAGAAAAAACTGAGCACCAAAAAATTGATGCTTTTGAACTGTGGTCCTGGAGAAGACTCTTGAGAGTCCCCTGGACAAGCAAGGAGATCAAACCAGTCAGTCTGAAAGGAGACCAACCCTGAATATTTCATTGGAAAGATTGATGCTGAAGCTGAAGCTCCAATACTTTTGGTTACCTGATGCAAAGAGCCAACTCATTAGAAAAGAGCCTAATGCTGGGAAAGATTGAGGGCAGGAGGAGACAGGGGCAACAGAGGATAAGATGGGTGGATGGCATCACCTACTCAGTGGACATGAATTTGAGTAAGCTCTTGGAGATACTGAATGACAGGGAAGCCTGGTGTGCTACAGTCCACAGGTCACAAAGAGTTAGACACTGCTGAACAACAACATTGGGCCCTTTGGTTATGATTCCAAAGAAGGTTTTCTGTTAGAATGTTTCTGAGAAAACTAACCATATATCATGTCACTTCAATGTAATCAGTTTTTGGTCTTAAACTCTTGGATCGGATAGATTAACTCCTGCTTATACTAGTTGAATTGTTAGGTTGAACCATTTGAAATCATTGCTTTTTAACCATTTAGACCTAAAACTGGATTCCGTCTGGTTTAATCTAATACAGTCCTAGTAAGATAGGAAAAGGGAGATAGGAGCTTAATTTAGCCTGGTAATGACCCTGAGGTAAAACAGAGGGACAGAGAGAGACAGGGGGAAACGGAGAATTCACTTAAATATCATATTTATTTACTTACTTACTTTTAACTGAAGTATAGTTGATTTACAATGTTTTGTCAGTTTTCAACAAACAGTACTGAGCGCCTGTGTCTTCTACACGTCAAGGAATGGTGCCAGGTGTTTGGGGTCACACTGGGACTAAACTAAACATTTACTCTCCCCTCATGGTCTGTGAGGAACACAAGGTATGTTCTGAGGTATGGTCTGTGGGGAACATGGGGCTTCCCAGGTGGCACTAGCGGTAAAGAAAGTGCCTGCCAATGCAGGAGACATAAGCGGTGAGGCTTCAATCCCTGGGTCGGGAAGATCCCTGGAGGAGGAAATGGCAGTCTCTCTTATTCCATTATTTCCACTCCAGAAGGAAATGGCAACCCACTCCAGTATTCTTGCCTGGAAAATCCCATGGACGGAGGAACGTGGTGGGCTACAGTCCATGGGGTCACAAAGAGTTGGACATGACTGAGCGACTTCACTTTCATTCTCGCCTGGAGAATCCCATGGACAGAGGAGCCTGGCGGGCTACAGTCCATGTGGTTGCAAAGAGTCAGATAAGACTTTGCTACTAAATCACCACCACCACCACAGGACAAGACCGTGTGATCTCTGCTTCTTGGATTTTTAGTCGGACAAACGAGCTGAACCTGTCCATGGGATTCTCCAAGAATAACTGAGTTCTAGTAACAAGTTCTACTTTGGCTCCTGGAAAGCACTGTAAACAGATCTTTATTTAGAGCAGCAATAGTGTGACTCTAAAGGGGTTTCTCTCCTCCTGTGCCATGCGCTCACAGAGGCCAGCAGAACCCGTGTGAGTCTTGTCTGCTCTGTGGCTCTGGGCACCAGGCCAGGATGTGGCCCAAAGTGTGTTACTAGTGATTGATTGTGAGTTAAATTTACCTCCATGTAGAAAACAAGTCAATCTTAATTTTCATTATAATCTTGAATTAGCTTTCCATCTCCCTGAAGGAGAGAAAGATGATAAATGGAGCGAAAGAAGAGTAATGTGAGAGGAAATAAGATCATCAGGTTTATAATTATTGCAGTCTGGTCTAATAATGGCTAAGTGTTTATTAAGAGTCCAGACAATTTCCTAGACAGGTAGGTACCCTTACTTATCCCATTTGACAGATGAGAAAACTGAGGCATGGAAAACTTAAGTGATTTGCCTCAAGTCACAATGCTAGTAAGTGGAAGAGTCAGGATTTGATTCAGGTAATCGAATCACAGAGCCACAATTACCCTGTGGCTCAATGGTAAAGAATCTGCCTGGAATGCAAGAGATGCAGTTTTGATCCCTGGGTAGGGAAGATCCCCTGGAGGAGGGCATGGCAACCCACTCCAGTATTCTGGCCTGGAGAATCCCATGGACGGGGGGATCCTGGTGGGCTACAGTCCATAAGGTCTCAAGGAGTCAGACGCGATTGAAGCACTCCACCCAAGACTCAGCTCGCTCTGGAATATTATTATCAAACTAAGTTGTCAAGGTCACTAAAGCGGAAAATTTTCAAAGAAGATTCACAAATTTTGCAAATGTGTATAATTATGAAAACAAAATAAAAATAGTCTAGGATTTGATGATAGTAACTCTGTTTAAGTGCTTTATACTGGAGTTAATCAAGTATAACAAATTTAGTACTACAGTGAACTACATATCAGCTAGCAGTTAATATGAGCACAAGAGTATATTCATTCAACAAATATTGACCAGCAGCCGTGTACAAGGCAACATGCTGGTGATGTGTTCGGGGCACACTATGGCAATCAAACCACTAACAGACCTGCAGGGCAGGGAGAGGCAAATGAACGGCTGCCTCATAACTGACTGACCCAGACTCTGTGACGTGACTTGGAGAAAGGGCACAGTTGTTTGGATAGATCTTGGGGGACAACTGGCACCAATAATGCAAGACAACTGGAGGGGACCCAAGAGTGGCGTGGTTCAACTGGTACATGAAGTGCATGAAACCAATGAGGGATTTACAAGATACTGGCCCTGTGCGTGGAGGCCTTGAATACCAAGATAAACAAAGAAGGTGTGTGTGTTTGTGTGCATGTGTGTATATGAGAGAGAGAAAGAGAGACACCACCTTATATCCTATGCTTCAGTTCAGTTCAGTCGCTCAGTCGTGTCCGACTCTTTGCGACCCCATGAATCGCAGCATGCCAGGCCTCCCTGTCCCTCACCTTCCTTCCATTATCCAGTCTTCTATCTATTTATTGTGGTTTAGTTGCCAGGTCATGTCTGACTCTTGCAACACCATGGACTGTAGCCCGCCAGGCTCCCCTGTCCATTGGATTTCCCAGGCAAGAATACTGGAGTGGGTCACCATGGTGTGTGTGTAAAGACAAACACATCTGTCTGTGATAGAAAGTACAAAGAATTTGGCATGAGTTGGAGCTCAGTATCGAACCAGGCTCCATCTTGCTCTGTCTCTGAAATCTCAGGAAAATCATTTGATATCTCTGGATCTAGATTTTTTAGGATGAACTAACCTGAAGAATTATTATGAGGACTGCATTAGTTCCAACTTCAGTGCTTTGATCCATAAATATTAAATCAATATATATTATTTATCTAAGAGTATCAATGTCATCCTTCAAGCAATGCAAAGCTACTGCAGATTTCTAGGTGAGGGAGAAGCATAGTTCATATTATATTTTGATTCTGATTTTTGTAAAGAACAGAATAGAGACTTGGATATTTTTTTTTACTTAACTAAAGAATTCATCAATAGCTAGTGATATGTATTATTTAGTGTTCTATTTCTATGCTGCTGCTCAAATTTGAGAAACATAGGCCACTCTCAGCTCACAGTCTATGCATTAGGGTTTAAGAAGATCTGGTCTGATCCATTCCTTCCCCTGAACACAGGGCCAGCTGGACTTCAGAGACTTTCAGTGGATTGAGGGCTCACTAAAAAATTTTGCCCTGTTACTCAGGCACTCTCTTCTACTTTTTTTTTCCTGCTGTTTCTTACTAACAAAGATGCCCATAAAAACTGTGGAAAATGATGAGTGAAATACCCTCAGGCCACCTTGAAAGTGAAAGTGAAGTCGCTCAGTCGTGTCCAACTCTTTGCGACCCCGTGGACTGTAGCCTACCCGGCTCCTCCACCCATGGGATTCTCCAGGCAAGAGTACTGGAGTGGGTGGCCATTTCCTTCTCCAGGGGATCTTCCCGACCCAGGGACTGAACCCAGGTCTCCCGCGTTGCAGGCAGACGCTGTAACCTCCGAACCACCAGGGAAGCCCTCAGGCCACCTTGGTGGAGCCTTTTTGTTGTTGTTCCACGCGCACTCACACACACACACACACACACACACATATATTCAGGATGGATGGATGTTCACTATCTATCCTGAATAACACTCTCCAGAATATCTAAGGAAAAACATAGGGACAGTCTCATCATTAAGCATTGATTGCAGGTTAGGCGGTCAAAGGAAAAAAAAAGTGTCAGGGATGAAAAATTAGGATATGTGAATATTATGGCAGAAGTAGAATTTTCTGTGATACTGATATAATTTCCATACACTGAATGCCTACTTTTCTATTCCCTCCCCCTTTTTTTTACTTCTATGCATAGCTTGAAAGATTTCCTTCAATGTATTTCTTTCAGAGCTTAATCCTCAGGAGATTTTGGGGAGTATATATTCCTTTTTTTTTTTTTTTAATGGCTTTAAGTTCCTGGAATTTTTCCTTCAGAATTGAATTGAGTAAGCCACTTATCACTCCATGCTTTTAGCCTGTCCAAGTCAGTCTAAGCAGTCTTTTGTGACTGCCCCTTCCACACCCCAACTATCCTTATGTCAGCAGATTTTATACTCTTAATGCATATGCCCTCTTTCAGGTCACCGATGTATAAAGTGAGCAAAACTCTATTCTAATATTTATCCCTGTAGCAGCAGTCCATTAGTTAGCCCTGACCAGTTACCACTCTCAATTGCTTTCCATCTTAGTTATTCAAGCTCTCTCTTCCCTTCATTCAAATATCTCATTGCCTCACACCATAATTGCTGACCTTATGAGTCTGCTTTTCCGTAGTCTGTTATATTAAGAAATGTCTTAAATTTTAGAGAAAGTATCTGTTCATCGCTCTTATTCACTCTAAGACTTTATACCGCTTGTTCAAAACATTTTTATCAGTCTTATAATGCATTCCCTCTTTGAGCTAATCAACCTTATCTCTCCATTTTAATTTGCCAATTTCGTATATACTTTTAGTCTCTCCACTCTCATTTCCCTTTTATAAAAAAGTACTGATTTTTTATTTTATTGTATCTGATTTGCTATACATAAACTTTATAATTTAAAACCTAAGCATATATTTTAAATAGTTTAATATATATTGATTTCTTATTTCAAATGAAAATTAATTTTACATTAATGATACTTGTTTGAATTGGCTATCAGGTCATGGAAATTAAAATGCTTTCTGAGAATCAAAACTCATGTACCATATGAGTGCTTTTATCAGTGAGCTTTTGCCAAAAGGTAATGTATAATTTAACATTTTCAAATTGTTTGAATAGCTAGGAAACATTTTAGAGATTTTATTAGTGACAAGTTTGAAGTGTTAACTTAGTTTTAAAAGACTATACTTTACCAAGTGACTGATCTAAGCCTAATAATTGGTGGTCAATTTTTTTTTTTTTTTGTGAAAATTTGAATACAACAGACTGCTACCAGTTGCAATTCTCTTGAATCACAGGACCCACTATCGACATCTTGAGGATCAAAATTACAGATCTATGCATAAAACTTGGGGCTTACCAGGTGGCTCAGTGGCAAAGAATCCAATTACAATGCAGGAAATGCGGGTTTGATCCCTGAGTCAGGAATAGCTCTTAAAGAAGGAAATGGAAATCCACTCCAGTATTCTTGCTTGGAAAATCCTATGGACATAGAAGCCAGTCCATGGAGTTACGAAAGAGTCGGACATGACTTGGCGACTAAGCAACAACAATGTCACAAAACTTACTTTTGACCATTAATTATAATTAATAAAAACTCTGCAAAGATTGCTTGTATGTATTATATAAGATGATGCTATCATTATCATGTAATTACCACAATGAATCAAATTGAATTTGATCACAATGATTCTAGTTGTAAAGAAATACAAATTGCAGCCATTGCTAGAAGACAATTATATTTAAATTTCAGATAATAATCAGTGAAGGTCTACTGCTGGAAACTCATAATAATATTGACAGAGGGGTGAGTTTTTAAATTATGATTGGATTTTTAAAAAATAATCAGAATAAGTTAATCCATTTTCAGGGTACAGTGTCATTCTAAAACTTTAGGATTAGATTCCCAGAAAGCCTGAAATCTTGGGCTTCTAGGGATAGTGTGAAAATGGCCTTTCAGTCACTCATCATGCAGGAGCTAGTAACATGCCATTGCTGTCAGTTGCTTATATCTCATGGATAGACAGGTCCACAGCCAGGTCTTCCAATGTGGGTGAAAGGGCCTAGCAATGGATTTAAATTAAAAAACCAAGAAGAATCGTGAAGGACTGAATGGGATCCCATTCCTGATCAGAGAGGGTTATTAGTCTAAAGACTTACATTCCAGGGAAACATGAATCTAGGTCAGGAATGCTGCTAGTGATCCTTGCATTATAGGGCTAACTTCACTGTGATGAAGTCTATGTATCCTTATAGATTGCTATTGTTCAGTCACTCAGTCATGCCTGACACTTCGCTTTCCCGTGGACTGCAAGATGCCAGGCCTCACTGTCCCTCACTATCTCCTGGAATTTGCTCAAACTCATGGCCATTGAGAAGGTGATGCCATCCAACCATCTCATCCTCTGTTGCCCCCTTCTCCTCCTGCCCTCAATATTTCCCAGCATTAGGGCCTTTCCAATGATTCAGATCTTTGTATCAGGGGGCGAAACAATCGGAGCTTCAACTTCACCCTTAGTCCTTCCAATGAATATTCAGGGTTGATTTCCTTTAGGACTGACTGGTTTGATCTCCTTGATGTCCAGGGGACTCTCAAGAGTCTTCTTCAGTGCCACAGTTTGAAAGCATTAATTCTTTGGTGCTCAGCCTTCTTTATGGTCCAACTCTCACATCCATACATGACTACTGGAAAAACCATACATTCAACTATACAGAACTTTCTCAACAAAGTGATGTCTCTGCTCTTTAATATGCTGCCTAGGTTTGTCATAGCCTTTCTTCCAAGGATCAAGCGTCTTTTAATTTCATGGCGGCAATCACTACCCACAGTGATTTTAGAACCCAAGAAAATAAAATCTGTCACTGTTTATTTTTTTCCCCTATCTATTGGCCATGAAAATATGGGACCAGATGCCACAATCTTATTTCTTTGAACATTGTGTTTTAAGCCAGCATTTTCATTCTCCTCTTTCACCTTCATCAAGAGGCTCTTTAGTTCCTTTTTGCTTTCTTCCATAAGGGTGGTGTCATTACATATCAGGTTATAGATATTTTTCCTAGTAGAAAGAGATGGGAATATCAGGCCACCTGACCTGCTTCTTGAGAAATCTTGTATGCAGCTCAGGAAGCAACAGTCAGACCTGGACATGGAACAACAGACTGGTTCCAAATAGGAAAAAGAGTATATTAAGGCTGTATTTTGTCACCCTGCTTATTTAACTTATATACAGAGTACATCATGAGAAACACTGGGATGGATGAAGCACAAGCTGGAATCAAGATTGCCGGGAGAAATATCAATAACCTCAGATATGCAGATGACACCACTGTTATGGCAGAAAGCAAAGAAGAACTAAAGAGACTCTTGATAAAAGTGAGAGAGGAGAGTGAAAAAGTTGGTCTAAAGCTCAACATTCAGAAAACTAAGATCATGGCATCCGGTCCCGTAACTTCATGGCAAATAGATGGAGAAACAGTGGAAATAGTGGCTAACTTTATTTTGGGGGGCTTTTTGGGCTCCAAAGTCACTGAAGATGGTGATTGCAGCTATGAAATTAAAAGACACTTGCTCCTTGGAAGAAAAGCTATGACCAACTTAGACAGCATATTAAAAAGCAGAGACATTACTTCGCCAACAAAGGTCCGTCTAGTCAAGGCTATGGTTTTTCCAATGGTCATGTATGGATGAGAGAGTTGGACTATAAAGAAAGCTGAGCACCGAAGAATTGATGCTTTTGAACTGTGGTGTTGGAGAAGACTCTTGAGAGTCCCTTGGACTGCAAGGAGATCCAACCAGTCTATTCTAAAGGAGATCAGTGCTGAGTAGTCATTGGAAGGACTGATGTTGAAGCTGAAACTCCAATATTGGGCCACCTAATGAGAACTGACTCATTTGAAAAGACCCTGATGCTGGAAAAGATTGAAGGCGAGAGGAGAAGGGGACAGCAGAGGATGAGATTGTTGGATGGCATCACCGACTCAATGGAGATGGGTTTGAGTCAACTCTGGGAGTTCATGATGGACAGGGAGGCCTAGTGTGCTGCAGTCCATGGGGTTGCAAAGAGTCAGCAACCGAGCTGAAATGACTGGGAATAAGTTACATATTATTATCCATTCCCACTGACTTCTTTCTGTCAATCACATTGCTACTTCCTTCAAGACAAACTTGCAAGAAGTTTTTCTCCTTTTCAGCAAAGGCATGGAGGCATGGGTGTCTTTGGCATCATATTGAAACCAAAATTATCTGTGACCAGTGAAGATACCTAGCCATTCTCCATGCCATGCCTTAGGGAATATCCTAATCTAAAGCTTCCTACATAGTCCACTTGTTCTTGAACAGTATCCTTAGTGAATCTTAGAGCTAAATAGATACTAAATGGCTAAATCTGAATTGACGTCATATAATCTCTTTCCCTTCAATGGCTGCAAAAGTCTCTAACTGCTGAGTAATTCATTTGTGCTTGAAATCAGCCATTCTCCATCAGCTACACCCTATTTATTTACCATCCATACCTTTCCCTTCCTTTAGACACCATTTCTAAGACAGAATCTCATAAATATCACAACAATGGATGTTTAACAGTGGCTGATTCACCTTTTGATATAAGTATTAATCTATTATATGAATTTGTACATTTTTGATGCTAGAGAATTTAATTTTTCACTCTAATGAAATTTTATATATTCTAATACTCTGTAAATGTGGTATACAATTATTATTAGAATATCAATTGTAATAGAAATGATCTCACTGTAATATTGGCCTGTGTATTAAACAGACCTATGGAATCATAGGCGGTTTCCCTGGTAGCTCAGTAGTAAAGAATCTGCCTGCCAACATAGGAGATATGGGTTTGATCGCCGGGTCAGGAAGATCCCCTGAATAAGGAAATGGCAACTCACTCCAATATTCTTGCCTGGGAAACCCCATGGACAGAGGAGCCTGGCAGGCTATAGTCCATGGTGTCGCAAAGAGTTGGGTATGACTTAGCAACCAAGCATGCACACACGGAATCATAGACCTTATGTCATAGTGCCACTAGGACTGAAGATTTGTTTAAAATCTTTTATTTTCATTCATTAACCAAATATTTATTAGTAAATATGAACTATGTGTTCAGGAACTGTTCTAGACACAAGGACACAACAAATGAGGTACCGGGCCCCACGGGGCTTAGAGTCTAGTGTGAGGATGAGAGATGCAACAATAAATGGACAATTTGATACTGTCATTTCATATTCAGAAGAAAATAAAGATAGGATGAAAGGAGAGAAATTCACTGGGGCCCATATATCACTGGGGACATGACATTTAAGCAGAGATTTTAAGGATTAGAAACAGCCAGTTACGTGAATTTTCAGGCAAAGATATTTGTGGGTGACGTCATAGCCAAAGCAAAGACCTTGAGTTATGACATAGTCAAGGGGTTCTGAGGCATAGTCAAAGGGTTTCAAGTAATTTGGTTGATGGGGAATGTTTTAAACAAAGGGGAAATGCAGGCCATGAGGCAGACAGGGGGACAGGGGTCGAGTGTTGCAAGGTCTTCTAGGCTCTGCCAGGAGTTCACATATTATTCTAAGAGGAAGCCACTGGACAATTATACATATAAGAAAGTTCTGATCTTATTTATGCTTTCAAAAATATTATTCCACAGATATTATTTGTGACCACAAGACTCCTTATATTCAGGATAGACTGAGATTCATTGAAATGTAAACTATATCTGTTTATAACTCAATAGATGTAAACTGTATTTCAGAAGTGTAATACAATAAAGATGTATTTCTCCCTCAGAGAAAGGCACTGAAGTCAGGAATCTCTCCTCCATCCTGTAGCTGGGTGACTTAGAACATGCACTCCCCAAGCACTGTCCTTTCCAATGACAACGAAAGAAAGAAGATTGCAGGACCGTGTAATACATATTGAAGGGCTAGACCTAGACATGGCTTATATTGCATCTGCAAACATCCTGTGGATGTGAACTAAGTCAGATGACACGAAAGGTCCAACAAGGGACGTCAGGAAATTTTGCCTTCTTGTGTGTCTGAGAAGAGAAAACAAATGTTTCTACCAAACTTCTTGAGCCATGGTGACTCTGACTTACTGCTTTCTAGAAGCATAAGAATATGGTAGATTTTTTTCTCCTCTTCTTTAGGAGTGATGAAGCAAGAACTCCAGGGTTTTGGCATCCACTAGCGACCAGAAACTTCTTTAATCTGACATAGTTTTAACCCCCACAGACCCCCAGACTTAATTGATCTAGGCTCTTCAAAAAGTGATGGTAGTTCGCTGGCCATTCTGGATAAGACTTGACTTACTACTCCAAACTGGAATCACCTAGCTCAAAAACCTTCTCCAGGACCAGGACTCAGAATGGTATACATTTCATACAACTCAGAACCCACAGAACGAGGTGCCTGACATGGCTGGAATAAGCGGTGAGCAACTGAATCTTTGCCCTTTTTAAGTGGGAGAACTGGTCTAGTAAGTACTACCGAGGGAAATTGTTGCTCTAACTTTTCTTAGTAAAGTTGACTTCGGCATATTTTATTTACAACTCTTCTCTTTCTCTGCGAGAGTGGAAAATTTCTTATTTCAGGACCAAAAAGGAAAGTTATAATTATTTGACTTATGAGACCTTTGCTTCTAAGCCATACGAATACTGGGGATATGCAGAGTATTTATTAATTTTCCTTTTTTCAGCCAGTCATTGTGATTAATTCTTCCAAATCCTTTTTAAACCTCACTATAAATGTATGAAGCTGGAACTGTTAAAAGTTGGTAAAACTGAGCAATAGAAAGAGTATGCCCTCTTTCTGGTAATGTAGCTAATAAACAGTGAGCTGAATTCAAACTCATGACTTTCTAACTCCTAACCCCATGCTTCTAAAACAAGAGAAAGTTAAAATTGATCCTCTGCTTATTCTGAGTCATTAAGATACAAATGTTCAGTTTAAAAATTTCACGGCCATTTACTAGTTTCCCTAATACCTAGAATTATAGAGTCTATAATTTGTTCTTTCATGATATGCAAATTGAACATATATTAACCTTTTTCCATTATATAGATATTAAAGATAAATGTTCTAAAAAATTATAAGTTCGATGGAAGCGTGAGGATATGCACAGTTTCTCCGATAACATCCCCTCCCCTAGACGGTCGCCACTGGTTATCAGCCCTCCTATGCCGTGTTTGTGTTTCAATCTCTTATATTGCTTTGGCAATAGTATGCTTTCAACAAATATTTGTTAAATGAGTAAATTCATATTTCCATAAGTACCTCCATGGATGAAAATATTTGTAGGAACAGCAAATATTGATATTTTTTGAAATTATAACATGATGTGTGCTTTTGTTTGTACTGAGAGCAATTTTTGTTTTACTTTTCTTGTTACATATTAATATATAATGCATGACAATTATGTTACTGAATTGGTCAACCAGACCCGCACTGGGGTCCTAGCCTGGACCCCTTATTTTTCCAATCAGATTCAAGCTGTCAAGCGATATTGAGACTGGAACAGCACCAGCTTTATTCAATGGCCAAAGAATGAAATGGGAAATTAGTTTACAAAACAATTTCTCAAACAAATTCAGGCAGAGAGAGATATCAAATATATAGGAAGGTCAAGGTAAAAGGGGCTTCCTCAGTGGCTCAGACAGTAGAGTCTGACTGCAGTGCAGGAGACCCAGGTTTGAGGCCTGGGTCAGGAAGATCCTCTGGAAAAGGAAATGACAACCTATTCCAGTATTCTTGCCTGGAGAATTCTATGGACAGAGGAGCCTGGCGGACTACAGTCATGGGGTGGCGAAGAGTTGGATGAGACTGAGCGACTAACACTTTCACTTTCAAGGTAAACGGGAGCGAATTGAAAAGAGTGGGAGGAATATTCATGACTTATCTGAGTAAAGGCCTGTAGCTTGAACCCAGAACCCAATGCAACTTTCCTTTCCAATCCTTGCATGGGCTTTTCCGGCTGTTATCATGGCAATCGGCAACTGTCATGGGGTTGATGGGTGTGTCAGTTAGCATGCTAATGTGTTACAGTGAGCATATAATGAGGCTGAAGTTATATTAAGAAATCCTTGGTGGCTCAGCAGTAAAGAATCTGCCTTCAATGCAGGAGCCTTGGGTTCAATCCCTGGGTTGGGAGGATCCCCTGGAGAAGGAAATGGCAAACCACTCCAGTATTCTTGCCTCGGAAATCCCGTGAACAGAGGAGCTTGGAGGGCTACAGTCCATGGGGTGGCAAGAGATCTATTGACAGTCAAACCCTCTGCCATCTTGGGTCTCTTAGGTTTTAATCAGTTCTCATTTTCCTTTCTGCAGCTTCCTCCTGAAACTTGCACAAAAGCAACTGGTTTCTGTTTGAGGGAGAGGCAGGGGTGTCATTCTGGGGCAACAGCTTCATTAGTAGCTAAAAAGAAAGAAAATACTGATATGTTTCATATAGAATATATATGTATATATGTGTAAAATGGGCTTATGTGGGTGCACTATTTTTTACCTTTTTCAATTTTTCATTTGATGACATATCAGCTTCTGTTCAAGTAAGAAAACTTTCCAGGGCTTCCCAGGGGCTCAGTGGTGAAGAATCTACCTGCCAGTGCAAGAGAGAAGGGTTCAATCCCCAGTCCAGGAAGATCCCACATGCTGTGGAGCAACTAAGACCGTGCGCCACAACCACTGAGCTTGTGCTCTGGAGCCCAGGAGCTGCAACTTCCGAGCCCACGCGCTGCAACTATCAAAGCTCAAGTACCCGAGAGTCTGTGCTCTGGGTAGAGGCCACTGCAAAGAGAAGCCCCTACGGCACAACTCGAGAGAAGCCCCTGCTCGCCACAACCAGACAAAAGCCCCCGCAGCCGTGAAGAACCAGCACAGTCAACAATAAATAAAAAACATCGTTTTCACCAACTTTTTAAAGCATGTGGACTACTGTCTGCCTAATCTATAAACTTTTCATACTCTTTTCTTGCTGCAGTCTGCTGGAGAGGAGTATGTGACATTAGGTCTCAGCCACCCTGAGAAATGGCATAAAAAGTTTTACTGTTGTGCTAGTAAAATATTCTTGACTCAAAAATCAACAAGGCAGCCCTGAAGGGAGATTCTTTCTTCACAGTAATACGTACATAGTAGATTTATGCAAAAATTGTATTGGTAAATAGCCAAACAAAACAAGGTCCCTTCATTATGAATGCAGACAAAACTAAGAAAAATAATTAAACAATCATTTAAAAACCTATAAACACAGTGCTCGTTAACACACACACACACACACACACACACACACACACAGAGAACAGTCTCATTAACTGCAAACCATAAGAAATTAATTACAGATTCACTGCTAATGAACATATGGGCCAAGTACTGACACTCAACTGGCTTCAGTCGTGAGCACAGAGACAAAGCAGCGCTCACAGACGGATGGTGGGGGCGCGTCAGGGAGCGGGGGCCAGGAAGCGAGATTCCTTCTGAACTATGGAAAGCAGTTCCAAAATACTCAGACAGAGAAAAACGGGCTCCAAAATCCATCCCATCCTGAGCAGGAACAGACCTTCTGCCTCACTACCACCTGCCGTCTCTACTTATAGAGAAGCTGAAAGGTTTGATGGGAAGAGGTTAGAGCAGAGGGGAGGGTCAAGGCAGAGAGGCACCGGCAATAAAAGAGATGTAGGTATGCTTGCTAAGTTGCTTCAGTCATATCAGACCCTTTGCCACGCTGTATCCTGTAGCCTACCTGGTTCCTCTGCCCATGGGATTCTCCAGGCAAGAGTACTGGAGTGGGGTGCCATTTCATTCTCCAGGGGGTCTTCCTGACCCAGGGATTGAACCCGCATCTCCTGCATTGGAAGGAGGGTTCTTTAACACTAGCACCACCTGGGAAGCCCCCCAAAAGAGATGCCTACTCCCCTAAAATAAATAAAAAGGAAATTAAGCAAAAAAGAAAAGACCATGTCTAAAGAGTCATAAGCCAGAATCAGACAGCTATCTATTCCAATAGGTCATGAGCTAAACCAGAGAGTAAATCACTCAGTGATTGCAGAGAAGTTAAGATGGTGACACTGTGTCCTTTTCCATTTAAATATGCTGACGATTTGAAACACCGTCCTTAAAGATGCAGATCATGGAGCCATTTGCCTTTTCATACCCAGAGTTACAATGTGGAGCTCAAAAGAAACCACAGTGACAGAATTTGCAAGGCTTTATCATCAGGATTCTTACCTCACTGAAAACAGAAGTCAGCTACGTGGGACTTCGTCCCCATCAGCAGGATGTAAGAGCAAGTGGTACCGCCTGGAGTTATAAAATGGTGATTGCCACCTCATTCCTTGGGATGAACAAATTTCTCTATTTCTATTCGTGTCCAGAGTCATCAGTTCATTATTCATCACCTGTGATGTATGCATTATTCACGATTAAGTAGTTATCAATTCACGTTGGTGTTTCTTCCTCTTGAATCACTTTCTTATTCTTACTCATCTGTCTTTCGATCCATTGAAAATGTCTTGTCAATGAGATGGGACAATCCTAAACATTTTGTGTCTTTGTGCATTGCCTATCTTCTTACTTAAAATTATTTTAAGAAATTATTCTCCAGATGTTTTAACTTCCTTTGGAGTTAGGTCACTTAAATATTCTTCCTCTTAGTTCTAGGATCAAAACCATCAGTTTGTGTGATCTCCAATTCTATACTGATGAAGATATCCAGTGTAATGTGGATACAAATGAATTCACTTAGCTTCTTGTAGTTAGGAATTTTTCCTTCCTGTCTGTAGAAACTGTACCAATATTGAAAAACAAATCAATTATAAAGCTAGGCAATAATAACAGAGAATATAATTTATCAAAAAATTCTATCATTTTTGCCAGAATTTATTAATACACAAAAGCAAGCCTAGCAAACCATAATTTCAATAATGTAAATGGACGGTAAATAAGACAGCATGATAAATTCCACACTACCCTTTAATGGGCAGTTTGAACCTTTTGTTTATTTCTCTGGCTGTAGAAAAGAAATCCATCTCTAGCTAATGCACTTCCCCAGTAAATCTCCAGCCCATGAAAGAGTATAATTCTACACAGATAACTATTATACTAGATAGATACATTTTTTATAAATTTCAGTGACCAGTGATTGAAAGCGTGTTTAATCATTACTTCGAGGACATTGAGAAATTGTAGTGAGCTGATGAAGGGCATAGTCTTTAAAGGTGAACTGCTTGAACCTGTTGCTCCTTTCTGTAGTTGTGGCTTTAACATCTGAAGAACTTGCTGAGGTCATCAGGGCCTGGTTTTGTTTCTAGGGACCAGACCTTGCCAGGCCATGAGAGGGGTCCTGAAACCTCCAAGGTCACTGGTACAGTCTGACTCTGACCATCTAAGCATCACTTGTGTGTCTCTCCTCTCTGGAACTTCACATAGCAGCCTGACACTGGGGTCAACTTGCCCTTATTTTTTATGATAAACACTTGGAGAAACCGTGACAAATCTATCGACTCTAATATTTTGTATTATTGGAGTCTTGTTGATTCTCTATGAATAATTTCCATTTGACTGTACTGTGTAGAGTTAATACCTACTAGTAATATGTTAATAAAACTATAAATGCCTAGTGTAATATAGAATAGCAATATTTTTGTGAGTAATTTATATAGAAAAATAAGTTGTTTTTTAATGTTAGGCACATTTCTTTTAGGAACTTAAGACGCTATGGGTTTTTTAAACATTCAATATTTTTAATTTTAAGAAACATTTGTTACTAGGGCCAATTGTTTCAGGTAATATTCTAATTGGAATATAGATTTTATTACCTCATATACCTCTAGATTGCCATGTTCTGTTGGAGAAAATATTGCACGATAAATGTGGTCTCTCTTAAGTGTTAGAAATAAAAATAATAAAGCTGAGCTGCTTGCATTCAAATCCCAGCTTCTCCACTTGCCAACTACGTAACCGTGTCTGGTGCTGTGTGCTCCGACTCCGTGTGACCCCATGGGCTGTAGCCCACCAGGCTCCTCTGTCCATGCAGATTCTCCAGGCAAGAACACTGGAGTGGGTTGCCATGCCCTCCTCCAGGGGATCTTCCCAACCCAGAGACTGAACCCAGGTCTTCCACAGTGCAGGCAGATTCTTTACCATCTGAGCCACCAGGGAAGTTCAACCGTGTCTTGGTTTCCTTTTATGTAGAATGGGGAATAAATACACCTGTATCTATGATGCTATATCTACATGTAGGATAGAGGTATTTCAGATTTTTGAAAGCTCACTTTACACCATTTGGCTTTTATAAAAGACGTACTTTAGTACCTGTGTTTGCTAAGTGAAAGAAATCAGAATTGAACTTCAGCTTTTACCAAAAAAAAGTCTTAAATCAAGAATACAGTTCTGTTTGTTTGACAAGGAATCTTGATAGGGGCAGTTGACATACCTTGGCATCACCAAGCTTCCTTCCCAGGAACTACACTCAGTGTCTCAGCAGCAAGCTACTAAAACTTTTGAACAGTGTCTGTGAGCAGCTGCACTTTATCTTGATTGATTCTGTGTGTATGTCCGCAGAATGGGCCCTAAGATAATTACCTCTTAGCTTTACACTCCTTAGGCTTAGGAAAGGTTTCATAGGAACACTCTCCTTTTGGAGAGTGAAGGAAACCTGTATCTACAGATGTATCCATTTTGTGATACAAATATCAGTGCATGTATTATACATACATGAATAGACATGTACATATACACATATATCATAGACATAAGACCATCAATACTGCTAAAGACATTTTTTATGATGTGTTATATATACATGGACAGATATGTATATATACACATATGGCATAGACATGGAAGACCATCAACACTGCAAAAGATTTCAATTACAGTTTGGGAAAGCATTAAGAGTGTTCTCATCTTATTTGCATATTCATTCAGTCATCCATTCAGCACCTATTCCTTTAGTGTCTCTTCAATGCCTTCAGATAAAGTTCAAGCTCATTAGTATTGTCTACAAGTGCCTTCCTGAACTTATCTCTGCCTCTCTCTGTAGCTATAGTTTCTGCTACTCATTCATCTTCTGTATTCCAGTCACAAGTTTAGCATGCACTATAACCTTGCCTCCTACTTGAAATTTGGTTTTTCTCTCCTTGCTACCAGGAATATCCTTTCCTGCCCTACTTGGGGAAACTGGAACTCACTTATTCAGAGTAATTTATCTTGACCCACCTGACCTTTCAGATTGTTAGAGACCCCTCATCACACATAAATCTACACCATCAGCTGTCCAGTTGTATGATAGTTGCTTATCTTCCAATCTCCCCTGGGAACTCCCTAACACATCACCATCACAGTGGGTTTCTTACACAGTGGCTGGCACATAGTAGCAGTTCATGAATGTGAGTGAGTAAATGGCAGAACGAGTAAGTAAGCCACCCCACAAACCTTTGGGTCCCATGCTGCAGAAATATTCAGGACTTTGTTAACCAAAATACTTTCATTTCTTCTTTTCTTCTAGGGAGCTCTGGAATGGCAGCTTAAAGAGACTATGAAAGCTTTCCTAAATTGAGATTCAATTTAGCAGCAAAACCACCTAAATTCCAACCAAATCTCGATCTTTAGGTGTATCTAAAGATCTACATGACAACAAAAAATACCAAAACCAGTTGGAGATAACCAAGTATTTTCCTTAGACCTTTTGAGCACAACTTTTTGTTGTAAATAATGACACCTACACCTTTTGAAATCTCTTCAATTTACTCCAAGGGCAGTGTGTCTCAAGACATTCACCTTTATTTCATCTACCTGCATGAAACTTGAAAGTTCTGAGAAATAAAAAAATCTCTTTATGCATACTTTCCCTCACTAATTTCTTCAAAATGGGAGGTTCCTGAAAGCACCAAACACTGACAACATGTATAGCTATTGAGACTGTCTCCTCTGTCCATTCATTGTGAAAACAGTGGCTGACACAATCAGGGTGCCTGGGGTGCAACGTTAAGAGCTCCCTGGTCACTGGGCTGGAGCCTCACTCAGGTACTACCAACTCCATCTTTTAAAACATCCCAAGGCTCTTTCTATAAATAGAATATACCTAGCTTGCTTTCTTTGACAATTTTTCCAAAAATCTAACTTAAAAAATCAGGATTCTTCAAATAAAGGATCACTGAGCATCACCAGCTTCTCCAAGCCTGATTCTATTGCAAATTACAAATAAAGCCAAGCACAATGAATGTGCTTGAGAAAGACGCTTTGTCATAAGTCAATAAATACATGAATCTTAGAATAAAAATTATAGCTTCATGCAGGAAATGGAAGATTTTATGCATGCATTCATATATAATTTTATGTATAAGATATTTTATATGTATCTATTTAAAGCCAGATGACCAAATAGCATAAATAATGTATGGATTAAAATTCAGTTTGACTTTAAACAATTATGTAATGTTCTGAAATCTTCTGAAGCTGTAGGGAAGTTAAATTTCCATTAGCAAGGCTATTCTACAATATTGCATTGTTCATTAATTGTTGCTTGAAGACTGAGTATGAAGTAATGGAGTCTATGGCACTTACATAATATTTTATATTTGCAAAGTGCTTTGCAATTGTGTGCCAGTTAAATGTTAACTGGCTTTATATCCATTATGAATGAGAATGAAGAAATCCTATATGCAGAAGGACAGATTATTGGAACCTTAAAAATGAGACCAGAAACCTTTTTCATTAACCACATATGTCCTGTAAATTATTGACCTGTCTACATCTTCCATTTTATGAAGAATATTTGAAGTTGAAAGTTTAAAATACAACTAGTCATACCTCAATAATTTTCATTCAGATTTTGGAACAGAAACAGCACTGATTCCAACAGCCACATATTTCTCTCTAATCAATATCCATCCTAAATTGCCAATCTACCCTGGATTTTGGTGCATTTTGGCATGAACATTTCTTTTCTTCAACTATACTATAGAAAATCTTTAACAGTTAGAAGAAATATAAAAAATTTCTCCTATTTTATTGATCTTTGTGTTTTTTATGTCAGTCTTTCAGGCTCCTGATTATTATTTAAATGTGCTCATCCTTCAATAGGACTAACCAATAGTTTTAAAAATATATCTTCTACCTTCATATCATATCTTATAAAAATAGTCTTCACAAATTGCATTATTTATTCTTATTAGAGATAACGTTTCTTAAAATCTTATATTAGAATGATTTTTTTATTGGATTTAATTTTGCTTTAAATGAAATTAGTAAAGTGAAATGAAAGTGAAAGTGAAGGTCACTCAGTCGTGTCTGACTCATTGCGACCCCATGGACTATAGAATCCATGGAATTCTCCAGGCCAGAATACTGGAGTGGCTAGCCATTCCCTTCTCCAGGCTATCTTCCCAACCCAGGTATAGGGCATGTCAACTTTACCAAGTGGAAGAAACTCTTTAAGAACCGATATAAATCACATCTTGAAACTTCCTAACTCAAAGTAGTTATTTGTTGATAAATAATTGTAAATAGAATCTATGCTGAGCCACTATACACCAATAAAAATTAAATTTAAAAAATCTATGCTGATACCTGCTTTAAAAATAGTGATTATAAAATGCACGTACAGTTTAATTATATAGTAATGTACCTGATTCTTTAATCAAACAAACCAGGACATTCACATCCCTCATCTGAGTCAGGAGGATTGAATAGGATGCACTGGGATAGTTCAAGGACCCGAAATGGGGGTGGGAGTGATGTGGCTGAGAAAGTGAAGGCAAGACAAGGAGAAGGTTGCTGTAGAACCACCACAATGAGACAGCACACAGTGGAGATGTAGCCGAGGAGAGGTCCAAAGCATTGCAGCAAAAGCAGGCAACAGAGCAAAGACGCGAGCTCAATCTGAGACATTTCAGAATCGGCAAGAGGTGTCGGAGGGGGTGTATGGAAGACTAGGGCTAGACTTTGAGGGAGTGGCACGGTGAGGCTGAGGCAGGGCCTATGGATTTTGCAGCCATCTGGACAGTCATTTCTGTGGGGCTGATTTTAAACAGAGATTTGAGTTTGCAGACTCAAGATGCAAATTCGGCTTATTTCTTTCTGCGTGTTTTACTAAGCTTAGGTAAAGGTAACCTATCAACTATATTATATGATTATATTTCTAATAGAGAAAGATTGAAAGAAATAAAATCATCAAGTACAGCAGAGCTGTTTTATTAATCCGTAACTGTCATCACCTGTTATATATGTAACTTAAGCTTTTCCACATAAAATGTCTCAAATACAATCATTTTGGGGTGTCCAACCCCTCTCTCTGGGGCAGGGGTCGGGGGAAGGAATTTAGGGTTGAGGTTAGCCTCAGAGTCCAGAGTATCCTGGCTCTGGAAGAGTGAGTTTTAAAAGTTCTTCTTTTTTCTGATTAAGCCCTATCTATAAGACTTCATCTGGTACCTCAGACGATAAAGAATATGCCTGCCACAAAGGCACCCAGGTTCGATCCCTGGGTCAGGAAGATTCCCTAGAGATGGGAATGTGAACCCACTCCAATATTCTTGCCTGGAAAATTCCATGGACAGAGGAGCCTGGCGGGCTACAGTTCATGGAGTCACAAAGAGTCGGACACTACTGAGCAACTAACACCTTCACTTTCCTAAAACATAAGGTCTTTTTAGATTGTGTGCCTGCTCCGCTGTACCCACGGGCTGTATAGCCCACCAGGCTACTCTGTCCATGGAATGTTCAAGGCAAGAATACTGGGTTGGGTTGACATTTCCTCTTCCAGGGGATCATCCCTACCCAGGAATCAAACCCACATCTCTTGTATCTCCTGCATTTGCAGGCAGATTCCTTACCAACTGCACCACCCGGAAAGCCCCGAGGTCGTTTTAACTACCCATCTAAACCCATTTAAGGAGAAGTGTTCTTTTTTTTTTTTTTTTTTTTTTTTTTTTTAGTATTCTCTCTCTCTCTGCTCCAAGGGTTTTGTCTGGGGCTCACTTCCTAGAGCTTCTTACATTTTTTAGACTTGGGGTAAAGAAGAAATACAAAAATAAAAAGTTAAAACTCAAAACATGATCTACATTTTTGTGACCGTAAGACCATAGAACTCTACCTAATTAGACAAAATCGTTGTTTCTTTTCAACGTCTGCTTTTTAACCTTTGCAGCCATATCTAGGTACCCCTGATGGTTCAGTGGTAAAGAATCTTCCTGCCTGCCAATGCAGGAGACCTGGGTTCATTTCTCTGGTCCGGAAGATCCCCTAGAGAAGGGAATAGCTACCTCCTCCAGTATTCTTGCTTGAGAAATCCCACAGACAGAGGAGCCTGGTGGGCTACAGCCCATGGGGTCACAAACATTCTGACACAACTTAGTGACTAAACACCACACCGGCCATATCTAACTATTGCTCGTTTGCACTGGATACTTCATCTTCAGCCAACTATGACACATGACTGATTTCAGGTATAAAATAGCTTTCTGAATATTAATATTTATCAATTTCCCTAAAGTATTTTACATACTTAAATTACATTTAAACAGAGCCTTACATTTTAAATATAAAACTCAAGAGAAAAAGAAGTTTAACACAGGTAATAAATAAGGTATGCTGAATGTCCGTTGGTAGCATATGTACATTTCTAAGTAAAATGTTTAGAAATGAGAGTTTCAAAGTAAGTAACTTGATTCTTTTCTGTTAGCAGACGAGTGAAAAAGTTTTCAACTTAATTTGTAGGGATGAACTCTAATGAGAAACGCCAGTCTTAGGTGAAAAATCTGAGAAAACAAAAGTAGTTACTGATACCTTTGGGGCAGCCTGACAAATAAGAAATGAATAAATTCACATAAAATTAAAAGATAACTTAAAATTAGATAAAATTATATTTGAACATTAAAGACATCCATAGAGGCTATATTCCAAGTCATAGTAAACAGCCAAATATACATGCATTTTTCACTATAAAATAACTAGTCTGTCTTTGAATGTATTTAGAAAGAAAGTTTATTGGCAGATTTACTAGCAGACTTGTGATATATTTGTCTCACCACTTGGAAGATGTTGCTTCCCAACCTACAAAGTAATGTTTATTTTTCTAGGATGTGGGAAGTTTCAATATCTGTCTTATAGCTTGCATTTCTAGGTGTGTTCTGTGTTCCATATATGATCTGTGGAGTCAGGATGAAAATGTAACACTTGGTGTGTGAGCAAGAACTTTTGTATTTCATGCAAGTTATTTATATAATTCACTGAGTCTAAAACAGATACGATACATTGCCAGTTGAAATCTTTACATAAGAATGAAAATATGTGCAATGTGTAAGATAGTGCTCGAAAGCTGTTACATCTGACACATTTCCATGGCTTCATCAATCAATTGTGGATTCTTTGGTGCAAGAGCTGTTTTACACTTTCTCAGTGAGTACACAGCAATACATAAGGCTTAATATCTTTTTTCTTCTTATAGTTCTCTCATTAAACCAGTTTATTTGAAAACATTTTTCTCCACAGTGAGTATGTGAGAGCAGCAACACAGTAATGTTTTCCTCTTCATCCCAAGAATCTACTTAATATCCCAAGCATTCATCTGCAAACATTTGTGAGCCAAAGCAAGTGGCTGATTTAACAGGGGTATTTACCAAAGGTTCTACTGGAGAACAAAAAGCCTGGAGGCTGAACCTAACAACCTCTGCCACCGAGCAGAAGTGTCCCCCGTGGATGGTGAAGGGCCCTCACCTGGGACAGTTCTCCAGTAACCCATTTTCCCACTCCATCCAGGATTTAACCCAAGTCATTAACTTCAGGGTAAATCCACTGCTGCTGGAGCGGGAGGCCAGGGCTGGGATGAACAGAAAGCCCTGAACAGAAAGGCACGTGGCAACTGTTTCATCAGTGGAAAGGGGCCTCTAAACAGTCAGAAGTACCAAGGCCAACCATTTCATTTGGCCGTGTTTTCCTCGGCCACTACTATTAATTACAATCCTTTCCTCTGTTCTCTGCTGTTAGACTCCAGTGGGATGGGCTGGATGGAACACAGATAGGGTTGCCAGACTTAGTAAGTAAAAGTGCAGGGTACTCGGTTAAATTTGAATTTTAAATTTGAATTTCAAATATATAATGTATGTATTTTTTCCATGAATTTTAAGAAACAAAAATAGACTATGTATTATTTGTTGTGTATCTGAAATACAAATTTAATTGGCCATTCTGTATTTGATGAGGCAACCTTAGATCTGGGGAGAAATCATGGAAAGAAACAAACATATGGAAAAGAAGGGAAGAGGGGATGCAGGAGAGCCCAGGTCATATTAGAAGAGCCTCTCATTAATCCTAATCCTCTGGGGTCCTCTCTCTGTCTCTTCTAGAGGCCCATGCTGAGTTTTCCTTGGGAGTTCTTTTCTACTTTCAGAAATTTGAAAGCCTGCTTTGAGATAAGAGCCACAAATATATGTTACTACCTTTATTTTCCTGGTTACTTCTTTGTGAGCCTCTGCCTTGTTAAAACCTCCTCCTGAAGATCACACATTTGAATTCTTCATTTGACTCTTGGAAGCATACAGTTTGTCTCCTAAAAAAACCTAGAAATAATTGGAGCCAATGAGAATGGAAGCCTCCAAAGCACCTTGGGACCCATGATTTCACATTTCCAGATGATTTTATAAAAAATCTCGAGGAAATTTTACCTCTTCTCCTGAACCAACACCTCAATTCAACTTCATACCTAAAACTTGCTTGTCGCTATCATGGGCAATAAACATGTTTGGGACGACTCCCTCAAGGCAGATGCTATGTATGAGGCAGGACCCTGCGATTCTCTGACATTCTAAAACTGGTGGAGGGCAGCCAAACTATAAAACTGGAAACCTTTAATCATCGTGGCTGATAAGATGATTGTGCTAAGAAGAAGAAGGAAACATCGTCCGCCATTTCAGTTCTACAGGGATAAAGCCGTGAGCCATTGCAGTGCACCCTAAGAGGAATTTAGGATAGAGAAAACTATGAAACATTCTGTGTTTTGGATATTCTGGTCCCTAGAGAATTAAGTCGCATAGCTAAGGGAAATTTTCAATGACTCTGAATTCTGACATCTTTCCCTACATAGAAAAGCACCCAAATCATTAACTTGAGATAGGTATTCTTTGTGATTAGCTGTAATCTTTGGATGTTCAACTACATGTTTTTTCCCTAGCCAAAAAAAAAAATTATTTATACATATATATCCTGGTTCTCCCTTCTTCAATGCAGTTTCTCAGAGCTGTCTGAAGGCTGTTCCCATCTACAGTCCTCAATGAGGTCCCTGGATAACATTTCACTCACACCTTTTAAGTGTGCATTTTCCTTTCAGCCAGTAGGGCACTCAGGAGTTTTAGTCCAATCCCTAATCTGAGTTTGATTTGTACTGTATTCTCCATGTGTCTGTTTTACTGCCTATCATTACTATGTGATACAGCATGAAACCAGGGGCATCTGGGGTGGAATCCATGGTCATTTGGATCTGAACCTTCCAGAGGGTTGAACCTCTGGAAGCTAGAGGGTTAAGGAGAAGCACTTCGCCATTCCTTCAATGAACTCATGCCTTGGCTCTCCCCCATGCATATAGAATGAAGCTCACACAGAGAATGAGCGCATGATGCTGTGATCTCATCCTGTAGAGGGACATTACTTTGCTGGCTCCCACACTTGAAGCAATTTGAATTTCTCAGCAGCCATACATCACCCATTTTGACAGAATTTGCAGGTTTATTCTTTATTCCAAGCCTAATGGATGAAATGAAACTTGGTGAGCTCCCAGAGTTGGACAACCTTCAGGATGCTGAGACAGACCAAATGAAAGAAGAAAGTCCTTGTTTGTGTTCTCCAAAACACAGCGCTCCCAGAACCTGTGGTGGGATCCTATTGTTTCAGTGAAAACCCAAGAAAGTTATAAACCAGCAAGTGGTCTCTATAATGGCGTAAGTTCTGAGATTCCAGAAACTTTGGTTCAGCCTTCTTGTTCCTCTGGTCAAAGAAGATGGCATTTAAAGGACGAACAGTACCTGACCCTCACCATTTAGCAAAATGACTTCCACATGCAAAGTAGATTCTCAATATAATTGGCTCATCCCTGACTATCTCCAAGAGAAAAGATGCATTATAAAGTCCGTCCAAATTGTTAGAGTTAGGTTTCTTTGTTTTGGGATTTGTTTTCTACTTGTTTAATTTAAAAATCATCTCAATTTTCTTCGATTAAGATTGTATTTAGGATTGATAGCCCTAAATATAGTCCTGTTGTACTTATTTCTTTAACATCGAATAATGATTTTTAATGAATGGACCTTCAGGTGCATCTATTAAGTGTACCATTTCAGGTTCATTTTTTTCCTAAACCTACCTGAAATATGTGGATTTCTTATGTAAAGTTATAAGCATATTCTATTTCTTCAGAGAAGGCGATGGCAGGATTTCTTATGTAAAGTTGTAAGCATTATCTATTTCTTAGCAGGCCATAAATAGGATGAAAACATCTCATATATGTTTTATACATTATAATTCTGACCTTGCTTCTGATAATGATTGATATGTGCAAATAGATAAAAGTCTTTGACCTAGATAAAACAACTTTTTAAAGGCTGAGTTAGATTTTTAGATTAGAGTCTATCTTTTGCTTCCTCAAATAAAAATCATATTCAATGGGAAATCTCATAGACATCTGAATGGGTGAAGACATTGTTTCTCTTCACTGAACTTTGCTCTCTTTACTTGTTAGGTAATCTCAGCAAGGATGGAGGGCAGGAGCGGAGTGGAATTGATGTGTATTGATGTATTATGAAGCATTACAGCTGAGTTCCATGGCCCCTGGGTTGAGGTCAAGTGAAGGTGGAAGAGATGACTTCATTCAAGTTCCTGCCAGGAGCTTGATACCCGATGTCGACTGCTGACAACAAGCCAAGTGAATTCACTAACATTTGGACACTATACAGTAAGTTTGGTGCCTCATGTGGCTGCCTAATTGCTCTATACACTCTAGATTAAACTACTTATGAAAGCTAAGGAGTTGTCAGGAGGATTCAAATTTTACTACGAAGGAAAAGAAGTGCTTAGTTTTATTCACAGACAACCTTGTTGGCCTGACTCAGGTGTATGTCTGAATACTAACAAATATAACGGACCCATGCATGCACTTTATGTGAAGATAAACTTTAGAGCTAAAGTTCCTTTAGATAAAATGATCAGTTCTGTCCACATAATTTGCTTGTTTATTTGCATGTTGCCCACCCCCTCCCATATTTGAATAAAAGGTCCCTAAGCACACTCCAGTGTCCTTGCCTGGAGAATCCCAGGGACGGCGGAGCCTGGTGGGCTGCCGTCTGTGGGGTCGCACAGAGTCGGACACGACTGAAGCGACTTAGCAGCAGCAGCAGCAAGCACAGGAATGGCTGTTTTGTTTACAGCTGTGTGTATTCCACATATGTAGAAGAGTCCAAGGCTCATAAGGGGCACTTAATAAATATTTACTAAATGAATTATAAATGATGGAAATAAGAAACATTAAACTCAGGTTCCTGGGTACCACTAGGTAGAAAAAGGTTAAAAATAAACTGTGAAGGGTTACGGAATCGTATCACCAGTAAGTGGAATATCACCTTCAGAAAAGATCTGATATAAATATGCCAAAATGCCCAAATCTCAAAACAAACAACAATTTTTAAAAAACCAAAACAGAAAAAAGCCTTCAACCACAGTTAAACAGTTGTGGGATGTGATATAATGAATATTTTTCACAACTTGTTAGAGCACACACCATGCAATTAAAAATTATAAATGACTTTGATTCACATAGAGAAAAATATAAAATTGTTTTCCTCCTTGTTTTGTCTTTTAGGTTAGTTCTTTTAAAGCTAACTCTTTGCTGTCTTATCAACTAAGTCTGTGTCTCATTTTAATCAGAAATGGTCCTAAGAACCACTTTTTGTTACTGTTGCTTAATTCATATCGCACTGAAAGCTATAAATGACAGTTTCAGATTATACAATGCACATAGGCAAAGGTTTAATATATAATGATATATTTGACTAATTCATTCAAGCCCATCCTGATTTTAGAGTCCAAGTTACTTAGACAAAAATGCTTTATTAATTGAATTGACCAAACGATTCTAATTCTTTATTTTATTTAGCTTCTTTTTATAGACTACATCCTTCGCAGACTATAGAAAGTGTCCTGACACATATTATATTCTAGATCTTATTCACTGACAAAAATATATTTTCTGTCTCTTGTACTATAAATTAAAAATTCAAAAGTTGAACTTCCATTGATTTTTCTGAATACATAAATGGCAATGCCAAGCAAATAATAAACAGACAAAATATCAACCCTTAATCTCACGTGTTGACACTGACACCTTTAGAGCTAAATTATTTCATTGGCAACTATTTGGCAGGTGGAGATTTTTGCTGTTGTTGTTCTCTATCTTAGACTCAACAGGCTTCAAGCTACCACTGAATCCATGGCCTCTACAGGAAGTAGTATAACAGAGCAATGAATACCCAAAAGCATTTTTTAGTTTTTAGTTTCTAATGGAGTATAGTTCAGATGGTAAAGAATCTGCCTTCAAGGCAGGAGACACGGGTTTGATCCCTGGGTCAGAAACATCCCCTGGAGAAGGGAATGGCAACCCACTCCCATAGGTGACTTGCGGGCTGCAGTCCACGGGGTCACAAAGAGTTGGGCATGACTGAGCACACGTACACACAAGCACACATAGTTGATTTATAATTTTGTGTTAGTTGCAAGTCTGCAGCAAAGTACTTAGTTATACATAAACATTCTTTTTCAGATTCTTTCCCCATAGAAGTTACTACAGAGTACGGAAGAGTGTTCTTGAAGAGATTTCACAGTGTAAGAATCTAGGACATTTTATAACCCATTTCTAAAATCTTTTCCCTAAACTTCCCTTACACCATAAACAAGGGTCTGTTGGTCTCCTCTCCATTCACTTATTTATCCACTTATTACCGATAATTATGTGGACATTGGCCTTGGAGAGAAACATTCTTCTCTCTACATAAAGTCATAAGGCAAGTCTAAATATAACTCTTTGGTGCTCTGAGGGTTCTGTTTTCCTCCAGTGGGATGATAAGTGAGGAGAAAGAGGTGTCCCAAAAATCATACAGAAAAAGAGTATGAAGATTCTTAGAAGGCTGTCCAACTCAGATGTTATTGGAAATACCTAGGGAATTTATAAAAGAAAAAAAATCCTATCTAAGGCTTTTCTCTAATGTTTTTGGATAAAATTATTCTTCCCCAAACAGGCTTGGTGTACTTTCTCATTCCATGCCTTTGTCCTAACGTGTCCTCTTTTTAGACTGCCTTTGTATCCTCTGCCCGATGGAATGTGGTCCCTCATTGTCCAAGGCTCAGTGTAAAAGGGACCAAACTCTCTCTCCAAAGCTTTCTCTAATCCTTCTGATTCGAGTCATTTCTCCCTCCTCTGAGTTTCCTCAGCATCTTTATTTGGAGAGCTAATGACCTTTAAGCATTTCCAACATATTTAACAGCTTTCTATGTACTTTAGGCAATAAACATTTGGAACATTGTGGGTGTTATCTACTTTGTAGCCTCCATCTTAGTCAGATGAATGTTTTGTATGCAATAGGCTGTCAATACATGCATGGTGAATACAAACTGAGTAGTATCACTCTCTACTCTGCAAGGAAGGAAGAGCTAAAAAATTATAGTTTAGCAGAGTATCTTTTTTCATATCTAGCCAGTCTGTCTCCTTTATAAAGTAAAAGTCTGGAGATTCAGCCTATCTATAACTGAAAAAAAAAAGAAATTGAGAAAAAAAAAACCCTGATAATGGCAGCTATAAACCAGCTGTTATACCTTTTAAGCTCTAGGAATTCAACATAATCTGACTTCCCAAGAATCTCAGAGCTGTTGAATATGTGATTCCACAATATAATTCTGAACATCAGCACTGAGGCTGGTTAGTTAATTGATCATTCGAATTCTACTCCTCTTCATATTCTGTTTGGCTCTTAGCTAAGACATAGCAACAAAAAAGCTGAAGCTAAAGCTCTGGCCAAAGAAAATAAAGGAAAGGGGAATTTAAAGATAAGATTATCGCTTGAAAGTATTTGTATCTTTCAAATGTAAAGCCATATGACAAATATCCCAATCAGATCTTTCCCTTAAGTAGTCTGAATTTACCTAAAATTCTTATATTCTTGTTTTTCTGATCATCTTTATCTGAACCTGGTATAATTTTGCTGTCTAATATACGTTACTAGCTATTACCTGGGCTTCCCCAGGTGAAGCGAGTGGTAAAGAACTCGTCTGCCAGTATAAGAGGCATAAGAGATGCTGGTTTGATCCCTAGATTGGAAAGATCGCCTGCAGGAGGGCATGGCAACCCACTCCAGTATTCTTGCCTGGAGAATCCCATGGACAGAGGAGCCTGGCACGCTATGGTCCACAGGGTCGCACAGAGTCTGACGTGACTGAAGTGACTTAGCACGCACTGCAGGCAGCCATTACATATTACGTTGATAATGTGTTTTAAGAGAGAGTTCCTTCTTTCTTATGGGTTAATAGTCATATCCAGGTCACAATGAGTTAATGTTAAAGCTCAGCTTTGGAATCCAGGTTTTCTGCTTCCTAATTTAGAGTTTTGTGTAAGTGAAAATGTTAGCCACTCGTCATGTCTGACTCTTTGTGACCCTATGAACTGTAGCCCACCAGGCTCCTTTGTCCATGGAGTTTTCCAGGCAATGATACTGGAGTGGGTTGCCATGCCATAAGTTTTAAAAATCCAGGTACCATTAAATATCAAGCTTCCTTTGTAAAACCTGATTCCATTAACAAATAATTCAACCCAAATGGAATTTTTCCAGGAAACATCTATCAGCCAAAGCAAGAGATGGAATAACAAGACAAATGTAATAAAATTTAAAATAAAGCTAAGGAAAACAGTTTGGCAATTCATCAAAAGGTTAAAAATAGAGTTACCGTATGACAATTCTTTTTTTTTTTACAGTTTATATTTTATTTATTTTTTTGCTCTTTGTTTTATTTTTTTTTACTTTACAATACTGTATTGGTTTTGCTATACATTGGCATGAATCCTCCACGGGTGTACATGAGCTCCCAATCCTGAACCCCCCTCCCACCACTCTCCCCATATCATCTCTCTGGGTCATCCCAGTACACCAACCTCAAGCATCCTATATCCTGTATTGAACCTAGACTGGTGATTCATTTCTTACATGATAGAATACATGTTTCAATGCCATTCTCCCAAATCATCCCACGCTCTCCCTCTCCCTGTCCCACAGAATCCAGAAGTCTGCTCTACACATCTGTGTCTCTTTTGCTGTCTCACATACAGGGTTTTCATTACCATCTTTCTAAATTCCATATATATGTGTTAGTTAAGTGTTGCTCAGTCTTGTCTGACTCTTCGCTACCCCATAAACTGTAGCCTGTCAGGGCCCTCTTTCCATGGAATTCTCCAGGCAAGAATACTGGAGTGAGTAGCCATTCCCTTCTCCAGGGGATCTTCCCGACCCAGCAATTGAACCCTTGGCTCCTGCATTGCAGGTAGATTCTTTGCCGTCTAAACCACCAGGGATACTCCCAATATATTTGAAAGAGCAGAAAACATATTTTCACACAAAAATTTGCACACAAATGTTCATTGCAGCATTATTTAAATAGCAAAAATAGTGGGAATAACTCGATGTTCATCAACTGATAAACACATAAAGTACAGTATATACATACAACTGGGTACTATTCAGCTATAAAAAGGAATGAAGTATTGATAGCTGTCCCAGCATGGATAAATCTTGGAAACTCTCTGTCAAGAAAGAAGTCACTCACTGAAGATCAGTGTTGTATGGTTACAATTACATGATGTATCCAGAATTCTACAAATTTAGAAAACGGTTAGTGCCTGCATGTGGCTGGTGGGGATGGCATAAACAAGTTCCAGGGAAATGTGGAATGACTGCTAATAGGTATGCATTTCTTTTGGGAGTGTCAAAAATGTTCAAAGATTGATTGCAGTGAAGGTTGTCCAACTCCATGAATACGTTAAAAACCCTTAAATCACACCCTTTAAATAGGTGAATTGTATGGTATATAAATTCTTTATCAATAAAGCTATTATATATGTAGATAACTATATATTATATACCTATAAAAGATAAGACTTAGGGGTTTAAAACCCAACTGATTCATTATCATTACTATTCTTTCATTCACGTCTGTTATATTCGCTTCCCTAGACTAGCCTTTCCCGACATTACTGCGTCTCTACTTTTCTGTCAGCGTCTAGACTGACGATATCTTCATAGCTCTCCTTAATTTTCCTTCAGGGTACAATTCACGCTTGTAAACATCCTGCAGTCTTTGTTTTTGAGTTCATTTACATTTAATTAGAGGATAATCGCTTTACAGTATTGCATTAGTTTCTGCCAAAAACGAACTGGAATCAGCCATAGGTGTACATACGTCCCCTTCCTCTCAAACCTCCCTCCCGCCTCCCGCCTCATCCCACTCTAGCTGGTCACAGAGCAGCGAGGCTGAGCTCCCTGATTCATACAGCACATTCCCACTGGCTGTCTGTTTTGCATATGGTAACGTATATGTTTCCATGCTACCCCTTCCTTTCCTCCCACCCTCTCCTTTTCCCACTGTGTCCACAAGTCCTTCTCGATGTCTGTGTCTCCATTGCTGCCTGGCAAATAGCTTTATCAGTAACATCCTTCTAGATTCCATATGTATGTGTTCATATACAGTGTTTATTTTTCTCTTTCTGACTTACTTTACTCTGTATAATAGACTCTAGGTTATTAGAGTCTACCTCATTAGAACTGACTCAAATGTATTCTTTTATGGCTGAGTAATATTCCACTGTATATGCGTACCACAACTTCTTCATCCATGCATCTGTCAGTGGCCAGCTAGGTTACTTCCATGTCCTAGCTATTGTTAATAGTGCTGTAACGAACATTGGGGTACATGAGCATTTTCAATTGTGGTTTATTCAAGTTATATGCCCAGTATGCTCAACATTGCTCATTATTAGAGAAATGCAAATCAAAACTGCAATGAAATATTACCTCATACCAGTCAGAATGGCCACTGTCAAAAATCCTACAAATAAATGCTGGAGAGAGTGTGTAGAAAAGGGAATTCTCTTGTACTGTTGGTAGGAATGTAAATTGATATTGCTACTATGGAGAATAGTATGGAGATTCCTTGAAAAACTAGGAATAAAACTACCATGTGTGTGCCTAGTCGTTCAGTCATGTCTGACTCCTTGTGACCCCATGGACTGTAGCCTGCCAGGCTCCTCTGTCCATGGAATTCTCCAGGCAAGAATACTGGAGTGGAAAGCCAATTCCTTTTTCCAGGGAGTCTTCCCAACCCAGGGATTGAACCTGGGTCTCCTACACTGCAGGCAGATTCTTTACCATCTGAGACATCAGGGAAGCCAAAAACTACACTGTGACCCAACAATCATGCAGTCCTTATGACTAAGGCATGACACCTGTTTGGGTTATAGATGGTTTTCAGGAGGACCATGATGTTCCTGATGTTACATGCAAAGTTCTTTATGTCTGTATGCATTTTCTGGGAGACTATAGCTGCTATCATAATATTTTAATGCAGTCCATGAGCCTCCAAATGACCATTATTAGCCTTTGATCATAAAGCCCCCAAATGCTAGTGAAATTTAAAACAGGGACTGTTTACTTTCTCACTGTCCCCATCTAACCCAACATCAACTCCTATTGATAACAATCCTTAAATATTAACTGAATGTGCCCTCATGTCTCTAATTCCATTTCTCTAATATCCATTGGATATTGCATTTGTAATATACTACCTGTACCAATATAATAGCAGAGAAACTACCTTTCCCACCACCAGCAGAGAGATGCTTACACTCGTATTCAGCAAATTAGTCATTTGTAGATGTTATGCAAATAACCCTGGGTTGACTATCATATGCATATCTGCAATTACTAGTTTTACTTTCTTCCTTTTCAGTTAGTACAGGCGAAAGAAGCTATTAGATTCCTATGAACAAAGACCATGGTTAATCATCTCTATACCCATGTCTGGAATATTTTAGATGTTAAACAGTTTTTGTTTAATTGAATAAAACTAACTGTAAAATATCAAATATGTGCTTAGCATAAGGGAGAGATTTAATAATGTAGAGCAAATACATAGCGTATTTCTGTGTGCTATGTATTTATGTGTATTCTATGTGTTCATTATTTAGGCTTTCTTCAAAGCTCTCCTGGAGGGGCAGGAAAGGCAACAGCCTTGAAAACAGCAGGGGTTAACTTCTACATATGTTGCTTTAAGAAACTGATGTGTCTTAAAACCAAAGCCAATTCTCTTATCACAGAACAACCCCAACATACACACAGTGCAGAGTGGATGAAATTTAATGTAGTGCTGGAAGAAGCTACCCTGAAATTGCTATCTTGTTCCATGGAGATTTCTAAATTATTTTAATATTTTATGTAAATATATAGTATCTTGAATGTTAAAAGTAGTTTTAACAAGAATTTTCCCACTATGTAGAATTAGCCCATTGAGTTTATTCCATTTTGCTTTTTCTTTAAAATCTTTAATATATATTTAGTTATGACCTGATAAAGACCTTGTACAACAGAACCATGGATGCTCATAGCTGCTCTACTGTAGTGCCACAAGCAGCATGAAGGGCTTATTTTGTTTTTGCTTCAGGTTTCACATTGACTAATTTCTGGAGGTGTTTAGTTCCAATAGTTAGATTTACTGTGTATCCTTTGGTACACAGTACATTTTCAAACTAGGAGGTAAATGCTTAGATTTGAAAAAGTCCAACATATTATTTTAACTGAATATGGGAATAAAAAGACATTTTATATTTTTAAAGAGCAAACCAGTGTTAGATGATCAGTGTCTAGTCACTTTGCATTATATAAATATTACACACAATAAACCATGGTGCAGCTCCAACTTCCCAAACCATGTTTTACAAAATGAATCCCAAGCCATCCATCATCCCTGGAAGTGTGTTCAGCGTATTTTCCAGATGGCACTTTCCTTCCTGACACCTGGTACTTTCCATCCCACCTTTCACTAGCTATTGGTTTTGGGCAAATCTTTGAGGCCTGATTACATTATCTGTGAAGAGCTTAATGTCTTAACTTGTATCAAATCATGGAGGCTGAAATAGGTCAACAATTGAGGCTCCTTAAGGTTTCAGGGTTTAGAAATCCAGAATATATTCAACATTCTCAGGTTTAGTACAATAAAGCAGGTTTCACTAAGATAAAAAATAAAATGGAAAAATTAGTGGAAGGAGCTGGTGACCACTGGGAACTGAACATCTTCAAAACAAAATCTAAAGTCTGTCCCTTTCCCTCCAATCCAACTGCCATTGATTTAGTTGTCCTAAAGTTGCTGGGGGGAAAAATCACTCTGGTTGACATCCCCCCAAAAGATTACCTGGCTTCTCAGCTTGTTCCTGGTAATCACTTAAATGTATTCCACTCTTCTGCCATTTTGACCCTTGATACTCACACAGATCTCTAAATAACTCCTAAGTTTCTCAAAGATAATATTATCTCTTAGAGACCATCCCAGGGGAACTCCCACTACTCTCCACCTGGCATAATCATCAACACATACTTTATGAAAATTCAGCCACTTTCACTGTCTTTTCTCAAGGCTTGGAGGAGAAGGAAGACAACTTATTTTCTCATTTCAAGGACTGTAACCCCTGCTTAGTTATGAACCTATTTGGGTCTGCCTCCCTTAAATATACGCTTTTGTATGGATAAAGATGATGTGGTATATATGTATATATACACATATACAATGGAATACTACTCAAAGATGAAAAAGAATGAAATAATGCAATATGTAACAGCATGGATGGACTTAGAGATTATCATACTAACTGAAGTAAGTCAGACAGAGAAAGACAAATACCATATAATATCACTTATATGTGAAATCTAAAATAGAACACAAATGACTTAGTTACAAAACAGAAACAGTACTGTGTGTGCTAAGTCACTTCAGCTCTGTCCAACTCTTTGTGACCCTATGGACTGTAGCCCACTAGGCTCCTCTGTCCACGGGATTCTTTAGGCAAGAATACTGGAGTGGGTTGCCATGCCTTCCTCCAGGGAACCTCCCCAACCCAGGGATTGAACCTGTATCTCCTACATCTCCTACATTGGTAGGCAGGTTCTTGACTCACAGGCATAAAGAACAGACTCGTGGTTGCCAAGGGGGAGGGAGGGGAAGGGAGTTATGCATTGAAAATTTGGATTAGCAGATGCAAAATATTATATATATAGGATGGACAAGTCCTACTGTATAGCACGGGGAACCATATTCAATATCTTATTTTAAGCCAAAATGGAAAAGAAAAAATACATACTTTTCTAAGTATTCCCTTTCTTTAATCTATATATGTATTAATATTATTCCTTGCATTCTATAAATATGGTCAGATCTCTTATATCTTAAAAAAGCAAATCAAAAGCCTCTTCAAACTTAACTCCCCTTTTAGTTACTATTGGGGTTCCCTGCTGACTCAGATGGTAAAGAATCTGCCTGCCATTCAGGAGACCCTGGTTTGATCCCTGAGTCAGAAAAATTCCCTGGAAAAGCAAATGCCTACTCACTCCAGTATTCTTGCCTAGAGAATCCCATGGATAGGGGAGCCTGGCAGGCTACAGTCTATGCTGATGGTGGTTTACTTGCTAAATCATATCTGCCTCTTGTGACCTTGTAGACTGTAGCCCACCAGGCTCCTCTGCCCATGGGATTCTCGAGGCAAGAATACTGGAATGGGTTGCCATTCCTTCTCCAAGGGATCTTCCTGACTGAGGGATTGAACCCAGGTCTCCTCGATTGCAGGCAGATCCTTTACTAACAGTCCTTGGTATCAAAAAGAGTAGGACAAGACTGAGCAACTAACACTTTCTCTTTCACTTGGTTGCTATTCTAGTGTTCTCATCCTCTCTCAGGAGGCTCCTGGGAGGAAGAGTCTGTGTAGTGTTCTCTCTGCTTTATTTTGCACTCATGTTCACAACTTCTAAAATTTGACCATAGGCAATTTGGATAAGGTCACCAAGAGTCTTGTTTCTTAAAGTCTAGTGGAAACTATCTGTGTTTAATTAACCTCCACTTGTTCTAGGATTTCTGAATATTTGAGCTTGTTTTACACTTCTTCTTTCTCAGGATTCCAGGATATTTCACATTCCTGGTTTTCTTCCTTTATTTCAACCTCTCATTTTAAACCTTGTTGTTTGTTTCTGTCCCTCCCTCTGCTATTTGGGTAACAAAGGCATCAAACAAGTCAATGCTAAAAGAAGTCAACCCTGAATATTCTTTGGGAGGACTGATGCTGAAGTTCAAATACTTTGACCACCCGATGTAAAGAGCTGACTCATTGGAAAAGACACTGATGCTGGGAAAGATTGAATGCAGGAGGGAAAACAGGCAACAGAAGATGAGATGGTTGGATGGCATAAGCAACTCCATGGACGTGAATCTGAGCAAACTCCCTGGGAAATAGTGAAGGAAAGGGGAGCCTGGCACGCTGTAATCCATGGGGTCACAAAGAGTCAGACATGACTTAGCAACTGAATGACAACAAACAACGAGCCCAGGACCTTGGCTTTTCCTCTCCTCATTTCAGATGTGATTCCTTTGGGATATATTCATTTCCATAGTTGACTTGAACTACCCTCAATCAGTATTGCAGATAGTTTCAAGTCAACATGTACAAAATTAGATGAATCCTTTCTCCCACACATGGACCTATTAAGACGGAAAATGTTCAGAATAAGTGAAAAGAAAAGGTCTTTTGTGTACTCCATGCTTTAAAAAGTAGCATAGCTAAACAATTTTGAAAACTTGGAACAGATTTACAAATGAAAGAGCTAAAAATGGCTGCTTTCAGAAACTTGAGTATACCTAAACTGATATTGAGAGAAACTGTCATTGTCTTCCAGTGGGACAATCTTAAAACCACTCTTTCCAGAACACTAGATGGGTGAATCTTTTAGGTTTGATTCAAGGTTGAAATTCTTGGACTCACAAAAATGGGGAGAAAATATTTTATGTAATATGGAGCAGTGAGGGCTTCCCGGTGGCTTAGACAGTAAAGAATCTGCCTGCCAAGCAGGAGACCCTGGTTTGATCCCTGGGTAGGGAAGATCCTCTGCAGGAGGAAACAGCAGCCCACTCCAGTGTTCTTGCTTGGGAAATCCCATGGAAAAGGGAGTCTGGTGGGCTACTGTCCATGGGGTTGCAAAGAGTTAGATGTGACTGAGTGACTAACATATGCATGCATGTGAACACACACACACACACACACACACACACACACACACACATATGGAGCTGTTGAATTTTCAACCCAGGATCCTGGGAAAGATACCATCCCCAGGTACAACATGCTAGATTCTTGTAGCTAGTATAGAAATAAAGAGGGAGGCACTTGGGTCTCTGGCTCTAGCTTGAAAAAATGCTTTAAATATTATGATGGTATATTATAAATGAAAAACAAGTATATTTATTTTGCAATTTCAAATAACATTAAATTAATACTTCAGATTTCATATTTAACAAATTGGGCCTGGATTTCAAAGGTTTGAGAAATATCTGTCTTTTCTAACATGTAGACACATTTTCAAAAAGGAATCTCATTGTTAAACCAATTTTTATTGCTATACCAATAAATAGGGAATTTTTGAAAATTGGTTTAACTTGATATTATTTATTTAAAAAGAGAAATATAAGTATTTTTAGTTATTCAATGAAGCAGTGTTAATTCCTATTAGAACTTGAGATTGGAAAACAATCTCATATAGAACTGACTTCCATAATATTATTTGTTAAAACAAAATTCCTTCTTAAAGGGATCTTGACAAGAGACTTTCAGGTTCACATGGAACCTGAAAAATTTGTTATAATCCCTGACCTAGAATATTCATGGAGTTCTCATGATGTCATTTTTCAGGAAGCTCTGTAATTGTATCTAATCTTATGTTTTCATACCTGGTATCCACAGGCAATAGCATATTTTAATATTCACAGGATTGTTGTGATTTAAAGTGTTTTACTTTTAAGCAGCTCTAATGTGACCTTAATTTAGATAATTTTTAAAGCAACTACAATAAAAGCATTCCAACAAGACATTTTGGTGAGCAGATAAAGAAGAAGGTTAAAATAGAGAACACAAGTGCAGGAAAGTGTAAGCATATATGAAAAATATTTATAAAGTATTTTTAATTAGGTTAAGAATTTATAGTGGGCAGCAGTGTAACTCATATTTCTAATTGTTACAATATTATGTCCCAAGATGACTCAATCTGCATTTTTGTTCTTAAAGGTATTGTGCTTGAATTTAATTTTTTTGGCATTGAATCTGCTTTCTTGAAAGCTTCCTTAATCAGCAGGACTTCAAAATAGAATTAATTCTCAATTATCTGTACCAATAAAGAGAATAAGAATAGAAAACAAAAATCATACCAGCAAAAGTAAGTAGCATTATATAAAAAGGAGCTAGTAACTCAAAATGGATTACAGTGAACCATAAAACTTCAGGAAAGAAACATAGGTGTAAATCTTCAGGACTTTGAATTAGGCAATGATTTTGTAAATATGATGCCAAAAGAACAAGAAACAAAAGTACATATAGATTAACTGGACTTTAATAAAAATAAAAAATTTATGCATCAGAAGACACTATCAAGAAGGTGAAAAGACAACTGGTAAAATGGGAGAAAACCTTTGCAAATCATCCATCTGACAAGAAATTAAGTACTTGGAATATAAAAAGTGCTTGGCATATATAAAGAATTCTTATGATTCAATTACAAACAATCAACTGAAAAATGGGTCAAGTATTTGAATAAACATTTCTCTAAAGAGGAAATACAAATAGCCAATAAGTACATGAAAATATGCTTAACATTGTTAGTCATTAGGGCAATGCAAATCAAAACCATAATGAGATACCACTTAACACTCGCTATAATAGCTGCATATTTTTTACAAAGGAAAATACTGGTGAGGATGTGGAGAAACTGGAAATCTCATACATGGCTGGTGGGATTATAAAATGGTGCAACTACAGTGGAAAACAGTTTGACAATTTCTCCAAGAGTTAAGTGTAAATTTACCAGATGACCTAGTAATTTCGCTCCCAGAGCTATACCCAAGAGAACCAAAAACATATGCACATGTAAAAATTTGTACACAAATATTCACAGCGGTATTATTTAGGGTAGCCAAAACGTGGAGACAATCCAAGTGTCCATCAGATGATGAGTGGATAAACAGAATGTGTTATAGCCATATGATGGAATATGATTCACCCATAAAAGGAATGATGTGCTGATACATGCTCCAATATAGATGAATCTTGAAAACATTATGCTAAGGAAAGAAGCCAGTCACGAAAGGCCACATATGGTATATTTCCATTTATAGGAACTGTCCAGAATTGGCAAATCCACAGAGAAACAAATTAGCTTAGAGACTGCCAAGGGATAGCAGGGTATGGGGGAGTGGAATATGTGTGGGGTTTTTTGGGGGTGGTGATGAAAATATTCTGGAATAGGACAGTGGTGATGGTTGTAAAATATTGTGAATATACTAAGAGTCACTGCAGGCCTTAAAGAGGTTAAACTGGTGAATTTAGGTTATGTGTTTTATATCAATAAAATTTTTAAAAAGTGATTAGAATGTTGTCTTCATTCATCTTTATCAAGGCAAGAAGAAACACACATTTAAATGGTCATTACTTTGTAATTAGTACTCTGAAATTCCTAGTTAGGCCTCTGATAAAATGATTCATTTAAGACTTTGCCCTCCAGCATATGGGGTGTAGGTTTGATTTCTGGTCAGAGAGCTAAGATCCCACATGCCTCACAGCCAAAAAGGAAAGAAAAAAAACAACAACAAAAGACATAAAGCAGAAATGATACTGTAAAAAAACAAAACAAAAAATTTAATGAAGATATTAAAAATGGTCCACATTTAAAAAAAAAAGTCATTTTTTATAGATCATAGTGTACTCAAGTCATAAGGACTATTTTCTAGTCAAGAGTTCCATCAGGAAAATAGACATATTTTAGATATTAGAAGTAGAGAAGGCATTAATATAAAAAACTTTATGAGTTTAAAAAAAAAATGAAATATTGAAAAGACTAGGGTGAGGATACAGGAAAGCCATAACTGTGTCTCTAGAATGCCACTGGTTTCTATTGAATTGGGACTTCCCTGGTGGCTCAGACAGTAAAAGACTCTGCCGCCAATGCAGGAGACCTAGGTTCCATTCCTGGGTTGAGAAGATCCCCTGGAGAAAGGAATGGCAACCCACTCCAATATTCTTGCCTGGAGAATCCCATGGGCAGAATAGCCTGGTGGACTACAGTCCATGGGGTCGCAAAGAATCAGGCATGACTAAGCGACTTTCACTTTCTATTGAATCAGGGAGTCACTTGGGACACCCAGGTCAGGAATGTGGCAAATTTCAACCACTTGTCCCAGTTTTCTGGAGTCCTTGGGCAGGCAATGTCTGGGGGCTGCTACAAACCTCCTGGTTCCCATGGCCCAAGCTTCTGCCCAGAGCTGAGCATCTTTCTTTAGCAGAACGTAAATTGCAACTAGAATCCTGGTGGCAAGAGAATCTGAGAGATATAGTTTATAACTTGCAGGTCTTGTAAATAGGGAGAAGAAGAAAGAAGTAGGGTTATACTGTAATCTCAAAAAAAAAAATCTAGTACATTTTCCTAGAGTTAACTGTAGTTAAAATATTTAAATCCTCACAAATGTGATTACTGAATTGTCAGATATTAACCTCAATCAATATGGATGCTAATTTCTCACAAGAGCTATGAAATGAATATAACCATTTAAGTCCATCTGGGAGCAAGTTTTCCTTTCACCAGTTCTTATTCTTCTAAAAGAAATACCATTTTCCCCATAGCAGTGGACCAACAAGTTATCAAGAAGGTAGATGTTTCTAGAAGACAAAAACTGAAATGAAAGCTAGATTTCTTTAGTTCATTTCAAGCTTACTATGCAAGGTCTTTATTTTGTTCTGTTGTTTTGATGATAATTGTTCTCAGTCTAAATTTCTGGAACAGCCTGACTAATCTGAATTATGTAGGAACCTGATATCTGAAAGAAAAACAAATATATATGGAAGAGATAGGGTTTGAGTCAATATTCAAATATAAAAATTGTTAGATGAATTCCCTAAAATGAGTTTTGGTTTGGAAAGATTCACTTCCAGAATAGCTTAAGAGTTGCTATTTTTATGATTTTCTTGAGGTATACGTTAAATGAAATCAATTTACAATGTATTAAATTAAGAACTAAAAAACCAATCTCTTCACAACAGGTATTGGAAGGCAGAATTATACTATTAATAGATTTTAGACAAAATTGGGACTAATTCTTTTAAGTTACAACTGTAAAGATAATAATTTCTGCATGGGTTTTCTTGACAATATAACCTAGTTATAGTTGCAGTATTTCCCTTATGTTTGGAATAGAATGTTTCCAAATTATTTTGGACAAACTTTTAAAGGACGAGTTGGTTCCAGTTTACTTAGGCCATAAATAATAGAATCAAGAAAACTTATCTGCTTTGAACCATGGATCCTTAAATCAGCATGAGTGCTAGCTAATATTTAGAATTTTATTTTAGTCTCTTTGAAGAACCTAGGATAATATTTTGGCTTTTTTCCTCTACAGAATGACCTCACTGTTGGCTCATGAAGTAGGTGAAATAATGTTAATAATTCATTGAAGCTATTTTAATATAAATTTATTTGAATTGGAAAACATTTCAGGTAGATGAATTTCTTGTTACTAAACATGTAAAAGAAGTTTTGTAACACAGAGTAATGTTACTGATGTAGTATTTGTTTTTATCTTACACTCTAAGACTTGCTACCACAGAGTAAATTAAAAAAAGAAAAAAGATCAAAAGAAAAGAACAATTAAAAAATATATATATCATGTGAAAATTACCTCAAAATGGAACATTAATTAATTAGAACATTTCACAAATAATTATCCACCTTGAAAATAAAAGCATTTTAAAGTCTATGCCAAAGTTGAAAACTTAGACAGCTAATTATTTATATAATTAAAGAGTGTCTAAAGACTGTCATAGGAGTTTCTACACAGCAAGGATCTGAAACATTTGTTGACTATATTCCAATACTAGTCTAGGATGTTCAATAAGAAATATGTTAACCAACTGTAAAGTATAAATATTGTTAATGGGTGCAGTGTCAATGAAAACATGCCACTCAAGGTCATAATGATGTTTCTTGCAAGAATTTAAATTTCTAGAAAATTATCAAATGTCAGCCTCCCAACAAACGGTGCTGTTGTCTGCTTTTTACTTTACATTTAATATAACATTTCTTTCTGAAGCATAGACTCTGTCTTAATACGGATTATGGATTATTACATCTTTGGATAATATGTGCTATTTTCTCTTCCATGGCGTTTATTATTTCTTTATGTAGTCTTTATTATGGGGAGAAACAGATTAGTGCACAGGCAAAGACACATAACAAGTGTGAGAAAGAAGGAGAACTTCTGTACCCTCTTTCAGCACGCTGCTGCTGCTGCTAAGTCACTTCAGTCAGGTCCGACTCTGTGCGACCCCATAGACAGCAGCCCACCAGGCTTAGCATGAATGAATCACTAAGATTTACCACTAGTACCCATTCTTTTCAAAGATCTCGCTCAGGAGCTCAGAAGCTCCTTGAGGATTGTGTGAGACTCTGCCCTGCTGGTAAGGAATTTCTTCCACGAATATTCCTATCTTTTGTCAGCCCCTACTGTTAAAAGGAAACAATTTTTAAATTGAAAGGCTTGAGAATTTAGTCAAACTCATTCCTGACAATTTAGAAACTGTCATTAAATTTGACTACCTCACTAGCACACAAACAAAAATAATGTGACAAGACAGGAATAGACAATGGAATGATTAAATATCAATCTGTCTTTTGGAAGATGGCTTGGAACTAATGTTTTGTCAGGTTTTAGCGCTGAATGAAACAAACCTTTTTCTGCTTGAAATTGTCACTACTGCCCCTGCGTACCTCACGGGACTTTGGTGAGACTCAGTCATGAACCAGGCTCAAAATTGAGAAAAACAGCAGGACTCTTTATTTAGAAATAGATGTAGAGAAAGTGAGGGTCACAGAAATATTAGGGAGATGTTTTAAAGAAAGAATTCAACAGTGTCGGTAGCTGCTGAGATGCCAGAGAAGGAAAGAGCCAGCTGAACATTCCCTTTTGGTTTGGTGACATGAGGACTGCGGATGATGAGGGAAGAGTGGTTTCCATTGCAACTGAGGATTAATGGAAACCAGATTATTGAATGTAAGAGTAAGGAAGCGATGAAGAGGTGGAGAAAGCAAAAATCAAAAATGGTTTGTGAATGCTTGACGAATGAGAGGAAGACAGATAGGAACATAATTACAGCGCCTAATTCCTTTGACTTTTCTCCATTGAGAGCTGGGATCTACATCCCTTCCCTATAACTGTTCATTCTAAGAATGCTTGACAAAAAATATGCTGTGCCAGTTTCCAGAACTGAGCACAATTCTGTGAGAAAACCAAAGCCATCCTGTCAGGTGGTATAGTGAGAGGTGACATCAGTACTCAGCGCTGCCCAAGTGGCAGATTTGTGAACAAGATAAGTGATTACGGTTCAAGCCATTAAGTTTGGGGATGGTTTGTTATGCAGTGATACATAGCAGGCGTTTGTGCTGGAAGTGAAATGCTGCAGTAACAAAGGCCACTCCTCCCCCCAAACCATGGAGTTTAGAATTGGATGGTTATCAGAAACTGGGAGGACATTGAGAAGCCTGTTCAGAGAAGCCTAGAAAACTCAAGAAGATCAAAAAGTAGTGGTTTCTTAAAGGTTAGTTGTAATATGGAATCTGTAACTATACTGATAACTTTCGTACTCCATACCATTAAAATTAACTGATTTGGGAACTTTCCTGGTGGCCTATTGGTTAGAATCCACCTTCCAGTGCAGGGGACTCTGGTTCAATCCCTGGTTGGGGAACTAAGACCTCATATGCTGTAGGACAACCAAGCTCACACAGTGCATTACTAGCCTGCACGTATCACAGCTAGTGAGGCTACGTGCCATGGCTACGGAGTTGCTGCACTCTGAAGCCTGTACACCACAGGTGGAGAGGAATGCATGAACCACAAGAAAGAGGCCAAGAGCTGCAACGAAGACCCTATGCAGCCAAGTACATAAATAAATGTTTTAAAAAATAAAATTTACTTATTTATCTTTAAAAAAATAAAAGTCAAGGAGAATGCTAATGCAAACCTCAAGGGATAAGGAGAACGTTAATGGAAGTCTTAGGGGCTTCACAATACTGTTGGTAATGTTTTAAAATAAATAAAATTGTGAAAACTAGAAGAAAAAGGACCCTCTTATAGTGGCAGAAATTTGCTAACTGTCACTTGCAGAAACATGTAAATAGGAACACACTCACTGTATTCAATTACACACTAGCTCAGGAAATTTTCCAGTGTTGAAAGTCCAGCCTGGCTTCCTCATATTATTTTTTATAAAATCAAAGAGGAGAAAAATGAGCTAAAAAGGGAACTGCTAGATTTTGGAGAAAATCTGGAGGAAATATAAATGATTCAGGATATGCTAGTCTCAGAAATAAAAATGTCTTATTCTCAGGGTCATTAGATGACAAAATATTCTCAAGTTAAAATATGGCTTCCACATAAAGGTCAGATCCTTGAATAGCCTCTAAACCCCTTCCTTAACACATTATGAAGATTTAGGACAATGCCTTACAGAAACTTTCCAACAGACAAAAGATTTTCTAAAAATGTTAAAGGCATGCTTCACAGACCCTCCCTACTGAACAACAGGGCCTCTAAGAATATTTAAGATATGGTTCATCAGTAGTGCATGACAGAGCAGGGTTTATCTCAAATACCTTTGGGGTTGATTTTTTTTTTTTCCTGGTGGAGTGAACTGCAGTAACGTTTATAGAAAATCTGGAATGCAAAGTCAAGTGGGCCTTAGGAAGCATCACTATGAACAAAGCTAGCGGAGGTGATGGGATTCCAGTTGAGCTGTTTCAAATCCTAAAAGATGCTGTGAAAGTGCTGCACTCAATATGCCAGCAAATTTGGAAAACTCAGCAGTGGCCATAGGACTGGAAAAAGTCAGTTTTCATTCCAATCCCAAAGAAAGGCAATGCCAAAGAATATTTAAACTACTGCACAGTTGCACTCATCTCACACGCTAGTAAAGTAATGCTCAAAATTCTCCAAGCCCTGCTTCATCAGTACATGAACCATGAACTTCCAGATGTTCAAGCTGGTTTTAGAAAAGACAGAGGAACCAGAGATCAAATTGCCAACATCCGCTGGATCATGGAAAAAGTAAGAGAGTTCCAGAAAAAACATCTATTTCTGCTTTATTGAATATGCCAAAGCCTTTGACTGTGTGGATCACATTAAACTGTAGAAAATTCTGAAAGAGATGGGGATACCAGATCACCTGACCTGCTTCCTGAGAAATCTGTATGCAGGTCAGGAAGCAACAGTTAGAACTGGACATGGAACAACAGACTGGTTCTAAATTGGAAAAGGAGTACCTCAAGGCTGTATATTGTCACCCTGCTTATTTAACTTATATGCAGAGTACATCATGTGAAATGCCAAGCTGGGTGAAGCACAAGCTGGGATCAAGATTGCTGGAAGAAATATCAGTAACCTCAGATACGCAGATGACACCATCCTTATGGCAGAAAACAAGGAAGAACTAAAGAGCCTCTTGATGAAAGTGGAAGAGGAGAGTGAAAATGTTGGCTTAAAACTCAACATTCTGAAAATGAAGATAGTGGCATCTGGTCCCATCTCTTCATGGCAAATAAATGGGAAACAATGGAAACAGTGACAGACTTTATTTGGGGGGGGCTCCAAAATCACTACAAGATGGTGATTGCAGCCATGAAATTAAAAGACACTTGCTCCTTGAAAAAAAAGTTATGACCAACCTAGACAGCATATTAAAAAGCAGAGACATTACTTTGCCAACAAAGTCCATCCGGTCAAAGGACTATTGTTTTTCCAGTAGTCATGTATGGTTGTGAGAGTTGAACTATAAAGAAAGCTGAGCACCAAAGAATTGAAGCTTTTGAAATGTGGTGTTGGAGAAGACTCTTGAGAGTCCCTTGGACTGGAGGGAGATCAAACCAGTCCATCCTAAATGAAATAGCCCTGAATATTCATTGAAAGGACTGATGCTGAAGCTGAAACTCCAACACTTTGGCCACTTGGTGCAAAGAACTGACTCATTGGAAAAGACCCTGATGCTGGGAAAGATTGAAGGTGGGAGGAGAAGGGGATGACAGAGGATGAGATAGTTAGATGGCATCACCAACTCAATGCACTTGAGCTTAAATAAACTCCAGGAGTTGGCAATGGATTGGGAGGCCTGGTATGCTGCAGTCCATGGGATCACCAAAAGTCAGATACAAGTGAGCAACTGAACTGAACACACGTTTAAGGATAATAGTTCTGGAAGAAGTGCTATTATTAACAGTGATAGAGGTAGTACAAAATAAAAAGAATGGAGAACCTCAACCTATGCTTTCTATGGGCAAGAAGCAGCTGAGGAAGCAATTCAGCTGCAACCTCTATGAAAAGAGAAGAATGATTAAATGATCGGGACCAAGAGCTAGGAGGATAGAGCTGGGTGCAACACAGAATCATTCCCAGGACTGGGAGAAGGACTGACTCTAATTTGGGACCTGGCTTACTTCACTCTGTGTAACACTTTCATTGTATATTAACCCATACATGTGGAATCTAAAAAGCGGTATGAAAGGGCTAGTCACTCAGTTGTATCTGACTGTTTGCAATCCCCTGGACTGTAGCCCACCAGATTCCTCTTTCATTGGGATTCTCCAGGCATCACCGACTCAATGGACATGAGTTTGGGTAAACTCTGAAAGTTGATGATGGACAGAGAAGCCTGGCATGCTGCAGTCCATGCGGTCATAAAGATTCGGGTATAACTGAGCAACTGATCTGATTAATTTATTTAGCATATATGTGCTATATCTTTGTTTAATTATTCTCATTGTTTTATGTGTGCATCTCCTAAAGAGATTACAGTGGAGTTTTTCTATAAATTAATATTATCTGGATTATATAGATCAATTTATTTCTGTATGATTATTGTAGTTATTAATATGTTTTATACAATTTTACTCAAAAATAGTTCATATTTTTATGAACTATTATGAACTATTAATAGTTTTATAAACTATTAAGAAATAGTTCACTTTAATATTTCATAACCAGTTGTTACCTGGTATCATTTTTCAGTCACTCAGTTATGTCCAACTGTTTGTGACCCCATGGACTGCACCACACCAGGCTTCCCTGTCCAGACTCCTTCAGGAGTCTGCTCAAATTCATGTCCATTGAGTTGGTCACTCCTCCAACTATACCGTCCTCTTTTGTTAATCTGGTATGCTGCTGCTGCTGCTAAGTCGCTTCAGTCGTGTCCGACTCTGTGCGACCCCATAGACGGCAGCCCACCAGGCTCCCCCATCCCTGGGATTCTCCAGGCAAGAACGCTGAAGTGGGTTGCCATTTCCTTCCAATGTGTGAAAGTGAAGTCGCTCAGTCGTGTCCGACCCTCAGCGACCCCATGGACTGCAGCCTTCCAGGCTCCTCAGTCCATGGATTTTCCAGGCAAGAGTACTGGAGTGGGGTACCATTGCCTTCTCCTAACCTGGTATAGTTATGTCAAAATTTATTCATTCTACTATTTATGGACTTTCGGGTTGTTTCCTATTTTTACAATTTCAAGCCAGTATATGGTTCTTATCCATGTTTTCTTGATACATGCTTTTGGGAGTACAGACACTAGGTGACAGAATAGGTGCAGTTTAATTTCACAAAATAAGCCTCATAGTTTTGTGAAATGACACCAAATTATGTTTCTATTAAATAGCATATTAGAGTTAATGTTTCTTCTCCTCCTCCTCACCAATGTCACACTTTTTTTAACTTTTGATGTTGCAAAAGGGTTTGATAAAATTTTAAGAAACACTATTGTGGTTTTTAATGTAGAATTCTCGGTTACTAAGGAGACAGAGCAACTTCTGGACCATTCTGGTCTCCCCTCAAGGAAAATGTCTTTTAACAGTCTTTTAATATCTTTTATTCATTTTTTTTCCCATCTGGATGTCGTCTTTTTATTGATTCATGGGAATTCTTTATATTATATATAAATATATAAACTATATATATTATACATATAGCCAATTTGTTCTTAGTTATATAGGTTTATCTATCTAGTTTTTCTTTTTATTTGATTTTCAAATTTTTTAAAAAAATATTTTTAATTGGAGGATAATTGCTTTATAATACTGTGTTGGTTTCCGCTATACATCAACGTGAGTCAGCCATAGGTATGCACATGTGTCCCCTCTCTCTTGAATCTCCCTCCCACCTGCCATGCCGTCCCACTCCCTGGGCTGTCACAGAGCACTGGATTTGAGGCGCCCGCATCACAGAGCAAATTCCAGCTAGCGGCCCACAGAGCACTGGATTTGAGGCGCCTGCATCACAGAGCAAATTCCAGCTAGCGGCCCACAGAGCACTGGGTTTGAGGCGCCTGCATCACAGAGCAAATTCCCGCTAGCGGCCCACAGAGCATATGATGACGTGTGTGCACGTTTCCATGATACTCCTTCACGTCGTACCACCCTCTCCTTCCCACTCTGTCCACAGGCCTGTTCTCAATGTGTACTCTTGAAACCGATTCATTAGTATATCTTTTTAGATTCTACATATATGTGTTAATATACAATATATGCTTTTCTATTTCTGACTCATTTCTCTCTGTATAGTAGGCTCCAGGTACATCCATTCATCAGAACTGACTCCTTCCTTTCACAGAAATGCCTTCCTTTCACAGCTGAGTAATATTCCATTGTATATGTGTACCACAGTTTCTTAATCCGTTCATTGATCAGTGGACATCTAGGTTGCTTCAGTGTCCCAGATATTGTAAATAGTGTTGAAGTGAACATTGGAGTTCATGTGCCTCTTTAAATTATGGCTTCCTCAGGGTATACGCCCAGTACAGGGACTGTTGGGTCATGGATTTTTGAGCCATGCTACACAGCATGCAGAATTTCAGTTCCCCAACCAGGGATCAAACCCTCGCCCTCTGTATTGGAAGCACAGACACTAAAACACTGGACTACTAGGGAATTCCCTTCCAAGTTTGTTCTCATAGTTTTATTCTCATATAGTGTCTTCTAATGATCTAAAGTACTTACATTAATGTATTTTAGTGTTTCGTTTAGTATCTTTTGCATTTTGTTTAAGAAATCTTATATCACTATAAAAATACAAAAAGCATCTTCTCTATCTATTTTAAGAACTTATATAAATTGGTTTATATAATGGCCTTCATGATCTCAGAATTTATTTTTGTATAGTGTAATATAAGAATGAAAATTCATGTTTCCAATGGGCATAATTAATGTTCTATTGCCATTTATTTAGTATTCCAAATCTTCCACATGGATATTCAATTCATCCTTTCATTGAAAAATCTTTATGTCAACTTTATTACAAATTAACTTTCCACAGGTGCATGAATGTCATCCTGGATTTTTATTTTGCTTCATTGCTTAGTTGACTAACTGTGTACCAATATCAAACTGTCTTAATAATATAACTCTATAAAATCTTATTTCATAAAGAAAGCCCCATCCCCAACTCTACCTTGTTCAGAAATGCCTTGGTTATTACTGGCCCATTGTCCTTCAATGTATGTTTTGGAAATGTCTTATGCAGAATATGTAAAATAATCTTGTTGAAATTGTTTTGAAAGCTTAATTAATATATAGAAACTTTTGGTAGAATTTATACATTTCTACATATATGAATGCCATCTCTCTTGATCTATTTAGATAGTCTCTCGTCTTTTAATAATATATTACAATATTCTCTACAAAAAGCTTACCCTTTTTTGTGTACTAGTTTTAAAGTATTGCATGTATTTATTGATAATGTAAATGTTACCATTCTTGTTTATGAAATTTCAACTTAAGAATAACATAAATACATAAAATTCACAATCATGTACATAAAACAATGAATTCTGGAATTGAGAACACATACATTTAACTAACAAACTGATATAAAAATTGAACATTATCAGAACTGCAGAAAATTCATTCAAGATGCATCTCAAAACTTTCCCATTGTAGAAGTACCACTACCCTCTCTAATTCATACATTTATTTACTTGGTTTTTTTAACTTTAATTCAATAAAGTCATATAATGTGTGTCTAGTTTCTTTAGCTCCGCATTATATTTGTGAGATCCATCACATCAAAGTGTAGCATTAGCTGCTTTGTGTTCATTGCCATTTGGTGTTATAGTGCAGTGACGTTCCACCACTTAATTTTCTATTCTAAAACTGATGTGTAGTTTTTGGCTATTAGTAACGCAGTATGGTTATGAACTTTTTGGTATACATACTAGTAAACATATGTTTACATTTCTAATTAGTATATACTTGTTAGATCTATAATTTTAATCTACCCCACTTAAAAACTAGTAAGTTAGTCTATGACCCTTTACTGGATGCTAGCAGAACACAAATAACTGAATCAGAGGCAAATAGTTTATTTCTCATGACACAGCGAGCAACATGCATATTATTATGTCTGTGTCACTTTCCTTTCCTCCCCAGCAACACTAGGCCCAAATCTCATGGGAATGAGGCAGAAGCCCAAGCTGGATGCCTATACACATAAGTCCATGTTAAGTAGCAGTGGAAATAGCAAGCATCGTTTTCTTCCAGATAAAGTAGCAAGCTTTCAAAACGTTATCATTAAATACAATGTCTGCTCTATGTTATTACCATTTCTAATATTATTATTGTTAGAAAGTGAAAGTGAATTGCTCAGTCATATCCAACTCTTTAGGACCTCATGGACTGTAGCCTACCAGGCTCCTCTGTCCATGGGATTTTCCTGGCAAGAGTACTGGAGTGGGGTGCCATTTCCTTCTCCAGGAGATCTTGTTGACCCAGGGAGTGAACCCAGGTTTCCTGCATTGCAGGCAGACACTTTACTGTCTGGACCACCAGGGAAGCCACTATTATTGTTATTGTTGTTGTTATTGAAACATAATTTAAATATAATATAGATGTTTTCACAAACGTACACAGACCTCAGTAAGTCCCTGTGGTAGACACAATTCCAAGGTCACCCCCAAGTTTTCCATTCTCTAGGACACACACCTTCTATTATTTCCTCCCCCTGAGACAGAGTGACTCCTATGAATATATTAGGATATCACTTCCTTGATTATGTTATATTTCTATAGCCAAAGAGATTTCACAGATTTAATTACTGTCCCTTACCAGCTTGCTCCCATCATAAGGGAGATTATCCTGAGACAACTTTACCTAGTCAGATAACCATAAAGAAAGAAGCAGCAGCAGTAGACACCTGTTCTGGTCCATAAAAAGGTAATGAGTCATATTGTGAACTGCCTTTTGAGGGAGTCATGAAGCTAGAACCTGAGGCTGACCCTTAGGTATTAATGATGATTCCTGGCTGAAGGTCAGTGAGACACAGGAACCTTAGTTCTATGGGTGCAAAGAACTAAACTCTTTGAACATCCCAGGAACTTAGAAAAGGGTTTGGGACTTCAGATGAGATGTCAGCTCCAGCACTGCAGCCTCCTGTGACCCAGAGTAGAATGCCCGTGATGCCAAGCCCACACATCTGACTTACAGAAACTGAGATAATAAATGGATGTTGTTTAAGCCACAAACTTTATGGTAACTTGGTATGCGGCACTAGACAACTACTACATTCCCTTCTGCTGTTTTTCCAGGTAATTTTCATATCCTAGAGGGTGTTCTGATTTCAATCACTATATCTTAGTCTTATCTTTTCTAGAATTTCATGAAATTGCTACATATGGATATATATATATATAATATAATATATATATAATATTATGTCTTTCTGCTTCGTATTTTAGTGTATATCAGTAGTTTGTTCTTTTTACTGCTAAATATTTTATTATGTGAATACACTGCAATTTGATGATTCATTCACCTAATTTTGATGTTTGGGTTGTTTGCAGCTTGGGGATAATATGAATAACGCTACTATTTTGAACATTCTTGCCCATAAATCTGGATATATGCTTCTCTGAACTAATTGCCTACTGTAAAATTGTTGAGTCATATGGCAGGTGGATGTGTATATGATATCACAAAATTGTTTTCCAAAGGATTATATTGTTTTTCACTCCCGCCAGCAAAGTACAATCATGCCAATTCCTCTACATCTTGCCAACACTTATTATTGCCAGTCTTTTTAATAGACTCTGGAGTAAGACTACCAGAATTTGACCCCTGGTGTCAAACACTTAGTGTATGACTTTGAACAGGTTATTTTCTGTACCTTAGTCTTCTTTCTTTTCTTAAGTTATTTTTAATTAGAGGATAATTGCTTTGCAATGTTGCATTAGTTTCTGCCATAGATGAACTGGAATCAGCCATAGGTATACATATGTGCTCTCCCTCTTGAGTCTCCCTCGCACCCCTTACCCCATCCCATCCTTCTAGACTGTCAAAGCGCTGGGTTTGAGCTCCCTGCGTCCTACAGGAAGTTCCCACTGGCTAACTCTTTTACTTAAGGTGATGTATATGTTTCCATGCTATTCTCTAGGCTCCTCCCACCGTTTCCTTCCTCCACTGTGTCCACAAGTCTGTTCTCTAAGTCTGTGTCTCCATCACTGCCCTGCAGATAAGTTCATCAGTATAATGTTTCTAGATTCCATATACATGCATTAATAAACAGCTTTTGTTTTTCTCTTTCTGACATGCTTCACTCGTATAATCAACTCTAGGTTCATCTACCTCACATTAGAACTGATTCAAATGTGTTCCTTTTAATGGCTGAGTAATATTCCATCGTGTATATGTACCACAACTCCTTTATCCATTCATCTGTTGTGGACATCTAGGTTGCTTCCATGTCCTAGCTGTTGTAAATAGTACTGCAATGAACATAGGGGTACATATGTCTTTTTCAATTATGGTTTACTTAGGGTATATGCCCAGTAGTGGGATTGTTGGGTCATATATTAGATGTCAAGCTCTAGGTTTCATTCCCAGTTTTAATAACAAATCTCCATACTGTCCTCCACGGTGGCTGTATCAATTTACATTCCCACCAATAAGGCAAGAAAATTCCCTTTTCTCCACACCCTCTCCAGTATTTATTGTTTGTAGATTTTTTTGATGATGGCCTTTCTGACTGGTATGAGTAATACCTCATTGTAGTTTTGATTTACATTTATCTAATAATGAGTGACGTTGATCATCTTTTCTTGTGTTTATTAGTCATCTGTATGTCTTCTTTGAAGAAATGTCTGTTTAGGTCTTCTGTCCATTATTTGATTGGATGTTTGATTGGTTGTTTTCTCTGATATTGACCTGCATGAGCTGCTTGTATATTTTGGAAATTAATCCTTTGTCAGTTGTTCCACTTGCTGTCATTTTCTCCCATTCTGAGGGAGAATGTCTTTTCAACCTTGTTTATAGTTTCCTTTGCTGCGCAAAAGCTTTTAAGTATAACCAGGTCCCATTTGTTTATTTTTGGTTTTATTTCCCTTACTCTAGGAGGTGGGTCATAGAGGACTGTGATTTGTGTCCAAGAGGGTTCTGCCTATGTTTTCCTCTAAGAGTTTAATAGTTTCTGGTCTGATATTTAAATATTAATCCCTTTTGAGTTTGTCTTTGTGTATGATGTTAGGAAGCATTCTAATTTCATTCTTTTACACAGAGCTGTCCAGTTTTCCCAAACTGGGAATGTTAGTATCTGATCCATAGTCCAGGAGCACCTGATCCCCTTGGGTTTTGCTGGTGGCTCAGTGGTAAAGAATCTGCCTGGGAGACCCAGGTTCAATCCCTGGGTCAGGAAGATCCCTTGGAGAAGGGAATGGCAAATCATTCCATATTCTTGCCTGGAGAATTCCATGGACAGATGAGCCTAGCAGGCTACAGTCACAAAGAGTTAGACATGACTGAATGACTAACACTCACACTCACACTCACACTCACACTCACTCACACAGTAGTAAAGAATCCACCGTAATGCAGAAGACACAGGAGACACAGGTTCAGTCTCTGGGTCAGGAAGATCCCCTGGAGGAGGGCATGCAACCCACACCAGTATTCTTGCATGGAGAATCCCATGGACAGAGGAGCCTGGCAGGCTACAGCCTATAGGGTTGCAAAGAGTTCAACAGTAGTGAAGCAAATGAGCATGCACTGATACACAGTTGTTTTAATGACTAAAAGAGTTTATACATGCAACATCCTGAGAATTGTGCTTGACATCTAACATCATATAAATTAAAATTATTGTTATTTACAATTTTGCACTTGTATTCATAATAAAAATTGTTCTATAATTTTCCTTTCTTCTACTCACCTTCTAAGAGCTTTGCTGACAATAAATTAGTAGTAACATTATGTTCTTACTTTTTCTGTTCTCTAGCAAATTTTATAAAATATTAGAGCTATCTAAATTTTATTAGTGTTTCATTTTGAGAAGAATTTTAACTCCTGATTCTATTTAATTGTCATGAGAAAATTCTAATTTTCCATTTCTCTTGGTATAAGATTGATAAATTATATTTTTTCCGTAAATCTATTTTTGTATCTAATTACTCATATTCATTGGTTAATTTTTTCTACAGTCCCTTAAATTTTCATTGCATCTATAATTATGAACTCAATTGTTTCCTAATATCTCTTGCTTTTCTTTTTTTAATTTTTTGGTCTTGCCATGATTTTGTCTGTTCTTTCAAACTCAGCTGTTAACTGTGTTGATCTGCCCCACTGTATCTTTATTTTCCTTGCCATTCATTTGTGCTTTTATCATTTGTTTTTTCCTGTTCTTAGGAAATAGAATAGGAAATTATTTTCTTTCTTAGCTTCTTAAATTTGATGTTTGATTCTTTAATTCTCAGCCTTTCTTTTAAATGTGTCAGCGTTTAAAACTAAATTAACATTCCCTCTATGCACACTTGGAGAAGGAAATGGCAATCCATGTCAGGATTCTTGCCTGGAAAATTCCTCAGATAGAGGAGCTATGGGGTTGCAAACAGCTGGACACAACTGAGTGACTAACACACAATGCACACTGGGTCACCCTTGTAGCTCAGCGGGCAAAGAATCCACCTGCAACATGGGAGACCCTGCTTTGATTCCTGGGTCAGGAAGATCTGATGGGGAAGGCATAGGCTACCTACTCCAGCATTTTGGAGTTTCCCGAATGGCTCAACCAGTAAAGAATCTGCCTGCAATGCAGGAGACCTGGGCTCAATCCCTGGGTTGGGAAGACCCCCTGGAGAAGGGAATGGCTATCACCCCAGTATTCTGGCCTGGAGATTTCCATGTACTGTATAGTTCATGGGGTCGTGAAGAGTCAGACATGACTGATCGACTTTCACTTCGCTGTGCACACTATTAGCTGCACACCAAAAGGTTTGGTATGAATTGTTTTCATTAAAACTTAATGCTAAATATTGACAAATTTCCATTATTGTTTATTTTTTAATATGTGGTACACATACATATGTTTTTCTAAATTCCAATATGACATCTTTTCTCATCATCTTTTTTGTTATTGAATTTTATCAAATGATTTTCTGCATTTTTGAGAATATATGATAAAAAGAAAATAGTATTATGTATCTCTATTTTGACAGTAAGGTGAATTTTATAGTTGTTTGTCACATGGTGGAACATTTATTGAAACAGATTTTTTACCTAGGTTATGGTTAAGTTTCCTAAGTATGTTTCCTATATATGTTTGAAAAAGTATTTTTTTTAATTTTTATTTGTGGAATATAGTATTTTGTATTTTATATATGTATTGATTGATTTTGCTAATCAAACTTTTCAAAATCATGATCTTACTGATTTTTTTCCTGTCTGCCTAATCTATTAATTATTGAACATTAATTATTTTATTCACTTGTGAACGTGTGAGTGTTAGTCTCTCAGCCATTTCCTACTCTTTGTGACCCCATGGATTGCAGCCTCTGTCCATGGAATTCTTACCTGTGGTCAATTATAATTTGAATTCAGTAATAAACAATTATTATGGAAATTATGACTTTGTAAAATTGAAATTCTTATTTGTAATTTTTTTAACCTGTTTTGAGACTATATCACTAGTCTCATACAATTGTATCTTTCTGGTATTGAACTTACCAGTATATGGTGATCTTTTTCGTCATTCGTTATCTTTTTATGGGTTTCGCTGGTGGCTCAGATGGTAAAGCGTCTGCCTGCAATGTGGGAGACCCAGGTTCAATCCCTGGCTTGGGAAGATCCCCTGAAGAAGGAAATGGCAATCCACTCCAGTACTCTTGCCTGGAAAATCTCATGGACGGAGGAGCCTGATAGGCTACAGTCCATGGGGTCACAAAGAGTCGGACACGACTGAGCAACTTTCTTTTTTCTGTTACTTATAAAACTATGTTAGCTTCTTTTGGTTAGTATTTATCTCGTGTACCTTTTTTATATTTCATCTTCAACAATTGCATATTTCTATTTTGTAGGAGTACCTAACTAAAAAGTCTAATCTGATAGTCTTTGTCCTTAAAAGTTAAGAATTTAGTCCATTTATGTTATTGTTAATACTTTTTAATGTGTTTATTTCTGTCCTGTTATTTTGTGCTTTTCATTTTGTTTTTCTATAACTAAGGAAGATTTTCTTTGAATAATATAATTTTCCTCCTCTTGCTACTATCTATTTATAGAAAATAAATAAATCTTTCTAGGCTACTTTTTGAATAACTTCTAACTTCTAACCCAATTTTTAAATTCCCTTTTTAACTTAGTTTAATATATAACTTAACATATCCATTAAGTTAAAATTGCTGCTTTTGTGAATAGAAGCTCTTCCTGATTGTTTTCCAAACTTCCTCAAAAAGTTTCATATGCCCTTTTTCTTTGTTTATATACTTAATCTCTTTTATTATTTCAAATTTATTAATGATATTTAATTTTTTCTGTCTTGCAATTTAAAATTATCATGGATAATTTTATATGATTGTTTGTTTTAACTCTGAACTTGTGTTCATTGGAACATTTTGTTTATAGAATTCTTTGAGGCCTAATCTGAGGTGCATTTTCTAGAAGGGAATTGAGTTTGTTTCTGCTTATTCCTAGGAGCACCACTAATCTGGATTCACTTTGCATGAGTTGGCATGAATTTGTGCTATAGACTCACAGGATAGGAGTATTGTGTTGTGATATCTCCAAGGAGAATTTTTCATGATCTTCTGATAACATAATCAATAGAAGAATGATTCTTCTATCCACTTCTGCTAGGCAACCTAACACTGCCCACATAACCTTGGGGGGCGGAGGTTTCTGTAAGGCAGTTGTATTAGACTCCGTATTAGTGTGCAGCCATAGGCTGCATGTTGAGTTTCTCCCATATGCTGTAACCAATGGAGTTAAAACTCAAGGTCACCAGGGTTTGGCAAGCATCATCAGAGTGGCTTAGGCACTGGCTTACCTCCCAAAGTTCCATCTTTCACTTCATTTTTTGACCTTTGTTGATTCCAACCTTTTTTTTTTTTCTACCTCTGCTGTGTACTAAAAATTTTATATTTAAAAAAGTTATAATTTTGCCCATGTTATTAGTAACCTGGTTATTCTGCAGTATTTTTTTTTCCAGAGAATCCAGTCTACTTTAGTAGTAGAAATAGAAAAAAGCTGTATCTTTTAAAATATTTATAGAATCTGCCCCTTTTCTCTGTCCTACCTACAGTATCTTAAGTTCAGCCCTCAACTGGGTTCTTACCTAGGTCTTAGTTTCACTTTCCTTCACAGTGTGGTACTGTCAAGTTTTTATGGAGTATTTTTCGGGCTTGGCATAAGATCCAAATTCCTTGGCGAAAACAGAGAAGGGATGGTAAATAAGATGTGACTTAAACTGAAGAGTGTGCTTTTAGCAAACGAGACAGTTAAAAATTGGGTTAATCAATAGTGTATCTTGCAGGATATAAGGCCACAAAGTTATTTCACTTTACTTTTTAGTATAAAATCATAGATGTCTACTTTGCAATGAAGAAAATAATCAGAGTTCCCAAGTTCATCACTTGTACTTCAAAGCACATAAAATTATTGGCTTAATCTAAAAAGCTCTTTGACAGCAAGTTTCAAGTACTTAAGAATGCATGGAGCTTCTTGGCCATGAACAGAATGAACAGAAAGATGGATATATGCCTCAATATGGAAGTCTTCCAGCATGAATAATTCTATTGCAGATGGATAATGATATGTTGCCTCTCTTTGTTGTTATTGAGCATTAGAATGTTATTAACACTTTGTTTCTTTATCTGTTACCTACAAAGTAGAGATGAAGGGAGAACCAGGTTCTTTTCAAAATGAATTTTCACAGCTTATTTTTATTAGAGTTTAAGATACTGTGATTTTTAAATCATGTGATCAGTTCCTCCACTCAGTTAATTGAATACTAATTTTAAAGCTTAAAATCTTTAATGACAAGAGAGTTCAAGGAAATACTGAATCAGATAATGCTATATTTTCTTTTTCATTCTCCTGTGCAGTGTACAAGGTACACACTCTGATTCACACACACACACACACACACACACACACACTTTATCAGTAATCCAGTGAAAAAGTTCCTGGCACTTTAAGTTCTTGGACAGAAGGGGGAAGTTTTGTTGATAATATATCAATACATCTAATATATTGGCAAAATGTCATTTAGTAAAAATCTTTAGATAGTGAAAAGCAAATTTCATGAAGAGTATTACCATGGTTATAAACAGAATAAGAAACACAGCTGTTCAAGTAACAGTGTTGATGTAGATGTTTCAGAGAAACAATATGCAATCAATAATTCCCTGCCAAAGACCTGAAATTGATAGCACACACTTAGCTACGTAAGCACTAGACTTGAGTGGGATGAGAACTATTTTCAATGCAAGTGGTTTGCTGAGATGGATAACTGACTTCATAAAACTTAATCATTTTTGGCCTACGTGTCTTCATACCTTTTGCCTGTTCTCCCCTTATAACTGATGTACAGTTAAAACTGGGCCACTCTGTCTCAAGATATCAGGGTCTTGCTGATTTCATTGTCTTCCTAATAATCATTCCCTGTGTCACAGTAATCAAATGCAACAGAAACCTGACAAGTCTGTTCACTGCAGCCCAGCACTGGCCAATAGAAACAGGACAAGCCAAAAGTATAACATAAAATTTTTTCCACCATATTTATAACAAAGGAGAAGAGACAGAGGAAATATTTTAATAATCTATTTTATTTAATCCAATGTCCAAAAATAGTATCATTTCAAATACAATCAAATTTAAAATTATTAATCAGATAGTACACCTTCTTTTTTTTTTCAGACTAAGCCTCCAAAATCCTTTATGTGTTTTAGACTTCCTGCACATTTCAATTTGGACTAGCCACATTTCAATATTCAGTATCCAAATGTGACTAGTGGCTACTGCATACACAGCATGTGTGAGCTCAGTTGCTTCAGTCGTGCCCGACTCTTTGCAACCCCATGGACTGTAGCCTACCAGGCTCCTCTGTCCACAGAATTCTTCAGACAAGAATACTAGAGTGGGTTGCCATGCCGTCCTCCAGCGGATCTTCTCAACACAAGAATAAAACCTGCATCTCTTGCACTGCAGGCAGATTCTTTACTGCTGAGCTGCCTGTACAGTAATAGACAACATTTTTTAAGAAGCACAAAAAACAGGTTTTATGAGTATGAACTCATCCACCTCAGTGATAATGGAAATTTGAGAATACACTTAATTCTCATTTTTAATTCCCTAAGATTGAAATACACATCTGTTTATTTAACAAATATTTTTTTCTTTGTTGACTCCATTTTATGATGGACTTAGTGGTAGCGTTGTAATTGTAAATCATCCCCTCTCCTGTGGATCTTACATTATCATAAGAAGGGACTGACAAACAATTATTGAATATATATTTTGTGCCCAAAACTCCTCTAAGTGTTCTTTATTTAGTATCTCTGGCATGTTATCAGGAAGGTACTAACTATCATTCTTTCCAGTTTACAGATGAGAAAATTATAGTCATTTAGCTCATTGCAATAATGTCCTGTCTCCATAGTATTGAAATTTCCCAAATGAAGTAACTGATTCCCATCGAAAGAGTCCTAGGGCAGTTGTGTTCAACCTTGGCAGCACATTGGAACCAATTGGTAAGCTTCTTAAAATTACCAAAGCCTGAGAACATTCTTCAGAAATTCTGATTTAGTTGGTTTGAGCTTCAAAAAAAAAGAAAAAAAAAAGACCCAAGTGATTCTAATATGCTGCCCAGATTGTTTAATCAAGGAGATTTAATCCCATGGTCATGGGAAATTGCTGCCAGTGACCAATAATAGTGGTCCCTTTCTAATTTTTGCTCAGCACAGTATAATTAAGCTTTGGCTTTGTCATTGATACCAAGTTTCAAAGCTTTTACCCAAGTTCCTTTTGTTAATGGCATCTTCTGCTTAAGAGATAACAAATATTTAGCTCTTGCTAAACTTTCTGTTGAGTCTGGAGTCCTTCTCTAAACTGCTACCTCAAGGCAGGACTAAGTTTGCATTTCTAACAATACCCAGAGGTCTCTGATGGTGTTTATCCAGGAGGTATACTTGGAGAACTATGGATAAAGGGTCTGCTTCATTTCCAGCAGACCACTAGAGGTGAGAGCTTCATCCAATTGGTCATCTGTGCACGTCAACAGAAGCCATTCCGTGACTGCCAAAGTGAAAAAGATGCACGCCCTACTCTGCCCCGGGTACAGGAACCAACATGATCTAGCTCAGAGTCCTCAGCTTGAGCACTGCCCAATATCCCACTCTGGTGCTGCCGGGGGGGACTTTGTGCAAATGTGACAGTCATTTGGAAGAGATCACCATAAAGAAAAGAAGACAATACCACTTGATCCCGCAGCAATTTGCAAGCCATTTTCTGACAATACTTTCTAAAGTCTTTCTTGACTCACAAAGGAACAAATACTGCCCCTTGCCACTGAATATGCAGAGATTAGGTCTTTCTAGAGCTACCAACATCACAAAAGTAAAGACAGGCAGGCATACTCGGACAAAACTGCGAACTGGGTCATGACTCACTCTTTGTGACCCTATGGACCATAGCCTGCCAGGCTCCTCTGTCCAGGGGATTCTCCAGGCAAGAAAACTGGAGTGTTGCCATGCCCTCATCAAGGGGATCTTCCCAACCCAGGGATGGAACCTGGATCTCTTACATTGGCAGGTGGGTTATTTACCACTGTGCCACCACAGAAGCCCAGAGAAATGCATGTACGCTATGCTAAGTCACTTCGGTTGTGTCTGACTCTTTGCAACCCCATGGACTATAGCCTGTCAGGCTCCTCTGTCCGTGAGATTCTCCAGGCAAGTATACTCAAGTGGGTAGCCATTCCCTCCTCCAGGGAATCTTCCAGACCCAGGGACGGAACCCATGCCTCTTACGTCTCCTGTATTGGCAGGCCAGGTCTTGACCACTAGCGCCCCCTGAGAAGCCCAAAGAGACGCGTGGAACCACATAAACTTGCTGGCTAAGTTATTGTTAACCAAAAAGAACTTAATGTACTAGGGAGGAAAGTGCTGCCTCCAACAGTTTAAATCCTTTTAGTCTCTGTAATAGCAGGTTGTATAGTGTTTTAGGTTGAGATTAGTTGCTCATAAAGTTGTCAAGATAAAGAACCTTTGCCCAAAGTCTGTTTCTCAGCTGCTTTATGATTAGCAGTACAACAGCTGGAGAACCACATCCTGTGCTCTCCTACCTGCTAAACAGCCTCACAACACCAGATTTTTACATCAAATGAAAAGGGCTATTAAAATGGATTTTAGTTTCTGGTGACTGAGGCTTTTGCGGTGTGACATGCCGAGCAACTCTGAAATATCTGATGACTTATTCTTATTATAATTTTGGTATGGTATGTTAGCATTCTGAGCTTGAAAACACAAATTTTAACATTCATAGCATCCTTTTCTTAACAAAGAGAAATGCATTTCTTCTAAAACGAAAAAAGTATTACAAAATTACCTAGACGCAAATATATTTCAAGTGGTTATCCAGGCCCTATACAAAAACATTCCAATGGAAGCAAATCACTCTTGGTAGCATTCTTTGCATTTTTAATTCCTTGCATTATTCCTGCAACTTCAATGGTTTCATTATTAAGTCAAAATGAAGGTCTTGGCAGCAATGTCCTTTGAATGGTGAACAAAGCAGGTTAATTAGAAGCATTCTAATTTTTCATATGTTACAAATTGTCATGAGTAAAAGAAATGGATTAGAAGTCTCATAAGGCAAGAAGAAAAATGACATTGCATGCTTTCTGTTGAATAAGCTACTCTAAGAAAAAGTATTGTTTATGGAAAGTCTGTAACAATAGTGGGATTTTTCCTTTTAAAAGAAGATTGGCCCCTTGCCATCTTTTTCACTAAGCATCTATTCCCTGTGGTGACCACATCATCAACATTTTATGTAATAATATATTCTCTCTTCTTTTTCCCTATAGTCATGAACTCCTGTCTTCTAGTCCTTCTTGCCCTGCGTTTGGACAGAAAGAGGATCTTTTTGTGATCACAGTGATCTATGGTTGCCTTTCAATTATCATCACAGGCATTTTCCATTTCCCAGATTCCCTGGGGTACTCTGAGCCAGCTTCTCCCACTGTGCAGCATGCTCCAAGGATAAATTCCCTGCCATCAGTTGCTGTGTGGGCAGGAAATGCAAACTAATTTTAACCTTAGCTTCACCAAACCATTATTAGACTCTTTAAACCAGAGAAAATAAATCCTACAGTATAGGCAAAAGGCATGCAAGAACGATATTTGGAGAAAATCTGGGGCTATTGGGCATTAGGGCTTATTGTAAACTCTGATTCTCTCCATGAATACCAATCCTTGAGCGCGGAGTCTATAGATTTGCATATTTATTATTCTCAAGCACATGTCAGACAGACAATATTTATCTGGGTCAGTGAGCTCAGTTGGTGTGGAGCTAATAAGGCCAAAAGCATGGACTCCTTCCCCTTAGAAACCAGGAAAATGGACGCAGAGAAAAACCAACCTACTCTACATGCACGAGCTGTATCTCTAAACCTGGCCAGACATCCTGCGAGTGCATGCTGTGGGTAACAAGCAGCATGGGTGAGGAAAAATGTGCTGACTCGGAATGACTCCAAAGTAAGCACTTTAGAGTTGACTCAGAGTTGAGGTCCTTCAGGAAGCAAAGCTGGATGGCGACCAATTAGGAGGATTGGGATTCATATGCTAGATGATATAGGCATATAGAGGCAGGTCACCGATCCTTTTCATAGCAGACTCTTTGGAAGATAGTGTTATCTCTGCTGATGTACACATTGATTGTTCTAAGGCACTGATCATGCGTTTTTGATGGCTTCCAATACTTTCAGTGTTCATCTTTTTCATGTGACTCTGCCTCTTGGCCACATAGGAAGACACTGCAGAAGTGTCATCCACTTTGAAGTCGAGGACCAGACATCACTTCCGTTGTTTGCATCACTTACATCTTGCATAGTGCAAAGATACTTGCACTCTCTAAATACTTTCCTCATATGCAAGAGAACTGTTGGGAGGATTCAGAAAGATAAGGTATGTAAAGCTATTAACTTGGTGCCTGGGACGTAGTAAATGCTCCACTAATGATGATGGGTGTTATTAGTATATCAGCGGATGGCATTTGAACAGTGAGTGGCATAGTATCAGGTTTATGATAAGAAATAAGTAAAAATTAGTTCCCATCCTTCTTCCTCAGTTTCTGTTGTCTTTCTGTAGGTATCTCCCTTTCTCCATTGTGTTGCATTTCTTTTATTTTTGTGGGGCAATCTCTCTCCCTGCCCAGAGCCTTCCTGCTCCATCCATGAGTGCACAGAAGAGGTACTTAAGGGTCCTGCTGCGACTATCTCAGGAGTGCCCCATCCTGCATCTCTTCATCCCTGCAATGATTCTGTCTCAAAGTCCTCCTTAGAGCAGCCATCTTTCTATTTAGTATTCTGTAAGGCTTACTCATGGGGCTTCCCTAGTGGCTTAGATGGTAAAGCATCTGCCTGCAACTCAGAAGACCCGGGTTCGATCCCTGGGTTGGGAAGATCCCCTGGAAAAGGAAATGGCAACCCACCCTAGTACTCTTGCCTGGAAAATCCTATGGACAGAGGAGCCTGGTAGGCTACAGTCCATGGGGTCACAAAGAGTTGGACATGACCGAGTGACTTCACTTCTTCACTTTAAGGCTTACTCATGGGAAGATTTCTTGATGCATCCAAAAAATGTATCTAAGTGATGTTATTTAGGAAGCCAGGTGTGATGTATTTGGAAGGTATAGGCCACTTCATTTCCAGAATGTTAAAAATTTGCCTATCTATAGACCATTTCTTTGCCCAAAAGCTGGAGTCTATTTGATTGGTTCAAAAGTAATTGTGGTTTAACATATTGAAATTTGCCATTTGATATTAGAACACATTCTTATATAAATGTGGTAAGGTTATACATCATTTTAATGCACATTTCTCAGTTTATGTTATTTTGGTTAATGATATTACTTGCTGTTTATTTTATATTTATTTTAGACTATGGAAATGATGTTAGATAAAAAGCAAATTCAAGCGATTTTCTTAGTTGAGTTTATAATAAGTTGTAAAGCAATGGAGACAACTTGCAACATCAACAATGCATTTGGCTCAGGAATTGCTAATGGCTAAATGTAGAGTGCAGTGGTGGTTTGAGAAGTTTTGCAAAGGAGATATGAGCCTTGAAGATGAGGAGTGTAGGGGCCGGCCATTGGAATTTGACAAAGACCAATTGAGAGGATTATTGAAGCTGGATCCTCTTACAACTACATGAGAAGTTGCTGAAGAACTCAGTGTTGACCATTCAATGGTCATTCAGCATTTGAAGAAAATTGGAAAGATGGAAAAGCTTGATAAGTGGGTACCTCTGGAGCTGACCAAAAATAAAAAAATCATCATTTGGAAGTCATCTTCTCTTATTCTGTACAACAACAGCAATCAATTTCTCAGTCAAATTGTCATGTGTGACAAAGAGTGGGCTTTATACAAATGGCAATGATCAGATCAATGGTTGGGCTGAGAAAAAGCTCCAAAGCATGTCCCAAAGCCAAACTTGTACCAAAGAAAGATCATGATCATTATTTGGTGGTCTGCGGCCTGTCTGATCAGCTACAGCTTTTCGAATCCCTATGAAATCATTACACCTGAGAAGTATGCTCAATAAATCAATGAGAAGCACCAAAAATTGCAATGCCTGAAACCAGCATTGGTTAACAGATTGGGCCCAATTCTTCTCCATGACAAGGCCTGACTTCACTTTGCACAGCCAGTGCTTCAAAAGTTGACCAAATTGGGCCACTAAATTTTGCCTCATCCATCATATTCACCTGACCTCTCACCAGCCACCCACCACTTCTTCAAGCATCTCGACAACATTTTGCAGGGAAAATGCTTCAACAACCAGCAGGAGACAAAAAAATGCTTTCCAAAAGTTTGATTCCCAAATCATAAACAAAAATAAGTTTGTTTATCAAACTTATTTCTCATTGGCAAAAATGCATTGATTGTAAAGTTTCCTATTTTGATTAATAAAGATGTGTTTGAGCCTACTTAAAATGATTTAAAATTCATAGTCTAAAACTGCAATTTTGTTTGCACCAAACTAATATATTGGCATCATGTTCAACTTACTTGAATTAAGCTCTTTTTTTACCTCCTCTCAATGATACAGAGAGTGAACTTAATGAAAATAAACTGGTAGGCATGAAAGAAATTTATAATAAACCTTAACTCTAGCCTTACATGCTATGATTCTCAAAATTTAACTTTTGTGTAGGGACTCTGATGTTGTTTCTATATTTCAGTGATTAAAGTGGTAGAAATAACTGCACTTAATTTTTTCATGTACATCTGAGTCATTAGTCTACCTTATTGCTTAACTGATACTGTGATATAGAGGGTGCCAGAGATCACTTGAACTCTGCCATGAGAAACAGATTCCTTTTTAATATTCAAGAAAGTGCGTCTGTGGGAGAAAAAATTTCATCAGAGCAACCCATAATTCAAGGAATTTTCCCTGGGTTTCCTTGTTCACCTCCAGCTGGCTCTGAGGTCAGAACTACCCTCACTCTCTTTTGCCCCCTTTCTTCATGATGTGTCGTGATCCGATTTGATGTCTTCTTCTATTCAAGTATGATCTCAGTTTGTCCTCGATTGTGACTTATCTATGCTTTCTGGACTTTGATGACCCATGCATAACCTTGTAGATACATTTGACCTACATTGGTGTTTTGTGTTAGTTTTGAAAACTACTGGCAGGAGTCACAAAGAGACAAGATATTGGATGCAAGGATCTCTGTAGAGGCCCAGTCAGATGAAAAAAGACCAATAAATTACATTCTTCTAAAGCAGAATTCCTGCAGATGTGTGTATTTTTTTGAACTCAGTTTTGAATATATTATCTAGTTGGTTCTAAAACAGATTATTCCTCCTTCATTTCTTCATAATGTGGTCCTCCAATGCAAGAACAACTCTCGAGGGTTTATTTTCTCAGATACCTTCCAAAGAATCCTTCTGAAAATGGAAGGAGGCACCTTGGGAGACGAGTGTCTTTAATGTGGGCTGGGAGGCTGATGGTTTGTCTATGACTTAGGAAGCCATGCTCCAGTGTTTCCTCAGTACTCCATGCAAAGGGCAGAAGACATATGGCCAAGTTAACTCATTCTTTAAACTAACACATATTAAGCACTTACAGATAAACACTCAAAACATGAAGATGAAGAACACGTTGTCCCTGTCCCCATCTCATAGGGAAAGATAGATATATAACTTAACTCCAAAAACAAAAAGGTTTATTTATGGATAATGGGCATGATTATAATGCTTCATTACCTTATAGGCAATTGATGTGCTTTTCAATACCATTGAAATATTGTAACTTTTGGGAGTAGAGTTAGCAACACAAGTCTCCTATAGCTTCACCATATTTTCTATCCATATCTATTTCTCCTACTCCCTTTTGGTTTTTAATTTCCTGTCCTTCCCCAAGATCTCAGGCCCTCAATCCATCAGTTTCATCCAGTGCCCCTTTGATAAACTGCAGGGCAATGTTATGTTTTGGTCTGTCTGCTAGTCCCCAGATCACTGACTAAATGTACTAAGATTTAAAATCACTTGGAAAAGCTGTTGGTTGAATCTCCAATAAAATTATGCACTGAAATGTACTTGAATTGAAGACAAGTATAGAATGTTTTTGTCTGTGTTACTTTTTACTGAAGTACAGTTGATTTAAGCATGGTGTTAGTTTCAGTTGTACAGGGGTGTACAGAATGTATATACATATACATATATATTCCTTTTCAGATTTGTATATATTATTACAAAAGATTAAGTAGAGTTCCTTGTGCTACATAGTAGGTTATTGTTGGTTATCTATTTCATATACAATAGTGAGCGTATGTTACTCCCAAACTCTTAATTTATCCTTCCCCCTACTTCCCTTTCCCCTTTGGTAATCATAAGTTTGTTTTCTATCGACATTTTTTATTGACACATTCCCTTGAATCAAGGACTCAAATTTTAAAACCAAATATACCTAAAAGGAGGGTCATTTATAGTGTATTCATTATTTCAAATTGCTTTCACTTTTTTCTTTCAAAAACCCATAGGACCCAGAGTATTATGTATATTCTTTAAAAGGATATATTTTAACCCAATTTCAGAATGTAAAGAATTTCAATTAGTCAAACTCAACTCATGAATATTCATAAAGTTTTACATGTCTTTCCTCCCAAAGACTACCAGGAACCCACAATTCATTTTCTCTTCCCTTTCTCTTAAAAAAAAAAAATGAACCTATGAACAGTAATTAAAATGAACTGAAGTGAAATGTTTAACAGAGCTGACATTTAGGTGCTCATAATTAGGTTTGAAAGTAAACAGATTATTGAGATGGATAGAAGTTATTGTGTCACTTTCTTTTGTTCTAGTGGGCACCATTCCACTGGCAAACATATGTCACCATAGGGAGGTTAAGAAGTCCACAAAGTTTAAAATAGAATCAAGTAGAAGCTTTACAGAGGATCATCAATTTTCAAAATCATAGACTGAGGACACTCCAATTTGTGTTGTTTCTGTATAAGCTGGGAATTATTCTTTGCCCGTAAACCAACTAAATGTTTGTATGTCTACGTATTTTTCCTTTCATTCCCTTTTGTTGCAATTATATCTGTATTTGCATCTATGTTTTTACTTTTCTTTTAGCCTTTAGAAGAGATTGATTCTTGCTAAGGTGCTATAATGTAAGGAGTACTTCTAAATCTAACGCGTTCATTCTATGTACCAGAATCCTAAGAGAAATTTTCAGTTGTCTCATTATTTAAGCACTGATTTATAAAAATAATAGAATGAACCTTTACTAAATATTAAATCACTGAGGGATAACTGTGGAAGGGCTTCCCGCATGGCTCAGCAGGTAAAAAATCCACCTGCAATGCACAAGACACAGGAGAGGCTGGTTTGATCCCTGGGTTGGGAAGATCTCCTGCAGAAGGGAATGGCTACCCACTCCAGTATTCTTGCCTAAAAAATCCCATGGACAGAGGAGCCTGGCGGGTTACAGTCCATAGGATCACAATCACAAAGAGTCAGGCAAGACTGAGCGATTAAACACTTACTTTGTTGAGGGTAAATTACAAATAAAGCCTGGTTCTAATTTCAGCATCCAGTTGGAGCCTTCCTTAAACTGGCTACATTCTTAGAAAATATGGCTGAAGGATTGACTTTAGCCTCTGTAAGTTTATGCCCTCTTCTTTAATTTTTCTGACACTGCTCTGCTCCCTCATTAACACATAAGTTCTATGAGCCGGGGCTCCTGTTTTGTTTACTTCTGGACTTCCCGCTCCTGGATGGAGTTAGATGTTATTATTGTGCTCTGTCTATCCATTTTATATGATGGTGGTAACTCTGAGCTTTTCTGTTCAGTCGTCACAGGTTGGCTTTTTTTTTTTTTTTCCTATTTTAGCTTTGTCTTCTAATGTGGGCCATTTTTTTAAAGTCTTTATTGAATTTTGTTACAATATTGGTTTTGTTTTTATGTTTTTGTTTTTTGCTGCAAGGCATGTGAGATCCTAGTCCTCTGCCCCCACCAGAGCTCAAACCCTCACCCCCTGCATTGGAAGGTGGAGTTCTAAACCACTGGCCCATCAGGGAAGCCCTATGTGTTCGCTTTTATGTAGCCCACAAATAAATATGTATATATAAATTAAATATATATAAACATACATACAACTAGCATTTCATCTTTTCTCTTTTTTTACTAATATTCCATCATTGTGTTTATTCTAATTTTAAGAAGGAATTTTGTTTTGTATAGTAGAAAACATTTTGACTTAAAAATAATTCCCACAACTTAGCAGAAGATAGCATGGGGCAAGATAATTAACCTCTTTAAGATTAAATTTCCTTACTTGTAAATTTTTTTAATTAATTGATTATCTTTTATTGAGGTATAGTTGATTTACAAAGTTGTGCTAGTTTCAAATATACAGCAAAGTGATTCAGTTATACATACATATATATCTATGCTTTTCAGATTTTTTTCCTTATAGGTTATTAAATAATAATGTCTATTTCACAAGTTGTAAGATTTTAAAATGATAATATACATGAAGTATATAGTACAATGTTTGGCATCTAGTATATGCTCAATAAATATTATCAAAATAATGGAGCTTATCTTATTCTCTCTTTGAGACTGAGGTGCATGGAACAAGACAATTACAAGGTTATGGAATTGCTTGGTGACAAATGGAGAATGCCTGGCCAGAGTCACTGACTGTGAGATCAGGTATGAATGACAAAGCCTAATTAGCCACAGTGTAACTGAATTGCTTGTTTTGGCTTTATTTAACAATCAGTTCTACACAATTAGTTACTATCAATCTAGTCAAAATTAATGGAGCTCCTCCTAGCGAAAGACTTATTATGCAAGCTACACCTTTGTTATTTAAAATTCTGTAGTGTAGTTTAATGTAATTTCTAAATCAAAGTGTCTTCCCCTAAATCCAAAGTAAAAATATTGGTTTAAAAAAAATTGATTCAAACCAAGCAATGTGTCACTGCATGGCAATACCCTGGTTTCACTGAGTTTTAGGTTTTAAGCATTAATTAAGTGTCACTTGATTATAAGTTATTTTCTCATGACTACATGGGCATATGGGAAACAGTTCTAGAATTATCTTTTTCCCACACGTTGCTTCGAAGTTTCAAAACACATTGGTGTCAATCAAGTCTACAGTTCTCTGAAAAGTCAATGAAAAAAGAATGCTGGAAATCCTCAGTTCCTTGCTCTATGCACTGTGAAGTTGTGTCCCACAAATTCACTAGGTTCTAGGGAGAAGACTTGGATTCAGAGTCCATGTCTCCCATGTTACTAGAGGCTGGAGCTCAACGGTGGTCCCTTCTGACAGGCATGCCTTTTCAGTTCCCATGGGCCACCTTGTCCTTACTTCTGCCACTTCTGGTGAGCTTCTTTGCCCCTGAGACACTGGATCTGGAGATTCTACACTTACAAAGAGTGGGACAAAGTGACCTTACACAGGAGAGGAAGTGCAATTTATTCAAACAGTGAGCTGATGAGTGAAGAAAAAGGGACATTCACCAAGGCAAGGTGGATGATACAGCAGGTAGGCACCTAGATGGAGGAGAAGGGGTGTGGGAGAAATGAACCAAGGACTGCGGTAAGCGTAAGAGAAGTGCCAATGCTAATAGCAGTCATGGGTTTGAGAGATTGACCCTTAGCCTGCGCACGAGTACAGCGGCTGTGATGGTGCAGGAGCGCAGATAAGAGGAGCTACCCTGCGCCCAAGGTCAGGGGTGGTGGCCGAGAGGAGCTACCCCGCATCTGAGGTAAGGAGCAGCAGCTAAGCTTTGCTGGAGCAGCCGTGAAGAGAGACCCCGCTTCCAAGGTAAGTGAAACCCAAGTAAGACAGTAGGCACTGAGTGAGGGGATCAGAGGGCAGACAGACTGAAACTACAATCACAGACAACTAGCCAATCTAATCACATGGAACACAGCCTTGTCTAACTCAATGAAACTAAGCCATGCCATATGAGGCCACCCAAGATGGACAGATCATGGTGCAGAGGTCTGACAGAATGTGGTCCACTGGAAAAGGGAATGGCAAGCCACTTCAGTATTCTTGCCTTGAGAACCCCATGAACAGAATGAAAAGGCATAGGACACTGAAAGATGAACTCCCCAGGTTGGTAGGTGCCCAATATGCTATTGGAGATCAGTGGAGAAATAACTCCAGAAAGAATGAAGGGATGGAGCCAAAGCAAAAACAATACACAATGGTGGATGTGACTGGTGATAGAAGCAAGATTCAATGCTGTAAAGAGCAATATTGCATAGGAACCTGGAATGTTAGGTCCATGAATCAAGGCAAATTGGAAGTGGTCAAACAGGAGATGGCAAGAGTGAACATTGACATTCTAGGAATCAGTGAACTAAGATGGACTGGAATTGGGTGAATTTAACTCAGATGACCATTATATCTACTACTGTGGGCAGGAATCCCTTAGAAGAAATGGAGTAGCCATCATGGTCAACAAAAGAGTCTGAAATGCAGTACTTGGATACAATCTCAAAAATGAATGATCTCTGTTCGTTTCCAAGGCAAGCCATTCAGTATCACAGAAATCCAAGTCACTGCCCCAACCAGTAACACTGAAGAAGCTGAAGTTGAACAGTTCTATGAAGACCTACAAGACCTTCTAGAACTAACACCCAAAAAAGATGCCCTTTTCATTGTAGGGGACTGGAAAGCAAAAGAGGAAGTCAAGAAACACCTGGACTAACAGGCAAATTTGGCCTTGGAGTATGGAATGAACTAGGGCAAAGGCTAATAGAGTTCTGCCAAGAGAATGCACTGGTCATAGCAAACTCCCTCTTCCAACAACACAAGAGAAGAGTCTACATATGGACATCACCAGATGGTCAACACCGAAATCAGATTGACTATATTCTTTGCAGCCAAAGATGGAGAAGCTCTATACAGTCAACAAAAACAAGACCAGGAGTTGACTGTGGCTCAGATCAAGAATTCCTTTATGCCAAAATCAGACTGAAATTGAAGAAAGTGGAGAAAACCACTAGACCATTCAGGTATGACCTCAATCAAATCCCTTATGACTATACAGTGGAAGTGAGAAATAGATTTAAGGGCCTAGATCTGATAGAGTGCCTGATGAATTATGGATGGAGATTCGTGACATTGTACAGGAGACAGGAATCAAGACCATCCCCATGGAAAAGAAATGCAAAAAAACAAAATGGCTGCTTGAGGAGGCCTTGCAAATAGCTGTGAAAAGAAGAGAAGCGAAAAGCAAAGGAGAAAAGGAAAGATATAAGCATCTGAATGCAGAGTTCCAAAGAATAACAGCAGAGATAAGAAAGCCTTCCTCAGTGATCAATGCAAAGAAATAGAGGGAAAATATAAGATGGGAAAGACTAGAGATACCTTCAAGAAAATTAGATACCAAGGGAATATTTCATGCAAAGATGGGCTTGATAAAGGACAATGGTAAAAAATGGTAGGGACCTAACAGAACCAGAAGATATTAAGAACAGGTGGCAAGAATACACAGAAGAACTGTTCAAAAAAGATCTTCACGACCCAGATAATCACGACGGTGTGATCACTCACCTAGAGCCAGACATCCTGGAATGTGAAGTCAAGTGGGCCTTAGGAAGCATCACTATGAACAAAGCCAGTGGAGAGGATGGAATTCCAGTGGAGCTATTTCAAATCCTGAAACATGATGCTGTGAAAGTGCTGCACTCAATATGCCAGCAAATTTGGAAAACTCAGCAGTGGCCACAGGACTGGAAAAGGTCAGTTTTCATTCTAATCCCAAAGAAAGGCAATGCCAAAGAATGCTCAAACTACCACACAATTGCACTCATCTCACATGTTAGTAAAGTAATACTTAAAATTCTCCAAGTCAGGCTTCAGCAATATGTGAACCGTGGACTTCCAGATGTTCAGGCTAGTTTTAGAAAAGGCAGCCAAACCAGAGATCAAATTGACAACATCCATGGGATCAACAAAAAAGCAAGAGAGTTCCAGAAAAACATCTATTTCTGCTTTATTGACTATGCCAAAGCCTTTGACTGTGTGGATCACAATAAACTGTGGAATGTTCTGAAAGAAATGGGAATACCAGACCACCTGACCTGCCTCTTGAGAAACCTATATGCAGGTCAGGAAGCAATAGTTAGAACCAGACATGGAAGAACAGATTGGTTCCAAATAGGAAAAGGAGTACGTCAAGGCTGTATATTGTCACCCGGCTTATTTAACTTCTGTGCAGTGTACATCATGAGAAAGGCTGGGCTGGAAGAAGCACAAGCCGGAATCAAGATTTCCAGGAGAAATAGCAATAACCTCAGATATGCAGATGACACCACCTTTATGGCAGAAAGTGAAGAACTAAAGAGCCTCCTGATGAAAATGAAAGAGGAGAGTGAAAAAGTTGGCTTAAAGGTCAACATTCAGAAAACTAAGATCATGGCATCTGGTCTCATCAGTTAATGGGAAATAGATGGGGAAACAGTGGAAACAGTGGCTGACTTTATTTTGAGGGGCTCCAAAATCACTGTAGATGATTATTGCATCCATGAAATTAAAAGATGCTTACTCCTTGGAAGGAAAGTTATGACCAACCTAGACAGCATATTTGGAGAAGACGATGGCACCCCACTCCAGTACTCTTGCCTGGAAAATCCCATGGACGGCGGAGCCTGGTAGGCTGCAGTCTGTGGGGTCGCGAACAGTCGGACACGACTGAGCAACTTCACTTTCATGTTTCACTTTCATGCATTGGAGAAGGAAATGGCAACCCACTCCAATGTTCTTGCCTGGAGAATCCCAGGGACAGGGGAGCCTGGTGGGCTGCCATCTATGGGGTCGCAGAGAGTCGGATATGACTGAAGCGACTTAGCAGCAGCAGCATCAGCAGCAGCAGACAGCATATTAAAAAGCAGAGACATTACTTTGCCAACAAAGGTCCGTCTAGTCAAAGCTTTGGTTTTTCCAGTAGTCATGTATGGATGTGAGAGTTGGACTATAAAGAAAGCTGAGCACAGAATTGTTGCTTTTGTACTGTGGTGTTGGAGAAGACTCTTGAGAGTCCCTTGAACTGCAAGGAGATCCAACCAGTCCATCCTAAATGAGATCAGTCCTGGGTGTTCATTGGCAGAACTGATTTTGAAGCTGAAACTCTAATACTTAGGCCACCTGATGCAAAGAGCTGACTCATTGGAAAAGACCCTGATGCTGGGAAAGATTGAAGGCAGGAGGAGAAGGGGACATTAGAGGATGAGATGATTGGATGGCATCACTGACTCAATGGACATGGGTTTGGGTGGACTCTGGGAGTTGGTGATGGACAGGGAGGCCTGGTGTGCTGCGTTTCATGGGGTTGCAAAGAGTGAGATATGACTGAGCGACTGAACTGAACTAATATTGTTTCTACATAAATCATGCCTTTACCATTTGTTAAGGGTGAAATGCATTAACTGAAGTAGACCAACACCTTATTTTTTCTACCTGTTGCTTGTATCTAATGCATCCCTATGTCTTATTTTTATCATTTACTTTTGCAATGTTGCTATCAGTTTATTAGTAGCTTTATTTGACATATATCTGTGTAGCAATTACTGTATGTGGAGCACCACTCTAGGTATTTTACAAATGGTAAAAGTTATTCTCAACCAAGGACAATGTGTGGAAATAATTTCAATTGTCTTAATTTGAGAGGGGATAGCTTCCCAGGTGGCTCTTTGGTAAAAAATCCACCTGAGATGCTGGTTCAATCCCCGGGTTGGGAAGATCCCCTGGAGGAGGGCATGGTAACCCACTCCAGTATTCTTGCCTGTGGAACCCAATGGACAGAGTAGCCTGATGGACTATAGTACATGGGATTGCAAAAGAGTTGGACATGTCTTAATGACTAAGCAACAACAATTATCACATCATTTAGTGGGTAAAAGACAGAAATGATGCTAAATATTCTGTAATGCATAGGACTACCCCTCTCCCTGAACTAAAACTTAATCTAGCCAAAAATATCAACAGCACGAGTTTTGAAAAATCCTCTATTAATTCCTTAACCTTTATAATAGCCCTATAGAGTAGGTACCATTCTTATCTTCATTTTACAGATAAGGAAAATTAAACACAGAGAGGTTAACGAAATAGCTCAAGGTCACACAGCTGACGAGTGGCAAGGTTGATGTGTAAGACTAAGAGGTCTGTGTCTAAAATCCACGCTCTATCAACACACCAGTCTACCTCTGGGTTGTATGAGAAGTATTTTTACTCTTTTGAAATTTCACCAAGAAAGGCCATATTTCATCTCATCCCATTGCCTGACCTCAAGACCACAGAGCTTAGACAATACTAGCTTTGTTCCTGTTACCCATACCTTCAATGGATGTCTTGTTATTCCACTGGAGTAGGTATGTCAGATACAGAGAAGTTTCCCCTCTCCTAAACTGGACTCAGGTCACAGAGCATCCTTAACCCTTCAAAAGTGAAGTGAAAAAGTGTTTGTTAGTCACTCAGTCATGTCCAACTCTTCACAGCCTTATGGACTGTAGCCCACCAGCCTCCTCTGTCCATGGGATTCTCCAGGCAAGAACACTGCCATGGGTAGCCATTCTCTTCTCCAAGGGATTTTTCTGAGCCAGGGATCAAACCCAGGTCTTCTGCGTTGCAGGCAGATTCTTTACCATTTGAGCCACCGGGAAGCTATAACCCTCTTCAGGGATATTCTGTCCTGTGGTTTCTTTATCCTCTTCTTCATGACTTCAAGCCCTTTGACTATTTTAAAGCTAATTTATGTAGGCTTCAGAAGGTAGGTAATGGATAATGAAATTCTAATGAATCTATTTTGTGACAAGTGAGCATTACTGAAGAAGGTGTGAATACACAGTTTGGAAAATTATGACTAAAATTAATGCACAGCTCACTACCTGTGCATTCTTTATAATAAGACTTCTTAGGTCCTTATGTTTCTTTTGATACTCATTAAGTATAAATGTGATATTTAATAATTGCAAAAATGGATGTGAAATTGCATGATAAATCCACCCTTATCTGAAAAAATAAAGCAGAACCATGTACTCATATTATCTCTTTGCTGTATTGTGTGTATATTCACTGATGAAACATAGGATTTCTAAGCAATATGTGAGTCCTAACATAAAAGCTCTGAAGGAAAATATGTCAAAGTGTATGTTTCTGAAAAGCTACTCTTAAGTTTGTAAAACACTTGGCATCCATCGAATAAAGTGTGGGTGGACAGTCTTGCTGTCAGTAAGTCAGAAATAGTGGGTAATAACTAGAGTTCTGATTTTCCTCAACAATGTTGGTTCGGTATGTATGCTAGGAAATCATGACCCTTGAACTGCCTGGATCTTCAGAAGCCATGTCACAGCTGGCCTGTGCCCTGGAATCACCCAATGTGACATGCTGATACTGAATAAAACTCTCTTTCCTTTAAACATCTCATTTCTCTGCAAGTGTCATTACCAAGCCGGGCTGTGCACATGGATGCTGAAGAAACGGGAATACACAAGGGGGCAGAAAAGGGAAGAAAGGAAGAAAACCAGTGAAGGGAAATTGGTCAAAGCTTGAGTCCTCCAACATGAAAGAAAAAGGGACGCAGTCAAGAAGAAAAAGAAGTAGGATAGAAGAAAAATTAGGCAAGCGCCCACCAGACTCCTCTGTCCATGGGATTTTCCAGGCAAGAATACTGGAGTGGGTTGCCATTTCCTACTCCTGGGGATCTTCCCAACCCAGGGATCAACCTCGTGTCTCTTGCACCTCTTACAATGCAGGAGGATTATTTACCACTGTGCCACAATCCCCCTCAAAGTTTTTGGTCCTTTTTTTTTAATCACCTCTCTCTCTCATCTCTTCCAGTCTAATGTTATCAGCATATAAACAAACTGTATTACTTCCAAGGTAAACTACAAAATAAAACTAGCAAACCTCACTTCCCCCTAGGGACCCCGCTAGCTCTTGCCCATACATTTGCCCCCCTTTATAGCAAAAGCCCTTCAAAGAGATGTCTACGCTCAGTTTGCTTTTCCTTCCTTATCGTCCTACATCTGCTTACCCCAATACAGAGTTTATCTGCAAGATTCCAGAGAAATAACTCTTAACTTTTTGTCCTCCTCTGACAGGAGGAGCAGGGGTTAACATTAAATTCAGGATGTCACAGAATGAGAGATTTTATTTTCTTGGGCTCCAAAACAATGCAGAAGGTGACTGCAGCCATGAAATTAAAAGACATTTGTTCCTTGGAAGAAAAGCTATGACAATCCTAGACAGCATATTAAAAAGCAGAGACATCACTTTGCCAACAAAGATCTGTATAGTCAAAGCTATGTTTTTTCCAATAGTCAGGTATGGATGGATGTGAGAGTTGGACCATAAAAAAGGCTGAGCACTGAAAAATCAATGCTTTTGAACTGTGGTGCTGGAGAAGACTCTTGAATGTCCTTTGGACTGCAAGGAGATCCAACAAGTCAATCTTAAAGGAAATCAACCCTGAATGTTCACTGGAAGGACTGATGCTGAAGCTCCAATACTTTGGTCACCTGATGAGAAGATCTGACTCATTGCAAAAGACCCTGATGCTGGGAAAGACTGAAGAAAAAAGGAGAGGATGGTGGCAGAGGATGAGATGGTTAGATAGCATCATCGGCTCAATGGACATAAATTTGAGCAAACTCTAGAAGATGGTGAAGGACAGGAAAGCCTGGCATGCTGTAGTCCATGGGGTTGCAAAGAACTGGACATAGTGACTGAACAGCAACAGCTAAAGGGTGAGAGGGCCGGAGGCCCTGCCCACCCTGGTGGCCCAGACTCTGCCCCTGAGCTTCGTTCTGAGATCTCTCCCCCATAAATGAAATGGCCCCAGGCCATGTCTTCAGTGTCTTCTCTCTAGTCTAAGCTGATAACTGGGGAAAGTGAATGTTGTCTTTGCTTCCCTTTGAGAATTGGGACTTTGAAATCAGCCACTGTTGGTCTCTATTCACATTTTGCTGCAGAGGAAAAAACAAAACAAAACAGAAAACACTGAATGTAGTCTTTGCCTTTTATACATTGAAACTTGCTACCTACAGACCACCATTCATCAGTAAGCCAGGCCAGCGACAAATGATAGAATTACTAAGTCTTTGTCAATAGTCATTCTGAGGTCTAAATTCTCATTTTCCTTTGGGAGGTGATTCTCTGCTAATGGGCATGTGTACAGAAGTACTGTGACCCTCATCTGGGAGAAGAACATGCCAGAAGGCCAGGACACTGATCTGCTTTTTGGTTGGCTAGAGAAAATTTGCACTACAGTAACTTTTCACCAAATATAATTGTCATTTACCTTACATCATTTTGAGTGCATGTCTCCATACATTAAGTAGAAGTGGCCTGTGGAATTCATTGTATGACTGTGAAAACGTGTAGATAGGGAGAATCAAAGCCAAACTAAAAGCATCTTAGAACATGGCCCTGAAACACATAAGGGATTCTGTGTAGTAGAGGTTCTCATTGCTGAATTTATTGGGGATTTTTTAAAAAATCCTTTTTAAAATAGAAACATTAAGAAACAACTTGCTAAACTCATTTTTAAAATTCTGAATTTATTTTTTGGAAGTGAACATCATTGCTAGTTCCCAGACAACAGCAAGCTGAGTTAAAGACAGTGTCAAACGAGAGAGGCTTTGAGGTCCTAGCATTGGATCTATTCTAATGTACTTGGAAAGAATGAAGAATGCAGTTCTATGCTGAGGGGTCTTGAGCCACTATGGTGTCCCAGCCACACAGAAGAACAACCCAGTGTATTGTGCCTGGGCCATAATGAGCTGAATAGGACTTATAAATGAAAGCACCAGAAACAACACAATAAAAGCAATGGTTTGTAGACGAACAAGGAGAGAAAAGCAGAAGTGATGCCGTAGCAAGAATATCTTGGTAGAATTATGTGACCTGGTTTAGCTTCCAGCTGTGTGACTGCAATTACACTCTGAGCCTCTGTGCTCTGACCTCTACACTGGGAGTAACAACATTGTGCCCACTCCCCATCTGCCCGCAGTGCTTCACAGATGCAGCAGTGATCTGTGTCCCACCAAGGGGATCACTCCTATGGGGGTGAAACATAGTGGTTAAGAGTGGAAACTCTAGACGTCCACCACCCCCCGTGCATGGCAATCGTCTAGGCACTCACTGCCTTTTCCACTTACCTTTCTCATCTATAACATGAGGAAAACAACAGTAACCACCTCTCAGGATTTGAGGATCAAATAAATACTTTTTTAAAAATTAATTTTCATTGGAATATAGTTGCTGTACAATGTTGTGTTAGTTTCTGCTGTACAGCAGAATGAATCAGCCGTACGCACACATACATCCCCTCCCTTTTGGACTTCCTTCCCATTCACGTCACCAGCGTGCATAAAGTAGAGCTCCTTTTGGTATACAGTAGGTTCTCATTAGTTTTCCATTTTATGAGTGAAGTCGCTCAGTCGTGTCCGACTCTTTGCGACCCCATGGATTGTAGCCTACCAGGCTCCTCTGTCCATGGGATTTTCCAGGCAATAGTACTGGAGCAGATTGCCATTTATCAATAGTAATCACATCAATAGTAATCAAATCAATCAATAATATCGATGTATTTTATCCATAATATATCAGTTTATAGGTGTCAATCTCAATCTCTGGATTCCTCCCAAACCTCCCCTTTTCCTCTTGGGAATCCTTAAAAATGGTTACTTTGGCACCTGGCACACAGTGAGTGTTGGCTGTTGACTCCAATGTCCCTCCTGCCCCTCCACCAACAATGGGGAAGAAGACACATTGGCCTCATACTTGCCTCCGTTTGAGGTGGAGTTATCACTCCATAGACTTGTTCCAGGCATCAAGCAGCAGAATAAAGGGGGAAAGCTTTATAAGTTCTTTACAAATACAAGGCATTGTTATTATTTGAATTCAGCACACCCCCAAGGAAGAAAAACAACTTTAATGATGTACATTCAACTAAATAATGCAGAATTTAATTAGTTTAAACTGTGGGATTTGGTATAAAAGACTTTTTAGGTGGGTTGTAGCATTGCCTTTAGAAAATAATTAGTCCATTTTAGGGTATGAAACGAGTTTCTAATGCCTTCAAGAATGAATGCACCCCTTGAAGAGCCCTTCAAAAGACTGGCTGGTGCCAGGGCAAAAAGAACTCCTTGTTATACAGACTAATATTCACCCACCCCATAAACTACCTTGGGCCAGTCATTGAGCGAATCCATCTTGTTATTAATTTACTTTTTAATAACTTTAAACCTTTCAACATTTTGTTATGTAAAGTGAGTGCTGTCCATGTACTTTCCATGTAAAGTTTAAGTTATCTAGACTGGCACAAGAAACTATTTTTTTTAATGTAAATTTGATTCAAACATTGGTGCACTCTAGGTCCATTATTGACTTGACAGCTGAACTCTTGAATCTCTTGACAGTTTAAATATTAACGTAGACTTTCAATAGCATCACAGGTGTTTTACCCAATACAATCAAAAGGGAAACTGATGCCCTTCAAGAAGCTGGCATTTGTCAATGTGGACTTTCTGAAGGGCCCGACAGAGGTGCTCTCAAGGGAAAGAGACATCCAAAATATCTGCCATAACTTTTTGTCTGCCGCAGAACTTCTCCACTCCTAGAAAAGGTGAGTCTAATTTTATAGAAGTTCCTAGGCACCTGGCTGCTCCTAGATGTAGGCAATTTGGAGATTCATGGGTAGAGCTTGAATTAAGCAGCATTTTTCTTTGAAATAAAATCTTTAGCACTTCAAGAATGATCCACTTTCAGAACATTATGGCTCCCAGGTTTCATCCCGTCATCATGAAAAGTAATCCTGGAGGGGGTTGTTAAATCAATGTTATGTTTTTGATAGATATTAAATGACCAGATAGTCTTCAAAGTAAAATATATTATAAAATACAAATGTAAGCTAATTGTTGTCCATGTTTAAAATCAAGTAGCACTGACATATATACGCTACCAGGTATATATAGACAAATGTACACTGCTGCTGCTACTACTGCTAAGTCATGTCAGTCGTGTCCCACTCTGTGTGACCCCCTAGACGGCAGCCCACCAGGCTCCCCTGTCCCTGGGATTCTCCAGGCAAGAACACTGGAGTGGGCTGCCATTTCCTTCTCCAAAGCAGGAAAGTGAAAAGTGAAAGCGAAATTGCTCAGTCGTGTCCGACTCTTCGCGACCCCACGGACTGTAGCCTACCAGGCTCCTCCATCCATGGGATTTCCCAGGCAAGAGTACTGGAGTGGGTTGCCATTGCCTGCTCCAGCTAGCTTAAAACAGATAGCTAGTAGGAAGCTACTGTGTAACACAGGGAGCTCATCTTGGTGCTCTGTGATGGCCTAGAGGAGTGGGATCTGGGGCAGTGGGCGGGAGACGCAAGAGGGAAGGAATATATGTATACTTAGAGCTGATTCACGTTGTTGTACAGCAGAAACCAACACAACACTGTAAAGCAATTATCCTCCACTTAAAAATCAATTTAAGAAAACAGAATGCACATACATGCATAACTAAGTCACTGTGCTGTATAGCAGAAGTTAACATATTGCAAATTAATTATACTTAAGATAAATGTAAAAAATAAAATCACAAGCATTATGTAACATTCACTAAATTTTACATTCTCCATTTTTAATGAGGGATAAGTAGTGATAGGATAAGCCCCAAGAATTTGCATAGACAATTAAGTGGATAAAATATGAAACAGGACAGTGATAAATAATCAATTTAGAGTAGAAAAGCCAGGGATTATCTAGTAATATCAAGTCTGCCATAGTTTGTCTTTATACAAAATGATGGATCAAGAAAGTTTTTCAAGAGAAAGTTTTAAGAATAAATTTGCAGTGTCATGCTTTGGAGTTAGTTGCATCTGGAACTGAATCTTGCTTCTAGTACTTATTGGTGCAATGGACAAATAACTAAACAAATACTCTGTGTTTTCCCTGGAGAAGGTGTATGTCTGCCTTTTAGAATTTAGAGGGAAGAATGCAATAATATATTTATGAAAAGTATCTGGCTAATAGAAAATACATATAATACATACTTATATGATAATTTATCCATTTCATGTGTATGAATGTGTATTTCTGTGGATGTGAGTATATGTACTTTTCTCCCTACATATGTAAAAATTGAGACCCTGACTCAAGAATTTACTTTCCAAGGAACACATACCTCTCAATAGCTTAATAATATTTAAATCTGAGACAGATATTTTAATGTTCCTTCTAGTTAATGTGATCCTCATAATCCTCAATTCTGAAAACAATCAAGTTGTTCTAATTGATTAATTCTATATCTGATTAAGTACTATGGTGAAAACATATATATATATATATAAGTATATATATATATATATATAAAACATATATGTGTGTGTGTGTGATTCCCTAGTAGTTCAGCTGGTAAAGAATTCACCTACAATACAGGTGAGCCCGGTTCAATTCCTGGGTCAGGAAGACACCCTGGAGGAGGGCATGGTAACCCACTCCAGTATTCTTGGGCTTCCCTGGTGGCTCAGCTGGTAAAGGATCTTCCTGCAATGCAGGAGACCTGGGTTCAATCCCTGGGTTGGGAAGATCCCCTGGAGGAGGCCATGGCAACCCATTTCAGTATTCTTGCCTGGAGAATCCCCATGGACAGAGGAGCCTGACAGGCTACATTGCATGGGGTCGCAAAGAATCAGACATGATTGAGTGAGTAAACTCAGTACAGTATATATATAATTGATCTTTCTTAACTACATGTATATATGTGTATGCGTGTGTGTGTGTTAGCATTCAAGTGAAATAAACCACAGACGAGCACAATAGGAAATTGAGCAAGTATTCAAGATGCTAAAACTAGAAGAAAACCAATTAACTTGGGTAGCAGGTTAAAGGTAAGCTCAACAGACAACCTGCTGGGTCTTTATTTAGCATTGGTGAGTGGGAGAGAAATGTCTACTCCATTCAGAGTGTAAGCGAAACCTTGTAATAGACATCACAATATTCAGTTCAGTTCAGTTCAGTCGCTCAGTTGTGTCCGACTCTTTGTGACCCCATGAGTCGCAGCACGCCAGGCCTCCCTGTCCATCACCAACTCCCGGAGTTCACTCAGACTCACGTCTATCGAGTCAGTGATGCCATCTAGCCGTCTCATCCTTGGTCATCCCCTTCTCCTCCTGCCCCTAATCCCTCCCAGCATCAGAGTCTTTTCCAATGAGTTAACTCTTCACATGAGCTGGCCAAAGTACTGGAGTTTCAGCTTTAGCATCATTCCTTCCAAAGAAATCCCACAGTTGATCTCCTTCAGAACGGACTGGTTGGATCTCCTTGCAGTCCAAGGGACTCTCAAGAGTCTTCTCCAACACCACAGTTCAAAAGCATCAATTCTTCGGTGCTCAGCCTTCTTCACAGTCCAACTCTCACATCCATCCATGACCACTTGAAAAACCATAGCCTTGACTAGACAGACCTTACTCGGCAAAGTAATGTCTCTGCTTTTGAATATGCTGTCTAGGTTGGCCATAACTTTTGCTATCACAATATTAGCATATCCAAAACTTTATTCATCACTCTCAGTTTTACTTTCCTTTCCCCCATTTTTGCTAAGCTTACATGTTTTTCGAGGCAGTAATAATGATCATTAATAATACCTCTTCCTGAAATTCTTCAAACCTTGGAAGAATTCATAAGATTTCTCTTTTAAATTGGTAAAAATGCAAAAGGTAACAGTGTCACTAATATTAACACATGCACACACACTTTCTTTTCTTGTGCACAGGAGAGATATAAATAACTATAAGCTGCAATCTTTGATTTTAAGATGTTTATAATACAGTTTGGGAAAAGGTTGTTTAGAATTAGGTTACTTTATGAATGACAGAAAACTCAAAATATAGCAGTGTAAACAAGGATATGTGTTTCCTAGCACTGCTGCACAAAATTGTCACAGACTTCATGACTTAAAAAAAAACACAATTGTATTCTCTCTCAGTTCTGGAGGCCAGAGGTCCAAAATCAAGATGTTGGCAGGGCCATGCTCCCTCTAGAGGTGCTAACAGAGATTTCTTTCCTACTTGCAACTTCTGGTGGCTTCCAGCCTTCCATGCAACTGGGTCATTCCGATTTCTGCCCGTCTTCACCGCCCCTTCCCTTCTTTGTGTCTGAGCCTTCTCTTCCTCTGTCTGTGTGTCTCTCCTCTTTGTCTGCAATGAAAACACTTAAAATTGAATTCAGGGCCCACCCGGGCCATTCAAGATGATCTCATCTTGTGATCCTTAACCTAAATATATTTGCAAAGACTATGCCTCCCAGTAGGCTTCCATTCACAGGTTACATGGATTAAGATGTGGACATGAGGGCCATAATTCAAGACACTACAACTGGATTGAAGTTCATGTCTCTCATAAAATCTAGACAGAGAGTCAAAGGCAGATAGGATTCTCCACCATGTGTCTGGAACCCAGACTCCTGTTATTTGCTTTCCCTGCTCGAATTAGCTGCCTTTCTGAGGACCACCTTATATTCCAAGAGAGTGGCTCAAGCCACCACATCTACTGTTGATCCAGTAGGAGGAGTAGGGTTCATGACAGAGTTTTCCTAGTGAATTGCTGAACTGCTGCCCCTGGTGACCTTATTTTATAAGAACTCTATATTTTAGTTCTTGATAAATTAAACTAGCTTTTCCTAAACATATGCATATTAAAGGATATTGAATCTTGTACAGCAGCAGTTCATAGAGTCCAGAAGAAGGGGTATCTCTGCAGCTTAGGTGGTCCACAAAGAGCTGACTCCTGATCATTATAAGGATTGGTGAGATTCATCAGTGTGGGAAAAATGCACTTCCAGATGACTTCAAGACTCAATTGATCTCTCTTAACCATAGCATTAAACCACTTGGATTTTTAAAAGTACTTGTTACCTGTAACTACATGGACTGCTTATTAGGGACAAAAATATACCATTGTTAGAAGAATCCAATGGTGGAGAAGGCAATGGCACCCCACTCCAGTACTGTTGCCTGGAAAATCCCATGGATGGAGGAGCCTGGTGGGCTGCAGTCTATGGGGTTGCTAAGAGTCGGACACGACTGAGCGACTTCACTTTCACTTTTCACTTTCATGCATTGGAGAAGGAAATGGCAACCCACTCCAGTGTTCTTGCCTGGAGAATCTCAGGGACGGGGGAGCCTGGCAGGCTGCCGTCTATGGGGTCACACAGAGTCGGACACAACTGAAGCGACTTAGCAGCAGTAGCAGCAGTAGCAGCAGAAGAATCCAGGACTACCTCTTAGATTCCGCAATGCTGATGGAGTTTAGCTAGGAAAGAAGAACAAGAAAAGACCTAAGATTTACCTAAGAAACAGGGCACAATCCAAGGAACAACAGCAGCAAACAATGAAAGAGGTTTGAAAGGTAAGAAAGATGTGACAGGGTCAAAATTTTGAGGCGGACAGAAAAGAATCTGGGGCAGCTGTTTTTAGTTTTTAAAAATGCTGTCCACCTCCTGTTGGTACCGCATTTGCTGCCGCTTAAAGAGAACTCAGAAGAGACATAATATTATCGAAGGCTTTGGGGAAGCACTGTAAACAGCAAGCCTTAAAGCAGGCATGGGGGAAATAGTTGCACCTCTAAGGTGAAAACAACGAAACTCAACAAACACTATGTAGTGCAGATCTCCACTATAATCACTCAAGATTATCCTGGTTGTAATCATTATTTCTACTCAAGGCAGACACCCTTGAGAAGCTGGGCACTGATCTAGCCACAGAAATATTCACTCCCCTAAAGTCACAGAAAGATGGATAAGTCACACATACAGCATTAGATGTCGGTTGTTTACATGTTATTACCAACAGCCTTAAAAATATCGTGCACATTTGCAGGTAACCATCAGGAGTACTTTTCCGTCAATTATTTTACTCTGCTGAAAGCACAGGCAACTCCTTACTGGAGACAGAGTCACTACGTGTTCACTTGCTACACAGCGCCATCTGGTGGCAAATACTACAAATTTCAGACACAGGGTCCCTGGGTTCCGGAGAGACTCCACCCAATGGAGAATGAGGAAGTATACTATCTTTAGGAACACTTGTCAAAGTTGCAGATCAAGTTCTTTTTTTATTATTCTTATTGATATTCCTAATATCCATAGTTAATAGTTTCCCAACAAAAATGAACTGCTTTATGTACAAACTGATTCTGAATAGTAACAATTCTCAACGGATGTAACACTGTCATTTAAAAGTTTGATTCTAAAGAGGGGTATGGATACTATGCTTTCCTCCAAATATAAAATGAAGCTCATGTAGGTAATAGAAATCGCTCAAGTTCAAAAAGTTGGGAAAAATAACGGTGCTGCTGAAGCTCCAATAAAGACTCTTACTAATCTACGTAATGTCTTCACAATGATCCTGTTTCTTTCTGCTTAAAATGAAGTGACACAGTTTCAGCTGAAGCTAGATGGAAACTTTAGCTTTAGCAGTAAGTAGTGGTCTTTTAACTTAGGAGGTACTTGGTGGCTTTCCTGGTGGCTCAGATGATAAAGAATCTTCCTGCAATGTAGAAGACCTGGCTTTGATTCCTGGGTCAGGAAGATCCCCTGGAGAAGGAAATGGCAGCCCACTCCAGTATTCTTGCCTGGAGAATTCCAGGGACAGAGGAGCCCGGTGGGCTACAGTCCATAGGATCACAAAGAGTTGGACACAGCTGAGTAATGAACTCTTTCACTTTTTTATAAAAACAGTTTCTCCTGTAGAATCTAGAGGAAGGCTTGGAAACCTTGGTGGCAATGGCAGTGCATTCCTAAAGTCTGGCAATTTTTTTTCTTGTTTTCTCCCCAGAACTTGTATTTACTTGTATACAATACCATCTCTGTTTTGCTCTGCTGCCCTATCTTGGTATTCACTCTTTATAATTTTTCATCAAAGGCACCGCCTACTTCTCCATAGACCTTCAGGTAACCCTTCACTGCTTCCTAGTAGATGTATTTCTTTCAGAGTTAATCAAAGGATGATATTTAAGGTGGCATCTCTCCCTAGGCATCTAGATGACTTATGCCATTCATATCAATGAGACCTTTTCAACCCTACTATCTATTCCAGTGAGCTATGGAGCACAGCCTTGAAATTTAATTACGGGGATGTTTCAGAGGCTGATGGACAGCATTAAGCATCTTGCTTTAACATCATGAGACAGTCCCAAGTTTCAGCACTATAAAAGATTGAAGACCAGCCTACTGCATGTCCTACCTGCATTTTGATCTGTAGGTATGAGCTGACGTTTCTCAGACCCTGTCAGAAGGTTTTTTATCTGATGGCTGTGATATTCCACCTTGTGAAAAACTATTCAAATTTAATGCTATTTTTTAAGAAGCCTATTTAAGTCTTTGGATTTCATCCCAATTCTGGCAGTAAGTATTTTGGTCATTGCTATACAGTTGCTTACATTCTTAGACTTGGGCAAGGAGTTCTGGAACCATTCCAAAAGCAAAACTGAGACTTATTAGATGTTGCATTAATCTAAAATAACCTCTTGGGGAAAATGGTAAGTATGCATTTTTATAAGGTATAATTTTTATTGGTTCATCAAAATAATTTAAAATTTTATTTTAGAATGTATCTCAAAATGCAGAATGTTTTCTTTCCCACAGTTATCAGACCACTGAAAACTTCAAATTTCCTTTTTCCTTTAAGCCATTTATCTTCAGCAGCAATAAAGATTGTGGAATTAGAACTTAGGTAGCAATTTTGGGATGATATATTAGCCCTTCTTCAGCTATGTTTGCTTTAGAGAGCTGATTAATATAAATGTCAGTTTATTTGTAAATTAGGAGTATGTAACACAGAAAAGAAGACAGAGGAAATAACAGATAATGCCATTTCCAGAGCTTCCTTTTAGGTCCTACATGAACTTTAGCTGGGCCAATAAACACTAGAAGTAATATTTCCTAAAATGACAGAAAACACAGAGGCATCCATCTCTTTTCAAGGTTAAGAATTTGCTTATTCTGTTTCAAGAGCTCAGCATATAAATACAGTTTACAACGAATTTTAAACTGATCACTAAAACCTATGTATCTTCAACTGTTATATCAAAAAGGAGCCTGTGGTGTTGATCAAGCCCAATAATCACTCTTTAATATCACTGGGGGAGACGGCAGCATGATGAAAAGGATAAGGACAGTATAAATCAACTGAAGAAGTTCTGAGCCAAAGACCTTCATTTTTAAAAGGCAGAGATTAAAATCACCAAGCTAATAAGATCTGCTCAGGGACCTAGAAATGTCAGCCAAAAATATGGAAAATGTATCCCCCAAGAGTAAGCTTGACTCAGGTCGGTTTATAAATAATAGTTATCTGCTGAAAACAGACCATTAAGCTTGCTGTTTAACTTAGAGTTGTATTTTGTTACAATTCTATATACAGAATATCTTATTCATATGTTAATGTTCACATTTTAATGGACAGGAAAAGAAATAAACATTACAAGTAGACTTCGTATGAGTCTCCTAGGTTCCCTGACATCTGGCATTCATGTCTCTGCTCTCAATAATGTTGCTTTGCAAACATCTTCCTCGACCCAAGACGCTCAAAAGATCCTCTTTGTCAATAGGTTACCTCCTTCTTACTAAGATATTGATAGCTTAGATATTGATACTACCTAAGATAATATCAGTTCCTAAGATATCCACATTATCTATTGGCTGGGCAGTCATTCCCAACAGACTTGAGGTTAGTATATTAGTATATCAGTAATGTTTTTCTCCAGGGCCTAGCGCTATTCCTGACAAAAAAAGCAAGTGCTCAATACAAAGTGCTGATCTTTATTTAATTCTCATTATAAACATCTCAGCATAGTCATATCTTGAACCCAGATGGTCAGCTGACATCCCCAGCCACTGAAAATCCCCTCCTCTATGCTTTGGCTTCTACTCCCTCCCTTTCTAGGAGGCTCTGATCCTTCTCTACCTTTTCCCTTTTCCTTTTTTAAATAAAATACAGCCTGTGAGACGTTGTTTTCCAGAAAATACAAACTTTCTCTCCTTTCCTTCCCTTCCTAGGGCATTTACTGTTTTCCCCAATTCTCCTAGTTCTTATTAGGACATTATCTTATGTCTTTGTTACATTTTTAATTCACAATCAAAATTCCTAATCAGGGTAATGTTTTTTGAAGAATAGGAGTCATATATGGATTTTGTCATGGAGCAGTTACCCAGAGCACTGTGTTAAGGCACCCAGGTATTCAGTAAATTTGAGTTTAAAGAACACTGTTTCAAAGTTAGTCTAATGATATGATAGTGTAATAAAAATGAAGCCCAGTGCCAACAACACAAGTACAAACTATAAACAGAGTCAGTGATAAGTGAAAGTTCAGGCTGAAACAAGTAATGCACCAGAATTTGAAACAATTAATTTTTAAAGATGATTTGAACCATTAAGTTGAAAAAGTTGTATACAACTCCTACTCATCATTCAAGAGGCAGAGGAAAATGCCACTTTCTCTAGGAAACTTTTCCTTACCCAATCCCCTTCCCTCCCTAGTGAGTCTTGAAGCAATGACTTTCTGAGATAAATATCCAAAACATAGTATTTATTTCTCAAGCTTTTTTTTTTTTTTATCAACCACACTTGGGTACTTATCATCTCCACTTTGAGACTGAACAGAATATATATTGTCTTTTTCTAAACCAAAAGGTATATGAGGAAAGGAGATCAGGTTTAATTTATTTTTTAATCACTCCCAACGGTTAGAGCATGGCTTACCTACAGAAACACCTCAATGTATGCATGCATGCCTATGTGAGTGAATAGGGATTCATGTCATGACTATAGGGGCATTCTAGTTAAAATTCTGTGTCTGGAGATTAACAAGAAGCACACTTTTATTTGTAACACTTTCTTTTATATATATATCATTTTTAAAAATATAGTATAATTGGGTTTACAATGTTGTGTTAGTTTCTGCTGTGCAAGGAAGTGAATCAGCCATATGTATGCATATATCCCTTCCTCTTGAGCCTGCCTCTGCCCCTCACCCAATTCCACCTCTTTAGGTCATCACAGAGCACTGAGCTGAGCTCCCTACTCTCTGTAGCAGCTTCCCACTAGCTATCTATTTTACACACGGGAGAGAGCACATTTTTAAATTATAACATTTCTGAAATCAGAATACCTCTTACATTATGTTGATTACTTCTTGCATTGGGTTACTTCTGGACTGTGTTGGGGAAAAAAGCAGTTATTCATCAATAACACATCTTAGAACAAAGAGCATCTTTGAACTGAGAAACTAGTATACAGGCCCAAACTTCTAAATCCAGGCTAGAGGGGGCACATGTGTCCATGAGAAGAGTGCATGGTTAAATGTGAGAAAAAGACATTGCCATCTCCCCAGAGAAGTATAGAGTTTTTCTCCACGCTTGCCTTCCTGGAGTGAAACTAACATTTGCTTTCACTAGATGATACTCTGATCTCTGAAACACTCCAAGCGACTGTTGAAAGAGCGCTGGCCACTTGTTCCCTGCGCTTCCTTCTCAGACGTGAATCTGCTGGCCTCCCAGTGCTCTGGTATCACTGGACTCATGTCCATCTTTAGGCGTAGTTGCACCCCTTAATAATCCCTGCCGTTCCTCTCTGTTTTCATTCATCCTTCACCTGAAGCTTCTCATTCACAAAAGGACTAGTTACTTCAGATGTGTACAAAATCATGGGTCCACAACCAAACAACAGTTGGCCAGCTTGAAAATTACATCCTTGGGTACAAAGAGGTGCAGGAAAGGACAAGACATACATACCACTAAGTGTACCTAGAATTCTACTTCTAGAAACACATGCCCTGGCACTAGATGGGCTGACAGTGTGAGGTAGCTCAGGCAGGAGGCTGAGCTGCAGGGCAGAAAATCGTCAAGAATAGAGAACCCTCTCTGATCCCCTGTTGCCTGCTTTGAGATTGTCCTTAAGGCTTATAAAACTGAATAGACATCACACACTGCATGAATTTCGGATAATGGCCAGAGCAGCTGCTTAGGTATATATGTTCAGTAATCTCTGATAGAACAAGAAGACATTATTATTTCTTAGGAATATATGTGGGAAATGCTGTTTATTTTTCCTTTTTCACAGCAGAGCAGTCCAATCCCTGCGTGTGTGTGTTCATGCGTCTGAGTAGGGATGAGCAGGCAAATGATCAAGACCATGTATTCAGTGGAATTGTATTTCGAAATGTAATCATTGCTATGAAAGACTGTAATTGTCTCTACGAGCCTAAAGAGTTAATTTTTTTCCCCAGCATCATTTCATTTTACGTCCCAAAGAATCAGATTACTCCCAGAAAAATGCCACTTAAACAGGAAAAATAAAAGGAGGCAAGAAAGGGATTGACAAAAAGCAGGCTTTGAATGCATAATGAATGCTTTGCAGCTCATTGATAGACAACCCTTAAAACAAAGCATTGTTGTGTGAAATGTTCTAGAGAAGAGAACTCAAGAGTTTATCAAATGAGTTATTAGAAAAGAATTTTTTTTAAATCTGCCAGCAAAGTACCAGGCCATTATTGCATCTTATAAATTATTTATTATTCTTAGATATGTCATAAAGTCCAACACAAATAAAGGAAAAATGCTGACAAGACAGAAATATCATTGTGAAATAGAGATAGCTGCCTGAAACCTTGCAAAAAAGTTCTAAGAATTTTTGCACCCTGCCCACCACATTTTCACCACTTAGATATTTTGCTTTTCTGTATTTGAGGGCATCAGCAGTTTCTTTTTCCAACCAGACCACCCATTCCCATCTTTCTTTGCATGACTAAGCTAACAGACCCTAAACCCTTTTTGCTCTGTATGTGTGTGAGAAAGACACCAAGAGAGAAAGAAAATTAACCATGAAAAATTAAGTAAAATATGACAGTGAAGAGAAATCCAATTTTAAAAGCATCTATTCATATGATCACCTCGTTTATATGCATCTCTGAAAGATTCTGCTGGGGACAGCCTTAGCTATTCTGGAGTCTTACTTAATAAAGCAGCCAAGTTTATTAAGAAAGACCCTAGTCTTTCATTCTTATGAAGCAGGCTAATGAAATATCATAGAAATGGTTTCATTTTAACACTGAGAAGATATTGTGTATCTGACTGTAAAATATTTTTCTTCTTATTCACTTTTAAGAGTCTTAGGAGAATGACTGGTTTAAAGTAAAAGCAGCAATTTCAAAGTTGCCTAGTCACACAAAGACACACCGTCACTCACCTTCTTTGCTCTTTGCCCATTAATTATTTCAGAATCTGGAAACACATATTTATTTCTCATGGCTCTTCTAGTGAATCACAGGATCCTCCAAGGCACTTCACCAAATGTTTTACAGATCACCAGGTTCCAAAAATGTTTGTTGATTTGAACAAGTATGTGTTTGGAGTGAAGTGCATGGAATCTTTCACCTCCCACCTGCTGGGTGCTTAGGAAATTCTAGGACACTGAGGGTCACATGACTTTATCTGACCACGGCAGGTGTTTGGGAGGTCACAGCTCTATTCTTTCATTTCTGCTCTATTATTTTGTATCTGAGAACCCCATTAAATGATGTAGTTTTTTTCCAGTTAACTCCTTGTCATAAGCACAACACATCTAAGAAGACAACTTGCCTACTGTTAACTTCCAGCTAAATGGCTCAATATTTTCCTACTTTCATGTTCTTAATTTTATATCCCAATTAAATGCACTTTTTTAATTTTTATTTTTAATTAGAGGATAATTACTGTACAGTTCTGTGATGGTTTCTGCCATACAGTAACATGAATCAGCCACAGGTATACACATGTCCCTTCCCCCTTGAACCCCACTCCAACCTCCCTCCAATCCAACCCAACTAGGTTGTTACAGAGTTCCGGCTTTGGGTTGCCACACTACTTACAATAGCTAGGACATGGAAGCAATCTAGATGTCCATAAACAGATGAATGGATAAGGAAGTTGTGGTACATATACAATACACAATGGAATACTACTCAGCTATAAAAAGGAACATATTTGAGTTAGTTCTGATGAAGTGGATGAGCCTAAATGCACTTTTAATCCTTACATATTTTTCAGAAACATTCCTCTGTACTTTGTAAAGGATTGCTCTGGAAATATTCAGATGATACCAACTAAACTATAGATGGTCTTCCTTAGAAGAAATGGAGTAGCCATCATGGTCAACAAAAGAGTCTGAAATGCAGTACTTGGATGCAGTCTCAAAAATGAATGATCTCTGTTCATTTCCAAGGCAAACCATTCAATATCACAGTAATCCAAGTCTATGCCCCAATCAGTAACACTGAAGAAGCTGAGGTTGAACAGTTCTATGAAGACCTGCAAGACCTTTTAGAACTAACACCCAAAAAAGACGTCCTTTTCATTATAGGGGACTAGAATGCAAAATTAGGAAGTCAAGAAATACCAGGAGTAACAGGCAAATTTGGCCTTAGAGTATGGAATGAAGCAGGGCAAAGGCTAATAGAGTTTTGCCAAGAGCATGCACTGGTCATAGCAAGCACCCTCCTCCAACAACACAAGAGAAGACTCTACACATGGACATCACCAGATGGTCAACACCGAAATCAGATTGATTATATTCTTTGCAGCCAAAGATGGAGAAGCTCTATACAGTCAGCAAAAACAAGACTGGGAGCTGACTGTGGCTCAGATCCTGAACTCCTTATTGCCAAATTCAGACTTAAATTGAAGAAACTAGGGAAAACCACTAGACCATTCAGATATGACCTTAATCAAATCCCTTATGATTATACAATGGAAGTGAGAAGTAGATTTAAGGTCCTAGATCTGATAGATAGAGTGCCTGATGAACTATGGAATGAGATTCGTGACATTGTACAGGAGACCATCCCCATGGAAAAGAAATGCAAGAAAAGCAAAATGGCTGTCTGAGGAGGCCTTACAAATAGCTGCGAAAAGAAGAGAAGTGAAAAGCAAAGGAGAAAAGGAGAGATATAAGCATCTGAATGCAGAGTTCCAAAGAAAAGCAAAGAGAGATAAGAAAGCCTTTCTCAGTGATCAATGCAAAGAAATAGAGGAAAATAACACAATGGGAAAGACTAGAGATCTCTTCAAGAAAATTAGAGATACTAAGGGAACATTTCATGCAAAGATGGGCTCGATAAAGGACAGAAATGGTATGGACCTAACAGAAGCAGAAGATATTAAGAAGAGGTGGCAAGAATACACAGAACTGTACAAAAAAGATCTTCTTGACCAAGATAATCACGATGGTATGATCACTCACCTAGAGCCAGATATCCTGGAATGTGAAGTCAAGTGGGCCTTAGAAAGTGGAGCTATTTCAAATCCTGAAAGATGATGCTGTGAAAGTGCTGCACTCAATATGCCAGCAAATGTGGAAAACTCAGCAGTGGCCACAGGACTGGAAAAGGTCAGTTTTCATTTCAATAGCAAAGAAAGGCAATGCCAAAGAATGCTCAAACTACTGCACAATTGTACTCGTCTCACATGCTAGTAAAGTAATGCTCAAAATTTTCCTAGCCAGGCTTCAGCAATACGTGAACTGTGAACTTCCAGAATTCAAGCTGGTTTTAGAAAAGGCAGAGGAACCAGAGATCAAATTGCCAACATCTGCTGGATCATGGAAAAAGCAAGAGAGTTCCTGAAAAACATCTATTTCTGCTTTCTTGACTATGCCAAAGCCTTTGACTGTGTGGATCACAATAAACTGGAAAATTCTGAAAGAGATGGGAATACCAGACCACCTGACCTGCCTCTTGAGAAACCTATATGCAGGTCAGGAAGCAACAATTAGAACTGGACATGGAACAACAGACTGGTTCCAAATAGGAAAAGGAGTACGTCAAGGCTGTATATTGTCACCCTGCTTATTTAACTTATATGCAGAGTACATCATGAGAAACGCTGGGCTGGATGAAGCACAAGCTGGAATCAAGATTGCTGGGAAAAATATCAATAACCTCAGATATGTAGACGACACCACCCTTATGGTAGAATGTGAAGTGGAACTAAAAAGCCTCTTGATGAAGGTGAAAGTGGAGAGTGAAAAAGTTGGCTTAAAGCTCAACATTCAGAAAACGAAGATCATGGCATCTGGTCCCATCACTTCATGGGAAATAGATGGGAATACAGTGGAAACAGTGTCAGAATTTATTTTGGGGGGCTCCAAAATCACTGCAGATGGTGACTGCAGCCATGAAATTAAAAGACGCTTACTCCTTGGAAGGAAAGTTATGACCAACCTAGATAGCATATTCAAAAGCAGAGACATTACTTTGCCAACAAAGGTCCGTCTAGTCAAGGCTATGGTTTTTCCTGTGGTCATGTATGGATGGGAGAGTTGGACTGTGAAGAAAGCTGAGTGCCGAAGAATTGATGCTTTTGAACTGTGGTGTTGGAGAAGACACCTGAGAGTCCCTTGGACTGCAAGGAGATCCAACCAGTCCATTCTAAAGGAGATCAGTCCTGGCTGTTCATTGGAAGGCCTGATGCTAAAGCTGAAACTCCAGTACTTTGGCTACCTCATGTGAAGAGTTGACTCATTGGAAAAGACTCTATTGTTGGGAGGGATTGGGATAGGAGGAAAAAGGGATGACAGAGGATGAGATGGCTGGATGGCATCACCAACTCGATGGACATGAGTTTGAGTGAACTCTGGGAGTTGGTGATGGACAGGGAGGCTTGGTGTGCTGGGATTCATGGGGTCGCAAAGAGTTGGACACCACTGAGCAACTGGACTGGACTGAACTGGACTGAACTGAACACAAAAACGTAGAAAAGTTGAAGTATTTTGGTAAGAACTGTCACAGTCATTAAGCAGTAGTGGAAGAATATCAAAAAACACTGAAATTGTCTGTGAAAGATGTTGAAGGAAAGGGACTTGTTTCAATTTTATACTCTTCTTCTTACCACCTCCAAGATAGTGTAAAAACTAGATTGGTCCCTGGTTGAGCCTGAAGCTCTCTAAGACTTTAACATGAATATCGAGTGGGAACATGGCTGGTGCTGAGGAGGCCTTCCTACTAAGAGACTGGAAGATTCCATATATTTCTTTTCTCAGCTACAGCTTATGCCAATGTAAAGTGAGGACATTGGACTAGTTTATTTAGTTTCTCTACCATTCCTGCCGTATTCCATGTAGTCAGTCTTGGATTCCTGCTTTTTCCAGGACCCAATAATAATCACAAGGACTCCTGATATTATCTATCCTCCTATTCAGGCCAGTCTCTTGGTCAAACCCTCCTCAATGCAAAGTTTTGTTATACATTTTTTATACATTTTTGTTATACATTTTTCCTACTTTTATCTTTAATGACTAATGCATCCTGTACATTTGGTCTCTTCTAATTATGATTAAATTTCATCTGCTCCAGCTCCAGCAACTTCAAAGATGCCCCATGATCACAGAAGACAGTTCACCCATCTGAGTTCATGTCCCGCTTTAGTCAGAGTCTCATCTGTTTTTCATCTGTTCTTTACTGAGAAGTTAGTTATTAGCAGACTTCCTATCTCTTCTTTCTAATTTATATGTCCACACACTTCATGTCTTGATTTCAAACACTTGTTAATGCAAGGTTAGGCCCCCTTTCTTTCCTTAGATCACTCCACCGCACAGTGAGCTCTGTGTGTGTGAGTCACTCAGTCGTGTCTGACTCTTTGCGACCCCATGGACTGTAGCCTGCCAGGCTCCTCTGTCTATGGGATTCTCCAGGCAAGAGCACTGGAGTTGGTTGCCATGTCCTTCTCCAGGGGATCTTGTCTCTGCCACTGCAGGCAGATTCTTTTCCATTTGAGCCTCTTGCAAAGCCCCATGGCACAGAGAGTTCCTTCCTCCTAAATCTCTATGGCACTGCTGTTTACACTCTTTTCTTCCTTGCCATTTGTTGCTTCAATATCAATAATGTCCTCTCACAGTTATTAGGTTGTTACAAAAGTAATTGTGGTTACAGACCATGAATTTTAAATCGTTATAACTAGTCTCCAACACAGTATTTTCATCAAAATAGGAACCTTTACAATCAACACAATTTTGGCAATGAGAAACAAGTTTGTGTATTCCTGTAGTGTAAAAATTCTGGGCCTTGGGACTTGATGAACTCTTGGAAAGCATTTTCTGCCTCCTGCTGGTTTTGGAAATGCTTTCCCTGCAAAAAGTTGTAAAGATGCTTGGTAGTCACATGAATATGGTGGATGAGGCAAAATTTCCCAGCCCAGTTCGTTCAACTTTTGAAGCATGGATTGAGCAATGTGCAGTCAAGCATTGTTGTGAAGAACTGGGCCCTTTCTGTTGACCAATGCCAGCTGCAAGCATCACAGTTCTCAGTTCATGTCATCGATTTGCTGAGCAAACTTCTCAGATGGAATGGTTTCACTGGGATTCAGAGAGCTGTAGTGGATCAGACGGGAAGCAGATGACCAAACATTGACCATGACACTTTTTGGGGGCAAGTTTGGCTTTGGGAAGTGCTTGGGAGCTTCTTCTCAGTCCAAACACTGAACTGGTTGTCCCTGGTTGTTGTGTAAATCCACTTTTCATCACACATCAAAATTCAATTGGGAAATGGATCATTTTTGTTGCACAGAATAAGAGAAGATGACACTTCAAAATGATTTTATTTTAATTCTTCAGTCAGCTCTTCAGGCACCCACATATAGAGCTTCTTTGCCTTTCCAATGCTGAATGACTGTGGAATAGTTGGCACTGAGTACTATGCAACTTCTCATGTAGTTGTAAAAGGATCAGCTTTGATGATCCTCTCAACTGGTCTTCATCAACTTTCAATGGCTGGCTACTACACTTCAACTTCAAGGCTCTCATCTCCTTTGCAAAACTTCTTAATTCACCAGTGCACTGTACGTTTGTTAGCAGTTCCTGGGCCAAATGCATTGTTGATATTGTGAGTTGTCTCTGCTGCTCTAAGGCCCATTGACTGTATATTGTCACCCTGAAATCCCATGGACGGAGGAGCCTAGTGTGCTGCAGTCCTTGGAGTCGTGAAGAGTTGGACACGACTGAGTGACTTCACTTTCACTTTTCACTTTCATGCAATGGCAACCCACTCCAGTGTACTTGCCTGGAGACTTCTAGGGATGGCGGAGCCTGGTGGGCTTCCATCTATGGGGTTGCACAGATTCTGACATGACTGAAGCAACTTAGCAGCAGCAGCTGATTTAACGTATATACAGAGTATATCATGAGAGATGCTGGGCTGGAGGAAGCACAAGCTGGAATCTAGATTGCCGGGAGAAATATCAATAACCTCAGATATGCAGATGACACCGCCTTTATGGCAGAAAGTGAAGAGGAACTAATGAGCCTCTTGATGAAAGTGAAAGAAGAGAGTGAAAAAGTTGGCTTAAAGCTCAACATTCAGAAAATGAAGATCATGGCATCTGGTCCCATCACTTCATGGGAAATAGATGGGGAAACAGCAGAAATAGTGGCTGACTTTATTTTTGGGGCTCCACAATCACTGCAGATGGTGATTGCAGCCATGAAATTAAAAGACGCTTACTCCTTGGAAGGAAAGTTATGACCAACCTCAGTTCAGTTCAGTTCAGTCACTCAGTTGTGTCCGACTCTTTGCGACCCCATGAGTCCCAGCACGCCAGGTCTCCCTGTCCATCACCAACTCCTGGAGTACACTCAGACTCATGTCCATCAAGTTGGTGATGCCATCCAGCCATCTCATCCTCTGTTGTCCCCTTCTCCTCCTGCCCCCAATCCCTCCCAGCATCAGAGTGTTTTCCAATGAGTTAGCTCTTAGATAAGGAGGCCAAAGGATTGGAGTTTCAGCTTTAGCATCAGTCCTTCCAATGACCAACCTAGACAGTGCATTTAAAAACATAGACATTACTTTGTAAACAAAGGTCCATCTAGTCAAGGCTATGGTTTTTTCAGTAGTCATTTACAAATGTGAGAGTTGGACTATAAAGAAAGCTTAGTGCAGAAGAATTGATGCTTTTGAACTGTGGTGTTGGAGAAGACTCTTGAGAGTCCCTTGGACAGCAAGGAGATCCAACCAGTCCATCCTAAAGGAAGTCAGTACAGGGTGTTCATTGGAAGGACTGATGTTGAAGCTGAAACACCAATACTTTGGCCACTTGATAGGAAGAGCTGACTCATTTGAAAAGACCCTGATGTTGGAATTGAAGGCAGGAGGGGAAGGGGATGACAGAGGATGAGATGGTTGGATGGCATCATTAACTCAATGGACATGAGTTTGGGTAAACTCCGGGAGTAGGTGATGGACAGGAAGGCCTGGCATGCTGCAATTCATGGGGCTGCAAAGAGTCGGACAGGACTGAGTGACTGAACTGAACTGAGCTTGAATTAAAAAAAATCACTCAAATTTGTGTTTTGTCTAATATCATTTCTATAGCCTAAATAAATATAAGATAAACAGAAAGTAATGTCATTAACAAAAAGTGTAAATCGAGATTAAAATGATGTATAACATAAGCACATTCATTTAAGAATGTATTCCAGAGAGAACAAGATGGTGGAGGAACAGGTGGACGTGGAGTACATCTCTCTCCACGGCTACATCAGGAACACACCTTCAGACACAGAAGTGCATGCAGAACAAAAGCTGAGAGTGGACAGGAGTACCCGACCAGTAGAAAAGAATACATAGAACCATGCAAAACTTGGTAGGACAAAGGAACTAGGGGGAAAAACAGGAGTGTTAGCAGGACTGGACCTGCCCAGGTGGGTGGGGGAACTGAAGCAGGGGTCCGTTCCCCATATCGGGGCAACTGTCTCAGTCAGAGGAGAAACATTTAAGGCTGAGAGTGAAACAGCTGACCTGTGGCCGCCTAAGTGGAATGAGAATCAGACAGTCCTTGCCATAGCCATATATACCCTGGACAGGAACGCTGTCCCCTGGAAGGTGCAGCGGCTGGGAGATGGAGTTTAGGGATTACAGAGCAATCCCAGGGTGAGGGCTGCTGTTGACTGTGGAGAGATGGATTGAGGGGATGTGAGGGAGGAGATCGTGGTGGGAAATGCTGGTGGAGGAAAGCAGGCAGCCATGGAAGCAAGGTGATACTGCTGAGCCACGCTAGGGGTGGAGCCATCACCATAGCCTCTCTCCCCACAGGCCAGCATGGGCAGCTGAACAATAGAGAGGCTGGTCCATCAAATGCCTGACGTACTGAACAACAGAGCAGGACCCAGCCAGGGTGCATCTTTCAGCGACTGACGCACCAAAATACAGAGTAGGACCCACCCAGGGTGCCCCTTTAAGTGCCTGACGTGCCAATCTTCAGAGCAGGACCCCAGTCAGGGGGGCCCCTCTATGTGCCTGATATTCTGAACAACAGAGAAGGACCCCAGGCAAGAGAGCCCTCTAAGTGCCTGAACAGGCAGAGCTACAGAGAAAGACTGGCCAAAGAGGCCTTCTGGTCGCCAGCTACAAGAGGCTCGAAAAAAGAGTCTGCTACGGACATAACTCCTGAGGCAAAGGCAGTCCATGTCCCTGCACACTTGGTGCCACCAGGGTCCCCCAAAGCCAAGCAGCTGCACCACCTTCACGCTCAACTCTCACTGGGGCAGAGCTGCCACAGGCAAAAAAACTCTCACATCTATGCGCGCAGGGTCGCTTCAGTCATGTCAGACTTTGTGATCCTATAGACTGTGGCCTGCCAGGCTTCTCTGTCAGGGTGGTGGGTTCTCCAAGCAAGAATATTGGAGCGTATTGGCCAATACTGGTTGCCATCCCCTTCTAGAGCACTGTATTTCCTGCTGCCATAGCCATCAAGCCCTGAGTACCTGGTGCTGCCAGAACCCCTGTGACCCAAGCAGCTGTACCACCTCCACACCTGGCCTTCACAGGGGCAAACCCAAGCCCTCCAGGTCAGCCTCAGGAGCAAACCCCAGTGGACAACCCACAGGTAGATGTGGAAAATCACAATTGAAACCCAGGGGGCAGTGTGGCTAAGGAAGAAGACCCAAAACCTTCCCACCAGGTGTACAAGTTGCAAATTAAATCCACACAATCAACTAGGTAAATTCTGTCTATGGACTATTCAAAAGGCCATTGAGAGCTCCCACAAAAGAAAATGCACTAGTTTTGATAGCTGTGGACATGGGGGGCAAGAACACACAGGAGTAGGACCAGATTAAAATCTGAGCTGCCCCCACAGCAGGTCCAAAGATCAGCACAGTGTTGGAGGGCATCCTAGGGAGGTGAGGTGGACTGACTCCCAGGGAGGGAAAGGACTCTTACAGAAGTGAGTCAAGAAAAACATTTGTTACTCTTATTTTTTGACTTGTTCTGTAGATTCTTTTGGATGTTCTTTTCTTTTTTCCCTTTACCCTGCCCCTGTTATAGTTGTTGATTTCATTGGCACTAAGAAATCCAATTAAGCTTTTGAGCTTTTTTTTTTTTCTTTTCTCAGTTACATCTCTTATTTTTGTTATAAACCTCTGCCTCTGTGTTGGGCTTTTGCAGTTCTTCAGAGTTTTGGTTTTTTTTTTCTTTTTCTATTTTTTCTTTTCTCATTTTTATAATTTTAAGTTTTATTTTTTTAACCTATTATACTTTCATACATTTATTCCTTTGTTTGCCTTTCCTACTGTTCTTTCTCCCCTGCAGTTAATCTTTAATGTATATAAATCTTCTTCATCTAACTCTGTATAACTTTCATATCCATTCTTTCTTTCCTTTCTTCTCAATATATTTGTTAGTTTCATTTTCATTGCTTTATTCCCACCTTGGCACCTTGCTTTAGTTTTGTTTTCCAGTTTGTGCTTTAGTTAGTTTTGTCTTTAACTGGTAAATATAATTTTTTATTTCCTTTGTTCACCAGGTGAATCTACTGTACTTTATTTTTGTTGGGCTGTTTTGACTTTGCTCATGGGTATATATGCATATGTGTATATTCCATTATTTTAATTATTATTTGCCTGATTTTGTAACTGCAATTTGCCTGGGGTTCATCTTTGGTTTCTCATTTTTTGATATTTGTTCTAATCTCACTTAATGCCATAACAAACCACTTGCGGAGCCTTTGTTCCTGACCAGAGATCAAGCCCTGAGCCTTTGGAGTCACAGCATTGACTCCAAGATCCTAGACTACCAGAGAACTAACCCTGCTGCTGCTGCTGCTGATAAATCGCTTCAGTCGTGTCCGACTCTTAGCGACCCCGTGGACTGCAGCCTACCAGGCACCTCTGTCCATGGAATTTTCCAGGCAAGAGTACTGGAGTGGGTTGTCATTACCTTCTCTGAACTAACCCTAGGGAGCACCAAATAGTGAGAACTCACACAAATGAAACCACTTGAATGCAAGACACTGCATCACCCAACCACTAGTAGCACCCTGTGCAGGATGCCTCATCTAAACAACAAACAAAACAAAAATACAAATCCAATCATCAGCAGACAGGACTACCACCTCACTCAGCCTTGCCCATCAGAGGAAAAACAAAGAAAAATTCAGCATAAATATCACCCTACATGACACTTATACAAACCACTGGAACAAGCTTAGGAGTGCAGAAATCAAAGGAAGAAATAATTCAACCTTCTTCAAGGAAAGAATCCAACTTTCCTTGAAACCTGGGAAAAGGAGACTTCAAACACAATAAGTTTAAAAAAATAATGAAAAGGCAGAGAAATACTACACAAATGAAGGAACAAACTAGAAACACAGAAGTCCAAATAAATGAAGAGGAAACAAGCAAACTACCTGAAAAAAAGAATTCAGAATAATGATAGCAAAGATGATCAAAAACCTTGAAAACAAAATGGAGAAAATATAAGAATCAATTAACAAAGACCTAGAAGAATTAAAGAATAAACATACATAGACAACACAATTACTGAGATTAAAAATATTCTAGAAGGAACCAATAGCAGAATATCTGAAGCAGAAGAACAAATCAGTGAGCTGGAAGATGAAGTGGTAGAAATAACTTCTGAAGAGCAGAATAAAGTAAAAAGAATGAAAAGAACTGAGGACAGTCTCAGAACACCTCTGGGACCATACCAAATGCACAAACATTCAAATTATAGGGGTCCCAGAAGAAGAAGAAGAAAAAAAAGAAAGGGTATGAGAACATTTTTGAAGAGATTATGGTTGAAAATTTCCCCAACATGGAAAAGGAAATAATCAATCAAGTCCAAGCGGCACAAAGAGTCCCATACAAAATAAACCCAAGGAAACACATGCCAAGACACATACTAATCAAACTAACAAAGCCTAAACACAAAGAAAGAACATTAAAAGCAACAAAGGTGAAGTAACAAATAGCATACAAGGGAAATCCCATATCCTTAACAGCTGATCTTTCAGCAGAAACTCTGCAGGCCAGAAGGGAAAGGCAGGAAAAATTCAAAGTACTGAAAGGGGAAAATCCACAATCTAGATTACTGTACCTGGCAAAGATCTCATTCAAAACTGATGGAGAAATAAAAAGCTTTTCAGACAAGCAAAAGTTAAGAAAATTCAGTACCACGAAATCAGCTTTACAAAAAATGTTAAAGGGACTTATATAGTCAAGAAATACAAGAGAAGAGAAAAGATCTATAAAAAACCCCAAGCAATTTAAAAAATGGCAATAGAAACATATATATCAATAATTACTTTAAATGTAAATGGATTAAATGCTCCAACCAAAAGACACAGACTGGCTGAATGGATACAAAAACAATACCCATATATGTGCTGTCTACAAGAAACCCACTTCAGACCTGAAGACAGATATAGACTGAAAATGAGAGGATGGAAAAATATATTCCAAGCAAATGAGAAGTAAAAGAAAGCTGGGGTAGCAGTCCTCATATCAGACAAAATAGACCTTAAATTAAAGAATATTACAAGAGATAAGGAAGGACACTACATAATGATCAAGGGATCAATACAGAGGAAGATACAACAATTGTAAATATCTATGCACCCAACATAGGAGCACCTCAATACATAAGACAAACACTAACAGACATAAAAGGAGAAATTGACAGTAACACAATAATAGTAGGAGACTTTAACACCCCACTCACACCAGTGGACAGATCATCAAAACAGAAAATTAATAATGAAACACAAGTCTTAAATGATATATTAGATGAGATGGATCCCATTGATCTCTTCAGGACATTCCACCCATATGTAGAAGAATACACCTTCTTCTCAAGTGCACATGGAACATTCTTGAGGATAGACCACATCTTGGGCCACAAATCAAGCTTCAGTATATTTAAGAAAATTGAAACCATATCAAGCATCTTCTCTGACCACAATGCTATGAGACTAGATATCAGTTACAAGAAAAAACTGTAAGAAACATAAGCATATGGAGATTAAACAATATGTTTCTAAATAACCAAGAATTTACTGAAATCAAAAGGGAAAAAAAAAATTTCTAGAAACAAATGACAATTAAAACACGACAACGCAAAACCTATGGGATGCATCAAAAGCTGCAAACCCCCAAATTAATAGAAGGAAGGAAATCATAAAGATCAGGGCAGAATTAGATGAAAAAAATGAAAGAAACAATAGGAAAGATTAATAAAACTAAAAGCTGATTCTTTGAAAAAATAAACAAAATTGACAAACCTTTAGCCAGACTCATCAAGAAAAAAAGAGAGAAGAATCAAATCAACAAAATTAGAAATGAAAAAGGAGAGGTTACAGCAGACAATTCAGAAATGTAAAGGATTATAAGAGACTATTATGAACAACTATATGGCAATACAATGGATAACCTGGAAGAAATGGACAGATTCTTGGAAAAGTTCAATCTTCCAAGACTGAACCAGGAAGAAATAGGAATTTATGAACAACCCAATTACAAGCACTGAAATTGAAGCTGTGATCAAAAATCTCCCCCAAAAAACAAAAGCCCAGGACCAGATGGCTTCCCAGGAGAATCCTATCAAACATATAAAGAAGAGCTAATACCTATCCTTTGAAAACACTTTCAAAATAATTGCAGAGGAGAGAACACTTCCAAACTCATTCTATGAGGCCACCATCACCCTGATACCAAAACCAGACAGAAACAACACAAAAAAATCAACCTACAGGCCAATATCACTGATGAACATAGATGCAAAAATCCTTGACAAAATTTTAGCAAACAGAATTCAGCAACACATCAAAAAGCTCATACACCATGATCAAGTTGGGTTTATTCCAGGGGTGCAAGGATTCTTCAATATACACAAATCAATCAATGTGATACACCATATTAACAAATTGAAAGATAAAAACCACATGATAATCTCAATAGATGCAGAAAAAGCCTTTGACAAAATTCAGCACCCATTTATGATTAAAACTCTTCAAAAAACAGGCATTGAAGGAACCTCCCTCAATATAGTAAAGGCCATATATGATAAGCCTACAGCAAACATTATTCTCAATGGTGAAAAACTGAAAGCATTCCCTCTAAGATCAGGAATAAGACAAGGGTGCCCATTTTCTTCATTATTATTCATAGTTCTGGAAGTCTAATGCAATCCCAATACAGATTCAATGCAATCCCTATCAAATTACCAATGGCATTTTTCACAGAACTAGAACAAAATTTTCACAATTCATATGGAAACACAAAAGATCCCAAATAGCCAAAACAATCTTGAGAAAGAAGAATGGGGCTGGAGGAATCAACTTCCTGACTTCAGATTATACTACAAAGCTACAGTCATCAAGAGAGTACGGTACTGGCACAAAGACAGAAATATAGACCAATGGAACAAGAGGGAAAGCCCAGAAATAAACCCATGCACCTATGGGTACCTTATTTTTGACGAAGGAGGCAAGAATATACAATGTGGCAAAGACAGCCTCTTCAATAAATGGTGTTGGGAAAACTGGACAGCTACGTGTCAAAGAATTACATTAGAACACCTCCTAACACCATACACAGAAATAAACTCAAAATGGATTAAAGACATAAATGTAAGACCAGAAACTATAAAACTCTTAGAGGAAAACATAGGCAGAACACTCGATGACATAAATCCAAGCAAGATCCTCTATACCCATCTCCTGGGGTAACAGAAATGAAAACAAAAGTAAGCAAGTGGGACCTGATTAAACTTAAAAGCTTTTGCAGAGCAAATGAAACTATAAGCAAGGTGAAAAGACAACCCTCAGAATGGGAGAAAATAATAGCAAGTGAAACAAGTGACAAAGAATTAATTTCCAAAATATACCAGCAGCTCATACAACTCAATAACAGAAAAACAAACAATCCAATCAAAAAGTGGGAAAACGACCTAAGCAGACATTTTTCCAAAGAAGACATACAGATGACCAACAAACACATGAAAAGATGCTCAACATCACACATTATTAGAGAAATGCAAATCAAAACTACAATGAGATATCACCTCACACCAGTCAGAATGGTCTTCATCAAAAAAGTCTATGAACAATAAATGCTGGAGAGGGTGTGGAGAAATGGGGATGCTCTTGCACTGTTGGTGGGAATGTAAACTGATACAGCTAATATGGAAGACAGTATGGAGATTCCTTAAAAAACTAGGAATAAAGCCACCATGTGACTTGGCATCCCACTCCTAGGCATATACCCTGAGGAAACCAAAATTGAAAGAGACACATGTATCCCACTGTTCATTGCAGCACTATTTAAAATAGCTAGAACATGGAAGCACCTAGATGCCCATCGACAGATGAATGGATAAAGAAGCTGTGGTACATATACACAATGGACTATTACTCAGCCATATAAAGGAATGCATTTGAGTCTGTTCTAATGAGATGGATGAGCATAGAACCTATTATACAGAGGGAAGTGAGTCAGAAAGAGAAAGATAGATATTGTATTCTAACGCATATGTACGGAATCTCGAAAAATGGTGCCGAAGTATTTATTTACAGGGCAGCAATGGAGAAACAGACATAGAGAATGGACTTACGTACATGGGGAGGGGAGGAGAGGGTGAGATGCATGGAAAGAGTAACATGGAGACTTACACTACCATGTGTGAAATAGATAGCCAATGGGAATTGACTGTATGGCTCAGGAAACTCAAACAGGGGCTCTGTATCAACCTAGAAGGGTGGGATGGGGAGGGAGATGGGAGGGAGTTTCTAAAGGGAGGGAATATATGCATACCTATGGTTGTTTCATGTTGAGGTTTAACAGAAAACAGAAAAACTCTGTAAAGCAATTATCCTTCAATAAAAAATAAATTAATTAAAAAAGAATGCATTCCAATATCAAACAGCAAATTTCAAAAATACAAAACAGCAATATTTGCACCAACCTAATACCCTATGGCAGAAAGTGAAGAAGAACTAAAAAGCCTCTTGATGAAAGTGAAAGAGGAGAGTGAAAAAGTTGGCTTAAAGCTCAACATTCAGAAAACAAAGATCATGGCATTCGGTCCCAGCACTTCATGGGAAATAGATGGGGAAACAGTGTCAGACTTTATTTTTGGGGGCTCCAAAATCACTGCAGGTGGTGATTGCAGCCATGAAATTAAAAGACGCTTACTCCTTGGAAGAAAAGTTACGACCAACCTAGATAGCATATTCAAAAGCAGAGACATTGCTTTGCCGACTAAGGTCCGTCTAGTCAAGGCTATGGTTTTTCCTGTGGTTATGTATGGATGTGAGAGTTGGACTGTGAAGAAAGCTGAGTGTCAAATAATTGATGCTTTTGAACTGTGGTGTTGGAGAAGACTCTTGAGAGTCCCTTGGACTGCAAGGAGATCCAACCAGTCCGTTCTGAAGGAGATCAGCCCTGGGATTTCTTTGGAAAGAATGATGCTAAAGCTGAAACTCCAGTACTTTAGCCACTTCACGTGAAGAGCTGACTCATTTGAAAAGACTCTGATGCTGGGAGGGGACTAGGGGCAGGAGAAGGGGACGACCGAGGATGAGATGGCTGGATGGAATCACTGAGTCGATGGACGTGAGTCTGAGTGAACTCCAGGAGTTGGTGATGGACAGGGTGGCCTGGTGTGCTACAATTCATGGGCTCGAAAAGAGTCAGACACGACTGAGTGACTGAACTGAACTGAATAGCATCCATGTGGTTTTGGGCTAATGTCATAGCCTCCCAGGTCTTCAGTTGTCCTATCTGTTAAATTGGACAACAGCTAGGTGTCTACGCAGGTGAGTTTGGGTCCCACAAATAATGTGTACAAAATACTTTTCACCGTGTTCAGTTCCTAATGGTGATAACCATTATCACCTAGAAAATATATATATTGTCCTTTTTTGTTACAAGAAGTTTAATGTTTTAAAAAATTTAATTTTATTGAAGTATAGTTGATTTCCAGTGTTGCATTACTATCTGGTATGCAGCCAAAGTGATTCAGTTATACATAACTATCTATCTATCTATATTCTTTTTCATATTCTTTTCCATTACGGTTTGTCACAGGATACTGAATATTATTCTCTGTTCTATATAGTAGGACCTTGTTGTCTACCTGTTCTATATAAAATAGTTTGCATCTGCTAATCCTGGACCCTTAATCCAAACTTCCCCATTCCCCTTTCCCTTGGCAACCACAAGTCTGTTCTCCATCTGGAAGCCTGTTTCTGCTTCATGCTACTGCTAAGTCACTTCAGTCGTGTCCGAGTCTGTGCGACCCCATAAATCGCAGCCCACCAGGCTCCCCCGTCCCTGGGATTCTCCAGGCAAGAACACTGGAGTGGGTTGCCATTTCCTTCTCCAGTGCATGAAAGTGAAAAGTGAAAGTGAAGTCGCTCAGTCGTGTCCGACTCTTAGCGACCCCATGGACTGCAGCCCACCAGGCTCCTCCGTCCATGGGATTTTCCAGGCAAGAGTACTGGAGTGGGGTGCCATCGCCTTCTCTGCTTCATAGATAAGTTCGTTTGTGGCTTCCCTGGTGGCTCAGACGGTAAAGCGTCTGCCTGCAATGCAGGAGATCCAGGTTCAATCCCTGGGTCGGGAAGATCCCCTGGAGAAGGAAAGGGCAATCCATTCCAGCACTCTTGCCTGGAAAACCCCATGGACAGAGGAGCCTGATCGGCTACAGTCCATGGGGTCGCAAAGAATGGGACACGACTGAGCGACTTCACTTCACTTTTAGATTCCACATATAAGTAATATCATATGATATTTGTTTTTCTCTTTCTGACTTACTTCACTTGGTATCTCTAGGCCCATCCATGTCACTGCAAATGGTTTTATTTCATTCTTTTTTATGGCTGAGACGTATTCCATTGTATATATACCATAGCTTCATCCATTCATCTTTTCATGAGTATTTAGGTTGTTTCCATGTCTTGGCTATTGTGAATAATACTGCTATGAATATAAGGGGTGTATGTTTAAGAAATTTACTCTAAACCACAACAAGGAAAAATAAAAGTAACCTATATCTGGCTTGTGTGTACAAACATATGAATACTCTTCCATTCAAGAAGAAAATGACCAGAAGTACAAAAAATGGAGAGTATGAGGCACCTGTTGCAAAAAAAAAAAAAAAAAAAAAAAGACTTGAGAAAGATATTGTACTCATTGAATTTTCAAGATTTGATAGAATTAACAGCAAGAAAATCTTATTGGCAAAAGATGCTCAGAGGTATATGGCAAGTAATTTCCCCATGTAATAGAGGTGGCCTCATGGGATCTAAGAATGGCTCAGGGATATAGCCCATCAGCTTAATAGCTGAATAGCCCATTAGCACCATTTATTTTGGAGAGCAGAGGATTGGAAGCGAAGGTAAGTTACAGGGCAAAAGGCATTTATTCTGGCAGATGTGGATTGAAGACATTTGAAGGACACTAAGGGGGAGTGCCCAGGGCTATGGGCATTTATACACAGCAGGAAGACTGTGATGGGCTTTTCCTTAAAGCAGCAGGACTTTTGTTGAAGAAGCAGTTGATGAGCCATGAGCAGCCTCTCCCAGACCACATTGGTGCCATCGACTACGATGAAAAGATAATATCAATAAGTTTATCTATTGCAAAACAGAAATAGAGACATAGACACAGAGAACAAACATACGGACACTAAGTGGGGAAGAGTGAGGTGGAATGAACTGGGAGATTGAGACTGACGTATATACACTACTGATGCTATGTATAAAAATAGATAACTAATGCGAATCAACTGTATAGCACCGGGAACTCTATGCAGTTCTCTATAGCGACTTAAATGGGAAGAAAACCCAAAAAAGAGGGGCTGTGTGTATACGTATAGCTGATTCACTTTGCTGTACAGAAGAAACTAACACAGCATTGTAAAGCAACTATACTCCAATAAAAATTAATTTAAAAACAAAGATAATGCTGAGACCGCACTCCTCTTTAGGAGACTGTCTATTACTCATACAAGAAAACAGAAAGTAAATGACTGATGAGTCACAATTTAAACTCAACTCTGTTTGGCTAACAAATGCTAAAATAATAGATTTTAAAAATAGGACAATTGTGTATAACTGACTAAAGGTGTGCATCAAATCCATTTTGAGATGTTTGAATAATTATTATACCTGTGGTTGCAAAAGTGGCAACTTTAATTTTGAAAATACAATATGTAATATTGTGGGTATTTTAAAACTTGTAACTAAAAACTTAGATAATACAAAAATAAAACCAGGATGTGAGAAGATAGATTGTGGTAATGTTTTCATTTTGCATCACAGGAAGCCAGTGAATACCATTTTGTTCTTGATATTGATGAAACACTGGTAATTAAATACTCTTCCAGATAAACTGTGGGTTATTAAATACATCAAAACTGAATTTATCAAATGCATCAGGAATGATAATGACAACACTGCCTATTAAAAACCATGGAACCTGGCCAAAGCTGAAATTAAAAGCAAATTTACACCATAAAATACTATGATTAAAATAAGAAGGAATGAAGATATGCAATAAACAAAATAATAAAATAGTTCTAAAGAAAGGAGATATAGAAAGGATTAATGAAAATACAGACAGAAATGAATGTAAGCAAAAATGATAAGAATATAAATGAAAGAAATTCCTCCTATTATATCACTCAGAATGATCTTAGAGATGTTAATAAAATATGGAATTATGTTTGAGATTGCCTGATTTAAAATATTAAATATGTGAAAACTTCAACTTAATTTTAGAGATTTCTGAGCAACTCAAAGAAACATGCTTCATATTTCAATATAGCTAAAACTTAAAGGAAGTTTTCACCTAATCTTGAGATTAGCTGAGATGGTCTGTTAAACATAGTTCATGAGAGATTCATGAACTTCACTTTGGGAGCCCATGAAAGTGAAAGTGAAAGTCACTCAGCTGTCTCCAACTCTTTGCAACCTCATGAACTGTAGCCTGCCAGGCTCCTCTGTCCATGGAATTCTTCAGGCAAGAATACTGGAGTGTGTAGCCATTCCCTTCTCCAGGGGAATCTTCTCAAACTAGAGACTGAAGCCAGGTCTCTGGCATTGCAGGCTGATTCTTCATCATCTGAGTCTCCAGGGAAGCCCCTTGGGAGCACATGGGCACAACTAAAAGAGGTCATAATCTTACAAACAACTGGGACTGCAGCATACTGAATGATTCTCAAATTTCAAGCTAAAAGATGTATTGCCACATGTCTTAAAACATAATAGAGAAAGAAATAGGCATTTCATTATCAGTTCAGAAAAATCAGCATCAAGATCTATGAATGAGGGGAGATTTTACTCATCCTGCTTTCGAATTCATAAGTTTGCCCACCGCAATTGCATGGATGCTGACAGAAGACACAGAACCTATGGGTCAGAGAAAAAAGACTGTGAGTATCATGTTTATAGCAGTTCTTCTTATACCTCAAGTCCTAGGTGGGTAATGCGGAGTGGCCCACACAGTGGATTCCAATACAAGGAATCCTGAATAAGAATACAAATCTGTGGCAATGGACTACACGCAAACCTGCCTGACCTTTGTGCCACAGCGAGATGTTATCTTTATCATGCTAGGCAGGAAACGCATCCGCCCTCTGCTCCAGAGGGAGGCATCATCTCTGTCTTCCAAGGCTATTTGCCCTGCAACATCCTTGAAAAGATAGCCCAGGACAAAGGCTGCCTGTAGCTTTGCTCACAACGTATACAGAAGTGAGGGAAACACATGAAGAACTGTCTCTAGGCATACGTAGATGCTCTAAATTGTAGGTGTTGACTTGTAATTGCTTTGCATCTTACCTGAAAAATGATGTAGCAGGCTACAAAGTAGAAGTCAGCATTTATTTTAAAACATTTACTGATCCTTCCAAGTGACTCAGAAGAGTTCAGCCAGTAAGTCCAAGGGTTGATTATTTGAAATAATTTTTTAAGGAAAAATTATAACTGGACAACCTGTATCAAAAATGTAAATATACAGAAGATTAGAAATTAAGAAAGGTATAAAACACAGATAAAGAGTTCACAAAAAATTATAATACTATATTTAACTAAATTATAACATTGACTCAACATATAATTTTCTAAGAAAACAAAGATTACCTAAATTTTTGACATTTAACTCCGTAATAATATTTCTGGAATAAACTTTAGTACATGATATGATAGAGGCATTGAATTTTTATTTTTGAATATCAATAAACAAAATTTTTATAAATACTGATACAAATGTATTATAAATATTAATATTTTTCACTATTATTTAAACCTTTTACTTTGTATTGAATGAATGAATGAGTGCATGCTCAGTCATGTCCGACTCTGTGATCTCATGGACTATAGCCCTCCAGGCTTCTTTGTCCATGGAATTTTCCAGGCAAGAATACTGGAGTGGGTTGCTATTTCCTTCTCCAGGGGATCTTCCCAAGCCAGGGATTGAAACTGTGTCTCCGTGTCTCCTGCATCTCCTGCACTGGCAGGCAGATTCTTTTACCACTGAGTCACCCGGAAAGCCCCTTACTTCACATTGTGTGTTAGTCACTCAGTAGTGTTCGATTCTTTGCGACCCCATGGATTGTAGTCCACCAGGCTCCTCTGTCCATGGGATTCTCCAGGCAAGAATACTGGAGTGGGTTGCCATTCCCTTCTCCATACTTTGTATTAGGGTATAGCCAATTAACAATATTGTGATAGCTTCAGGTGACCAGCAAAGGGTCTCAGACATATATATACAGATACCCATTCTCCCCCAAACTCCCCTCCCATCCAGGCTGCCATAAAATACTGAGTAGAGTTCCAATGTGCTATCCAGTAAGTTATCACTTATCCATTTTAAATATAGCAATGTGTACATGTCTATCCCACACTCCCTAACTATCCCTTTTTCTGTAATTTCTTTTTAGTATACTTTCTTTTCAGATTCCACATATAGTGGATGTCACAGGATATTTCTGCTCTGACTTACTTCACTTAGCATGACATTCTCTAGGTCCATCCATGTTGCTGCAGATAGAATTATTTCATTCTTTTTGAGTTGAGTTGACTAATATTCCATTAAAACATGTTTTTCTAATATGTATTAGTATTAATATTTTAAATATTTTTTAAATATTATGTTATCAACTATCTCTAATATCTGATATTATAAGTATCATTTACTTATAAAGCTCATCTTTAACTTATTTATTTAAATAATAAAACCCTAAAATAAATGAAAATAGCATAACATTAGAGATAGTAAAAAAAAAAAGGTCACTAGTTTTATTTTGTAATTTTATTAACTGTCCATTCTCCCATAGAGGATGGGCAGCCCATAAGAATTCAGGCCCAGGAGCCTGAGTTCTGGGTAAGAGATCTGGTCTCTAGATTTGAATGATTTGGGTCATGTTACTTTATCTCTAAACATATCTGTACCCCAGTTTCATTCACTGTAAAATAAAGAAAACTGTTTGCATCTCTTATGAGAATTAAATGAGTTAATAAATTTAAAAGATTAAAACAATGTTTGGGACAAAACAAATACTCAAAAGTATAAACTGTTATTATTGTTTTACAATTTTTTATTTAGCACACCAAAACATAAATAAATATAGATGAGAAAAAAGGCAACCTATCTGAGAGGCTGAGTATACGGCTTTAATTGATGAGATACTTAGAAGCCTTTTAAGAAAAAACAAAGACCCTAATGGAAAAAATTCTGAGGGACATAAGCAGGTGATACATCTACAGAAAAATGCAATGAAAAATAAAGTATTAAAATATTTAATATGACTAAATAGTGAAAATATAAATGATCAGTTTTTTATCATACTGCAGAGATTAAAATAGGTAGAAAATATGTATGAAAACTCTCAAATACAGAGTACTAAAAAAAAATAATAATAAGCATAGAGGCATAAACTTCCTGGTGGAAATATGTCAATCTGGATCAAATCCTCAAGCCTTTTAAGAAAATGTTCAACTACTCTAAATGTATTCCAATGATGAAATCAAATATGTTTGTGTTACATGTCCATGTTCATCAGAATGTTATTTGAATAGGTAAACATCAAAAAGAGCCTAAATGTCCAACAATGAAGCCTTGATTACATGTGTTATGGTGCATCAATAGTAAACCAGGTGCAGTAACTGGGATGAGGGGAAACTCAGGGCACCTGATTTAAGGAGTCACTCACTCTCAGGGTTGTGTCAATGCCTACACTGCTCCTGCGGACCTCTGAGAGTGAGAGCTTCCTTAAATTTTGCTACCAAGGTGCTTCTTTTGCCTCAGCCTAGGCCAGATTCTACAGATAGACATCATTTAAAATCATGCTATTAGAAACCATCTGATAAATTAGTTCAAATACTTATATATTTCTAATTCAAAATCCAGGCTACACATAGGTGCAGAAATATTGTAGAAGGATAACCATACTCTAACTCTTGACCTATTATTTATTTTACATTTAATTTTTTGCTTTTTATTTTATTTTTTTTACTATTTTGAACAGTGTTCTGATGACCTGCCTTATATATAATTCTTTCTGTCTTTTGTCCATTATTTATTTTTGTTTGGTTTTTGGAATTGTGATTATTGGTCAAGTAGTATGAACATTTTTAAGACCTCTGATAAAAAGTGGTGATTACTTTCCAGAAAGACTCCCCATCTTTACACCCTTAGGTGGGCAATACAGTTCTCTAAGATCTCCAGACACGTGTCACTTCCTCTACTTAAACTCAAATATCTGATGAATTTGAATTAGTTTTCCAACTCACCAACTATAGAGCCTTCCACGAAGGCAAAGACTTGACCATATGCATCTTGGTTTTCCCTTGTGTGCTTTGCATGTGTGGCCCAAGTTAGAATATTACTAAGCTGGAAAATCCCATGGGCAGAGGAGCCTGGTGGGCTGCAGTCCATGGGGTCGCGAAGAGTCAGATACGACTGAGCAACTTCACTTTCACTTTTCACTTTCATGCATTGGAGAAGGAAATGGCAACCCACTCCAGTGTTCTTGCCTGGAGAGTCCCAGGTATGGGGTAGCCTGGTGGACTGCCGTCTATGGGGTCGCACAGAGTCGGACACGACTGAAGCGACTTAGCAGCAGCAGCAGTTCAGTTCAGTTCAATTCAGTAGCTCAGTCATGTTCAACTCTGTGCGACCCCATCGACAGCAGCACGCCCGGCCTCCTTATCCATCACCAACCCACGAAGCCTGCTCAAACTCATGTCCATCATGTCAGTGATGTCATCAAACCATCTCATCCTCTGTTGTACCCTTCTACTCCCGCCTTCAATCTTTCCAGCATCAAGGTCTTTTCCAATGAGTCAGTTCTTTGCATCAGGTGGCCAAAGTATTGGAGTTTCAGCTTCATCATGAGTCCTTCCAAAGAGTATTCAGGACTGCTTTCCTTTTTGATTGACTGGTTGGATCTCCTTGGAGTCCTAGAGACTCACAAGAGTCTTCAATACTACAGTTCAAAAGCAGCAGTTCTTCAGTGCTCAGCTTTCTTTATAGCCCACCTCTCAGATCCATACATGACTACTGAAAAAACCATAGCTTTGACTAGACAGACCTTTGCTGGCAAAGTAATGTCTCTGCTTTTTCATATGCTGTCTAGATTGGCCATGGCTTTTCTTCCAAGGAGCAAGCATCTTTAAATTTCATGGCTGCAGTCACCATCTGCAGTGATTTTGGAGCCGAAGAAAATAAAGTTTCTCACTGTTTCCATTATTTCCCCATCGATTTGCCATGAAGTAATGGGATGGCAACTAAGAGGCCATGATCTCAGTTTTGTGAATGTTGAGTTTTAAGCCAACTTTTTCACTCTCCTCTTTCACTTTCATCAAATGGCTCTTTAGTTATTCTTCACTTTCTGCCATAAGGATGGTGTCATCTGCATGTCTGAGGGTATTGATATTTCTCCCGGCAATCTTGATTCCAGCTTGTGCTTCACCCAGCCCGATATTTCTCATGATGTACTCTGCATATAAATTAAATAAGCAGGGTGACAGTATAAGCCTTGACATACTCCTTTCCTGATTTGGAACCAGTCTGTTGCTCCATGTCCAGTTCTAACTGTTGCTTCTTCACCTGCATACAGATTTCTCAGGAGGCAGGTCAGGTGGTCTGGTATTCCCATCTCTTTCAGAATTTTCCACAGTTCATTGTGATCCACACAGTCAAAGGTTTTGACATAGTCAATAAAGCAGAAGTAGATGCTTTTCTTGAACTCTCTTGCTTTTTTGATGATCTCACAGATGTTGGCAATTTGATCTCTGGTTCCTCTGTCTTTTCTAAATCTAGCTTGAACATCTGGAAGTTCCTGTTTCATGTACTTTTGAAGCCAGGCTTGGGAATTTTTAGCACAACTTTACTAGCATGTGAGATGAGTGCAATTGTGTTGTAGTTTGAACATTCTTTGGTATTGCCTTTCTTTGGGATTGGAATGAAAACTGACCTTTTCCAGTCCTGTGGCCACTGCTGAGTTTCCCATATTTGCTGGCACATTGAGTGCAGCACTTTCACAGCATCATCTTTTAGCTCAACTGAAATCCATCACCTCCACTAGCTTTGTTTATAGTGATGCTTCCTAAGGCCCACTTGACTTCACATTCCAGGATGTTTGGCTCTAGGTGAGTGATCACACCATTGTTGTTATCTGGGTCATGAATACTTTTTTTTTTTTTTTTTGGTACAGTTCTTCTGTGTATTCTTGCCATCTCTTCTTACTATCTTCTGCTTCTGTTAGGTCCATACCATTTCTGTCCTTTATTGTGTCCATCTTTGCATGAAATGTTCCCTTGGTATCTCTAATTTTCTTAAGAAGATCTCTAGTCTTTCCTATTCTATTATTTTCCTCTATTTCTTTGCATTGATCACCGAGGAAGGCTTTCTTATCTCTCCTTGCTATTCTTTGGAACTCTGCATTCAAATGGGCATATCTTTCCTTGTCCCCTTTGCCTTTCACTTCTCTTCTTTTCACAGCTATTTGTAAGAACTCCTCAGACAATCATTTTGCCTTTTTGCAATTCTTTTTCTTGGGGATGGTCTTGATCACTGCCTCCTGTACAATGTCACGGACCTCCATCCATTTTTCTTCTGGCACTCTGTCTATCAGATCTAATCCCTTGAATCTATTCGTCACTTCCACTGTATAATCATAAGGAATCATTCTTAAAATGTATTGATTTCTGCCACAATTGTATAGACATTTTAATGCAATGAGTTCTTCTTTTTTTTAAATCTCTCTTTCTATTTTAATCTTCTGATAGCAGTAATATGAATGAAAGCTGGCCAGAAGTCAAGGGAACGCAAAGGGTCTCGCTGGCTTTTTAGCAGCTCCCATCATTCTGGACCATTACAGTGTGGGGGATGCTGAGAAATGGTGAGTTATGTAGAAGGTCTTTGGGAGAACGTCTCCTCCCTCCACTGACTGCTGTGCTTGACTCCCATGTCGTGGAATTACAAGCAAAGTTTACTGCACAGGTGATATTGGGAATTTGCTAAACTAAAACTAGAGAATCAGGACATTAAAACTTAGTTGAAGAAGAAGAGAAAGGGATAGTCTTATTTCCCATTGTCAGGGTGTATTATAGAAAGAGGCATCTCTCTGAAATGTTTTCAGGAGGATGACCTCGTGTCCAGGCAGCCATGTGTGTGCTCTCAGCCCCTGTCTCCTGACACCAGGGATCCCCTTTTCCCCTTTTTATTTTCCTCCTCTATTACTGAGAATGTCCACCTAACTGGTCCCATCAGTAGTTCAAGTCTGTTGTTTAGGGCAGGTGAGAACACAGAATCCATAGTGTAAAAGTCAAGATTTTCTTAGTCACAAGGACATGCCTGGAAACCCACATGAATACTTGGGTCTTCCTGTGCATGGTGACTTGGAAGCAGATGACAATAAACTCTGCAGGAATTTGAAGTGAGGGGCAAACTGATACACAAAAGGAAAGGCATCTTATTGTCACCTCAATTTCCTAGAGAATTTGTCTTTAAGACTTTGACATTTCTTTCTTGGTTCCTTCCTCAACCTCTATTTCTGTCTCACTCTTATATTTATATTTATGAGTTGATAAGGGAACTTTCAATTAATCCAAGAAGTCTGCCTGTGCTTTTAAAACAATAGAAGGTCACCAACCTTATTCTGAAAGGAACACTAATCAGTGGGCACATTTGCAATGAGCCTCGCATTTTACTGATGGACACTGTGAAATATTTTAAAAATCCCGATGTCTATTTGAGCAACTGACCCAGAGACAGCAACTTATGTTCTGCCTCTCAGCTAACATGAAATGATACTTACAGTGATCAGTTTTGAAATTTAAGCTACCAGCTACAAACAAGCTAGAATATTCAACCCTCCTTCAGCAGTTATGATATTGAAAATAATGATGCATATGAGACAGGAACAGATGCCCAGACATAGAGAACAGATTTGTGGTTGCCAAGGGGAAATGGGCGTGGGAGAGAAGGATTGGAAGTCTGGGATTAGCAGATGCAAACTAGTATATATGGAATGGATAAACCACAGGGTCCTACTGTATAGCACAGGGAACTATATTCAATAATCTGTGATAAACCATGATGGAAAAGAATATGAAAAAGAATGTATATAACTGAATCACTTTGCTACACAACAGAAATTAACACAACATTGTAAATCAACTATACTTCAACAAAATACATTAAACAAAAATAAATTGGGACGTCTCTGGTGGTCCAGTGGTTAAGACTTTGCCTTCCTATGCAGGGGGGTGTGGGTTCAATCCCTGGTCAGGGAACTAAGATCCCACATGCTTCCTGGCCAAAGAAACCAAAAGATAAAACAGAAGCAATATTGTTACAAGTTCAATAAAGACTTAAAAAATCATAATAGACTTTAAAAATCTGAAAATGACTTTTGATAACAGAAAAAAAAGGAAGCAATCATAAGGGATTTCTCTCTTGGGTTCCTGAACATGTGATGGGCCAGACTTTCTTGGCACCTGCTGTGCCCAGCTGTGGGGACCACAGTCTGGTACATCATCAGCTGTTCCGCGTCTTGCCCTCCAGGTACCGTTCTGACTCCCACTGACCCAAATGCTAGCAGGGCCAGTGTTCTGAGCATGCGTTATGAATGGCATGCCCTGCCCTTCCATCATCCGCATTCTGCAGGCCACCTCTACGGGTCAAAAGTAAGCAGCTTGCCACATGCAGAAAACAACTGTACCCATCCGCATAGAGGCTGGCATTCAGTGCAGTTATGGGCCTTCACCTCATCTTGTCAAATGCAGCTTCCCTTCTTTCCAGCCAGCAAGGAAGTTTTGTAGTTGGAAATCTTCTGATAAACATTACATGCAACAAGAGAGAAAGAGTCAGAAGTCTTGATTCAGAGTTCTACTTGAGGATGTGAGCACATTTCTGCAATCTGGACCTGCATATTCATCTAATGAATTCAGTTGGGAAATTTGGCTCCCATCGCTACTTCCTAAAAGAGATGGAGTGCCAAGAGGGTGGCAGCTGACAGGGGAGGGACAGAAGGCTGGAGAGTGGGCGAGACTAATTGGTCTTGTCACATACACAGATTAGATTATGTCTGCCGAAAACGAGGAGGGGGCAGGGGCCCCGAGTCACTGTTTATGCTGAAAAGATATACAGCCAAGTGTCCTCCTAGAACCAGAAGCAGGGATAGAAGCACAAGCCTCTTGACAAGAAAACAGGGGAAACTAAGTGTAAGGCAATTTAAAAAAAAAGATACAGTATTTTGTTTGTCAACTACATAAGGGAATTGAGACCCAGAACAGCAAAGTACAACCTGATTAGAATTCCAATAATTTGTGCTAATTCACAAAGGTCAGGATAGAGCTTTACTTTGCTAAACAAGTCAATAGATTTTTAAAAAGAGGGCAAAAATTGCTGGAGTTGTGAGGGGTATTCTTTAAAGAAAGATTAACTTTTCAAGAAATTAGGAGTCACTTTTTAAAATGTAAATAACTAACATGATTAACGGTTTATGATTCTTCTCTGTCAAAAACTAAGGGAACTTAGAATCTCTAATATAAAATTATTGTTGTAATTCAAATTACTGTATGTTCTACAACGTAAAACTGCATTTTTAAGATAGTACTCTGCAAATCAAATTTATAGAACCCAGGCCTAAGGGACCACTCTGTGCAGTTTAGCGACCAAAATTCCTAAAATGAAGAAAACCAGTGCCTTTTTTTCCTAACCTATTTTATTTTATTTATTTATTTATTTTACCTATTTTATTTTTTACCTTCCTTTTTTTTTTAAAACTTTCTTCTTACCTATTTGTCCTCCTGCTCCATTCCTTCCCTTGTATCTTTCTTTTTTAATTTATTTATTTTTTACTGGCGCTTAGTTGCTTTACAATTTGTTAGTTTCTGCTGTACAGCAAAGTGAATCAGCTATATATATACATATACCTGTCATTCTTCTTTTCCTGAGATATTTGGTCCCCTTTGGCATATTCCAGTTCTTTCAATAAGAAAAATTGTGAGAAAGAAGTACAAAGTGTTGATGTGTGACTAAAATATTCCCTTAGATTAGTGTAGTTTCTATAACATAGCCTTTTCCCTAGGCTCTGGAACTCAAAGGAAATACATATTTCCCCAAAGTCTTTATCTGTTGCCTCTGGCCAAGGATGATAGTGAAATCAGTCTTCCTGGGTTTGTCTTAACATTCTACATCGGATATCCCAAACTCCCTCATTATTAAAACCAGCTGTGAGCTAACTGATAGTCGCAAAATAGAATTTACTCTCTTTACTGTTAAGAAAGCATACATAAGAGTCACAGCTTCCTGTAAGTAGCCAAGTCTGTTCTGCAGCGTTAGTAAATAATCTGTGGATTTGTGATGGGAACTTCTTACTTAACACCTGGACCTGTTTGTCATATCGCATGGCATCCAATAATTAGTCTTTTGGACTCTGTGGGAGAGGGAGAGGGTGGGATGATTTGGGAGAATGGCATTGAAACATATAATATCATATATGAAATGAATAGCCAGTCCAGGTTCGATGCATGATACTGGATGCTTGGGGCTGGTGCACTGAGATGACCCAGAGGGATGGTTCAGGGAGGGAGGAGGGAGGGGGGTTCAGGATGGGGAACACGTGTATACCTGTGGCAGATTCATGTTGATGTATGGCAAAACCAATACAATACTGTAATTAACCTCCAATTAAAAAAAAAAAAAACAGCTTTTCCTCTATTTTTTTAAAAGAAGGTTTCTGAGGGTTTTCTCTGCTCAGTGAATCTTTCCAATTTTCTTCTACTTTTAGTTGCTAGATATTCATTTTCTGTGAAATTGTAATTAGTGATATTCCTAGAAAGAATACTATTGAGTTTTGGATTACTCCTCTCACACTCATGTTCTCCACAGATGTTTCTAGAACGATGAATGCTACAGTTACACAATGACCATGAAGGTAAAGTAGCACCAATGATTGAATGTTGAGAAATGGCTCACCTGTGAGCTCAAATGGGAACATTTCTTTCTGAAAGGATATTGGCCAGGAATCTTTAGCAGGGAAGATGCTTACATCTGCTTTTAATGCAAGAGGGTAACTCTAGCTTCTAACCTTACATTTACAGGATCAGAGATGTTAAGGAGAGGATGGGAAAGAGAGTTCAGAGAAAGGTAGGGACCCAGAGGGTGGACAGGGAAGGGTCTTTGAATGGCTATACAGCCATGCCAAAAAGCAACAATTACAGGAACCAGATAACTTTGACATAAAACATGTAATTCTGAACTCATAGTTACAGAAAACTCTTGGGCAAGATACAATAAAAACTAGTCTTTTGATTTTTTTTTTTTGTTTTGACAGACACTGTTGCCAGACACTATTCGATTTTAAAGGTATCAGAGCTCTCTCAGAGACCTGAGTTTAGGAGAAGTTAATTTCCCCTGTCCTGTGGTCTGGTTGTCTACTAAACTGGGGACAACACTCTAATCAATTGTTCTGAAAGCCCCAGCTGAGTGCAAAGTGAACAGCCCATGACCTGTGTGGTCCCTTGTTCTGTAAAACTCACCAGTGGTCATCCTGGTCATTATTCACATGGACTCATTTTTTGCACCCCAAAATAACATCGTTAGATTCCACTAGAAAAACAGTGGTATTTACAAAGAATGATGATTGCTGCTAATACTATTGACCACTTATAATTGTGATAGTCTAATACATATCTATCTATATATCTATCACCTCACTTGATTCTCATGACAACTTTATGAAGGTAGCTATTTTTATTATCTCTATAGTACCATGAGAAAACTTACTTTCAAGGGCTGAAAACTCTCCAGGGTCATAAGACAAACAAGAGATACACCAAGATTTGAACCATCATCATTTTGACTATAAAGTTGTACAACAACCTTGTTTAACCTACTATTTTAGTTTACTTTCAAGGTTATTACATTGCCATTGTTTATGTCTAATACACAAAAAGGTAGAAGTTATAAAAATATTGGAATAAAATGAGTTATTCTTTGTTTTACTATTATTCAGTTGCAAATTTTTCCATTCCTGGTTACTTGTTGATGAATAGGTTTTTACCCAGGTAATGAAATCAGGTAAGATAACAATAGGGTCATAGGATTTTGCTTTGGTGCTTTTCTGTTTGTGTTATTCTCTAAAATATTCTGTACGTGTTCTGAGGACATCCTTCAGAGCTGTATTTTGTACTAAATTCCTACCGTTGTTTGTCTGAAGAAAGGGAACTTTAGTCTTGATAAAACTCATAGCTAGGAATAGTTGTCAAAGTAACAGCCTGAATGGTTGATCTCATGGCCTCCGGATCCTGTTCTTGTGATGACTCTGCATTGTATGCTTTTTCTACATTGAAATTTTTTGTCTTCTTCTTTACAAAATGATTTAAGTCAGCTCAGAGAAAAGGCACAATAGCAACCATAATAATATGATGGGAAAAGAATCAGCAAATAAGATACACAGAAAAGAGAAGAATGCAGGTAGCCAAATGGCAGGATTGACTTCATTGTACAGTTAAACTATAAGTTTGCCTCTGAACTTCACTGACACCAAAGGAAGCATGAGGAATTGTACTGTTATTATCTCTGGAAAGCATATGTTTTGGGAAATACAATTGACGTTTAGGAAATACAGCTGTATTATGCTGCTGCTGCTAAGTTGCATCAGTCTTGTCTGACTCTGTGCGACCCCATAGACGGCAGCCACCAGGCTCCCCCGTCCCTGGGATTCTCCAGGCAAGAACACTGGAGTGGGCTGCCATTTCCACTCCATTTCCACTGTATTATGAACTCTTCTTCATTTTCACATTTTTATTATGCCCGTTCCTCCCTATTCATTATTCTAATTTGACGGTGGGGGTGAGAAAATTGTTAGATAGAACTCCTACTTTTACAATCTCATATATTGCTGGAATTTCATTAACAGAAGAGTTGTTATAAAATAAGTGTTTTTGTAGATATAATGGTCATCTGAGTTAAATTCACCCATTCCAGTCCATTTTAGTTTGCTGATTCCTAGAATGTTGACGTTCACTCTTGCCATCTCCTATTTGACCACTTCCAATTTGCCTTGATTCATGGACCTAACATTCCAGGTTCCTATGCAATATTGCTGTTTACAGCATTGGACCTTCCTTCTATCACCAGTCACATCCACAACTGGATATTGTTTTTGCTTTGGCTCATCCCTTCATTCTTTCTGGAGCTGTTTCTCCACTGATCTCCTGTAGCTTACTGGGCACCTACCAACCTGGGGAGTTCCTCTTTCAGTATCCTATCATTTTGCCATTTCATTCTGTTCATGGGGTTCTCAAGGCAAGAATACTGAAGTGGTTTGCCATTCCCTTCTCCAGTGGACCACATTCTGTCAGACCTCTCCACTGTGACCCGCCTGTCTTGGGTGGCCCCACACAGCATGACTTAGTTTCATTGAGTTAGACAAGGCTGTGGTCCGTGTGATCAGATTGGCTAGTTTTCTGTGATTATGGATTCAGCGTGTCTGCGCACTGATGTCCTCTCGCAACACCTACCGTCTCACTTGGGTTTCTCTTACCTTGGACATGGGGTATCTCTTCATGGCTGCTACAGCAAAATGCAGCCACTGCTCCTTACCTTGGATGAGGTCGCCCCTCCTGAACTGGAAGATGGAGTAGCTCCTCTCAGCCCTCCTGCACCGGCACTGCCACCACTCCTTGGACGTGGGGTTGCTCCTCTCAGGGAGGAATCCCTTAGAAGAAATGGAGTAGCCATCATGGTCAATAAAAGAGTCCAAAATGCAGTACTTGGATGCAGTCTCAAAAATGACAGAATGACCTTTGTTTGTTTCCAAGGCAAATCATTCAATATCATGGTGATCCAAGCCTATGTCCCAACCAGTAACACTGAAGAAGCTGAAGTGGAATGGATCCATGAAGACCTACAAGACCGTTTAGAACTAACATCCACAAAAGATGTCCTTTTCATTCTAGGGGACTGGAATGCAAACGTACGAGGTCAAGAAACACCTGGAGTAACAGGCAAATTTGGCCTTGGAATACAGAATGAAGCATGGCAAAGGCTAATAGAGTTTTGGCAAGAGAACTCACTGGTCATAGCAAACACACTCTTCCAACAACACAAGAGAAGACTCTACACATGGACATCACCAGATGGTCAACACCGAAATCATATTGATTATATTCTTTATAGCCAAAGATGGAGAAGCTCTACACAGTCAGCAAAAACAAGACCGGGAGCTGACTGTGGCTCAGATCATGAACTCCTTATTGCCAAATTCAGACTTAAATTAAAGAAAGTAAGGAAAACCATTAGACCATTCAGGTATGACCTAAATCAAATCCCTTATGATTATACAGTGGAAGTGAGAAGTAGATTTAAGGGACTGGATCTGACAGACAGAGTACCTGATGAACTATGGATGGAGGTTCATGACATTGTACAGGAGACAGGGGTCAAGACCATCCCCATGGAAAAGAAATGCAAAAAAGCAAAATGGCTGTCTGAGGAGGCCTTACAAATAGCTGCGAAAAGAAGAGAAGCGAAAAGCAAAGGAGAAAAGGAAAGATATGCCCATTTGAATGCAGAGTTCCAAAGAATAGCAAGCAGAGATAAGAAAGCCTTTCTCAGGGATCAATGCAAAGAAATAGAGGAAAAGAACATAATGGGAAGACTAGAAATCTCTTCAAGAAAATTAGAGATACCAAGGAACATTTCAGGCAAAGATGAGCTCGATAAAGGACAGAAATGGTAGGGACCTAACAGAAGCAGAAGATATTAAGAAGAGGTGGAAAGAATACACAGAAGAACTGTACAAAAAAGATCCTCATGACCCAGATAATCACAATGGTGTGATCACTCACCTAGAGGCAGACATCCTGGAATGTGAAGTCAAGTGGGCCTTAGAAAGCATCACTATGAACAAAGCTGGTGGAGGTGATGGAATTTCAGTTGAGCTATTTCACATCCTGAAAGATGATACTGTGAAAGTGCTGCACTGAATATGCCAGCAAATTTGGAAAACTCAGCAGTGGCCACAGGACTGGAAAAAGTCAGTTTTCATTCCAATCCCAAAGAAAGGCAATGCCAAAGAATGCTCAAACTACAGCACAATTGCACTCATCTCACATGCTAGTAAAATAATGCTCAAAATTCTCCAAGCCAGGCTTGAGCAATACGTGAACCATGAACTTCCAGATGTTCAAGCTGGTTTTCGAAAAGGCAGAGGAACCAGAGATCAAATTGCCAACATCTGCTGGATCATGGAAAAAGCAAGAGAGTTCCAGAAAAACATCTATTTCTGCTTTATTGACTATGTCGAAGCCTTTGACTGGGTGGATCACAATAAGCTGTGGAAAATTCTTCAAGAGATGGGAATACCAGACCACCTGACCTACCTCTTGAGAAACCTGCATGCAGGTCAGGAAGCAACAGTTAGAACTGGACATGGAATAAAAGACTGGTTCCAAATAGGAAAAGGAGTATGTCTGCTGTATATTGTCACCCTGCTTATTTAACTTCTATGCAGAGTACATCATGAGAAAGGCTAGGCTGGAAGAAGCACAAGCTGGAATCAAGATTGCTGGGAGAAATATCAATAACCTCAGATATGGAGATGACACCACCCTTATGGCAGAAAGTGAAGAGGAACTACAAAGCCTCTTGATGAAAGTAAAAGAAGAGAGTGATCATTTCTTGATCACTAATGAAGAAGGAAAAAGGTGAGCTGGAAAAAGAAGATTCTAAAAAAGCATAAAAAATGTTTTCTGATCAGACATGCTACAATGTAGAGGAGGTGCTGGATTTGATCTATATTGCCCAACCAAATAAGAGGTTGTTAGAAAGAGACTGCTTTCCACTATCTACCAAAACTGGGTTCCATTTACAACTTCATGATGGCAGGAACATCTGTCTTTTTTAAGCATGTATCCAAGCATGGGCACAATGCCTGAAAAATAATAGTTATCCTATCAGTAATATTTATAAAGGAATGAAATTCAGACTTTGGAAAGTGAATGGAAGGACATTCCATTACTCTGGAGGATTTCCTCCGCATAAAATATGCTTCTGTTGAGAGATGGGAGGTCAGGGAATCCCAAGATAACCATGATGATCTATACCTTATGGCTTAGATCGTCTAGTTCAAGCTTTGTCTGTAAAGGTCAGACAATAAATATTGCAGGCATTGAAGGCCAGTCTTATAACTACTCCACTCTGCTGGTATAGTATAAAAACAACCATAGACAATAAATGAAAGGATTGGTACGGCTGGGCTCATTGGTGGGCCATAGTTTCCCAACTCATGATCTAATTATGTATCACTTTCTCCCTACTACCTTTATTTAACAATATACTTTTAAAAATTTAAACAGTTTTCACATTTTATTTTTGATTGTGGTAAAGTATTCCTAACAAAAATTTACCTTTTAAACCATTTTTTAATTCAGCATTTCCAATTTTTAAAGTTTTATTTATTTATTTTAATTGGAGGGTAATTACAATGTTGTGATGGTTTTTGCCGTACATCAACATGAATCAACCACTGTTAAGTACACAATTCAGCAACATTAAATGCATTAGCATTTTTGTGTAAAGACGATCCTTATTCATTTCCAGAGCTTTTTCATCATCCCATACTGACAGTCTTTACCAGTTAAACAAATCCCCATACCCATCTCCCTCCAGCCCCAGGTGACCACTGTTTTACTTCTGTCTTTATGAATTTGCTATCTGTACTTCACGTACGTGGGCTCGTACAATATTTATCATTTTGTATCTAGCTTATTTCACTTCGTACAATATCTTCAAGATTCATCTATTTTGCAGCACACATCAGAATTTAATTTTTTCTGTAGGATTTATTTTTTAGAGAAGTTTTAGGTTCACAGCAAAACTGAGAGAAAAGTATAGCAATTTCCTGTACACCCCGGACCCTGCATAGGCACCGCCTCCTTTCTTATCAACATCCCCTAGTAGAGTGGTACATTTGTTACAATTAATGAATCTACGCTGATACATCATAATCACCCAAGAGAGAAATAATGATTTCTCTCTTGACCTTACACATTCTATGGGTTTAACAAAGTTGGGATAATATGTGTCCAGTACTTTTACTGCCGTAAAAATCTCCCTACTCTGCCTATTCATCCTTCCCTGTCTCATTTCCTAGTGACCACTGATACTTTCCCTGCATCCGTAATTTTGCCTTTTCCAGAATGTTATATGGCTTCCCTGGTGGCTCAGATAATAAAGCATCTGCCTATAATGTGGGAGACCTGGGTTCAATCCCTGGGTCAGGAAGATCCCCAGGAGAAGGAAATGGCAACCCACTCCAGTATTCTTGCCTGGAAAATCCCATAGATGGAGGAATCTGGTGGGCTACAGGCTGTGGGGTTGCAAAGAGTCGGACGTAAATGAGTAACTTCATTTTCAGAATGTTATATGGTTGGATTCATAAAATATGTGGCCTTTTCAGACTCGCTTCTTTTATTTAATAATGATCATTTAAGGTTCCTCCATGTCTTTCCATGACTTGATAGCTCACTTCTTTTAGTGCTGAACAATATTCCATTGTCTAAAGGTACCAGTTTATTTATCCTATAACCTACTAAAGGGCATTTTGGTTGCTTTGAAGTTTCAGCAATTGTAAATAAAGCTGCTGAAAACACCTCATCTCACATGCTAGTAAAGTAATGCTCAAAATTCTTCAAGCCAGGCTTCAGCAATATGTGAACCACGAACTTTCAGATGTTCAAGCTGGTTTTAGAAAAGACAGAGGAACCAGAGATCAAATTGCCAACATCCACGGGATCAACAAAGAAGCAAGAGAGTTCCAGAAAAACATCTATTTCTGCTTTATTGACTATGCCAAAGCCTTTGACTGTGTGGATCACAATAAACTGTGGAAAATTCTTCAAGAGATGGGAATACCAGACCACCTGACCTGCCTCTTGAGAAACCAGCATGCAGGTCAGGAAGCAACAGTTAGAACTGGACATGGAACAATAGACTGGTTCCAAATAGGAAAAGGAGCACGTCAAGCCTGTATATTGTCACCCTGCTTATTTAACTTATATGCAGAGTACATCATGAGAAAGGCTGGGCTGGATGAAGCACAAGCTGGAATCAAGATTGCCAGGAGAAATATCAATAACCTTAGATATGCAGATGACACCACCCTTATGGCAGAAAGTGAAGAACTAAAGAGCCTCTTGATGAAAGTGAAAGAGGAGAGTGAAAAAGTTGGCTTAAAGCTCAACATTCAGAAAACAAAGATCATGGCATCCAGTCCCATCACTTCATGGCAAATATATGGGGAAACAGTGGAAACAGTGGCTGACTTTATTTTGGGGGGGGGCGGTCCAAAATCACTGCAGATGATGACTGCAGCCATGAAATTAAGTGATGCTTACTCTTTGGAAGGAAAGTTATAACCACCCTATTCAGCATATTAAAAAGCAGAGACATTGCTTTGCCAACAAAGGTCTGTCTAGTCAAGGCTATGGTTTTTCCAGTAATCATGTATGGACGTGAGAGTTGGACTGTAAAGAAAGCTGAGAGCCAAAGAATTGATTCTTTTGAACTGCAGTGTTGGAGAAGACTCTTGAGAGTCCCTTGGACTGCAAGGAGGTCCAACCAGTCCATCCTAAAGGAGTTCAGTCCTGGGTGTTCATTGGAAGGACTGATGCTGAAGCTGAAACTCCAATACTTTGGCCACCTGATGTGAAGAGCTGACTCATTTGAAAAGATCCTGATGCTGGGAGGGATTGGGGGCAGGAGGAGAAGGGGACAACCGAGGATGAGATGGCTGGATGGCATCACCAACTCAATGGACATGAGGTTGTGTAAAAACTGGGATTTGCTGATGGACAGGGAGGCCTGGTATGCTGTGGTTCATGGGGTCTCAAAGATTTGGACATGATTGAATGACTGAACTGAACTGAACTGAACTGATAAACACCTATATTCAGGGTTTTGTGCAGACATAAGGTTTCAGCTCCTTTGCTGGATCACATGGAAGAGATATATATAATTTTGTAAGATACTGCCAAACAGTCTTCCAAAATAGCTGTACCATTTTACATTCCCTTCAGGTATAAATGAGGGTTCCTCTTGCTCCACATCCTCACTATTATTTCATGTTTGCAATCTTCTGGATTTTAGCCATTCTAATAAGCACGTAATAGTATCTCAGTCAGTCAGTTCAGTCAGTTCAGTCACTCAGTCGTGTCTGAGTCTTTGCGATCCCAAGAATTGCAACACGCCAGGCCTCCATGTCCATTACCAACTCCTGGAGTTCACTCAAACTCACGTCCATCGAGTCAGTGATGCCATTGAACCATCTCATCCTCTGTCGTCCCCTTCTCCTCCTGCCCCCGATCCTTCCCAGCATCAGACTCTTTTCCAATGAGTCAGCTCTTTGCATGAGGTGGTCAAAGTACTGGAGTTTCAGCTTTAGCATCAGGCCTTCCAGTGAACACCCAGGACTGATCTCCTTTAGGATGTAGGATGGACTGGTTGGATCTCCTTGCAGTCTAAGGGACTCTCAAGAGTCTTCTCCAACACCACAGTTCAAAAGCATCAATTCTTTGGCACTCAGCTTACTTCACAGTCCAACTCTCACATCCATATGTGACCACTGGAAAAACCATAGCCTTGACTAGACGGACATTTCTTGGCAAAGTAATGTCTCTGCTTTTTAATATGCTATCTAGTTTGGTCATAACTTTCCTTCCAAGCAGTAAGCGTCTTTTAATTTCATGGCTGCAGTCACCATCTGTAGTGATTTTGGAGCCCCCAAAAATAAAGTCTGACACTGTTTCAACTGTTTCCCCATCTTTTTGCCATGAAGTGATGGGACCAGATGCCATGATCTTTGTTTTCTGAATGTTGAGCTTCAAGCCAACTTTTTCACTCTCCTCTTTCACTTTCATCAAGAGGCTTTTTAGTTCCTCTTCACTTTCTGCCATAAGGGTGGTGTCATCTGCATATCTGAGGTTATTGATATTTCTCCCGGCAATCTTGATTCCAGCTTGTGCTTCTTCCAGTCCAGCGTTTCTCATGATGTACCCTGCATATAAGTTAAATAACTGTTGTTTTAAGTTGTATTTCCCTGACAACACATGATGTGGATTCTCTTTTCTTATGCTTGTTTTCCATCTCTGTGTATTCTTTGGTTAGGTGTATGTAAAGTTTTGAGTGCATTTTTTATTTGAATTTTTTCTTATTGTTGACTTTTAAGAGTTATTTGCATATTTAGAATATGCAAAGATGGATCTTTTGCAAATATGTTCTTTAAATCTGCAGTTCATCTTCCCATTTTCTCGACCCTGGACTTTTCATAGAATTTTACATAAATATTCCAAATATGTTTCAAGTGTCCCATGAAAAATTCAGGGAAAACACACTTTTGGTGAAGGGTAGGACACTACTCCCCGGAGAAGACAATGGCACCCCACTCCAGTGCTCTTGCCTGGAAAATCCCATGGACGGAGGAGCCTGGTAGGCTGCAGTCCATGGCGTCGCAGAGTTGGATATGAATGAGTGACTTCACTTTCACGTTTCACTTTCATGGATTGGAAAAGGAAATGGCAACCAACTCCAGTGTTCTTGCCTGGAGAATCCCAGGGACGGGGGAGCCTGGTGGGCTGCCATCTATGGGGTCGCACAGAGTCAGACACAACTGAGGCGACTTAGCAGCAGCAGCAACAGGACACTACTTACTCCGGAGCCAGTACAGAGAGATCAGTAATAACAAGTGAAGATCACATATGAAAACAGAAGTCACAAGAGTAAACTCAGGTTGCAATGTCCAACTGTCACATTTTGCTAATGCCAGCTTTGAAGATTTTCCTTGGGCATATCAGCACTCTGATGTGATTGCAGAAAAGTTTATTAGGGTTCTTGGGTCTAGTGAAATTGAATAAGCACATTTTTCCACCAAAAAATAGACAGAATGCATGAGCAGCTATTGGGAAATCTGAAAAGTAAACAGTAGCAGGCAAATTAGAAAGATCAGAAATCTAAGAACCACTAAACCACCAATAACTTCTCATTTTCTGTCTCTGATATTTCCAAACCCAGTCTCAATGCAGCCTGCAAGCCAGAAGCAGGAATTTTTGCAGGCGGATAGAGTTTCAGAAGAAGCTCTCAGATTTTGACTTGCAAGATGAGAAAGGGATCTTCTAACAGTCAGAGGGAATGGGATTTAAAAACAAACCAACAAACCTCATGTGTTGTTGTTTTCTTTTTATCTTTCCTTCTTCCTGTAGTCCTCAAGTGATCTAGTACAACTGATGATGACAATGAAAACAATAGCTACAATGATGGTTTGTCTGTGTGCGCACTAAGTCGCTTCAGTCATGCCCGACTCTTTGCGACCCCATGGACTGTAACCCGCCACGCTACTCTGTCCATGGGATTCCCGAGGCAAGAATACCGGAGTGGGTTGCCATGCCCTCCTCCAGGCGATCTTCCCAAACCAGGGATCGAACCCGAGTCTCTTGTGTCTAACTTGCACTGGCAGGAGGGTTCTTTACCACTAGCACTAACTAGGAAGCCCAAAATGGTTTGGAGACATACAGTGGGGAATTTGAAGCTTCCTTGCAAATCAGAAGAGCTGAGGACCTAAGAGTGTGGGCGGGGGGAGCGCCTTTTGCTTTTCCCTCTCTTTTTTCCTGCTGCATCTGGACTCAGGACATGACTACAGTTGCAAGTTGTACATGATAGAACTGAGAAAATAAAGTCCAAGCTTTCTAGCTAAACTAAAAAGAGGAATCACAGAGAAACAGAAAACATTCCAGGGATGTCAAAGAGAAGAAAGAGTCAAAGGGTAACCAGGAAAAAAAAAAAAAATTAGTCTATTCACTATTGGGTATATTCCCAGTACGCCCATGTAGAGCTTTGGCAGAAAATAGTGTTCCATTAACTTTGAGAACTGAACCGTTAGATAGATCACTACCCAGAAGTAAGAATGGCCACTGGGTGGCATACACCATGAAGTGAAGTGAAAGTGTTAGTCACTCAGTCCTGTCTGACTCTTTGCCATCCCATGAACCCCCCCAGGCTCCTCTGTCCTTGGGATTCTCCAGGCAAGAATCCTGGAGTGGGTAGCCATTCCCTTCTCCAGGGGATCTTCCCAACCCAGGGATCAAACCCAGGCCTCCTGCATTGCAGGCAGATTCTTTACCAGCTGAGCCACCAGGGAAGCCCACACACATAGGACAAAGACAAATAATATTGCAAAGGAATTGATGAAGGGAGTGACCTCGGGACCATAATTCCCATAAGGCTTGTCAGAACTCGCAATCTGAAAAAAGTCAGTTCAACTGCCTGCTAAAACAAAAAATAGCAGCAGTCTCCAGAGAGTTAAACAAGACCCAGAGAATCCTAGAATGATATTCAAAATGTCCAGGATACAATCCAAAATTACATGGCATATGAAGAACCAGGAAATGTCAATTTGTGTGAAAAGGCAACAAAGGGATGCCGACACTGAGATGACACAGATGTTTGGGATTATCTAACAAAGACTTTAAAGCAACTATTTAAAAAATTCTACAGGAAGTAAGGTCAAAGACTATTAAAATGAATGGAAAAAGATAAGTCTCAACAAAGAAATAAAAAATAAATAAATAAAAACCAGGAAATTCTATAATTGAAAGAAGGTATTTAAAGTTTGAAACTTACTGGACAGACTCAATACTGAAAGGAAATAACAAAACAAGAAGTGAACTTTAAGATGAGTAATAAAAATTATCTAATCTGAATGATAAAGTGGGAAATGATTGCAAATGATGACCAGAACTTCAAGGATTTGTGGTGCATTGCCAAAAGCTTTAAATTTTGTATCATTAGAAACATAAAGGGAGAGGGAAGAAAGCATTATTCTGGGAAATATCTGAAGAAATAGTAGCAGAAAACTCCCCGAATTTAGGGAAAGACACACCCTTACAGATTCAAGAAATGCAACCATCCTTAAACAGAGTATACCCAAAGAAATTCCCACACAGACGTAGCATACTTAAATTCTTCAAAACTAAAACAAAGAAAAAATCTTGTATTTTTATAGAAAATATTGCATTACTTATAGGGCAACAATGATCTGAATGATCATATTTCTGATAAGAAAAAAAAATTGGAATCTGGAAGTAAGTAGAATAGCACTTTCAAAGTGCTGGGAGGAAATAAAACACCTAGAATTCTGTATCATGCAAAAATGTCATCCATAATTGAAAGTGAAACAGAGACATTAACAGATAAAGGAAAATTGAAAGAATGCAGTGTCAACAGACCTGGTATAAAGGATCTGCTAAAGAAAGTTCAACAAAGTAAAGGAAGTGATATGAGAGGGGAAGTTGGATGGTAAGGAGTAAATTAATCACAATAGAAGGAAAATAGTTTGGTAAGGATAACATACTGTTCTTCTCTTGAATTTTTTAAAATATGTTTGATAGCAGAAAGCAAAAATTATAACACTGACTTATATGGTTTTCAGTGTAAGCAGAATGTAATACATAAGATATTATATCATAACTGGGAGGGGAACACAGGACCCTAAATGGCTGTTAAGTTTCTACATTCTACTTGAAGTAATAAACTACTGATTTTAAGATGACTGAGAAAAGTTAAGCATGCATATTATAATTTCTAGAGCAACCACTAAAATCCTGTACAAAGAAATAGGTTGAAAAAGAAAGTAAAACAGAATACTGGAAATATTCATCAAATAACTTCAAAGAAGCTGCAATTGGAGAAACAGAGGAACAAATGATAGAAGAAATAAATATAAATCAATTAATAAAATGCTAGACCCAATTCCAAGCATACCAAGAACTATACCCAACAAAAATGGCCTTAAAATGCTAACTAAAAGAAATTAGGTTTGCAATGCTGGAGAAGACTCTTGAGAGCCCCTTGGAGAGCAAGCAAATCAAACTAGCCAATCCTAAAGAAAATCAACCCTAAATATTTATTGGAAGGACTGATGCTGAAGTTGAAGGTCCAGTAATACTTTGGCCACTTGATGAGAAGAGCCCACTCACTGGAAAACATCCTGCTGCTAGGAAACACTGAAGTCAAAAGGAGAAGGGGGCAGCAGAGGATAGATGGTTGGATGGCATCACTGACTCAATGGACATGAGTTTGAACAAACTCCAGGAGATAGTGAAGGACAGGGGAGCCTGGTGTTGCAGTGCATGACGTCGCAAAGAGTCAGATGTGACTTAGCAAATAAACAGCAACAACAAAAATAGAGATTAGAATGTATTTTTTTAATTAATTAGTTTTTTATTGAAGGATGACTGCTTTATAGAATTTTACTGTTTTCTGTAAAACCTCAATATGAATCAGCCATAGGTATACATATATCCTCTCCCTTTTGAACCTCCCTCCTATCTCCTGCCCCATTCCACCCCTCTAAGTTGACACAGAGCCCCTGTTTGAGTTTCCTGATCCATACAGCAAATTCCCCCTGGCTATCTATTTTGCATATGGTAATGTAAGTTTCCATGTTACTCTCTCCATACATCTCACCCTCTCCTCCTCTCTCCCCATGTCCATAAGTCTATTCTCTATGTCTGTTTCTCCACTGTTGCCCTGTAAATAAATTCTTCAGTACCATTTTTCTAGATTCCGTATATATGTGTTAAATACAGCCTGATTCATTTCACTCCATATAATAGGTTCTAGGTTCTTTTTTTCAAAAAAAAAAAAAAAAGGAAGAAAAACATGACCCAACTTTATGCTGTTTATTTTTTTTTTTTTTTTTTTTTTATTTTATTTTATTTTTTTTATTATTATTATTATTTTTTTTTTTTAATTTTAAAATCTTTAATTCTTACATGTGTTCCCAAACATGATGTTTATAAAAAATTACTTTAAATATAATTATAGAGATTGATTAAAATTAAAAGGATATGAAAAGATACACCATACAAGTATAAATGTAAAGGAAATTGGAATGACTATACTGATATCAAACAAAATAGACTTCAGAGCAAATAAACTTACCAGACACAAAAAGGAACATTACATAATGGTGAAGTAAATTTACCAAGAACACATAACAATCTTAAATATTTATGTGCCAAAGCACAGCCTCAGAATGCATGAAACGAAAAGGAGAGAACTGAAGGGATGAGAGGACAAATTCAGAACTGTAGTTTGAGATTTCAAGACCCTTGTCTCAGTAATTATTAGAATGAGTAGGCAGAAAATTAGCAAGGATACAGAAAAACTGAAAAGATCATCAATCACTAGATCCATTTGACTTTTACAAAACCCATGATAATACTTTTTTTTTCCAAGTTCACTTGGAACATTGACCAAGATAAGCCATGTATCCCAGGGATTAAACAAGTATTAACAAATACAAAATAATTAAGACCAGATAGAGTATGTTCTCATAATCTGCCTGTAGTGCAGGAGAACTGGGTTCTATCCCTGGATTGAGAAGATCCCCTGGAAGAGGAAATTGTAACCCACTCCGGTATTCTTGCCTGGAAAATCCCATGGACAGAGGAGCCAGGTGGGCTATACTCCATGGGGTCACAGAGTCGGACACGACTGAGAAACTAACAGTTTCAGTTTTTCAGAGGATGTTCTCTAATCAAAATGGAATTAGATTGGAAATGGATAACAGAAAGCTAACAGGAAAATTTCAAAAGACTTGAACATTCAGTAAGACATTCCTAAATAATCCATGCTTCAAAGAAGAATTCCCAAGGAAAAAAAGATAATATTTGAACATATCAAAATTTGTGAGAGAGAGAAAATAGTACTCAGCTGTACATTTATATCATTCAGTGCTTGATTTAAAAAAGAAGAAATGTTTAATAATGAACTTCTACTTTAATGAAAAGAGCAAAATAAACTCATATCAAACAGAAAGAATAAAATAAGAAAGAGAAAAAAATCAATAAAATTGAAAACAACAAGCAATAGAGAAAAAAAAATGAAACAACAAGGAGTTTCTTTGGGGAAAAAAAATCAGTTAAGTTGATATAACTCTACTAAGACTAACAGAGAAAGCACAAAGACCCAAATTACTAATAAGGGTGCAAAGACGTTTTATCACCATAGACTGTGAAGACATTAAGAGAAAACTGTAACAAGTCTGTATATATATGACTTTGAGAACTTATATGAAATTATACAAATTCTTGAGAAACCAACTCCCAAGAATTATCAAGTGGAAATAGATAAGCTGAGCCACTCTAGAACTATTGAAGAAATTAAATTCATATTTTAAAACCTTCCAGAAAGGAAATTTTGGGGCCCAGATGGTCTCCCTGGAGAGTCTTACCAAACATTTAAGGAAAAAGTAAAACCAATTCTGCACAATCTCTAAAATAAAATAGAAGAGGATAGAATACTTCATAACCTGTTCTGGAAGGCCAGAACCTCCCTGATGAAATTAGATGGCTAGCAAGAAAAGACAATTACAGAAAAATATCCCTCATTAAAATAGATTTAAAATCCTCAGCAAAGTATAATACAAACACCACACCACAACCTTGCAGGAGATCAGGGCTGTTTCTATATTTAAAAAGTGATTGGTATAATCCACGTTACAGTCTAAGGAGAAAACCAATATGATTATTAATTATTGAATAAAAAACCTTTGACAAAACTCCATGATAAGAACTCTCAGTGAACTGGGAGTAAATGAGAACTTTTTGCATCTTGATAAAAAACATCTACAAAAGACCTATACTAATTTCATATTTGGTAAAAGACTGACTGCTTTCCCTCCAAGACTGAAAAGAAAAGAATTTCTACTCTCTCTAATGACATTTAGTATTAAACTAAAAGTCATAGTTAGCTCAATAAGAAAAGAAAAAACTTAAAGCCACGCAGATAAGGAAAAGAAAGGAAGAAAATTGCCCCTATACTCAGATAATATGATTGCATATGTAGAAAATCCCAAGGAGTATATATTTTTAAATTTCCTAAAAATAATGTTTTTAGCAAAGTCACAAGCCAGAAGGCAGCACAGAGAACAACTGTATTTCTATATCTATGCTGCAGCCCATAGGGTTGCACAGTCAGACACGACTGAGCGATTGAACTGACTGATGTAACAAACAGTTTGTTGTTGTTGCTGTTGTTTAGTTGCTTAGTCATGCCCAACTCTTTTTTGAGCCTGTAGGTTGTAGCCCCCAGGCTCCAAGGCCCATGGATTTTCCCAGGCAGAAATACTGGAGTGAGTTGCCATGCCCTCCTTCAAGATATCATCTCAAACCAGGGATCGAACTCACATCTCCTGAATCGGCAGGCAGATTCTTTACTGCTGAGCCACCCAATAAACAGTTAAAAATCATAATTTAAAAATTAAAACATGAGTTCCAACACCAATAAATGAAATGCCTTAAAGTGGGCTTCCCTGGTGGACACCTCACCCTGGGTCCACATATCAGTTCTCTATGTCTGTGTTTCTATTCTTGTGCTGCAAACAGGCTCATCCGCACCGCCTTTCTAGATTCCATACATGTAGGATGCTTGTGTCTCTCTTTCTGATTTACTTCACTCTGGATGACAGACTCTAGGCCTATCTCCATCTCTACAAACGACCCAATTCCATTCCCTTTTATGGCTGAGTAATATTCCGTTGTATATACATACACCACATCTTCTTATCCATTCATCTCTCTGTTGATGGACATTTGGGTTGCTTCCATGTCCTATGTTCAGAGCCCTTTCTTTTCATAATGGCTCCAAACTGGACTGGAAGCAAACAAAAGTCCTTCAACAGGTGAAGGCAAGTGAATAAACAAATGGAGGAACATTGAGAATTTATTATCAATGAAGAGGAATGAACTCTCAACACAGACTATATATATATATACACACCAAAGGAAATATGTTGAGGAAAAGCAGTCTCAAAAGTTTCTATGTAGTATGATTCTGTTTATATAGCATTCTAAAAAAGACAAACTAGAGTCTTTGAAGAGGTTTGATCTTAGAGGGATAAGATGATGGTATGTTTTAATGCTCAAAATCCTTCAAGCTAGGCTTCAATAGTATGTGAACTGAGAAATTCCAGATGTATAAGCTGGATTTAGAAAAGGCAGAGGAACCAGAGATCAAATTGCCATCATTCATTGGATCATAGGAAAAACAAGGGGATTACAAAAAAAAAAAAATCTGCTTCTGCTTCATTGACTACACTAAAGCCTTTGACTGTGTGGATCACAACAAACTGTTGAAAATTCTTAAAGAGTTGGGAGCACCTTACTTGCCTCCTGAGAAACCTGTAGGCACGTCAAAAAGCAACAAGTAAAACTGGACATGGAACAATGGACTTGTTCAAACTTGGAAAAGGAGTACACGAAGGCTGTATATTGTCACTCTGCTTATTTAACTTACATGCAAAGTATATCATGTGAAATGCCGGCCTGGATGACTCAAGCTGGAATCAAAATTTCTGGGAGAAATATCAATAACCTCAGATACGCAGATGATACCACTCTAATGGCAGAAAGTGCAGAGGAACTAAAGAGCCTCTCAATAAGGGTGAAAGAGGAAAATGAAAAAGCTGGCTTAAAACTCAGCATTCAGAAATGAAGATCATGGCATCCAGTCTCATCATTTCATGGCAAATAGATGGGGAAACAATGGAAACAGAGACAGAATTTATTTTCTTGGGCTCCAAAATCACTGCAGATGGTGATTGCAGCCATGAAATTAAAAGACACTTACTCTTTGAATGAAAAGTTATTATCAACCTAGACAGCATATTAAAAAGCAGAGATATTACTTTGCCAACAAAGGTCTATATAGTCAAAGCTATGGTTTTTCCAGTAGTCATGTATGGATGTGAGAGTTGGACTATAGAGAAAACTGAGCACCAAAGAATTGATGCTTTTGAACTGTGGTGTTGGAGAAGACTCTTGAGAGTTCCGTGGACTCCAAGGAGATCTAACCAGTCAATCCTAAAGGAAATATACACTGAATATTCATTGGAAGGACTGATGCTGAAGCTGAAGCTTCAAGGCATTGGACACCTGATGCGAAGAGCTGACACACTGGAAAAGCCATTATGCTGGGAAAGATTGAGAGCAGGAGGAGAAGGGGTCAGCAGAGGATGAGACGGTGGGATGACATCAACAACTCAATGGACATGAGTTAGAGCAATCTCTGGGAGATAGTGAAGGACAGGGAAGCCTGTCATTCTGAAGTCCATGGGGTCACAAAGAGTACAACACACTTAGCTTCTGAACAAAACAGACCAGTTAACAGGAGAAAAACAGAAGTTTATCGACATGTACATAGTGTATGTACACATAGGAACATCCAATGATGAGTAACCCAAAGGGGTGTTTAGATCTTAGGTTAATATATCGTAATAAGCTAAATAATAGAAAAGGGGCTTTGCATTCTGGGTGGGGTGGGGAAGATAAGCTAAGGAACATGTGGGGAAGAAAGATGGTCCCCAGGGGCTGTTTAAATCAGTGCCTTCTCTGTTAGTAAGAATTGTTGAGTCCTCCCCTTCTTGCAATGGGAGAAAGAAACACATTTTACAAAGAGAGGTGTCCTTTAAAAAAGGAAATCTTGTACCCTGTTTTTAGAGCTTTCCCTGCATCTGCTGGTTCTCAATGACTTTTAGCTCAAAATAATTTATATGTCAGAGGAATATTTGGGGATGTCATATTCTGCTGGCCTTCAGGGTTGATGTTCTATATGAGTGTGTGTGTGTGTGTGTGTGTGTGTGTGTGTGTGTGTGTGTTAGTCACTTGGTTATATCCAACTCTTTGCAATCCCATGGATGTTGCTTGCCAGGCTCCTCTGTCCATGGAATTATTCAGGCAAGAATACTGGAGTGGGTAGCCATTCCCTTCTCCAGGGGATCTTCCCAACCCAGGGATCAGACCTGGGTCTCCCACATTGCAGGCAGATTCTTTACCATCTGAGCCACCAGAGAAGCCCCACTGTGGTCAAGTTGAGAGGACTGTACATTAGTAAAGTATATTTTTATTATATTTTAACTTGAGCAATACAACTTTTATAAATAGGAAAACTCATTGAGAAAAAGTAAAAAATGTGAAAGGAATTGTGACTTAGAAATTCATTCTATATCATCATCTATTAATAATAAACCACTTCCATCAAGTGAATTCATTTTTAATTCTTCTCAACCCATTAAATGGATATAGTACCTGACACAACTTTCCAGACAGTAGTCATTCTCAATGTTCTTTTATCTCCATTTTAAGTTCTTAAAAATATTAAAAATGCCAAAGAATTTTTATTTACATGTGTTTATCAGTATTTACAATATCGATAAGTATTGTAATATTATTTACAATAATATTGTAAATTCTTATCAGTATGTACATTTAGATATTTAGAAACATTTACAGTATTTAGAAACTAAAACAGAACAAATGCAAATATTTATTAACTCCTTTTAAAAGAGCAATAGCAAACCTATTACATATTAACACAAGTAACATTCTTATTAAAACTATTTTCCAAATAAACAAAATAGTGAGAAGAGTAAAGTTGTTTAAAATATTTTCAAATGTCCTAATGTACAGCTTAATGGAAGACAGCTGGATCTTTTATAGTTGTTTCTGGCCTCTGGGACCCCTGGATCTCAGACCAGACTTTAAGAACTACTGCTTTTTAGAAGGAACAGGAGGAATGAGAAATAAATATTTGATATGAAAATTTCCCTATCAGTGAATCTGTATATATTATTAATATGTTTTAAAATGGTGTGTGTTATAGATTTAAAAACACAGTTGAGAGATATTTATTTCTCTATATGTGAGAATACAGGAAAATTATTGTCTTAGCCAAAACTAGAATCAACTTCCCTTGATTCCAAATCTATTTTTTCATTGTCATTTCCTTCCCAAATGCTTACTTAGCAAGTTCAGTTCAGGTCAGTCACTCAGTCATGTCTGACCCCATGGACTGGAGCACGCCAGGCTTCCCTGTCCATCACCAACTCCCGCAGCTTGCTCAAACTCATGTCCATCGAGTTGGTGATGCCATCCAACCATCTCGTCCTCTGTTGTCCCCTTCTCCTCCTGCCTTCAATCTTTTCCATCATCAGGGTCTTTAAATGAGCCAGTTCTTCACATCAGGTGGCCAAAGCATTGGAGTTTCAGCTTCAGCATCAATCCTTCCAATGAATATTCAGGACTGATTTCCTTTAGGATTGACTGGTTGGATGTCCTTGCAGTCCAAGGGACTCTCAAGAGTCTTCTCCAACACCACAGTTCCAAAGCATTGATTCTTCTGCACTCAGCTTTTTTTTACAGTCCAACTCTCACATCCATACATGACCACTGGAAAAACCATAGCTTTGACTAGACAGACCATTGTTGGCAAAGTAATGTCTCTGCTTTTTAATATGCTGTCGAGGTTGCTCATAGCTTTTCTTCCAAGGAGCAGTCATCTTTTAATTTCAGTGGTCAAATGGAGAAGGGAATGGCAAACTCCTTCAGAATTCTTGCCTTGAGAATCCCATGAACAGTAGGAGAAATGCCTAGTGAGGGACAGTACAAATCCTTCAGTTCCTATCCTCCCCATCCCAAATCTATTGGAAGGTATGTTAATTTTTCTGGGATCATTAGATATTTTAAAAGTCTAAAAGTGCTATTCTGACTTATCTTACTTTCTTTCCCATTTTTCCTTTCTATTTTTCCCTTGAATTATATCTTCACAAATATTGTCTGAATTTTTCTGAATAAGAACAGCTGCTCATTCCCAGGTTGGCTATGATCCCAAAGCAGCAATGGCACCAAGCCAATGTCCTCTTCTTGTCAGCATCAAGAAAATTAACATTTTATGGATTCTGTTCACTTGGAGATCCTCTTCAAACTTGAACTCACAAGAGATGTTAGGAAGAATGAAGTTAAATGAAAACAGTACACCTTCTTGACTTTTTGTTTTGGCATAATTAAAAATACTGGGATGTTTCAAACATCATTGATAAAGAATACATCTGTATGTTAAATTATTAAAAAATTAAAAGAAGTTTATATGCCCTGGAAAGCCTTTTATTTTACATCTTTTATTCAGTAGCACTCTGATGTAAGAATTACATTGAAGTGCTACAAATATCTCTCATAGTAGCCCATTTTAATAGTTAGTTTTTGCTACATAAGAAACCACTTCAAAATGCATTATTTAGCTTGTGAGTTTGCCAGCATTTTGAGGTAAACTGGACTGGCTGTTTCTTCTGGGTTCAGCTGCCTTATGTATCTACAGTCAGCTGGGATGACTCACTTCTATAACACATGTTCTTATCCTCTAGGAAGCCAGCCCACATATTCACTGGTCATAGTTTTTCAACAGAGCAGATAATCGACTCTGCTGAGACTTGGACTTGAATTTGCATACTGTCACTTCTGCCACATCCTGTTGGCCAACACAAGTCACATGGCCACCTCAGATGGAATGGGTAGGAGGGTAGAATCCACCTCTTGATAGGAAGGACCTCCATGTAACATGGTAAGAGTATGTTTATAGAAAGGAGAATAATACAACCAGCTTTGCACAATCTACTAAACCCATTTTAGGAGATCCAGAAAGGTACTCTATGTCAATTTTCAGTTCAAGAAGGAGATTATACAAGTTTGTAAGAAGTAAGAAAATGTATGGGAAAATACCTAAATATACAAAGAGGGATACTTTTGTCAATGGTGACAGGGAGCAATGGAAAATGCTGAGTACTAAAATTTATAAAGAGCACTTCAATCTCCACTGTGTAGTTATATAGGGTTTAACTAGGAGTAATGAAGAGTGAAATTAAGAAAAAGAAAACTTGGGCAGAATTCCATGAAAGTTCTCAGAGTAAAGATTATTATTCTATAGAATAATCTTGCAGATAAAGCAATTTATTATGCATCACATAAGCATGTGAGACTTGTTAGAAATGTACTTTTTCATTCTATAAAGAAGAAATGTGCCTTATACATCGCAGGACTGACCAGTTTGTTTAGCATTCTTCCTGTCTTTACCTATCTGCTGATGTCACCAATTTTCAAAGTATGTCATCGTTTTCTGCTCCATGTTCACAATATTTGGACTAGCTGTATTCGCATCACAACTGGTGCTATAACAACACCACGGTCAGGCACCCTGTTGCTTTCATTTCTCTTTCCTGTGCAATATTGAGAACTGAATTCCAAAAGTATCATCTTGGAATTACAGTCTCCTTAAAAAAGTTGTGTTTTGTTTAGACTATCATTTTTAGCCAATGAACAATTTATTTGGCTCTGATCATATGCTAGATGTTAGATTAAAAAGCAGTTTGTTTATATAAAATATTACATTCCAACTGGATAATTTCTTTTTAACCATTTCTCACCTATTATTTCATTGAATCTCTGTGACTCGACTAAGCAGATGCTTTCTTCCTTCTGTACATGTAGAAACTAGGGTACTATGAACTATGTGGGGACCACGAAGCAGTTAATTATAGAGTTCAGTTCAGTTCAGTTGCTCAGTCGTGTCCGACTCTTCGCGACCCCATGAATCGCAGCACGCCAGGCCTCCCTGTCCATCACCAACTCCTGGAGTTCATTCAGACTCACGTCCATCGAGTTGGTGATGCCATCCAGCCATCCCATCCTCTGTCGTCCCTTCTCCTGCCCCCAATCCCTCCCAGCATCAGAGTCTTTTCCAATGAGTCAACTCTTCGCATGAGGTGGCCAAAGTACTGGAGTTTCAGCTTCAGCATCATTCCTTCCAAAGAAATCCCAGGGCTGATCTCCTTCAGAATGGACTGGTTGGATCTCCTTGCAGTCTTCTCCAACACCACAGTTCAAAAGCATCAATTCTTCAGTGCTCAGCCTTCTTCATAGTCCAACTTTCACATCCATATATGACCACTGGAAAAACCATAGCCTTGACTAGGCGGACCTTAGTCGGCAAAGTAATGTCTCTGCTTTGGAAGTAGTAGGAAAAAAAATAATAAAAGATCAAGATTGAAAGCCCTGAGAAAGAGACAGTACGTGCATTTGTCACTATTTGGTCTGTTTAGCTGTCCAGTCCATTAACTTCATCTTTTTTATACCCCTTCCTCGAAAAATACTTACCTTATATACATCCTCCCATGGAAAATGCACTGTTCCTCCTCCCAGCTTTCTCCTCTCCTCCAAATGTTCTTCAACACCCACCTCCACCAAGGTATTGCCTCAGAGACTCCCCAGTTATCCAATAAAAAGTCTTTACAGTTACTGCTTCCATTAAAAAAAAAAAACAAAACTAGAGATTTGATTTGATCCTTACACGATGCTTCAGTGACAATTTTTATCCTACATCACAGAGAAGGCTCTGGTGTGACTTCAAGAAGTTAAAGGATTTCCAGGATCATAGTGAGCAGAAGAACCAATATTGTGATTGAATCAACCAGGGAGTTTCCTTCTACAAGTCGCTGACTCTAATCGGTCATCACAGCTTCTCCTTAGCACCTGTGGGCATTGCGGCACCTTTCATATTCATATGTACCTTTCCAAGGAACGTATTTTCCCTCAGTTATGTGCTGAATTGTTCCTCCCCATTCTATGTTCAAGTCCCAACTCTCGGTACCTCAGTTCAGTTCAGTCTCTCAGTCGTATCCGACTCTTTGCGACCCCAATGTGACCATATTTAGAGATAAGGTCTTTCAAGATGTGGTTAAGTTAAAAGGGGCTCTTAGGGTGGAGCGCTCATCCAATATGACTGGTGTCCTTATAAGAAAAGGCACCAGGGAAGCACATGTGAAGTCACAGCAAGAAAGCAGTCATCTTCATGCCACAGAGAAATCAAACCTGCCAACGCCTTGATCTTGGACGTCTGACCTCTAGAACTGTGAGGAAATAAATTTCTGTTCTTTAAGCCACCTAGTCAATGGTAGTTTGTAATGGGAGCCCAAGCAGACAACTGTTGCTATTGTTGCTGTTCAATTGCTAAGTCATGTCCATCTCTGAGACCCCATGGACTGCAGCATACCAGGCTTTCTTGTCCTTCACCATCTCCCGGAGCTTGCTCAAACTCATGTCTATTGAGTCAGTGATGCCATCCAACCATCACATCCTCTGTCACCCCATTCTCTTGCCCTCAATCTTTCCCAGCATCAGGGTCTTTTCCAACGAGTTGGCTCTTTGCATCAGGTGGCCAAGTCTTGGAGCTTCAGCATCAGTCCTTCCAAGGAATATTCAATGTGGATTTCCTTTAGGATTGACTGGTTTGATCTCCTTGCTGAAAAAGAGACCCTCAAGAATATATTCTGCTGAAAAAGAGACCCACAAGAATATATTCCTGCACCACAGTGTGGTCATGCTTCCCATTCATTCAATATTATTATGCTGCTCATAACAGGACTGTTGTAATTTCTAGGTAGTTTTTGTCTCAACCTGGAAATTTCACAGTTGGAGTGTTTTCCAAGAAATCTCAAGAAATCATAAAGAAAACATACAAGCCTTTGCCATGTTATTTCTCCAAGATAAATCCATCAAATGACCTCTGCACTAAAACAACTGTTAAGGATTTCAGGTAGGAAAATGAAAAAAAAAAAAAAAGAGGAAATTTGATAGCAAGGTGTTTTCTCTTACCACTCTGAAGCTTATGGCTCTTAGGTCATCAAAGATAAAATCTTAGGCATCTCTGCACTATTTAAATGCTTATCAGGAGCTAGAAAATTGTTGTGTAGAACATGGCATCTGCTGTGTGACCACAATAACAAAAATGTGTTGCTAAAATAGAATTTGTTCCTTCCTGCCTATGTGTCTTTTCTCTTTCATCCTGGAAGCACACAATTCCACCAGCAGGTTAGTTGCCAAAACTAAAAACAGGCAGACTATGCATGGCAAATGCTAAGCTAGGCTTGGTAAACTTTCTTTGGTTCTCCTCTTCCGTGCCAGTGGCTTCATTGTTTCCTGGTCATGTCTGAAGTGCAGGATTGACTTTTTCCCAGCCTCGGAAGGACTTAGTCATTCTAGAAGCGTGAGTTTTTGAAATACAGGGAACAGATGAGACATGGTGTAATGATTCTTACAGTATCAGAGCTCAGGCAAAGGATCGGGGCGGGGGAATAACTCAAACCGGTGCTATTCGCACCTGCTGGATTTTTGGTCTATCAGTGTGCCAAATATTTGACAGAATAGTAATGAATGAAAAACAAAAATCTTTAGAAAACCCTAAACACCGTTTGATTCTGAGAGCCACTCATGGACAAAACATAACACCATAAATGACAGTCATAGTCGAGAAAATAGACAGTCACAGAGCTGCTGGTCCTCAGTGGCACAGCGGATGCAAGTACAGGCACATTTGTTTTTAGGAAACTATGAGATTCTGGGTGTGGCCTGGGCTTCACCTCTAGTCTTTTGTGCTGCTCACTTTCAGGAGAAATGAATCACTCCAGGGGACTGGATCCCTATGAGTGCTTTTTGGAGCTAACTCCATGAGAACTAGCCAAAATAAATCCTGTATTCCTTTCTCACAATGAACAAATATCTTGGGTTACACGAAAAACCAAATGGACCTCTAGATGTAGCAGGAACTAGGACAAGAGACAGATCTCTTAAAGACTTAGAATGAAATCCCAAATTTCCCCAAGGACCAAACCAGCCTGATAAGGCTAGTGGGTAGAGGCAGGTTGCAGGAGAAGCATCTCCTGGAATTGCCAAAGCAGGAAAAAAAATCTTTAATCCATCAATATCTGTAAATGTACTTTGCTTTGCTTTGTTCCTATGAAATCCCGGAATGGCTAAACATTTGTGAGCCAAATGCAGTTCTGCGGCCCCTCATCATCATTGTGTGGAAGGTAGCAAATAAGAGGGCAGGGCACACCCTCCACCTGAAGTGGAACATTCATTCTGCTCTCTGCACCTCATCAATATGGAGAAGACTGTGGTACGAGGGAGGATTATGATCTGAAAGGGAGGAAAATATGGAGCTGCCCTCTCTGCCTGAAAGCTTCAAACTGCATATAAATAATTCAGAACTTAGATTATTAACTTGTTCATAAAGTTAACTTTTACCAGGAATCCAGCATGCCCGTATGAATAAAAGAACTTTCTCTCAAAGAGAATTGGAAAACATGGAAAACACAGAGGGCTATTTTCAGATTTATTTTCCGTGAAGAACTTTTAGATCTTTGTAGATATTTTATCTTATAAAAGTAATGTATGCTTCCTATAAAAGAAATTTGAGACAATGCAGAAGGATATAAAGGAGAACATATGATACTCTCCCTACTCTGGTTTTTAATTCTGAATCTAATTCTCTAGGGACTAACCGGTAACCATCTGATGTATAGCCTTATGCAAATGTCCCTGTGAATTTACAAATATATACCATATCCAATTGAATTACTGTGCTTAGATTTATACTAGAAAACATATTATTACCTTTTCATTTAGTAATTGACCATGGACCTTTTCCAAAACAGAATATGTAGAGACACTTCAATATTTTTAACCACTGCAGAATACTCTAGTATATGCACTGTAATTAAACTAGTTCCTAAAGATGAAAATGGGTTGCTCCAATTTCCGCATTTAACGAACACAAGTACTGTGTTTGCGACCCCATGGATAGTAGCCTGCACCAAGCTGCTCCGTCCATGGGATTTTCAAGGCAAGAAGTACTGGAGTGGGTTGTCATTTCCTTCTCCAGGGAATATTCCCAACCCAGGGATCGAACCTATGTCTCTCACACTGTAGACAGATGCTTACTGTCTGAGCCACGAGGGAAGTCCAAACATGCATTACTTACTCTTTTCTCTTATAGACTTATTCCTAACATTGCAATTTATAGTTGAAAGGGCATTAGCAGTTAAGCTATTGATTTATGTTGACAAATTGTTCACTGAAATGTTATATCGAGGGAATTTCCTGATGGTTTGGTGGATAGGACTCTGGGCTCTCCCTGCCAAGGACCTGTGTTGGATCCCTGAATGGGGAACTAAGTTCCCGCAAGTCTCACAGTGGATTAAAAAAAAAAAAAAAAAAAAAAAACAGAAGAAAGGTTAGACTGAACTCATTAACAATTCAAGCATTATTCTGACTGCTCAGTTCCTCTACTTTCACCCAAGTTACAATGTACATTTCTTTGCTGTTTTAACTTTTATTTATCCAGTGAAATTGACCTTATTTTATTTGATGTTGGGTATTTGTACCTACTATTCTGTGCATATAGCCTTTTCCCATTTAAAAATGTTTTTTATTATGTGAATATATAAAAGCTCCTTTTATCTGAAGGACATTAAGCTTATTTAAAGCACTATGTATTGCAGAATACATTTTGCTATTAAGATTTAGGGAGTTTCTTGATTCATGTGGAAGTTTTAGATTGGGATGTACTAAAAATGAAACAGTTTCCTTCTTTATGATTTCTAGATTTTATGCCAAACTTGGGAAATTTTTCCCTAACCCAAGATTATCATAATATTTGATTGCATCTCATCTCAATACTTCTGCTGGTTTTTAAAGAACATTTAAACCTATAACTCATCTGGAATTCATTCTGGTGTTAACTTGAAGGCAGAAATCCAGTTGCATCATTATTATTTTTAAGTGGCTATGTTGCTGTACAAAGCATCAGAGAATGAAAAATCATTTCCCCAGTGGTTTGCAACGCCATCTTCATCACACTGTGAATTCCAATAAAGGTTTTCATCTGTTTGTTGATTATTCTGCACCATTGGCTTGTCTGTTCTCTTACTATTACCATACTATTTTAATTAATGTAGCTTTATGAAAAAAATTACAATCTGACATAAATAGTTCCTTTGGATTATTCTTTCTTTCCAGCATTTCTCATCCAAGTCTTAGATATTTATACTTTTAGATGAAATTCATGAAGTTTTAAAAAAGCTATGTTGTGATTCACATTGGGATTTTATTTACTTTAGGGATTAATTTAAAAAGAATTTTTATCATGACAGTATTGAAACATACTGTACAAGAACAGGAGTTGTCTCCTGTTTTAAAAGGCATTAATTTCTCACACTTGAAGTTTATCATTCTCTTAAAAGAGGAGCTAAGTAATTTTTTTTCTATATTCCTAGATATTTTTGTCGTTTCTTTACTGGAACAAATGACTAGAATACTTTTATTTAATTATCATTGCTAATTGCTTATTGACACACATATGGTAATTTTTAACTGGAATTCAACTAAATTTTTAAAATGCAGTTGCTGGGAATTCCATGGTGATCCAGAGATTAGGAGCCTCTGGTGTCACTGCAGGGGGCCCAAATTCAATTCCCCCTGGTCAGGGAGCTAAAAACCCATAAACCATGTGGCACAGCCCCCTCACTCCACCCCCCACACAAAAAAAATGCAGTTGATACTCTTCTATTCCTTCCAAGCATGCAGTTATAATATAATCTGCAAATAATCTACATCACTTGAATATAAACTACAAGAGTGCAATCATTCCTTCTTTACATGGCAGTATAGTCAATCCTCAGTATCTGCAGATGATTGATCTCAGGACTCCCATTTGTGGGTACCAAAACCCACAGATGGTCAAGTCTTTATATAAAATTGATAGTACTACTTGCACATAACCAATTTGCACCGTCCCATATACTTGTATACTTCAAATCATTACTAGATTACTTATAATACCTAATACAATGTAAAAGCTTTACAAATAGTTCTAAATACAATGTAAATGCTATGTAGATAATTGCTGGCATGTGGCAAATTCATGTTTTGCTTTGGGGAACTTGCTGCATTTTTTTCCAAATATTTCTGATTGAAGTTTGGCTGAATTTGCAGATGTACAGCTCTTGGATATGGAGGACCAACTGTATATCCAAACAGCCTTATTATATGGCCAACATTTAATGGGCTGTCAATCAGTATTTGTGGAATAAATCGATGAGATAACATTTTCTCCTTTGTGCCAAACTTTCATGTTTTTTTGCTATTTGTAAACACTGCCAGTAATAATAGGTATTACTTATATTTCTGAGTTTAATTGTAATACTTAAAGTGCTTCATTGTTGCTCATCATGACCCATTTAGTTGGCATCTACATTTTTTTTTTTTATGTGAAGGAAATTTCTCTGTATTCCTATTTCTCTAAGATTTTTTCTTCCGGAATCAGGAGTGAGTAATGGAACTTTTCAAATGTCATATCAGCATATGTTGAAGCCATCCTTTGCTTTCTTTCTCTTTTAACTCATTAATATGCTGAATATTATTAAAGCATTTAAAAACATTGAATCAGTTTCAATTTCTGGGTTGACTTCCAATTGGCCATGGTTAATTATTCTTTTAATGTACTGCTGGATTCTATTTGCTAATATTTTACTTAGAATTTACATCAATATTCCCAAGTAAGATGGGTCTATAGTTTTCTTTATGGTACAGTTTTTGGATATCAGCATAATGGGCTTCAGACAGAGAGGTAGGAAGTTGACTTTCTTTATGTTATAAACATTGTATTTTATTTTTCATTTCACATATGATATTATACATGTTTCAATGCCATTCTCCACACCCATTCATTTTGGTCTTAGAGCTCTCCTTCTTCTAACTCTGCTAATCTGAAGAAAAAATCAATTTCAATTTTTTGGGGGGAAATCCTTGCTTTCCCATGTTTGTGTTATTGTCCAGGAATCTGGCCCTTTCAGGTTTGGCAAAGTTTTGGATCTTCTGCCTGCCCTCCCACCTCCAGACAAGAGAGCTTTTAAAATGACTATGCGTGTAGATACACTTGGGTACTTGAGAACCTTTCCCTTCCTAAATCATATTAAATTTGAGTTTTGTCTCTTGATTCTCCCTTCTGAGTGCCACGTGTTTATTTTTATAGCTCTGACTAGTATAAACACATGTTGAATTTTATTAAAGATCTTGATTAAACACTATACTTTTGCTATTCCTAAACATTCAAAGAGCTATCTATTAGAAAAGACTGTGTCTCATTCAATTTTGGTATATTCACTGCAATAATTTCGAAACACTATTGCTTATCATTTGAGAGGTGCAAGGCAAAACCAAAGTGGAATGGCCAAAAAGACGCTGGTACTATGACGCTTCAAATTCTGACACTGTGACAACACCTACAGACATTGTTAAACAGACCAGACCATTTAAATCTATGTTTTGAGATAAACTCTACTCTATTCTTCCCTGCTAACAGTGCCAATAGATGGGGTGGTGCTGGCTTCTAGTATTCTATGATGCCAGAATATTGAGATGTTATTAAATACCAAATGCTTTGTTGCAGTAATATCATTACTCTGCTCTTTTTAAAAATATGAAATCTAGATCATTTCTGCCTTAAAATGATTCAATAACATTATATACATTTTCAACAAGAACAAAAGTATATTCCCCCCAAAGCATCTTTCAGTGTTTAAAATCTATCCAATGCATCTTATTATTTTTATTCCAAGTAATTATGTTACCAGTGAAGCTGAGAAAATTATACTTATTGTCTATTCCTATTTTTTGTGGACCCAGTTTGCATTTCTTTTACATTTGGAGGATTAGAAAGCCATTTAAAGAGGTTGGGAGAAGCCCATGGAAGAATCAGGGAGGATAGTGTAGGCAAGGGCTAATAGGAGCTCCCCAGGACCTGGTTCAAGCCTTTGTCCTGTTTCTTGACCACCTTTGTCCCCCAAGACTGAATTCCTGCTATTCTCATTTTTTCCTAATAGGATTAGGTGTAATATCTAAGTTTTTCCCTTACTATGATCATTTATTTTTACATTATAGACATACATTTCTAATCATCCAACTGAATGAGACTCAGGTATGCAGGACAAAGAAATTCAGCCCTGAATCCCAAGTTTTTCTTAAAGGGAATAACTTTTGAGAACAGAGTATAGAAGACTGTGACAGTGGTATCTCACTATTTAAAATAAGTATCTAAACAGTAATACATTTTGTTCTCATTCTGAAATCACTAAATACTTTGATGGGCAAGGTCAAATATTAAGTCTTTGAACTTCTCTTGCTTGTATTTTCTAAATCGTGTATATTCATGGGTGAAATCTTACAGTGATTCCAGTGAGTCTGAGAGCACTTTAGGTGCTAAGATATTGCTGGCAAATGCAAGCACAAAGGATAGTCAAGAGCCAAAGCATGAATATCAGACAAGTATATTTAGCAAGGGAGACATGTAACTCTCCTGCAACTTTGTGCATAAATGATGTGATCTAAATGGAAGATGTGACTCTTATGTGACTTCAATAAATTCTTAAAGTGAATAAAAGGACATTCAAGATACAGGAAAAAGTGTTATCAGAGCCAAGGACTATGATAGAAAAAAAGAGAAGCGAAGAAAGAGAGATTAAAATGATTGAATGGGAGACCACAGGGTCAGTGGACTGGAAATCTCACTACTTTGACAACCGCCTGGTGGCTGAATTTTATTTGGAGAAGAATGCAACTGGTTGCCCATATGTACAATGAAAGAGGATGACTTGACCTGAGTACGAAAGACAAAAAGTTGGAAGAGGGAAGAGTCACACGTAAATGTTCGAGTGTAGGGTAGTGGTTGGAGGTGTCAAAGGAGAGCAATAACAGAAGCAATGAGGGAATAAAGTGTGGGCGGGAGAGACCACCCACAAAGGCTAGGTCCTCAGGACACAGGTAGGTTTACTAAACCAGATAGAGAAGGACCACTTGGAGAAACATTTGAGTTATGAAGTCAGGTTGATAACTATGGAAGGATAGTTCTAGGACACACAGAAGAAGCCACTGAGAGCTGCAGGAAACCCAGCAATCGTTTGGAAGACTAAATGTAATTTCAATTCACTCTCTTTTACTTATCATTTATCCATTTGATTTATAAGAGGTATTCTGATATCACAGAAATTTACATAGTCTTTGACCTTGATTCCTTGTTACCAGCTCCTAAAACCCTTTGAATTTCTTGAGTGATAAGGGCAATAGAATTGTCTGATCTTTTAATGAGGTGGGCCCTTGATGGCTTCAAGATGAGGGCTAGTTATCAGAAAGACCAATGCTTGATTAGAAATTTTGAACTTGCCATCCCATAGTCTCCAACCTCTGGAGAGGGGAGAGGGCCTGGAAATTGAGTTAATCATCAGACTAATGATGGAATGGGGCTTCCCTGGTAGCTCAGTTGGTAAAGAATCTGCCTGCAATGCAGGAGATCCTGGTTTGATTTCTGAGTTGGGAAGATCTGCTGGATCTTGCACTTCACTCCAATATTCTTGGGCTTCCCTGGTAGCTTGGCTGGTAAAGAATCCATCTGCAATGTGAGAGGCCTGTGTTTGATCCCTAGGTTGGGAAGATCTTAGCATATTAAAGAGCATATTAAAATCCTAAACAGCATATTAAAAAACAGAGACATTACTTCACCAACAAACATCCGTCTAGTCAAAGATACAGTTTTTCAGTGGTCATGTATGGATATGAGAGTTGGACTATAAAGAAAGCTAATTGCCAAAGAATTGATGCTTTTGAACTGTGGTGTTGGAGAAGACTCTTGAGACTCCCTTGGACTTCAAGGAGGTCAAACCAGTCAATCCTAAAGGAAATCAGCCATGAATATTCATTGGAAGGACTGATGATGAAGCTGAAGCTCCAATCCTTGGGCCACCTGATGTGAAGAACTGACTCACTGGAAAAGACCCTGATGCTGGGAAAGATTGAAGGCAAGAATAGAAGGGGACAACAGAGAATGAGATGGTTGGAAGGCATCACTGACACAATAGACACGCGTTTGGGTGAACTCCATGTGTTGGTGATGGACAGGGAAGCTTAGCATGCTGCAGTCCATGGGGTCGCAAAGATTCAGACATGACTGAGCAATTGAAGTGAACTGAACTGAATGATGGAATCAATCATGCCTACCTAATGAAACCTCCATTAAAAATCCCCCTGCATCAAGGTCTGGAGGACTTTGGGGTGGGTGAATGTTTCCATGTACTTGGAGAGTGACACATTCCAGTTCTATGAGATCCTGGAGACCCTTCTGGACATCACCCTATGTACCTCTTTACCTGGTTCATTTGTGTTCTTTATAATAAACTAGTTAGTGTTAGTAAAGTGTCTTCATGAGTTCTGTAGCCATTTTGACAGATTACTGAGCCTGAGGTAGGGGTTGCAGGAACCCCTGGTGGGTGTTGTGGGAACCCCTGACTTACAGCCAGCCAGTCAGAAGTACGGGTGGCCCAAACTTCCTACTGGATTTTGAAGTGAGAGCAGTCTTATGAGACTGAGCCCTTCAATTACGGGGTCTACATTAGTGCCAGGTAGTGTCCGAATCGAGTTGAATTGATCGCCATCCAAATAGTGTCCAAAAGTTAGAGAAATCATAGTGGGAAAGCACCATGTATCTAGTGCCAGGAGGAAAGATAAAATTCTCTCTCAGGTACTGTTTTATTACTAGCCTGAACAATAACAGAACGAAGAAAATTGAATAGAATACCAATTATACTGAGATGAACTTTCTGGTTTTCCCTATATTGAAATTCAGCCATAGGCTCTATTAATAGTTCCAAGTCAAATAGCAGTAATTGTAAGCACAATAGAACTGGGCCTTATGTGTGCCTAGCATTTTTTAAGAAACTGCAACCTTCCTTCCTCTGCTTCATCCCTATAGTTTTGGTTCTATTTCCAAGATTAGAATGTAATTATTTTATTTAGCTTATAAATTTCAGGACCACTCTGAGGTCAAGCTTGTTAGATGTTTCTATTGAAATGGATAAAATTCCTAGACGGTGCTGTAATCCCCCCAACACACTGTGTGAGGGAGGAGACTCGGGATACATGCCAACCATATAAGCCCCACGTGAAATAAATGTGTCATTGGTTTTTATTGCAATTATGGTGTGAATTTCAACTGATCAACAAAGATAGCTGCTTGAGATCCTGAACATCTTTCTGAGATGAAATTTAAAGTAATGAATCACCCCCTTGGAGTCAAAAAGTATGACAATTCAGAAATTGAAATACTTCCTCATACAAAATCCTTCTCTCTAAATTATACTGTAGGTTTTCCTTGCAGCATACATATGCTGTAGAAGTAAAGAAGCATCTCATCTTTGTTCTCTCTCAATTCAAATAAATATTCTGAAGCAAATCTCATTCTCAGATACGTTAGTAAAGGTTTCCTGATATATTCATGGGTTATCCTGTGTCCCTTGAAAGTAAAGAGCACGACAGTTTCCGTCTATAATGCTAATGTGAGATAATATTTTGCTCAATAATTTTCCTGTGCAGTAAATTTGGACTAAGAGGGGAAAATTTTAACTCAGTATTTTTCAGTTGACAATGAATTATTTAATATAACACACAAATGCCAATGTGAATCTCCTGTGTTCATTAGATGATTTTAGAGAACATTTTAAAAAGTTAAAATTAAACCTGTTGTGATTTTATTCAATCAATGCACTGACAAAAATTACCATATGGCAAATTAATTATATATTTGAAGATAGAAATCTTTAGCATGTATACTTTTAAATAATGAACACTATTATCTACTCATGTTATCAGCCAATAACACACTGAATTGTCTAAGCATTGGTCAGAATCAGTGGATATATCTCAAAAGAAAAATATCGTGTTCATTAGTGGTGGTTTTACACTGAAGAAAGCTGAAGTACTGGTATAACTTTCTTAATAAACTATGCTATCTCTCCAATTTCTGTCACCTAACTATTTCTCCTCCCCTATTCTATACTGAATTTCAATCTGTAACATATGCACTTTAAATGGGATGCCAGAGATATGTGAATATGTGAACAGGTGTTGCTGTTAAAATTAGAACAAGAAAATGAAAAAAAATTTTTAAAGTGTTTATCATATCTCAACTCACATTAGCATAAAAACACAATGAAATTTATTTTTTGTTTGAAGTGGAAGGGTCATATGGAAATTTGACCTATGACTGCATCGCTCACATCTATATAAATTAATAGAGTTTAAAACTTTAATGTACATCTGTGGGCATATATCTTCTCTACGAAAAAAGAAAAGGTACTGGTATTTTGAAAGGTACTACTAAATACACACACAAACAAAAAACAAAACCAATAACAGCAACAAAAAAGCTAACACCTAAACACTACTGAAAATAGTAATCGTTTCTCATTAGCAGTTTGTGTTGTATTATACTAAGAAGTGAATTAGTTTCTCTGGAGCTCTCTGTAAATACTAACTTACCAAACACAAGGTAATCCACCAACCACTGAATATACACCCAGGTGCTTTTAGAGGGCTATAGAACTCTGAATATAAGAAATAGCAATGCAATCATGGTAATATAAAACTTTGCAGGTTATAAGAATTTAAAATGAAATACAAATTTAAAATCAAACTAGAATTTTCTTAAAAACACCACAATATAAAACCTTTTTTGTCTTCCTGCATATTGACACATTTTTTTCATATACAATTGTTGTTATTTCTGTGTAGTATGTATGCTACTCTAAGGAGCTTTAAATAAGGTTACACCCATTTTTAAATGTCTGATTGAACCCTAGAGGAACTCTATGCTTTTGTTAGTTTTCAGAAAGAACATTAATACAGTAATTTTAATATACAAAAGGAAACTAGTTTTTCTCAGAACCGCTGAACAAAAAATAAAAATCAAGCTACCAGGGATGGTCCCATCTCAGTGGACGATGGCTGTGTTTTTTTAGTATATAGTACTACCATCGACACTGGATCTGGCAGCTTTTCAGAAATGCATGGACAATTCAAACGTGAATTGGGTTTTCTTGTAGATCTCCCTCAAGCTTGGCCCACCTCCAGGCTGCAATCTAAGGTTAATGGAAGTACTATGCTATATCTGACAGCAGAGACTCTTGCTCAGCCAAGCTCGCTGAATTTTTGCCTTATGCACAATGGCAGAAACATAGCTTGCATACGTCCCCCTCCCACCCCTACCTTACTGAATGACTAGCTTAACAGCACTGACTCCTCTTAACCTGTTCCAGTCACTCAACAGCCAAGTCTTAGGGCTTTATCAATCATGCTGCAATGTTTTTGTTCAGTACTATTTTAAAACTTCTCCAAAGAGACATTTGCTTTCTTTTTTTGGTGGGAGAAAGGAAGGGGTGACTACAGCATGATGAAGAATAGAAGAAAGTATCTCTATTACTGTATTCTCTCAGCAAGTTTGATGAATATCTTCATGACAAGACAGTGAATAATAGATATCTTCAAAAAGTGGCATTTCCCACCAGATAACCCCAGTTTAGGACAGGATATCCTGGTCTCTCAACTGCCTGACAGAAACTCTTTTTGGATGAAATAGACCATCTGTTTTCCAAGATGGAAAAACAAAGGCTTAAAGTTTGGAGGGAAGTTACTAGACATTCCTTCAAAGGACGAAGGAAAGCAACAGAAGCATTTTGGAGCTGCCCTCTGAAGGAGCATGTCGAAACAGATTTAGAAAATGTTCATCCAAGCCACAGAGAAGTATTTAGCTAGTGGAAGGGAGAATTCATTTTCTAACCATGAAGATATTTAACATTTAGTTCTGTGGAGCAAAGAGTTTATAGGGGAAATTCTTTCACTTTCCTGCTAGGATAATTCCCTGAGGAGGTCTCTTCAACTCTTATCTTAAAACACATCACTGAATCCTAGAATGGTAATGATTTTCATTGCTTTTCTGGAGATTCGTCAACTTTTTTTCAAGTCTGAATGTGTGAATTATTTATTTCCTCAAAATAACTAGGGAAATATTCACAGATACTATTTAACAAGTATTCTTTCATTCTGAATTCACTTAGAAATAATATTTGCTTGGTACCACTGCATATGTAATTATAAATGGGAAAGACGTTAAAACACTAAAAATGACTTACATACCCTGAGCACAAACATGATGGGATAGTGATTCTCATTAGAAATCTTGGTCTGGTATCAGTGCAGTGTGCTTGATGCCATTAATAATTGATATCATAAGATCTTATTTTCTTAAGTTAACTATTAGTAACATTTACCAAGTACCTTCTACATATTCGCCACTGTACTAGGCACTGATGATCAAAAAAAAAAAAAAATCCATAAAATGTGGTATATTGTATAAACTAAATTTGTTAAAGAGCTAAAGGTAATAAATAACCTTTTGATAAGCAGACATCTAAGTATAGAGTATGTTCCAGAAACTGTGGCTAGTTGCTGGAAATTTTAAAGTGAATTGTTCAGTCTCTCCGTCATGTCTGTCTGTTTGCGACCCCATGGACTGCAGCATGCCAGGTTTCCCCGTCCTTCAGTATCTCCCGGAGTTTGCTCAAATTTATGTCCATTGAGTCAGTGGTGTCATCCAACTATCTCACCCTCTGTCTCCCCCTTCTCCTCCTGCCCTCAATCTTTCCCAGCATCAGGGTCTTTGCAAATGAGTCAGCTCTTCGCATCAGGTGGCCAAAGTATCAGAGCTTCAGCTTCAGCATCAGTCCTTCCAATGAATATTCAGGGCTGATTTCCTTTAGGATGGACTGGTTTGATCTCCTTGCAGTCCAAGGCATTCTCAAGAGCTTTCTCTAGCACCACAATTCAAAAGCAGTAATTCTTCAGCGCTCAGCCTTCTTTATGATCCAACTCTCACATCCATGCATGACTACTGGAGAAACCAGAGCTTTGACTATAGGTAGAAGGATGTGTGCTTATAGTGAATAAGAAAGTCAAGATTTCTACCCCCACAGATCATACAGTGTACTATAAGAGGAAGTCAGTTAAAAATAATTACACTGAAATATGATAAAGACTGACAGGGAAGTAAAGATTACTAATAGGAGTGCACAACTGTCTACCAAACCACTTAAGATAAAGAGTGAAGACTTCTGGGAAGAAACATCTATGTTGGTACCTAAAGAATTATTAGCAGTTACAAGGGCTTCCCAGCTGGCTCAGTGGTAAGGAATCCTCCTGCCAATGCAGGAGACACTGGAGACGCAGGTTCAGTCCCTATGTCAGGAGGATCCTCTGGAGAAGAAAATGGCAACCCACTCCAGTATTCTTCCCTGGAAAATCCCATGGACAGAAGAGCCTCTATACAGTCCATGGGGTTGCAGAGTCGGACACGACTAAGCATGCACGCACACAAGGTCAAGGCAGAGTGGGAAGGGGAAAGGGAGTTTTACAGGCAGAGAAAACGTGCGAAGATGCTGAATCCCAGTCTTGAGGAGTGGAAGTGATGAGGAGTAAGGATTGAGGATCGGGAGAAGCAGGAGTTAGGTCATAAAATGCCTTGAACACTACCTTCATTTGAAGGTCAGTAAGCAACCATTTCAGGTTGTAAGTGCAGGAAGAATTTGTCAAACTTCCCCTTGGGAATATTGCTGTGGCTGCACTGGAGAAAATGGATGGAGCAGAAAGCAGGCTTTTGTAACAGTGAATCAGGTAAGAATCATGATGGTCTGCCCTAGAGCAGTGAGGGTAGAGGGAAAAAGGAATTTAGAAGATATATAGGGACTTCCCTGGTGGTCTAGTGGCTAAAACTCCATGGCTCCAATGCAGGGGGGCCCGGGTTTGATTCCTGAACAAGAAATTAGATCCAATATGCCACAACTAAGACCCAACACAGCCAAATAAATATTAAATAAATATTTTTAAAAGATAGAAAACACCTCAGCAGTTCCAAGTGACTGGTAAATGAGAAAAGGGAGTATTATTGGCAAGGCTAGAATAACCTTGATTTTCTGATTTAAGTAACTAGGCTGAAGGTGCCCTTCATACATTCAGGGAATACAGAGGGAAGAATCATTTGAAAAGGTGGGAAGGTGGGGGTTGAGGTTTGGATGTGCTGAATTTCAGCTGCACCTGAACTCTCTAATACCAAGCAGGCCAATGGTCTAAGGAGCATGAAAGAAGACTGAATTTGAAGAATAAATACAAGAGTCAGTGCCTCCAAACCAGTGGAGTGTGCTATCATAGAAGCCAAGGGAAGAAAGTGCTTCAATAACAGTCATTATTAGAGACTTTCTAGTCCCCAGCCACGCTATGAGCAGGCAATGGGTCTATATGCAGAGCTACTCTAGAAGTATCTAGGAAATAACACCCACCAAAAAATCCATCATCCAATGATACATAGGAAAATAGTGGAATAAATGCCCCAGCTTGTTAGTGCTTCTAACAGCTACCCCTGCAGAGGTGGTGGTACCTGGGAACCCGTGGACACATTGGGGTAGCAAAGCAAGGGGTGGAGATCTCTGCAGGGAGTCAGGGGTCAGGTGGAAAATGGGGCTTGCCTTGTGAGTACATAAGGGATAACATGGAAAAATTCTGTGAGACAGAGAACAGGCGACCTGAGGAGGCAAAATTCTTCTCCAGGTAAGGAGAGGCTTAGATGATCTTATTTCTGTTATTTGAAGAAAGCTAACTCTTCTGTGAGATCTTCCTTGGTGGCTGAGATGGTAAAGAAATGCTGGAGACCCGGGTTCAGTCCTTGGGTCAGGAAGATCCTCTGGAGCAGGAAGTGGCTACGCACTCCAGTATTCTTGCCTGGGAAATCCCATGGACAGAGGAGCCTGGCGGACTGCAGTCCATGGGGTCACAAAGAGTGGGACACGACTGAGCAACCAACACAACTATTCTGTAGTCCAAGCTGTTGAGGCCAGGGCTATGTGAGTTTTTAAATTAAAAGTGTTTAGAATGCAAGAGTTACGATAAAGTGAGAAAAATACTCAAATTGTATCAGACAAAATTAATTTTAGATGTTTTGAGAAAAATACTGACAATAACTTACAACTTGTCAAAGCTTTATAATATCTCTCCTTAAAGATTTTTTTGTTTTTGTTTTTGAAGCAGTATATTCCGTAGTCAAGAAAATGAGCTAGTTGGTACTTTCATTTGTCTTAAAGTTTGTTTATTAAAATATGTGAGCACAGGTTTCAATATACTACACATACAAACTCTGCTCACATACATGTAAAGACTTTCAATGATTTATTTGATAACATATAAGACATGTGTCCATTTCCACGTTGATGGAAAACTACATTATACTTTCAACCTAGACAAAATCAGAACCTGTCACTGATATAAATCACATACTTTAAAATTTTTTATAAGCCATTTGAAAGATTAACTTGGGCATATAAACACAAATCAGCTTTCACAGATAGACACCAAGATAATAAGAGGTATTTTTATATTTTACTATAGAACACATGAAAATTTTTTAAGTTATCCATTACTCTTAATGCCCTATTTGAAAACATTTATTGAAATAAATCAAAATATATACTATATTTTACTTATACAAGTTTAAAATTTTTAAATATCAGAAAAGTTTTCTTAAGCAATGTGACACATATTATGCTAAATAGATACCCATGTGTATGGGTACACACATAAACACACGCAACACGGCACATACGGTGTTTGTGCATGTGTTACTCAAGGTAACAAAGAATTCTTATGTGTTTTTCTCAGACAGAGGGATTCAAAACTTTTTGAAGTGATGCTAAAGAATGTGACTATAATGTACATTTTGTGTGTGTGTGTGTGTGTGTGTGTGTGTGCTCAGTCACATCCAGCTCTTTGGGACCCATGGATTGTAGCACCTCAGGCTCCTCTCTGCCTCTGGGGATTCTCCAGGTCAGAACACTGGAGTGAGTTGACATGCCCTCCTCCTGGGGATCTTCCCAACCCAAGGACTGAACCCAGGTCTCCCACATTGCAGGCGGATTCTTTACCAGCTGAGCCACCAGGGAAGCCCAAGGATACTGGAGTGGGTAGCCTTTCCCTTCTCCAGCGTATCTTTCTGACCCAGGAATCGAACTGGGGTCTCCTACACTGCAGGAAGATACTTTACCAGCTGAGCTACCAGGGAAAAGTAAAAGTGAAAGTCGCTCAGTCATCAGACTCTTTGCGACCCCATGGACTACACAGTCCATGGAATTCTCCAGGCCAGAACACTGGAGTGGGTAGCCTTTCCCTTCTCCAGGGGATTTTCCCAACCCAGGGATTGAAGCCAGGTCTCCCGCATTGCGGACAGATTCTTTACCAGCTAAGCCACAAGCGAAGCCCAAAAAAAACTGGAGTGGGTAGCCTATCCCTTCTCCAGGGGATCTTCCCAACCCAGGGATAGAAGCCAGATCATGGAATCTCTAGGCCAGATCACTGGAGTGGATAGCCTATCCCTTCTCCAGCAGATCTTCCTAACCCAGGAATCGAACTGGGGTCTCCTGCATTGTAGGCGGATTCTTTACCAACTGAGCTATCAGAGAAGCCCAAGCTACCAGGGAAGAGAAGCTATATATATATAATAAACATGTGTATATATATGCATATGTATATACACATGCATCTATGCACATATATACACACATTTATTAAATTACTGGTTAGGCTAAACACTTTTTCTTCAGTATATGCCCAGTTACAAGATCCCTAGAATTCAAGAGTCTACAAATTCTAATCTCACACACTGGAAATTTTTGAATACACAAATTAGAAAATTTATCAATATTATCAATCAAAAGATATTTATTTCATCCATATTAATTAAAAACAATATTGCACATACAAGTGAAACATTTATGGGCTTTTTAAGAATGAAATTTGAAAAGTATCAGGAAAAGACAAAAATGGTGCTTTTCTGCAAGTAATCTTCTTTTATGTAAAATAAAAACAATGAAATGTGTGAGAAATCTAATTTTGGAAATGGAAAGCATAGAGGAATTTTGAACATTTTATGAAGTTGTAAGAATACAAATTTCTTGAGTTCCTATGGCAAAGAGCTCCAGGAGGTCTGCTTATGAGAGTACAAGGAAGTGTCAATAAATGTTATTATTAAATATGTTAGTATTCTATATTAACAGAAATGGACCTTAGAAGGGATATAGCCACATGTGAAACACGTAAATTTCCTCCATCATTACCAATAAATATTTTACCACTTGATGCATATTTTATTTAGCATAATTAGAAAAATGATACAGTACAGTTATATAATTACAAAATAATGCAAAACACTTTACTACAATCATATGTTAAGTCTGGAGGCAATGAATATGTATCTTTCAAAAGTAAGTTGTGAAAACAACTTTAAATTTAAAAATTTCCATGCAATTTTAGTAGATTAGTGGGTAGTATGAATATTTTCATGAAAGACTAAAGTTGTGAATATATTCTGAGACCAATATACAATCTATTTTTTTTAATTCCATGATTTTCATGTGTATACAGAATCAAATCTGAAATCTGTGCATGCATGACTCTTTGGAACCATACCAAAGTTAATCACATCGACATGATATAATACATTGGAAAAATACCAAAACTTTTTACAATACTAAGATGCTACTTTTATATAACCATATAATTATAGTAATCTGGAGAGTTGCTGAAAATCACTTAGATGACTTCTGCATGAAAATGTCCTTTTTAAGTGCTCTTGTTCTTGAAAGTTCCATTGCATTTATAGATTTTTAATGAAAACTGTAAGATTTGTGTCCTATTCAAAAATGATAATCAATAAATAAGTTCTGTCTATCTCAATCAGATTATTTAGTTTTGGGCTATTTTTTTGGTTATTGAGTTGCTTGAACTCTTTATGTATTCTGGATAATAAGCCCCTAACTGATAATAATTTATAAGGATCTAATATACACTAAGATGAATAAAGAAAATAATACTGTGCAATAACTATATTAGGTAATAAATATCACTACAGTGTCAATCATATCAAGATGTATAAATGTATTATTGTAAAATGCTGTACCTTAAACTTACACAATGTTAGATAACAAATTCACTCAATAATAAGTAAATGTCATGTGAATTAATTTAGACCACATGTCATGAAACATTTAAAATAGACGATGTCTTAGAGATCAACTGAGCTAAACTCCTTATTTTACATGAAGAGAAAATGAGGCTCAAAGAGCTTAAATAATTTGCCTCAAGTCACTCCATTAGTTAATGATAGAAATGTGGCTTGAAGCCAGCAGACATTACATATTTGTTCAATAACCACCCAACCTATCACACAAACACATCCCCCCAGAACTAAGGCTATTTCATGCATTGTCATTAGCTATAGGGTACCTTAAGAAGTTATTTCATGTGAATAGCCCTTGTTTTCACAAAATTATAAACTTTTGCTCTACTGTCCCTCATAAGGGAACACAATGCTCACTAATAAGTCTGTTAGGCTTTGATGACTTTGCTCAATGTTGCTGCGTAAACCTCATCACTGAGTTTTAGTGGGGCCTCCTAACTTGTCTTACAGACTCTCCCCTTGTGTCCCCATGGTCCACACTCTCCTCTGCACCCACAGTGATCCCCTTGAAGTATGAGTCGGGCCACATTCCCCTTCTGCTCAGGATCCTGTCATGGTTCCTGTTTAACCAGGGGTAAAGGGTCAAGTGCTCATGACGGTCCGTCCATGATGCTGCCTCCACCTGCATCACACACCTCCACCTTCCTCACCTACCATCATCCCACTCCACTCCTGCCTTCCTCCCCAACTGTACACATCCATGATCACAGCCTTCCGCCTTCTGGCCTCTACCCAGAATACTCTCACCAAATGTCTCCAGAAATATTGTCTTAGTATTTTAAAAAATGCTGAATATCACCTTCAAAATGAGGTATATCTGATGACACAAGGGTCTACTTTCCTTCCACTCAAATACTATTTAACTAATGATAAAGCCTTACAAATAGCTGAGAAAAGAGGAGAAGCTAAAGGCAAAGGAGGAAAGGAAAGATATACCCATCTAAATGCAGAGTTCCAAATAAGAGCAGGCACAGATGAAAAAGCCTTCCTCAGTGACCAATGGAAAGAAATGGAGGAAAATAATAGAATGGGAAAGACTAGAGATCTCTTCAAGAAAATTAGAGATGCCAAGGGAACATTTCATGCAAAGATGGGCAAAATAAAGGATAGAAATGGTATGGACCTAACAGAAGCAGAAGATATTAAGAGAGGTGGCAAGAATACACAGAAGAACTATACAAAAAGAAGATCTTCATGACCCAGATAACCATGATGGTGTGATAACTCACCTAGAGGCAGACATCCTGGAATGTGAAGTCAAGTGGGCCTTAGGAAGCATCACTACAAACAAAGCTAGTGGAGGTGATGGAATTCCAGTTGAGCTATTTCAAATCCTAAAAGATGATGCTGTGAAAGTGCTGCACTCAATATGCCAGCAAATTTGGAAACTCAGCAGTGGCCACAGGACTGGAAAAGGTCAGTTTTCATTCCAATCCCAAAGAAAGGCAATGCCAAAGAATGTTCAAACTACAGCACAATTGCACTCATCTCAAGTGTTAGTAAAGTAATGCTCAAAATTCTCCAAGCCAAGCTTCAACAGTACATGAACCACAAACTTCCAGATGTTAAAGCTGGATTTAGAAAAGGCAGAGGAAACAGAGATCAAACTGACAACATCCGTTGGATCATCGAAAAAGCAGGAGAGTTCCAGAAAAACATCTATTTCTGCTTTATTGACTACGCCAAAGCCTTTGACTGTGTGGATCACAATAAACTGTGGAAAATTTTTCAAGAGATGGGAATACCAGACCACCTTACCTGCCTCCTGAGAAATCTGTATGCAGGTCAAGAAGCAACAGTTAGAACTGGACATGGAACATTGGACTGGTTCCAAATCAGGAAAGGAGTACATCAAGGCTGCATATTGTCACCTTGCTTATTTAACATATATGCAGAGTACATCATGCAAAATGCCGGGCTGGATGAAGCACAAGCTGGAATCAAGATTGTCAGGAGAAATATCAATAACTTCAGATATGCAGATGACACGATCCTTATGGCAGAAAGTGAAGAAGAACTAAAGTGCCTCTTGATGAAAGTGAAAAGGATAGTGAAAATGTTGGCTTGAAATGCAGTATTAAAAAAACTAAGATCATGGCATCTGGTCCCACCACTTCATGGCAAACAGATGGGCAAACAATGGAAACAGTGATAAACTTTATTATTCTGGGCTCCAAAATCTCTGTAGATGGTGACTGCAGCCATGAAATTAAAAGACACTTGCTCCTTGGAACAAAAGCTATGACCAACCTAGACAGCATATTAAAAAGCAGAGACAAAGAGACATAAAGAACAGACTTTTGGACTCTGGGAGAAGGCGGAGGTGGGATGTTTAGAGAGAATAGCATTGAAACATGTATATCACCATAAGTGAAATAGATGACCAGTCCAAGTTTGATGCATGAAGCAGGGCACTCAAAGCCAGTGAACTGGGACAACCCAGAGGGCTGGGATGGGGAGGGAGAGTGGATGGGGCTTCAAGACAAGGGAACACGTGTACACCCATAGCTGATTCATCTCAATGTATGGCAAAAAACCACCACAACACTGTAAAATAATTAGCCTCCAATTAAAGAAATTTTTTTTTAAAAGCAGAGACATTACTTTGCTGACTAAGGTCCATCTAGTCAAGGCTATGGTTTCTTCCAGTAGTCGTGTATGGATGTGAGAGCTGGACTGTGAAGAAGGCTGAGCACCGAAGAATTGATGCTTTTGAACTGTGGTGTTGGAGAAGACTCTTGAGAGGCCCTTGGACAGAAAAGAGATCAAACCAGTCCATCCTAAAGGAAATCAACCCTGAATATTCATTGGAAGGACTGATACTGAAGCTGAAACTCCAGTACTTTGGCCACCTGATGCAAAGAACTGACTCGTTAAAAGACCCTGATGCTGGGGAAGATTGAAGGCAGGAGGAGAAGGGGACAACGGAGGATGAGATGGTTGGATGGCATCACCGACTCGATGGACATGCATTTGAGCAAGCTCCAGGAGTTGGTGGTGGACAGGGAGGCCTGGTGCACTGCAGTCCATGGGGGTCTCAAAGAGTCGGAGCACACATACATGGCATGTATTGGGCCTCCCAGGTGGTGCTCACTCAGACACGACTGAGCACACACACAGCTGCATCAGTTCATTCCAGTCGCTCAGTCGTGTCCGACTCTGCGACCCCATGAATCGCAGCACGCCAGGCCTCCCTGTCCATCACCAACTCCCGGAGTTCACTCAGACTCACATCCATCGAGTCAGTGATGCCATCCAGCCATCTCACCCTCTGTCGTCCCCTTCTCCTCCTGCCCCCAATCCCTCCCAGCATCAGAGTCTTTTCCAATGAGTCAACTCTTCACATCAGGTGGCCAAAGTACTGGAGTTTCAGCTTTAGCATCACTCCTTCCAAAGAACACCCAGGGCTGATCTCCTTCAGAATGGACTGGTTGGATCTCCTTGCAGTCCAAGGGACTGTCAAGAGTCTTCTCCAACACCACAGTTCAAAAGCATCAATTCTTCAGCACTCAGCTTTCTTCACAGTCCAAGCAGGTATTATCTTTCGAATACTCTAAAATACACTTTTTTTGTAGATTTTTGACTTGACTATCTCCTCCTACTTTACTGTAAGCGCCACAATAATAAAGATCATTGTCTTTTGCTCACGTGCATATTCCCTGTGCCAGGAACTGTGGGTGGCTAATAGTAGATGCTTAATATGCTATGCTATGCTCAGTTGCTGCAGTTGTGTCTGACTCTTTGTGATGCTATGGACTGTAGCTCACCAGACTCTTCTGTCCATGGGATTTTGGAGTGGGTTGCCATGCCCTCCTCCAGGAGATCTTCCCAACTCAGGGACTGAACCTGCATCTTTTAAGTTACGTGCACTGGCAGGCAGGTTCTTTACCACTAGCGTCACTGGGAAGCCCAATAAACATCTGTTAAATTGAAGTCAACCACACTTTCCAATAAAAGATTACTCATTCCTTTACAGCACAGCATGTTTTTAAAACGTCTCAAATAACTGCATTCACAGTAACGACTATGACAAAGCTGTCATAATTTCAGAATGGGCAAAGTACCTATAGAAAATCGTAAATCAGGTGGACTATAAAGATTTTGCATCTAATTCTGAATTTTACATTTTCAGTGTATAAGCTTTTCCTGAATATAAGTTAATCCTCTTTGAAAGCTATGTTGATACTTTCAGGTGACTAAAGCACTATTTAAAACCCAACAGATAAATGAGAGTATACAAAGTAGTCAATACAAGTCTACCTTAATCTATTATCTTTGTAACTTAAAAATCATATAAACCCAGTTTTGCTTGATCATTCAGTAATTCTTATTATGTCGGCATCGGAAAACCTCATCGTAAGATCCGATCTCTTTTTGTCAGATGGAAACACATTTGACCACATACACGAGCAGGAACCTATAGACGGTGATGATACTCATTTCATTCTAGTTGACTTTCCTTTAGCCCAATTACAAATGCATTTTTTTCTTTCATGTCATTTACTACAATGCCTTCTGATAATTAAGTTCTTCCCATGGGAAGAAAGTAGTACATTAGGAAATATTTATTGAGTAAAAAGCCTTGCTTTGAAAAATCTACCAATAGCTTTAGGTCCTCTCAGCAAGAGTTAATTGTAAGATGAAATTTTCCAAACATTTTCTTTTTTTATAAAAATAAAATTTGCTAATTGAAGCAGAGAATCTGTTGAACTTTTGTTATCCCCTGTAGAGAAGCTAAAAATGCATGAGTTAATATACTGTGACTATGGAGCTTAGATACTATTAACAAGGGGAAAAATAAATATGATTCTAGGCCACCAACCACTTTTAGTAACTATATTTCTAGCTATTATTTTCCCTGTTGAAAAGGTACATTAGGATTTGATGTGCTTGGCATGCTGTACAGAATGGTAATACTTGCTAATTACAGACTACTTAAAATCAGGTAGATCTACAAATAATGTCCAATTTATCTGCACTTGCAGGGAAGGCAATTCAATATTGCTGAGAAAGTAAGAGGCCAGTGGAAGATACCATATACCATGACAATTTACCTTAGCTTTGATTCTCTTTTCATATTTTAAAATCGGGCTATAGTTGCTTTATGAAGTTGGGCTTTCTGTTGTACAGCAAAGTGAATCAGCCATCAGTTCAGTTCAGTTCATTTGCTCAGTTGTGTCCTACTCTTTGCAACCCCATGAATTGCAGCACGCCAGGCCTCCCTGTCCATCACCAACACCCGGAGTTCACTCAAACTCACGTCCATCAAGTCAGTGATGCCATCCAGCCATCTCATCCTCTGTCGTCCCCTTCTCCTCCTGCCCCTAATCCTTCCTAGCATCAGCGTCTTTTCCAATGAGACAGCTCTTTGCATGAGGTGGTCAAAGTATTGGAGTTTCACCCTCAGCATCAGTCCTTCCAATGAACACCCAGGACTGATCTCCTTTAGGATGGACTAGTTGGATCTCCTTGCAGTCCAAGGGACTCTCAAGAGTCTTCTCCAACACCACAGTTCAAAAGTGTCAGTTCTTCAGCGCTCAGCTTTCTTCACAGTCCAACTCTCACATCCATACATGACCACTGGAAAAACCATAGCCTTGACTAGACAAACAATTGTTGGCAAAGTAATATCTCTGCTTTTGAATATGCTGCTTAGGTTGGTCATAACTTTCCTTCCAAGGAGTGTCTTTTAATTTCATGGCTGCAGTCACCATCTGCAATGATTTTGGAGCCCCCAAAAATAAAGTCTGACACTGTTTCCACAGTTTCCCCATCTATTTCCCATGAAGTGATGGGACCAGATGCCATGATCTTCGTTTTCTGAATATTGAGCTTTAAGCCAACTTTCTCACTCTCCTCTTTCACTTTCATTAAGAAGCTTTTTAGTTCCTCTTCACTTTCTGCCATAAGGGTGGTAATCAGCCATAAGTATACATATATCCGTCCTGCTGGGGCCTCCCTCCCATCCACTTCTCCACATCCCACCCTCTAAGTGATCAAAGAGCACTGACTGAGCTCCATGTGCTACACAGCAGCTTCCCACCTAGCTATCTGTTCTAATCCTGGCAGTGTACATACATCAACCCCAATCTCCCAGCTGAGGCTGCCTCCTATCCCCTCCACATGTCCAGCATCCATTCTCTGTCTGTGTCTCTATTCTTTCCCTGAAAATATTAATAGGTTCCTCTGTGCCATTTTTCTAGATTCCACATATATGCAATAATATATGATATTTGTTTTTCTCTTTTTGTCTCACTTCACTCTGCATGAGAGTCTCTACGTCCATCCACGTCTCTACAAATGACCCAATTCTGTTCCTTTTTATGTCTTTTCAGTGTATTCCTCTGGCTGAAACTTTTCAACCATCTTTTTCTCAAATTCATATTACTCTTCAGATTCAGGTTTAAAGAGATCTTAAAAATTTCAAGTAGGGACTTCCCTGTGGTCTAGTGGAACCCACCTTGCAATGCAAGCAAACTAAGATCCCACCTGTTGCATAGCAACTGAACCTACACTTGGCAACTACTGAGCCCACGCACCATAACTAGAGAGTCTGTGCATTGCAGTGAAAGATCCCGCAGGGCACACTGAGACCATGAAGCTAAAAAAAAAGAAAAAAAAAGTCTTAGACTATGTCTCCTTGAATACAACAATCTCAGTGGCTATTCACGAGAAATAAGAGTAAGCAAGTAAAATTGAATTAGCTGAAACAGTGGGTAGGCAGATGATCATGGCAGGGAGGCAATGCACATACTGGAAAAAACACTAGGCTTTGGGGGCCAGCTCAATCCCAATTCTAATCCTGCTTTGGGTACTTTAAGTTACAATTGCCTCTTTTCTTGTAATGTAGTAATAATGGCCTAACCCATAAGACTTGTGAGAAGAGAAATGAGATAGCTTAAAGCTTCTAGTGTAATTTTTGCACATGTTTAATTTTCAGGGAATAGCAGTAATTAAATCAATTATTTTCTTGAGTTTACTTATATTTTTATTTTAGGTGACTAGATCATCCTAAAATCAATATTCCAGTAGGAAAAGAATATCATACAACTATCCAAAGTCAACTTACTATGGTGTTGACAGATATCTATCTTGGTTAAATGAAACAAAACAGTGAGGTTTCTGTTGAAATTTTTGCTACAAAAAGTTTCAAGTGAGGTTTTGCAAGATGTTGCAAATGCCTTGCCTTATGGCTAAGAGTGGAAAAATAATTCTGAAATTTTAGCCTCAAGGTATAGCTGGACTGATACTGCTAAAGGAAATGGGAGGCAGATGGTGTCACAAGAGGCTTCGTGGGGAGACATTCACAAGCCCTGACTCTTCAGGGTGCAAGGGACAACAGTCTGATTTTCACACTCACACATATGCCCATTAGGGTTAAAATGTTGGAGAGTCACAATTATTGAGATATAATGATGGTAAGCAGAAAGGTTTTCTTTTTTTCCTCAGAAGCTGTTTTTCCAATATCACAGAACAAGGAGGACTGACTCTAATGCTGGTGATGTGTGTAACTGACTTACTGTCCTTTGAAAATTTAGTACAGTACTGAGCGAGCTCTGCAAAAGTAGATATCTCCCCTCCTTGTCACTAAATTGTGTATGACAGAAACGTTTCATTCTTCTCTCAAGTGTAGAATCATATATTCACATGAAACTGAAATGCCAACTCATTAATTTACAGTGAATAATCTCTGTGATGCTTTTGAACTGTGGTGTTGGAGAAGACTCTTGAGAGTCCCTTGGACTGCAAGGAGATCCAACCAGTCCATCCTAAAGGAAATCAGTCCTGGGTATTCATTGAAAGGACTGATGTTGAAGCTGCAACTCCAATATTTTGGCCACCTGATGTTGGGAAAGATTGAAAGCAGGAGAAGGGGACGACAGAGGATGAGATGGTTGGATGGCATCACCGACTAAATGGACATGAGTTTCAGTAAACTCTGGGATTTGGTGATGGACAGGGAGGCCTGCTATGCTGCAGTCCATGGGGTCGCAAAGAGTTGGACACGACTGAGCAACTGAACTGAACTGAATCGCTGAAATGAAACCAAAGTAGTCAAAGCCTGACATGTATGTACACATGGAAGCCAAATAAAAATTTTCTTTGGAAAGCAGAAATCAGACCAAGGGTAGTTCTGTGGAAATAGATGAGTGGACATATACCACTTCAATCCAGTGTTTAACAACAGGTTTCCTTGACTATGTATATTCCCTCCTCCCATTATCCCATGGCTCTGCTCTCAATCCCTAATAAACTCCTCAGAAGTGTTTCCTGTAATTGCTGTGTCTCCTGTAATTGCTTTTCTCTCCCATATTTCTGTTTTTATTTTCCTTGTTCATAGGGTATAGTTGCTTCACAACATTGTGCTGGTTCTGCTGAATAGCCAAAGTGAGTCAGCCACATGTATACACAAATGCCCCCTTCTGGGTTTCCCTCCCATCTAGGTCGCCATAGGGAGTGGAGAGTAGGGCTCCCCCTTCTATACAGTAAACCTTCACGTAATCTATTCCATGCATAGCAGTGTGGTGGTGGTGGCTTAGTTTCTAAGTCGTTCTGACTCTTGCGACCCCATGGACTATAGCCTTCCAGGCTCCTCTGCCCATGGGATTCTCCAGGCAAGAATACTGGAGTGGGCTGCCATTTCCTCCTCCAGAGGATCTTTCTGACCCAGGAATTGAATCTGGGTCTCCGGCACTGCAGGCAGATTCTTTACCAACTGAGCTGTGAAGGAAACCCAATACATAGCAGTGTATACATGTCACTTTCAATCTCCCAACTTACTCCACCCCATCCTCTTTGGTGTCCCTATGTTCGTTCTCTTTATCGGTGTCTCTATTTCTGCTTTGGAAACAGGTTCAGCTATGCTATTTTTCTATATTCCACATATATATGTTAATATAAAGTATTTGTTTTTCTCTTTCTGCCTTACTTCACTCTGTATGACAGCCTCTATATCCATCCATGTCTCTACAAATGACCTAATTGTGTTCCTTTTGATGACTGAGTAATGTTCCATTGTGCATACATACCACGTCTTCTTTATCCATTCCTCTATAAATGGATATTTAGGTTGCTTCTATGTCTTGGCTATTGTAAAAGTATTGCAGTGAGCATTGGGGTGGATGTGTCTCTTTTTAATTATGGTTTTCTCAAGGTATATGCTCAGTAGTGGGAATGCGGGGTCATAGGGTAGTTCTATTTTTAGTTTTTTAAGGAACTTCCATTCTCTTTTCCATAGGGGCTGTATCAATTTACAGTCCCACCAACAGTGCAAGGGGCCCCGGTGGCTCAGCAGTAAAGTAAAATGCAAGAGAAGCGAGTTTGATCCCTGGGTTGGGATGATCCCCTGGAGAAGGAAATGGTAACCCACTCCAGTATTCTTGCCTGGAAAATCCCATGGACAGAGGAGCCTGGTGGGCTACAGTCCATAGCATCACAAAAGAGTCGGGCATGACTTAGTCACTAAACAACAACAACAGTGCAAGAGGGCTTCCTTTCTCCGCATCCGCGCCAGCATTTATTTGGTAGTAGATCTTTGGATGGTGGCCATTCTGTTTGGGGCTTCCCTAATAGACCAGTTGGTAAAGAATCTGCCTGCAATGCAAGAGACCCTTGTTCGATTCCTGGGTCAGGAAAATCCCCTGGAGAAGGGAAAGGCTACCCAGTTGAGCTATTTCAAATCCTAAAAGATGATGCTTGTAAAAGTGCTTCACTCAATATAGCAGCAAATTTGGAAAACTCAGCAGTGGCCACAGGACTGGAAAAGGTCAGTTTTCATTCGAATCCCAAAGAAAAGCAATACCAAAGAATGTTCAAACTACCCCACAATTGCACTCATCTCACACATTAGTAAAGTAATGCTCAAAATTCCCCAAGTCAGGCATCAACAGTATGTGAATCATGAACTTCCAGATGTTCAAGTTGGATTTAGAAAAGGCAGAGGAACCAGAGATCAAACTGACAACATTTGTTCAATCATCGGAGAAGCAAGAGCATTCCAGGAAAACACCTATTTTTGATTTATTGACTATTCAAAAGCCTTTGACTATGTGGGTCACAACAAACTGTGGAAAATTCTGAAAGAAATGGGAATACCAGACCATCTTACCTGCCTCCTGAGAAATCTGTATGCAGGTCAAGAAGCAACAGTTAGAACTGGACATGGAACAAAAGACTGGTTCCAAATCAGGAAAGGAGTACATCAAGGCTGTATATCGTCACCCTGCTTATTTAACTTCTATGCAGAGTACATCATGCAAAATGCCGGGCTGGATGAAGCACAAGCGGGAATCAAGATTGCTGGGAGAAATATTAATAACCTCATACATGCAGATGACACCACCCTTGTGGCAGAAAGTGAAGAATAACTAAAGAGCATTTTGATAAAAGTGAAAGAAGGGAGTGAATAAGTTGGTTTAAAACTCAACATTCAGAAAACGAAGATCTTGGCATCCGATCCCATCACTTCATGACAAATAGATGGGGAAACAATGGAAACAGTTTTGGGGGGCTCCAAAATCATTGCGGATGGTGACTGAAGCCATGAAATTAAAAGATGCTTGCTCCTTGGAAGAAAAGCTATGACCAACTTAGACAGCATGTTAAAAAGCAGAGACATTACTTTACCAACACAGGTCCATCTAGTCAAAGCTATGGTTTTTCCCGTGATCATGTATGGATGTGAGAGTTGGACTATACAGAAAGTTAAGAGCTAAAGAGCTGATGCTTTTGAACTGTGGTGTTGGCGAAGGCTCTTGAAAGTCCCTTGGCCTGCCAGGAGACCCAACCAGTCAATTTTAAAGGAAATCAATCCTGAATATTCATTAGAAGGACTGATGCTGAAGCTGAAGCCCCAGTACTTTGGCCACCTGATGCAGAGAACTGACTCATTTGGAAAGATCCTGATGCTGGGAAAGATTGAAGGCAGGAGGAGAAGGGAACAATGGAGGATGAGATAGTTGGATGGCATCACCAACGTGATGGACAAGACTTTGAGTAGGCTCCAGGAGTTGGTGATGGACAGGCATGCCTGGCGTGCTGCAGTCCATGGGGTCGCAAAGAGTCGGACATGACTGAGCAACTCAACTGACTGAATCTATCTGTGTGGGGTGATACCTCACTGTAGTTTTGATTTGCATTTCTATAATAATTAGTGCTTGAGTGGATTCCAATTAGCCTTCCACGTGGCCAGATCCAGAGGTCATTTCTCAGTCCACACTAACTTGATCTTTGAGCAGTGTAAAACCATGTAAAATGTTATTGATGACTTCCTCTTCTTTGAAACATTTCATCACTTGTTTCCTAGTCATAATACACCCAGTACCATATTCCCTTGGTTTTCTGACACCACATTGGTTCTTAAAGATTTTTTTTAACTTTTATTTTGAAATAACTTTATACTTAGAGAAAAGTTGCAGGAATAGTACAAAGAACTTCCATAGACCCTTCACCCAGATTCAACAACTGCTAATATTTTGCCACAGTGTATCATTTTATGTCTCAGTCATTCAACTTTTCCCCTGAACCTTCTAAGAGTAGCTTAGAGCGGTCAGGATCCTTGACCCATTTACTTCTCTGTGTATTAATTTAATATAATTACAGTACAATAATCAAAATTGGAAAATGTTACACTGATATGATATTACCAATATTCTCCATTATTAGAATTAATCACATTTGACCAATTGTCCCAATAATATCCTTCTTAGGATATTTTTCTTAGGATCCTTCTTATTAAACTTCTTAGGATATTAGAAAAAAAATATCCTTCTTTTCTAGTCTGGGATCAAATCCGGAGTCATGACTGCTTTTATGCTTTTCAATCACCTTTAATCTGAAGTTCCTCAGACTGTGTTTGTCTCCCATGACACTGGCTTTTGAAAGAATACCAGACAATTAATCTGTAGAATGAGTCTTCCTCACGATTGCATTCAGGTTTACATGTTTGGTAGGAATACAGCATAAGTGCATTTTCATCAGGAGGCGCACAGTGTTGGTTTGGCTTGTCCCACTACTGGTAACATTACCTCTGATCATTTGGTTACAGTGATGTCCTCTGGGTTTCTCCCTGAAAATTACAACTTTTCCATTTACAATTAATATGTAATTAATGAGGTGATATGTTGAGGCTCTGTGTATATTCCACGTCTCATTAACTTACAACTACTAGTCTAGGTACATGCTGATGAGTCTTGCCTTAATTAGATAATGGTTGCAAAATGATGACTTTCTAGCTTCAGCTTTATTTCTTGGCATCCTATTCACAGTAAGGCAAAGTTTCTCCTCCGACCCCCATTTATTTGGAGAATTATTTTTCATTCAGTATGAAGCCATTGATTCATATTATATTCAATACTTTGATCCAATGAGTTTATTCAATCTATCACATTCATCATATTTGTTGATGCTGAAATTGCTCCATTTTTGAGTCCCTTTTGCTTTTTTTCTAATTTCCTGTCCTGCAAACATGGAATAGTCTAGGGCTTACCCACACTTCTCGTTTCTTTTCTACGCACTCATTCTGGGTCATCTCATCCAATCCAATAGTTTAACTATTGTCTTTATACTGAAGGCTCTAAACTTATATCTTTAGTCTACCCCTTCCGCATGAACTAGATCTGCGTTCCCAGCAGCCTGCTTTACCCTGTGAAGTCTACTACACAGCCCAAATTTAAACCGCTCTCTCTATATATGTACCTCCCCTCCACATATCCCATCCCAATTAAGTAAAATTCACCTGAGCCAGTGATCAAGTACAAATTCTTAGAGTCCTGCTTGATTCCTCTCTCTTTTCTCACCCCCCTCAAGTGATCTGCCAGCAAGTTCTACAGCTTCCAGTTTCATAAATAATCTGGTATCTGACTGCTTCATATCACTTTCACTGTTACCATGTAAATCCAAGGTTGTTACTCTTCACCTGGATAATTGCAATAGACTTCTACTCCTATTTGCTTTCCATGATCTACACTCCAATCGCCAACCAGACTGTGTCTTTAAAACCATATATTATATCATGGCATTCTTCTGTTCAAAACCTTCTAACATCTTCCTAGCCTTTTAAACTAAATTAACAAATCTGGTTATGGCCTGAAAGGTTTGGCACAGTCCGGTTGGTAATCTATCTGCCTGGCTTCCTCTCTAGTCCTTGTTTCATCTCATCCTATCTTGTCCCCCTGCTCTTCCTCTAGCTTCCTCGGCCTGTCCCTGCCTCAGGACATAATTCTGGGCAGATTTAATTTTCACCTACCTCTGCTCCCATTTGTAATGGATTGACTTGGGCAGTGGTTCTCAACTGGGGGCAGTTTTTCTCCCCAAGATTATTTAGCAGTGTTTTAAGACATTTGGCTTTCACGACTGTGGAAGTACTACCAGTATCTATTAAGCAGAAGACAAAGATGATGCCAAAGGTCCTATAATGCACAAAACAGCTCTCTACAACAAAAACCTGATCTGCCCCATATCCTGAGGTTGAGAAGCATTGATCTAGGGCAAACATGATAATTCAAAAAGCTCAGATACTAATGATAGACGGATTTGAGGTCCATACCCTTTCATCTACTAGCCTCCCTAACTATCAATTATATATCCGCAAAATGGGAATAGTAATATATAGCTCACATAAAGTATTGTTAGGTTGAAATGAGATAATGTTATATAAACAACACCCACCCTTAGGGTAGATGGTAAAGTTCCATAACTGCTACTTCAATGACCTCTAAATTAAGGTCAGGATTAAAGTAATTAAAAGAAACTGAGCCTTTGGGTCTCACCATTCCCTTTGGATTCTCTTTTTGTTTGATTTTCATGAAACTCTAAATATCCTGAGAACACTGCTTTACACATGGCGAGCGCTCTATATATATTCGCTTTTGCTATTATTAGTATTGTTGTATGTTTTACCTGTATACTGAACAAGTAAGCATTTCTTAGTTGTTGCTGGTGTTTTGTTTTTTTTTTCATGAGAGATACACCTAGTCTTTCCTCCACAAAAAAAATGCTTCTTCAGTCTAGAGAAATACTGAATTTTAATGGGTGGGATGCATACTCCTTCTTTTACACCACACCATGTCTGCTCTGACAATTGAGCATCTGTGATCACTTTACACTTTCTCTGATCCTTTCTGTGAACTAGCAGATTGATTTTTAAGCTTATCCTGTTGACATTTTCAGTTCCTAGGAAGTAAGACGTTTGTTTTGCTCTAAGCTTTGTCCCTGTGGATAACTCTACCCTGATGGCACCCATCTTTTTGGGATTTCAACAATCCCCCAAATAAACCCAAGTCCATCTGCTAAAGGACCTAAAAAGAGTCTGAAGTGTGATTAAAGGAAATTGAGGCTTTTGGTTTCACCATCCCCCCTAGATTTTCTTTCTGTTTGGTTTTCATGAAACATTAAATTTGCCAGGGAGTAAATACTGCTTCCCGCAGGTTAATGCATGTGTTCTCAGTAACATGAGAAATAAGCGGGAAAGGTGTTGGATGGAGAAAGTTATGCTGCGGAATGTGGGAGGATTAGCTACAATGAAGGAGAAAAGATATCTCAGCCTAATGGATTTTTTTTAAAGTTTATGCTTTTGTATGTGGGGAATCACATTTCCATGTAGGAAGGCAATTTGGTAGAAATGCAGGCACAGGTTAGGCTCAGGTTTAGGCACTCCTGAATATCTCCATTGGTTCAGCCTGGACTAACTGCATGCTCTGAGCCCCATTAGTTTCTTCATCTATATAGTGAAGACAATAATATATCCACAGGGTACTTTGAGAATTAAGGTCATATGCCTGCAAGGACCTGATGCATAGCGAGCACTCAGCATTACTATTATTTTATTTTCCTAACACCCTTGCTTGTGTTTCAGAGTCTCTGACCCTCTTTGGGAAGAGGAATGCCTGATCTGTTTCAACATGGAGATTTTATCAAAATGTTCTAATCACCTAAAATCTGATTTCTCAAGTTCTTCTTTGCTTGCTGGTTTTCCTTCCTTCTTTTCTCACAGTTCTCTGATATAGAGCATGATAAAAGATTTCAGTCGTTACTTTGTAAACTAATTCTTCTTATATGCAAATATATTTAAATGTGTCTTTCTATGATCTACTCTAGTTCAGTTCAGTTCAGTCACTCAGTCGTGTCTGACTTTGCAATCCCACGAACTGCAGCACGCCAGACCTCCCTGTCCATCATCAAATCCCAGAGTCCACCCAAACCCATGTCCATTGAGTCGATGATGCCATCCAACCATCTCATCCTCTGTTGTCCTTTTCTCCTTCTGCCCACAATCTTTTCCAGCATCAGGGTCTTTTCCAATGAGTCAGCTCTTTACATGAGGTGGCCAAAGTATTGGAGCTTCAGCCTCAGCATCAGTCCTTCCCTTGAACACCCAGGACTGATCTCCTTTAGGATGGACTGGTTCGATCTCCTTGCAGTCCAAGGGACTCTCAAGAATCTTCTCCAATACCACAGTTCAAAAGCATCAATTCTGCGGCACTTAGCTTTCTTTATAGTCCAACTCTCACATCCATACGTGACCACTGGAAAAACCATAGCCTTGAATAGATGGACATTTGTTGGCAAAGTAATGTCTCTGCATTTGAATATGCTGTCTAGGTTGGTCATAACTTTTCTTCCAAGGAGTAAGCGTCTTTTAATTTCATGGCTGCAATCACCATCTGCAGTGATTTTGGAGCCCAGAAAAATAAAGTCAGCCACTGTTTCCACTGTTTCCCCATCTATCTGCCATGAAGTGATGGGACTGGATGCCATGATCTTCGTTTTCTGAATGTTGAGCTTTAAGCCAACTTTTTCACTCTCCTCTTTCACTTTCATCAAAATGCTCTTTAGTTATTCTTCACTTTCTGCCATAAGGGTGGTGTCATCTGCATATCTGAGGTTATTGATATTTCTCCTGACAATCTTGATTCCAGCTTGTGCTTCTTCCAGCCCAGCATTTCTCATGATGTACTCTGCATATAAGTTAAATAAGTAGGGTGACAATATACAGACTTGACACACTCCTTTTCCTATCTGGAACCAGTCTGTTGTTCCATGTCCAGTTCTAACTGTTGCTTCCTGACCTGCATACAGGATTCTCAAGAGGCAGGTCAGGTGGTCTGGTATTCCCACCTCCTTCAGAATTTTCCACAGTTTATTGTGATCCACACAGTCAGAGGTTTTGGCATACACAATAAAGCAGAAATAGATGTTTTTCTGGAACTCTGTTGCTTTTTCCATGATCCAACGGATGTTGGCAATTTGATCTCTGATTCCTCTGCCTTTTCTAAAACCAGCTTGAACATCTGGAAGCCTAATAAGAGTTCTGCCAAGAGAACTCACTGGTCATAGCAAACACCCACTTTCAAGAACACAAGAGAAAACTCTACACATGGACATCACCAGATGGTAGACATCGAAATCAGATTGATTATATTATTTGCAGCCAAAGATGGAGAAGCTCTATACAGTCAGCAAAAACAAGACTGGGAGCTGACTATGGCTGGATCATGAACTCCTTATTGCCAAATTCAGATTGAAATTCAAGAAAGTGGAGAAAACCACTAGACCATTCAGGTATGACCTCAATCAAATCCTTTATGACTATACAGTGGAAGTGAGAAATAGATTTAAGGGACTAGATCTGATAGACAGAGTGCCTGATGAAATATGGAATGAGGTTCGTGACATTGTACAGGAGACAGGGATCAAGACCATCCCCATGGAAAAGAAACACAAAAAGGCAAAATGCTGTCTGAAGAGGCCTTACAAAAAGCTGTGAAAAGAAAAGAAATGAAAAGCAAAGGAGAAAAGGAAAGACATAGCCATTTGAATGCAGAGTTCCAAAGAACAGCAAGGAGAGATAAGAAAGCCTTCCTCAGCGATCAATGCAAAGAAATAGAAGAAAACAACAGAATGGGAAAGACTAGAGATCTCTTCAAGAAAATTAGAGGTACCAAGGGAACATTTCAAGCAAAGATGGGCTCAATAGAGAACAGAAATGGTATGGACCTAACAGAAGCAGAAGATATTAAGAAGAGGTGGCAAGAATACAGAAAACAACTGTACGAAAAGGAGCTTCACGACCCAGATAATCATGATGGTGTGATCACTCATCTAGAGCCAGACATCCTGGAATGTGAAGTTAAGTGGGCCTTAGGAAGCATCACTATGAACAAAGCTAGTGGAGGTGATGGAATTCCAGTTGAGCTATTTCAAATCCTGAAAGATGACTCTGTGAAAGTGCTGCACTCAATATGCCAGCAAATTTGGAAAACTTAGCAGTGGCCACAGGACTGGAAAAGGTCAGGTTTTCATTCCAATCCCAAAGAAAGGCAATGCCAAAGACTGCTCGAACTACCACACAGTTGCACTCATCTCTACTCTAGAAACAAGTCTTAAACATTCATTCATGTGTTGGAGTTCAGATAGTGCTACAAGTTCAAGTTGTAAACTACCCTCTCTAGTCAAAGCACACAGAAGTGATAGAATATGTGTGTTTATATGATGTATATAAGTATAATAATATATATTAATATATATGTATATATATTTTAGTCACACTTTGAAAAACAGATCAACATCTGAACACACCACAAATTGCACAGAAACTACACAGAAAAATCAAGGGCTACAGTTCTGCTGGTTTCTAAGCCCGAAAATATTCAGGGATAGCTAAGAACTGACATTTGAAGGGTAATAGAAGCTGGAGTAGGGTCATTTGTAATGGAGGATTACAAACTACAGAAGCCTCCCGAGGTGCTAGGTTATAGAAAGCTGTACAGTGTGTGTAGACTGGAGCTAAGCTTCTACTTAGGTAAGTGACTAGACCTGTGATAGCTCCAAGACCCTTCATATTCTCCTGCCACTATTAGCTCAGATGCTGCACTGGAGGAAGTGGCAATCAAGGGAGGCAATCACAAAACCCAAAGTAAGTAGGAATGATTTAAAACAAGGAAGAAAAAGAGAAAGAGACAATATGCAATTTGAAACAATTCTTAGAAGAGTCTATATTCTGCAGAGATGAGTAGAAAACTAACATTTTGGAACAAATCAACAAGATCAGTAAAAGACATGGATTTATTAATAAAATTCTTTCAAATGATTGTAATTGAGGTAAAGGGAAAAAGAGGAAACAGGTTTTTAAAAATATACTATAAAACAAAATCAGGCAGGTATGAATCAGGAACCAGTTGGACACATTTTGCAATAAAAATATGTTAATTTTTTAATTCCATGCACAAAATAATACTCTAGAAAGACAATCAAAAAGAGGAGTATTGAATTGAAATATAGCCTTGAGGAATTCTTTTAGAACATGGCTTTAAGAGGTAAAGAGAGAAAAAAGTACAACAGAGAAATTAAGAGACATGTAGGGTAGAATGAGGCACCAATAAACTTGGTTTCCCAAGCTGAAAATAGAGGTAGTGACAGGAAATATTTATTCAATATGGTGGAGAATTTCCCACATTTGAAGAAAATTTAAAATATACATATAAAATCCAGCTAGATTAATGAAAATAAACTACTCCATGGACACACATTCTAGTGAAATTTCAGAATACAAAGTAAAAATAAAGAACCTTACAAGTCTTTGGGAAGAATATTAAAAGGTACCTACAAAGGATGACATTTACACGTACAGCAGTGAACTCATCAGCAAGAATGAATGACAGAAAATGATGGAATAAAATCTTTTAAGTACTGGAGGAAAATAGCTTGCAATTTCAAATTCTAGATCCAGCCAAATAAAGTATCACTTTAAAGCGTGAGAAGTAAAGCTATTCTTCAGCTATTTAAACAAGTAAGAGAATTTACTTCCCACAGAACCTTATTGGAAGACTTAGTAAAGCACACAATTTAACAAGAATAAAAGTTAACCCAGAAATAAAAATACCGCAAACATTAAAATGTGTACCATAAGTTACTATTTTTAATCAAAATATGTACAAATCTAAAATTCTAAAAGTAAATTGTTCAATGAAGAATTCACTTGCTAAGTTTTGTTTCTCATTCAAAAGAATAATGAAAACTTTAGATTCTGATAGAAAAATATATTTGAGTGTATTTTAACATTTGTAAAGGCAGTAAATAAGTAGAGTGTGAAAGAGCAAACAAAACAAATTTATCAAGCCAACAGAAGGCAGACAAGGAGAAACACAAGCAAAGGAAAAGCATATAAAGCAGAAAGCACAAAATGTTCACAATGATTCCAAATTCAATAGTCTAAGATGTGAAGTTAGAAATCGTGTAGATGGAAGTTTTAGACAAATGCATTTTTTAAAAAAACAAGAGATATTATAAATAAATTGACTGCAGAAGCTGTTGAAAGGGAAACAGAGTATTTCTTACAAAGGTAGAAATAAGGAAGCAAAAGAGACAAGAACTTACAATGATAAGACAGAAAAAATACATAATCACAAAAGCAAGAAAATGTTTCTTTAAAAGACTAATAAAATAAACAGTCCTCTAGCAAGGCACTGATGTGAGTACTTTACATTGCATTAATTCGTTTAATCCTTACAGGAACCCTGTATGGTAGGTTTGATTAAGAGTCGGTACAAATAAACATTAACATAGAAGGGAAAAGGAGAACATGGCTATTAATACAACAGAGATTTTACAAATAGCAGTAAGATCTGAAGACAGTTTTTGCCACTACATTGAAAATTTGTCCATTTCAATTACCCAAAGTAACTTAAGAAGAAAAAGAGCTAAATAACTCTGTATCTATTTTAAAATATGGAACTGGCAGTCTAAAACCATTCCCTCTAAAAAGTTATTAGTAAGCTCAGGCAACTTTTTAGATTTATTTTATTAATTTCAAATCCTATCTTAGAAAAAGTTTTATATAACACAATTAGGCAGTAGGTTAACAAATTAATGTTAGGAAGCTAATATAATTTTGAAAATGAGACCTGACAGGAAATTCAAGAAAATCTAAAATAATTAGAGATAATCTCACGTGGTATCATAGATTAGAAAGTCTTAAACATATTTTTCTGTAAATCAAATCTAGCAGTGTTAATGTACACCTTATACCTAAGAAAGATTTATCACAGGAAATCGAGTGATTCAATATCAGAAAATATTGCAATGTAATTAATACATTGACAAATGAAAACTACGGAAAAAATAGGTATATACAGTAAAACTTAAGAAATATTCCCAGTCTACATCAATAAGACATTGTTGCTCATCATTCATCATTATTCATTGTTGTACTAAAGCTCCTAGCAAAAGCAAGCCTAGAAAAATAAATAAATAAACCATAAGGATTGGTAAAGAGTATATAAAGCAATAAGTATTTATACAGAGCACATTTATCAATAAAGAGAATGTATGATAATTTCCAAACAATTAAAACACATAATAAAGTTTTGCAAGATGATTGGGTATAGTATCAATATTAAATTCAAAAGGAATGTTTATATTTTAATATGGTAAATATACAAAATAAAAAATAACCAATTAAAATTATAATAGAGAATAATACTAATCTTAATGGCAATGAAAATTGTAAAGTACCTAGGAAAATAAAGTACCTAGGTTTATACCAAAATATAAACCCTGTATTCATTTCCTAGGCCTTGACAAGCTAGCATAAGCTGAGTGGCTTAAACCAACAGAAATTTCTGTCTCACAGATCTGGAGACTAGAGATCCATCAGGTCCAGGCCCATCAGATCCATCAGGTCCATCAGATCCAGAGAACGTCAGGATGTTGGCTGGGCCATTCTATCGTCTAAGCCCTCTAAGGAAGGGTCCTTCCTTGTCTCTTCCAGCTTCTGGGAGGCCCTGGGGCTCACTGGTTTGTAGGTGTATCACTCCAGCCTCTGCCCCCATCTTCACATGGCGCTCTCCCCTTTGTGTCTGTGTCTTCACACGGTCCATGGTCATATTCTTATAAAGACAACAGTCATAACAGCTCAGGGCCCCGTTCTATTCCAGCATGACTTCATCTTAACTAATTACATCTGTAACAAAGTGTTTGTGACCCCATAGGCTGTAGCCCACCAGGCTTCTCTGGCCATGGAATTCTCCAAGCAAGAATACCGGAGTGGGTAGCCATTCCCTTCTCCAGAGGATCTTCCTGAACCAGGGATTGAACCTGGATTGCCCACATTGCAGGCAGACTCTTTACCATCTGTGCCACCAAGGAATCCCATGTGTAATAAACCTATTTCCGAATAAGGTCACATTCTGGGTACTGGCAGTGAAGACTTAAATGTGTCTTTTGGAGATCACAAATCAGCACATAACAATTCCTAAATTCAAGCTATTATTTAAGGACATACAAGACCTGTGTCACTGCCCAAAAGACAAAGACCATTAGGAATATCTGTCTTCAAAATGAGCTGTCATCAATTCTACAGGTTGTTGGACTCAGTGGGGAGAACTGCGTGCCATAACAGCGGGCCATCTCAGAAAGATGAAGGTCTGTATAGGAAGCTTCTGATAGGATTTGGGCTGGTATGGATGATTTGGGGAGGGCTGAAAGCAGCGAGATTCTGCTTTGGACTGGATGATGTGAGAAAGCAAAGTAATTGCTTAAGGATTACAGGTTGTTGGTAATCTTAACAACTTTATCCAAGAGGTATGAAGAATAGAGTGGATTTCATTCCCTAACTGGCAAAGTAGCAACATTCCCTCATGTTAGCTGGGAAGTGGATATTTGGTCATCCTTATGCCTTGCATGGCACTCTTGCTTTTGTCTGAGTCGTTAGGTGTTGGCCTTGTTTTAGCCTTACTCCATCACACTCTCAGGGGCCTTATCTGGTGACCGGTTCTCTGATGCTATATTCACCCATGTCTAGCTGCCACCAGCCCATTAACAGCTAACAGTCATTAACGGGACCTTCCCCTATCTTACCTGTATTAGTAATGAAATTTACCATGATTATGAATGAGAATATTATAAAGATGTCAATTCTACCCAAATTAATTTATAAAATCACTTTGTAGAATTAGAAGAGGGAGTAAAGTTTATGGCAAATTTGAAAGTGCCCCTGGCTAAAGGTATTAACAGACAATTCTGTTTTCCTTGAAGCTATGCTGGCTGATATGTATTGCCCCCCAGATTTTTAAATTTTTAACAAAGCAGTAATTTTATTAATGACATTAAAAAATAAGCCAGAATTAGTTTGGTAACATTCCTCTGTGCATGTCCAGCTTCTATCGTAGCTTCATCTAGCAGTATGTAATATGTGTGTGCGGTGAACAGTTTTCATTCAACATGAGCTTAGTTCAGGAAATCAGTCCTCAGTAACCCACCTCCCTTTTCCCCAAACTCTTCATAAATATTACTGCTTATGCCTTCCATTAAAGAACAACACGCAGAGCAACCAGTGATTATGCATATACCACCAAGAGCAGCTGGAGACAGCAAACTTCTTTTGGTCTCCAGTTACAGTGGAAAATGTATATATTTTTTATTTGAGAATACTTTATTTATTAGGAGTTCCCAGGTGGCTCGGTGGTAAAGAAGCTACCTGTAATGCAGGAGACGTGGGTTCGACCCCATGGTGGGGAAGACCCCCTGGAGTAGCAAATGGTAACCCACTCCACTATTCTTGCCTGGGAAATCCCATGGACCGAGGAGCCACAGTTCATGGGGCCCCAAAGAGTCAGATATGACTGAACAACTGCAAGCATCATCGTTATTTACTAAGCATTCCCGTCAAGATGGAAGCTCTTACCATTTGTCTCGGGGATTGAAATGTAAATTAAGCTCCATTCATTTATCTTAGCAATATCCTGGCTTTTAATAGATTTTCCCCAGTTTTATTGAGGTACAACTGACAAATTGTTATGTGTTAACATTTAAAGTGTGTGACATGATGATTTGATATAAAGGCATGCCTCAAAGGCATTGCAGCTTTGTTTTGGCACCAGACCACCACAATAAAGCAAATACTGCAGTAAAGAGAATCACAATTTTTTGGTTTCCCAGTGCATACAAAAGTTAGGTTTATACAATATTGCAGTATATTAAGTATGCAATAACATTATGTCTAAACAACAATGTACATATCTTAATTTAAAAATACTTTATTGGTAAAAATACTAACCACCTCTTGACCCTTCAGCAAATTATAAACTTTTTTATAGATTATAAAAATCTGTAATTTTATAGATTATAAAAATCTAAAAACCTGGTGGAAGGTCCTGCTCACGTTGGTGGTGGCTGACTGATCAGGGTGGTGGTTGCTGAAGGTTGGTGTGTCAGTGACAGTTTCTTAAAGCAAGACAACAATGAATTTTGCTGCTTCAATTGACTTTTCCTTTCATGAACAATTTCTCTGTAGCATGCAAAGTTGTTTGATAGCATTTTACCAACCATTTCACCCATCTTTTAATTTGGGGTCGATCCTCTCAAACCCTGACATTGCTTCATCTACTGAGTTCCTTGTAATGCCTCTAAATCCTCTGTTATCATTTCAACAGTCTTCACAGCATCTGCACCAAGAGTAGCTTCCATTGCAAGTTTTCTTTCCTCATCCGTAAGAAGCAACCCCTCATTACTTCAAGCAGTATCATCTTTTGGAGCAATTTGGTCACATCTTCAGACTGCTTCAACTATATTGAGAATCTGTGTTTTAGTGCGTCCACATTCCTTCATTATCTTAGCTAGATCTTCTGGATAACTTGCTACAACTTTTACAACAGCACTTGCTTCTTGCACTGTCATGTTATGGAGATGGAATTTCTCCTTAAACCTCATGAAACAATCTCTGCTAGCTTCAGACTTTTCTTCTGAAGCTTCCTCACCTCTCTAAGCCTTCCCAGAATTGAAGAGAACTGGGGCCTTGTTCTTAATTGAGGCTTGCACACTGTGGTGCTGCAGAAGACTCTTGAGACTCCCTTGGACAGCAAGGAGATCAAACCAGTCAATCCTAAAGGAAGTCAACCCTGAATATTCATTGGAAGGACTGATGCTGAAGCTCCAATACTTTGGTCTCCTGATGCGAAGAGCTGACTGTTTAGAAAAACTCTGATGCTGGGAAAGACTGAAAGCAGGAGAAGGGAACAGCAGAGGATGAGATGGTTGGATGGCATCACTAGCTCAATGGACATGAGTTTGAGCAAACTCTGGGAGATGGTGAAGGACAGCGAAGCCTGGTGTGCTGCAGTTCATGGGGTCGCAAAGGGTCAGACATAACTTTGCAACTAAACAAGAGCAAGGGCATTGCTCTGCATTTGGCTTCAGATTAAAGGAATATTGTGGCTGCTCTGACCTTTTATGTAGGCCATGAAATCTTTCTCCATATCAGTAATAAGGCTGTTTAATTTTCTTATCATTTGTGATTTCTTATTTGTTTGGTCACTGGAGCAGTACTTTAAATTTCCTTCAAGAACTTTTACTTTGCATCACAACTTGGCCAACTATTTGGTATAAGAGGCTTAGTTTTCAGCCTACCTTAGATTTTGACATATCTTTCTCACTAAAGTTGATTATTCCTAGCTTTCATTTTGGAGAAGGCAATGGCACCCACTCCAGTACTCTTGCCTGGAAAATCCCATGGACGGAGGAGCCTGGTAGGCTGCAGTCCATGGGGTCGCTGAGAGTCAGACACGACTGAGTAATTTCACTTTCACTTTTCACTTTCATGCATTGGAGAAGGAAATGGCAACCCATTCCAGTGTTCTTGCCTGGAGAATCCCAGGGACGGGGGAGCCTGGTGGGCTGCCGTCTATGGGGTCGCACAGAGTCGGACACGACTGAAGCGACTTAGCAGCAGCAGCAGCTTTCATTTTAATGTAAAAGACATGCGACTTCTCCTTTAACTTGAACACTTAGAGGCAACTGTAGAATCATTAATTGTCCTAGTTCCAACTTTCTTATGTCTGAGGGAATAGGAAGGTCCCAGAAAAGGGAAAGAGGCAGGGGAGCAGCCAGTTGGTGGAGCAGTTAGAACACACACGTTTATCAGTTGAGTTTGTCATCTTATATGGGTGCAGCTTGTGGCTCCCCAGAACAATTACACTAGTAATATCAAAGACCCCTGATGAAAAAATCACCATGACTAGTGTAATAAATGAAAGAGTCTGAAATATAAGAAGAATTGTAAGAATGTGAAACTGACAAAAAATGAGCAAATGCTGTTGAAAAATGGTGTCTATAGATACTTGCTCAATGCAGGGTTGCCACCAACATTCACTTTGTAAAAAATGCAGTATCTGAGAAGTGAAATAATGTGGGGTATGCCTGTACATACACATGATGAAAGGATTCCCACAATCAAGTAGGAGATGTCTTTGATGCTGCTATCCGGGCTGGCCACATGGCATATGAGGCAGCTGTGCTGTTGTTCCTCCCAAGGTTCACATAATGCAGGGAACTTTCAGACTTTGAGCTGATGAGCTACGTGGGAGACATGGCAGATTACAGGTTAGATGTATGTGGAATATGTGGAGGAAATGGAGGCTGAGCACTCTTGCATACATACATATATACATACATCAAACAAGGTGCATCTAAACGGTCCTGCACAGTGGATCTATGATTTACACTTGCTTTGACAACATTTTCTCTCTTTTCCCCTTTTACTTTTTCAATCCCTTGTTTGCATGATTACGGGATCATAGTTCTTTTGCTTTGTTTTCATCTGTTTTGATTTTGGCGGTTAAAATCCAATAGTATTAGAATCTATTCTAGCACTTAGAAACTTTTATTCTAGAAAACATTACATTTTGATTATGTGTAACTTCTCAGAAAATGAGAATCTTAGGTCTCATTATCTAAAACAAATTCACTTCGTTATCCAAGCCTAATTTAAGTGTAGTTTCAGATTCATTAGCCCATATCTTGTATGGTAACAGTTTAATTTTGCAACCAACACTTTCTACTAGCCATGAACTCAAGAAAACAATGTCTATATTCAATTAAAAATTAAGAAATAAATTTATTTCTTGAAAAAAATAGTATTGAAATTTTCCAATAGTTATTTTAATAAGGCTATGCCCGAAGATTGATGACTTAAAATGTTCAGATCCAGAATTTGCCTTTAAATATAACTCTAAAGTATGGCACTGTTTTAATTACTAAAAGGTTTTTGCTTATTTTCAATTTCAAGCTTTCTTCTATTAATCTCCAAGTTAAGTGGTTGTTGTTAATGTACTAACTCTATTAGCAGAGAAAGACAATTACAAAAACTATATTATATTAATGCCATCAAATTCTACAAAAATAAATACAAATTAAGCTAAAACTAATAATAATATGTCTTTTTTTCCATATACTTCATGGCATTCAAGTAAAGCTTTGGATTTCCATTCTTTGAAAGATGAGAAATCTGATATTTTTATAAATGCTTAATTCAGATAGTCACTTACTTAAAAAGTTCAACATTGAAAATATAATTTTTGTTTTTTCAGTGGTAATGTCATTGTAAATTTTATTAAGAATGAGATTATGGTAAAAATGATGTTCTTACAAAATTAAAAAATCTTTGGGGCAGAAATATCCTTGGAATTGGTTGTACTATACACAGAATTCATAATCACATACAAACAAGCTGTAGAATCTGAAATAGAAACTGCAGTTGCTACACATCATACACACACACACAATGCCTATTCATAGACACATGCAAACACACACACACACATACACACATCTGTAACCAGACTGAGAATAACTTTATCACTGATACAAAGTTCACGGGGTGAAGATGTCACTGAAAATAAAGCAATACTTCCACATAGCAATGTTCACTTTCTCTTTCTGCTTGCTGCCCATTGCACAAATGTTTTCTTTACACTATTTACAAAGAAACATTTTGTTGGGGCTTATTTTCTTCAGAATCAATATGAAATTTTTAGTAAACATCAATGATGGAGGTTCTCAAAATGCCATTTTTTAAAAAGTTTTTATTGCATTGCCATTATTGAAAAACAATACTAGTGAACATGATGACTGGGTTTTAGCCATATCTTGTATTTATCCATATAAAAGCAAGAGAGGGAGTGAGCAAATTAAACAATAGGCGCTTAAATAGTATAAAAGATTTACTAAAATTCTATAGTTTCACGTTGGAGTATCTTGACTTAGCAGGAACACAATGTTATTGGAGTTTTAATACTTTATTGGATAAGTTATGTTATGGAATGCAATGAAATTAACATTGTGTGTAATTTTGTACCATCTAAAGTAAATAAAACATTCAAAAATCATATTGAGAACATACGTAGGTGATATATTTTTTTCATGTAAAAATAATAAAGAATGGCTTGTAACTGGAGGCTAAATATGATTATCTGTTGTTGACCTGAAATAAAATGACTGCCAGATATTTTTCCAACAAAGAAGGATTTATTTGGAATGAGCAGAAAATTGTAACCATATGATTGAGGTCTGCAACCATGGTGAACCACATGCAAGGACTCACAAGGAAAGAATACCCTTTACTAGAAAGGGAAAAGTGAGCTGAGAGGGCTACCATAAACTCAGAGTCCATGGCCTTTCATTGACTGAGGACTTGGCAGGAAAGAAGAGGAATCTTCTTCCTTCCTCTTGGGCTCTGCTATTGCCATGCGGAGTGAGTGCTCCCACTGTGGTCTCTTGACTCTGAGATTTCTGTTTATTAATTTTTTCTGCTGTGAAAATATTTGAGTTACATCAATACAAAAACTGTACAATTGAGAATAGTCTCCATTTGGCAGAATTTGCTCTGAGCTTACCTCAGCACATATAAAAAGTGTTCTCTCAATTCCAAATAATATAATCTATGGAAAACCTTCAATGGAAGGTGTCAATTTTTAATCTGTTAAACATAAAACACAATTTAGAAGACTACTACAGGCAATTTTGTGAAAGAATAAAAATGATGCCATATTTGAGAAAAATACCAATGGCATTTTATTCAAGAGCTATATCTAAGTAATTCACTAAGGTATGTGATTTTAAGATGTGATTTAATACCAAGAACAAATATTCTGCTTATCTTATTTCTAATCAATAAATCAGTAATCAATAAAAAGATGGTTTGGTATGTTACATTAAGGGATATATATGTATGTTATTTTCATTTTTTAAAAAGAATTTCATTTCTGAAGAGTTCAATAGACATTTCACAGACCATTAAAAAAATGAATAATTTTAAGTATTTTTAGTACCATTTTTTACTCCAAATTATTTTAGTTTGGATGATACTTTTTTTTTTTTGATTAGCTTTTTTGTAACCTGCTTCTGTGTATACTTTTCCCACTATTTGCTGTAGATGCCATTTATTTCTTGGTAAAAATCTTGCCAGCCTCTTCTGCTGGATTGAGCAGTTTACTTTAAAACTCTCTTAATAAAATGAGTATGTCTCAAAAATATCTGATAGGTTTAGGCATAATGGCATAATCCTTGCTCTCAGGGATTTTTTTTTTTTTTCCTGTTTTTGGTGAGGTAAAAGTTATGCACATGAAACCCCTGATAGAGACCAGTATAAATTGGTGCAAAATAACACCATCAAGAAGACAAAAAATGGTGCAAGTTCCCTCCGGCAGAAGTGTAAAAAGGGACTAAAGGATGACTGAGTTTTCTGGGAAAGGTTTTAAGGTAACTCTAGGACCAGTTGCTAAGAAGACTAGCTAAACTCTGAGTGGACAGGAAGAAAATGAAAGTGCCATGAACTAGGGCAGGAAGACGGTTTTCTTTGGGTGGTCAATAGATTGGGCAATAAGGTGAAAGTATACTGCAAGCAGCGTAGAATGCAAGGGTGAAGACTGAATTTCACCGGAGGGTCTGGAAATTCGTGGATGAGGGACTTGAGTGGGAGGTCCATACACTGCCACATGGATTTGGCGAATGGGATGTTAATATCTGAGAAAATTCTGAGACATATTAAGAAGTCTAGATCAAAACAGATAAGGTTCTGGACCAGCAGAATGCATGAGAGTGAAAAAGAAAGGGACAAATTCAAGAAGCATTTTGGAAAAAAGGAGAACTGGTAAAGTATCTTACCTAAGAAACTTAAAAAAAAAAAAAAATGTAACTCTTTGGTTCTTTACCCCAAAGACTTTGCATTGGCTAGCCCAGGAAGAAGGATCCAGCAAGCACTTTACATATTTGTACAGCACTGGGAATATAGCCAATATTTTATGATAACTTTAAATGGGATATGATCTACAAAACTTTGAATCACTGTTGTACACCTGAAACTAATATAATATCATAAATCAACTATACCTCAATAAAAAGGAATACATTTGATAATTCAACATGTAATTATGAACACTCTGCACTGATTTTTTTCTTTTTTATAAGAAATGTACGAGATTGAATTGATCAGAATTCCTGTACTCGTGAGGAACAATCCACTAGAAGCACTATAATCAAGATGACAACGTGTACAGGCTGTATGCGCTCAATTATCGACAGTAAAATCCAAATTCTGATCAGTCATGCTAGGAAAAACCTGACAACTTTCTATATTCTCTACAAAAATATTGCAAGATCATTGATAAATAAAAAAGCAGTTAACGTATGGAGCCAAAAAACGGAGAAAAAACAGAAATATGTCAAATAGTTACTTAATAAAAAATCATGCTTTTTCTGGGGGGAAAGAACCCTGAAATAATACACTGTATTGATATAATTATCTAGTTACAGATGCATAACTAGAAGGCTCACTTAATAACAGTCATAACAAACATCCAAGATACAATTTCTAGAAAGGAATGTTTTTGTGTTTGAATTCCTGTCAGTGGTGACAGGAATGTTACTAAGATGCTTCTCGAATAGTTTACAGAATGTCCAAAGCTCCCAGCATTAGTCACTCAGCGTTGATAGCCCTTGTTAAAATGCCAACAAGGTAATACATGGAGCCATTAGGATCCATTAACACCTTAAACCAATTTAATTGATCAAATTAGCTGACCTATTATAAAGGGGGAGGAAACGGGAAATGGAGCAAAGATAGCAGGGAAGAGAATCCCAGGAGTCACAGAAGTTACCATCGAATGGGGTAGGTGTAGCGTCTTTGGTGTTGCCTAGTTTGGGCCAGCATTTGTGAATCCTCCTTTCTAGGTTTTTACCATCCACTCATTTTGTCTTCTGGGGAGGTGACACGGGCATAGGATAAGAAAGACTGCACTAGGGATCACAAGACCGTCAGTTCAGTTCAGTTTAGTCGCTCAGTCGTGTCCGGATCCTCAGCCGATCCCAATTCAGGGACTAAATCGCCAGATGGCCCCATGAACCATCCACTTCAAGTTTTTGGGTTTTTTTTTTCTAAATGGGGGTATTACAGATCACACAAATGATGCTTGCTCCAGCTACTCAAGTCTATAAAATAGTTGTTGTCATTTTAATTTTTCAGTTGCTTAGTCATATCTGACTCTTGCGACCAAATGGACTGTAACCTGCCAGGCCCCTCTGTCCATGGGATTTCCCAGGCAAGAATACTGCAGTGGGTTGTCATGTCTTTATTGAGGGGATCTTCCCTCACATTTTAATTTTTACAGGCTTTTTTTTAGTTGATATTTTTCTCTTAGTGGAAAGGAGTTTTATAAATAAGCTCACACTTCTATCAAGAAAATCACCTATTTGAGATTCTGAAGCATCGATGATGTTTCAAAGACATATATCTTCAGACTCTTTTTACAGGTTAGCCAGGTAGCTTGGCTCATGATGAAAATCTGTGTAAGTCCTACATTTATTGCCATAAGGCAATATCAGTTTCTTATAATCATATCTCATTTACTACAATGTTCCAATATATATGTTTCATTAGTCATTTAACTATATGAGAAGTTTTACTTCCACTAACCGTGACATCATCACTGAAAACTATACCGTATTTACAAATGGTTTAGTCTTAATATACATGTTGTCAAAATGCAGAAAGATTAAACTGATAAATCTCTTCCTATTACATTCCTTTCATTTCTGTGGATTATAAACAACTGTCAAGCCTCTGGAGTTTCATAAAATTATCATCCTGCTATCAAAAAATACAGTTACTTTTCTGACATCCTTGGCTTTTCTTCTCTACAAAATTACTTATAGAAATATTATTTAGGATATCTAATATGCTTTCACCCAAGATGAAGCTGCAGTTATACACAGAGGAAAAGTGAAACTAGGATTATTTGGGACAATGTGACCTGCCAGGAGATCTGATATTTGGGATTTATGCCGTGGAGTACATCCAAAATCTCCATTTTGAAAAAATTAAAAAATGCACCTTAACTGTTCCATACCTTTATACTGCTAGAGTCTTTACTGGGAAGAATAATTTAGCTAAGGCAGAGGGAAGAAGGGAAAGAAGGACAGAAAGAGAGAAAGGCAGGAAGGGAGAGAGAGAGAAAGGAAAGAATGAAAATGTATGGGTCAGGCTTCTCAGCTGAAGATGACAGGGGAATGTCAGCGACATTAACCAAAAAGAGATTTATTTTTCATTTAGTTTTAAAATGTTCTGACTGTGGTGGACCTTTGTTGCTGCCCACGAGCTCTCTCTCGCTGTGGTGAGAGGGGCTCTCCCCTAGCTGTGGAGCGCAGGCCCCTGACTGCACCGGCCTGTCCTGGGGCAGAGCACGGTTCCAGGTGCCTGGGCTTCAGGGCTGGCAGCGCAGGGACTCAGGGGTCTGGCTCACGGGTTTAGCTGCTCTGCAGCATATGGGGTCTTCCCAGACCAGGGGTCAAACCTGTGTGCCCTGCAAGGTGATTCTTCACCACTGGACCACCAAGTAAGCCCAAAGAGAGATTTATTAAGAGATTTAGACCACTGAAAACACTGTTGGGATGGCAGACAAGAACAGGTTGCAAGGATTCCATGAGCTGGTCTTTTTCATCTTATCACCTCAGGAACTGGCTTAACAAAATCAGGAAACTCTGAATCAGAAACGTGCTCCGTACCTGTGGACCCCAGCCAAGACAGGGGCATGAACTATTATCCTTATCCTCACCTTCTCCTGAGCAAAATTTTGCTTGGAGGAGGCTGAAAATTTGCATTATTATTATTATGGTTAAATTGTAAATGTATGTTTTACAATGTGGAAAACTAGTAAAATGTAAAGAGACTTTTAAAAATAACTGGAGGAAACACAAATAGAAGTTCAAAGTAGAATTTGTTTAACAATCCGCAAACTTGAACGTTTTAAGCATTTATTCCAGAAAGAAAGTGCAGTCTTGAATGCACCCAAATTAGCACGTGTGCTCAAAACTTTAAGCAAATTTAGAATTTTGTTTCTTCCAGTTTTCTTTTCCTTTTCCCTTAGTTGTTTTTTTTTTTTTTTAAAAAAAAAGGCTTTGAAAATAAGGCTTTTTAACCCCTCAATATTCTTGCTATTGAAATAAAGAATTATTTCTGAGATGGTGACTCAGTCTTGGCTTTAGTACCATTTTATCATCCTTTCTTTTCTTGATTATTTATATAGAAAAGCATTCCTCCATGGTTCTGCAAACATTCATTTTTGATGGACTGCTTCCAATTGGAAATAGGTGTTTATTTTTAAATATAAAAAGAATGATTGTTATCAATATATTACTGAAGATTATTTATTTGACATGATATTTATTTGAATAACAAAAATAAAACACAAAGTTCAATTTCTAGAAAGAAAAGCATATATGTAAGACATAGAAAAATGGTTTCCCTTTAAATTAATGTGAGACATTTCAAGATTCTTGATGAACTATACAAAGAATTAGCATCAAAATGCTAGAAAATGAAAAAAAAACTGAATTATTTAAAACTTTTATAATAAATTATTTTTGCTGGTATTTTTCTATTGAAGTATACAGTTGACCTACAATATTATATTAGTTTTGAGTATACCAGAGTGTTTTGACATTTATATACTTTATGAAATAATCACCACAATGAGTCTAGTAACCATCTGTCACATTATCAAGTTACTGCAGTTTTGTTGACTATATTCTCTGTGCTGTACACTGCAGCCCCAGGACTGATTTATTTCACGACTGGAAGTTCGTATCTCTTAACCCCTTTGGCCATTTGTCCCTTCCTCCACCTCCCTCCCCTCTGGCAACCTCCAGTTTCTTCGCTGTATCTATGAGTCTGTTTCTGTTTGGGGTTTATTGTCGTTATTCACTTGTTTCGGTTTTTAGATCCCACATGTAAGTGAAGTCATATGGTATTTGCCTTTCTCTGACTTACTTTGCTTTTCATAATGTCCTCTAGATTTCTTCATGTCATGGCAAAAAAAAAGATTTCATTCTTTTTTATGCCTGAGTAATATGGAATATTACTTCATCTATTCACCTATTGATGGAAATTTAGGTTGCTTCAGTGTTTTGGTTATTGTGAATCATGCCACAATACATAAAGGGTGCATATATATACTTTTAAATTAGTGTTTTCACTTCTTTTGATGCATACCTAGATGTGGAATTGCAGAGACATATAGTAGTTGTATTTTAAATTTTTTGAGGAACCTCCATACTGTTTTCCATAGTGGTTACACCAATTTACATTCCCACCAATGGTGTACAAGGTTTCTTTTTTCTCTACATCCTCACCAATTCTTGCTATTTTGATAATATAAAACATTGTCTTTTGATAATAGCCATTCCGATGGGTGTGACTTGATATTTCATTGTGGTTTCAATTTGCATTTCCCTGAGAATTCATGATATTGAGTGATTTTCATGGGCATCTGACGATCTTCCTCAGAAAAATGTTTGAGTCCCCTTTGTTCTTCTTTTTCAAGATTCTTTGGCACGTCAAGGTTTTCTGTGGTTCCCAGGTGGCACAGTGGTAAAGAATACACCAGCCAATGCAGGAGATGCAAGAGACACAGGTTTAGTTCCGGGGTCAGGAAGATACGCTGGAGAAGGGAATGGCAATCCATTCCAGTACTCGTGCCTGGAGAATCCCATGGACAGAGGAGCCTGGTGGGCTATGGTCCACGGGGTTACAAAAGAGCCAGACATGACTGAACTACTAAGCACACACAAATTTCAGGTTTGTTTCAGCTATGTGAAAAGTGTCATTGGTGTTTTGACAGGATTGCATTGAATCTGTAGGTCTCCTTTAGTAGTATAGACATTTTAACATTTTGAAGTTTTCTATTTCCTAAGCACAGTATGTATTTCTATTCATTTGTATTATCTGAAATGTTACCTCATCAATATCTTATAGTTTTCAGAGAACAGGTCTTTCACTGACTCAGTTATTCCTAGGTTTTTAATTCCTTTTGATGTAATTGTAAATGAGATTGTTTTCTTAATTTCGCTTTCTGATCGTACATTGCTGCTGCTGCTGCTGCTGCTGCTGCTGCTAAGTCGCTTCAGTTGTGTCCGACTCTGTGCAACCCCAGAGACGGCAGCCCACCAGGCTCCCCCATCCCTGGGATTCTCCAGGCAAGAACACTGGAATGGGTTGCTATTTCCTTCTCCAATGCATGAAAGTGAAAAGTGAAACTGAAATAACTCAGTCGTGTCCGACTCTTAGCAACCCCATGGACTGCAGCCTACCAGGCTCCTCCGTCCACGGGATTTTCCAGGCAAGAGTACTGGAGTGGAGTGCCATTGCCTTCAAAGCACCAGATTTCTGTAATTAATTTTGCACCATGCAACTTTACTGAATTCCTTGGTTAACTCCATTTTTGAGTGCGTGTGTGGCATCTTATGACTTTCTGTATGTAGTAGTATCATGTCATCTGCAAGTGGTGACAGGTGTACACCTTCCTTTCCCACTTGGATGCCTTTTATCTCTTCATCTGCGTGGCTAGGACTTCCAATACTATATTTTTAAAAATAGCAATAAATGTGTGGGCAGAATGGCATCCTTGTCTTATTCCTGACCTTAGAGGAAATGCTTTCTGCTTTTAACTGTTGGGGATGTTGTTGGCTGACTACCACTAGCTTTTTGGTCCCCAGGTGGAGTCGCAGCCACTTCCTGCCTCTGCAGGAGGCTCTCCAAGATCATGAGTGAGTCTGATCCAGGCACCTTTCAAACTACTGCCTCTGCACTGGCTCTTGGAGCAAGTGAGGTTTTGTGTGCAACCTTTAAGAGTAGAGTCTTGGTTTCCTAAAGCCTTCACTCCAGTATTCTTGTCTGGGAAATTCCACGGACAGAGAGAGTGACTAACACTCTGCTCTCCTGAGCCTAAGCCCTGTTGCCTTTCAAAGCCAGACTTTTAAAGCCTTGTCTCCCAGTGCAGGACCCTGGGAGGGGAACCTGATGTGGGGCTTAGACCCTTGCCATGTTCCTCAGAGAGGAACGCCTCAGTTATGTTATCTCACCAGCAGCAGGTCATCATGCTAAGGGTCTGGTCCCAAGGAGACCATGTCTACACTGCTCATACCCATTTCATTGTGGCCCCCTCTTTATATCTTTAGATGTGGAAAATCTTTTCTACTATTCTTCAGATCATTCTCAGAGATGGCTGTTCTATATTTAGCTGGTGTTCACTTTTCACTTTCATGCTTTGGAGAGGGAAATGGCGACCCACTCCAGTGTTCTTGCCTGGAGAATCCCAGGGACAGGGGGGCCTGGTGGGCTGCTGTCTATGGGGTCACACAGAGTCGGACAGGACTGAAGCGACTTAGCACATAGAACTATTGGAGAAGGTGAGCTCAAGATCTTCCAAAGCTGCCATCTTGATCCAGACTCCTTATAATGTTTTAAACTAGAATGATGACCATTCAAGTGAAAGTGTTTGAAATTTTTCCTGTTCCCTAAAATAATGAGGAATGCAATTTACTCCTATGTCCCAAAATGGCATATTCTCTTTTTTGATAAAACTAAACAGCATTTCCTAGTCCCACTTCATTTAGATGGAATCAGTTAACAAATTCTCTTCAGTAGAGATAAGTAATATGTTCCAAGCTCAGATTGAAGCAGTTAAGAAGAGGGTATGCTTTCTCTACACTCTCTTTTTTATCTGCTGCCTGGCTGTGAAGATTGCAGGTGAAGCCCCAAAGAATGTCAAAGCTATTAAGATGGAAAAAACCCGAATGTTTAAAATAATGCATGGGGCAGTACCTGCTGGCTTATGTTGAATTATGAAGTGAGCAAAAGAGAAGTCATTATTTTAAGCTAATGGGATTAGGAGGATTGTTTCTCAAAGTTATTAACCTACGCAGAATTAGATACTTCTCTCAACATAATATGGGCTTCTCTGGGGCTCAGTGGTACAGAACTTGCCCGCTAAGCAGGAGACTCCAGTTCAATCCCTAGGTCAGGAAGATCCCCTGGAGGAGAAAGTGGCAACCCAGTGTTCTTGCCTGGAGAATCCCACGGACAGAGGAACCTCATGGGCTACAGTCCACGGAGTCGCAGAGTCGGACATGACTGAGCATGCACACATGTGCACACATTCCCAAATTCCCTTTTGTGTGAAAGTATCCTGCAAATTCTAAAGTATTTTGCAAATTTAATATATCTTTGTTATTAACAACATTAATAAAAGTTACACAGAATTCAGTATTTCAATTGTGTGTTCTAGAATGGAAGCTGAGAAAAGGAATGAATCAACAAGGAATAATTCCCTTAAATCTGAATTTTCTGAAAAGTAGTCCATGTTTCAGGGTCATGGAAGTTTGGCTTTCAACTATTCTGATAGCTGCTTTTATTTAGAAAAATATAAATTTATAATAAAATGTAAGACATAAGACAAAGATCATTTAAGAGACGTAAGAAACCTAAATCTTGACCTTCTGTTGTTTCTGCTTTCTTTTCTTAATGCACTTTTATTTAATTTGGCTTAGCTATTTTAAAGATTGTATTACTCTAGTCAAAAGCAGTGTTTTAGAACTCAGCTGGGTCACAGGAACTTTTCTCACCACTCCATTCTAATTTGCAGTTTTGCTATAATAAAAGCCCTAAATATATTGCTACTGTCTAGACGTTTTATCTGAAACAAGTGTCCTTTGTAGTCTCAGAGGACTTTTCTATTTTATTTCCAGTAAATCAAAGTCTGTGAAGAGCTTCAGTTCTTATTAAGACATACCCTTCACAGTCCAGTAATCGCCAACAGTGGCAAGCCATTGACAGTTCATTTACATATAAGTGATGACTTCCATCAGGTAGTTGGCTCAAAAACACAATGGACATTTAGAGCATATCCTATATTTCTTGTTCTTTGATGAGCACCAAATGCCAATTTTTATACAGAAATTGACTATTGAAAAGTGAAGGCTCCTTTTCACTGACCTTACACTGTCTTCTAACTCTGGAGTGGCACGTCAGTGAACTTCATGTAGGATCACACCTCTACAAGGCATTTAGGAGCCCGGCTTCAGCTAGCTAAAAATCAAGAAGAGTCAAATGTAGAAAACATGAGACAAGAATAATCACACTTTTTTAAAGGAAAAATAAATTTCTTCAGCATCTTGCTCCCAATTGTCATCATCATAGCTTAGTTTTCATATTTTATGTTAATAGGTAGTTGTGATATTGTTTTTATATTAATGGTTTTCTCCTATAAATATAATTGTCATTTGAAATAGTGGCATTCATTACACAGCACTCATTAGGATATTTTATGTTTTAGTTTGTAAGTACCTTTCCTTTTATTCTATGCTTTCGCTCTCAATTTTTCAGAACACTGGAGGCAGAAATCTAGCCCATTTTTACCTTAATAATGCTATAAAAAGGAGCAAGCTGATGATCTGTTACCATGCTGGGACTCAACTCGTGTGATTATTTAACTGTATATTTTCCAGCTGTTTTTCAGTATGGAAGTAAAATGTTTCTCTTTAAAATGAAGCTTTCTCAATTATTAGCAGGGATAATACAGATCATCTAATTCCACAGATAAGCTAACCTCTCTGTTTTAGCTCCAGCAATCCTTTTCCCCCCAGTCAGATGTCTTACTGTTAACATTTTCTAATTAGAGTATTAGCGTCTGTTTTCGTCCATCTTGGTTCTGGTTTTCGTGGGGCCCTGACTTTACGTGATTCTTGTAATTAGCTTTTCTGAAGATTTCATTCTAGTGATTCCCATATTTACAGCAAACTCCATTGCATGAAGTAGTCTGAGGGATTAAAAACAAACAAACAAACCCTAAGTGTCTGTTGCAGAGTAACAGATTAGGGTGAGGACAGGGAAAATGGAGCGCCTGTCACACAGCCCCTGCCTCTTTCTTCATGCCAAGTCACTGTGCTGTGCGTGGATTATGTTCCTCTAGGTTCACGCCTTCACTTATTTCTCCAATCTCATTCACAGATGAAAGGAGAAACAGAGGGACAAGGGAAGGAATGATGGATAGATGGATGGATGATGGACAGATCGATACATTTAAATTCAAGGTTCTTAAGGGACTGGCGTCAGCCACTGTACATCAGAGCTTTTGTAAATAAGGCAGGTAACTCAGGAATACTACATATTAACTCTCAGTTGTTCACTTTCAAGTGAGCAGTAAGATAGGGGAACCATAATATGATAACTACACTAATAAAACAATATATTTTAAAACACATTTTGAGAAATCATTTCTAAAAATGGAAACAAATGTTTAAAAATAAGAATTTTAACTTTTTTATAGCATTTATTGGTTGGTACTGGAACAAACCAAATTTGAGTCCAATGAAAGAAATACTTGATACTACGTGATTTCAACTCTATTATGATCAAACAGATGTTATTTATAAAAAAGATCCAATGAATGTTTCATCTGAAGACGTTTAGTAATTATAGACCGTCTTGTTGAAGTTCTTCTTTGGATGTTCAGAGATACTTGTCCTTTTTTCCAGTTGATACAGAATTCATCCATGGCCAATGCTAATCTATGTCTTTGGGAAGATAGGTTCAACTCTCAAGGTAACAAAATTGTTTAGAAAACACTATCTTACTTCTCATGATGAATACCATTGTCTCATTTTCCTTTCTCTTATAGATGCGGCCACCAGCTTTCCAACAATCCGGATGTTAGCTCTTTTGAGTACTGGATGCCCACTTACTGTCAGACAAAATATATAATTACATTAATGAATTTTAAATTCTATAACGGAATGTACCACGCTTTTGAAATCATCAAATGTTATAGGAAATCAGTTATGGTGGTGCTAAGATAGATTTGACTTTGGCACGTCTCCTTCAGGTGCATTCATTACATTATATATCATGACATGAAATTCAGCAAGAATTACCATTGAACCAAAAAGTTGAGAGAAAGGATGGCAGAATCTGGATTCCACCAATATACAGCATACATGAAGTAAGTTAGGTGCAACATATGTATGACCTTAAGAACAACAACACTGAAAACTTTTGCTTTACAATGAAATCAGTTCTGATACTGATATTCAAATCAATACAAAGCATTCTTTGTAGAGATGGCTTGTACTTGATTCATCTTTATGAATGAAACGAGTTCAAATAAGAAATAAAAGGGACTTCCTTGGTGGTCCAATAGTTGAGAATCTACCTCCTAATGCAGGGGTCATGGGTTCCATCCCTGGTCAGGGAATTAAGATTGCACAGGCCATGGAGCCACTAAACCCACACACTGCAACTACTGAGCCCACACCTCAGTTAGAGAACCCTGCACGCTGCCACAAAGACCCAGTGCAGTCAAAGATTTTTTTTTAGAAAAACAAATAAAGCCACAGGTTTACTGCAGACACCATTACCCACAGGACTCATTTACAGACATGGTAGTCTATTTTGCCCTGTAAGAACTATCATTGTTCTTAAATGAAAATATAAACAACTACCCAAAAGAATATTTAAAGTTATGAGAAGAACACTCTTCATTACTAAAAGAAAATAAAGGACGATGTGCTGTTAAAGAAAAAGCAGAGCATTGTTGTTTTCATGTTTATCTATATTGCCATTAGATTAAGAGCAAGGCTTATACTAACAAAACTAAATTAGACTGCAGAGTATTCATAGAACAATTAGTAATAGTAATTTTCATTGCAGGTGTGATCACAGGAAAAGGCCATCACCAACCGGTGTCCTAATATCGCATTTGGGCTTCCCTGATGGCTCAGAAGGTAAAGAATCCACCTGCAATGTGGGAGACCTGGGTTCAGTCCCTGGGTTGAGAAGATCCTCTGGAGGAGGGCATGGCTACCCACCCCAGTATTCTTGCCTGGAGAACCCCCATGGACAGAGGAGCCTGGCGGGTCCACAGGGTCACACAGAGTCAGATACGACTGAGCGACTAAGCACAGCACAATATACTAGATATACAAGAGAAGTGTGTTTGTTCTAAAGATGAGATCTCAAAATACAATGATTTTCTATGGAAATTTTGTAATATTACACAATACTAAGCATACATTTCAATAAGCAAAAAACAGCTGAGATACGGGATTACTCAAAGCAGGTAAAATAGAAGAGAAAGTAAATATAATAATGGTCGAAGCTCTTGTTCTTAAACATTTGTGAGTGAATCAAAATTTTAAATTTAATACTCAATCTTAGCTTCATTTTTTTTTTGAAATAGGGATAACATACATTTTGTCTGATTGCTAAAAGGATTCCAAAACATATATCAAGAGATACATAGAAAACAGAATGAAGTCAGAAAAACAAATACGTATATTAGTGCATATGTGTGGAATATGAAAGTATTGGTATAGATAATCTTATTTACACAGTAGAACGAGAGACACAGACACAGAAAACAAACATATGGATACCAAGGGGGAAGGGGACGTGGGATGAATTGGGAGATTGGGATTGACATATACACACTACTGATACTACGTATAAAACAGATAACCAATGGGAACCAAACGTATAGCTCAGGGAACTCTACTCAGTTCTCCGTGGTGACCAAAATGGGAAGTAAATCCAGGAAGAGGAGAAGGGATATGTGTATGCTGTGCTGTGCTACGTCTCTTCAGTCATGTCCAACTCTTTGCAACCCTGTAAACTGTAGCCCGCCAGGCTCCTCTGTCTATGGAATTCTCCAGGCAAGAATATTGGACTGGGCTGCCATGCTCTCCACCAGCAGATCTTCCCGACCTAGGGATCGAACTCATGGCCCCTGCAGCTCCTGCATTGCAGGCAGGTTCTTTACTGCCGAGCCACCGGAGAAGCCAGGATATGTGTATATGTATAGCTGATTCACTTTGCCATGTTTACAATGTTGCTAAAACAACATTGTAAAGCAACTACACTCCCATAATCTTTTTTTAGAAAAGAGACTTATTTGCAACAACAATGTATTAATATTGACTCATCAGTTATAACACATATACCACACTAATGCAAGGTGTTAATAACAGGGACCAGGAGGAGGGAGTGGCAAGTGAGAGTATAAGGGAACACTGTACTCTCCACTAATGGTTCCATAAACTTAAAATCCCTCAAATACAGAAAGCCTATTAGTTAAAAATGTGTCTGACAATTCATAAGTATTCAAAATATAGTTGCTGAATTATTATTTATGCTGAAATTATAATATAGGTAGGCTTTATAAAGAAATTCCCCTAACAATTGCATGACATAATAAAAAATGTGTATCGACTGGTCTCTGCCCCCAGTTCCTGGCACAAAGCTCCTAAAACATAATTTCCTAAGTGATAGCAGCGTTGGGAGCATCTTTGGTTCTAATGAGATGCCTGGGTGGGCTCCAGGAAGGGCGCTGGTCACCAGCCATGATTAGAAGTTTAGAGCTTTTAGTCCCCCCACCAACACTTCTCCAGGGAGAGACAAGGGCTGGAAATGGAATTAATGGTCCATCACGCCTATGTGATGTTCTTCCCTGGTGGCTTACAGGGTAAAGAATCTGCCTGCAGTGCAGGAGAATTGGGTTCAATCCCTGGGTCAGGAAGATCCCCTGGAGAAGGGGATGGCAACCCACTTCAGAATTCTTGCCTGAAGAATCCCACGGACAGAGCAGCCTGGCAGTCTACAGTCCATGGGGGCTGCAAAGTGTCCCACAAGACTGAGCAACTAACACTTTCACGCCTATGCGATACAGCCTCTGTAAAAATCCCAGTAGTGTGGGGTTCAGAAAACTTCCAGGTGGATGAAAACTCAGACTGGAAGGGTGATGCCACAAGGACAGAAGTAGGGGGCTCTCCCAGATCTCACCCTCCGGATCTTGCCCACTGGCTGTTCTTTGGTATCTTTTATCCCATCCTTCAATAAAATAGTAAATGTAAGGAAGTGTTTCCCTGAGTTCTGTGAGCTGCTTTAGCAGATTAATAAAACCTGAGGAGGGGGTCATGAGACTCTCCGATTTGTAGCCAAGTTGAGCACAAGTTGTGGGTAATCTGATGATCTACTACTTTTTAAAGAATATTTATTTATTTGGCTGCCCTGGGTATGAGTTTCAGCATGCAAGAGCTTCATTGTTGCACATGTGATCTTTAGTTGCAGGTTGTGGACTCTTAGGTGTGGCATATGGGATCTAACACCTTACCCAGGGATAGAATCCAGCCCCCTTGCATTAGCACAGTGAAGTCCTGATGACCTACTATCAATTGGCATCTAAAATGGAAGATTGTCTCCTGGGATGGAGCCCTGAGCCTAGGGCATCTGATTGGGAGTTGACACTCCCTCCAGGTAGACTCTACCAGAACTGAATAAGACTGTAGGACTCCCAGCTGGTGGCAGAGAATTGCTTGTTGACATGGGGAAAAAAATCCCACACATTGAAATTGCTTACCAGAATCTTAGCTGCTGACCTGAAGTGGGACTGGGAGCAGAATCCTAAATTGCATAATTTGTTATTTCATAAATATTTCAATTAAATAAAGGATCATTCATATTAGGGAGGATAAAAATGTAAGTATACATGATATATTTTTAATCATTCAAAGTAAATAGTCTTGACCTTCATTTTTCTTATATGGTGAGACAGATTCAGAAAACAATCACTTTGATTAAAAATACTCAAATCTTGAGTAAAATATCAAATATATTCTAAGCTGTATTGCTGAATTGGCAGAGAAGGAAGAAAATAAAGGCCAAAAAAAAAACAAAGTAAAATGAGTAACCTTAGTGGATATTTGGGCTTCCTAGGTGGTGCTAGTAAGCCTAGCTAAAGAACCTGCCAACGCAGGTAGACGTGAGAGACTCGGGTTTGATCCTTGGGTCGGGAAGACCCCCTGGAGGAGGGCATGACAACCCACTCCAGTGTTCTTGCCTGGAGAATCCCATGGACAGAGGAGCCTGGGGAGCTACAGTCGGTAGGGTCGTGCAGAGTTGGACACGACTGAAGCAACTTAGCATGCACCCACAGTGGATATTGTCAAAGTGCTAAAGCCAGTTTACTTCTGGTGTTCTGAGGTTTTCTGCTGAGCCCTGGTTGTCTGAAAAGGAAATTAGAAAAAAGAAATAAAGAAAGCTGAGCACCAAAGAATTGATGCTTTTGAACTGTGGTGCTGGAGAAGACTCTTGAGAGTCCCTTGGACTGCAAGAAGATCCAACCAGCTCATCCTAAAGGAAATCAGTCCTGAACATTCACTGGAAGGACTGATGCTGAAGCTGAAACTTCAATCCTTTGGCCACCTGATGCGAAGAGCTGACTCACGGGAAAAGACCCTGATGCTGGGAAAGATTGAAGGCAGGAGGAGAAGGGGATGACAGAGAATGAGATGTTTGGATGGTATCACCAATTCGATGGACATGAGTTTGAGCAATCTCTGGGAGGTGGTGAAGGACAGAGAAGCCTGGCATGCTGCAGCCCATGGGGTAGCAAAAAGTCAGACATGACTGAGTAACTGAACCGAACTGGATGTCTGAGCTACAGCTTTGTGAGGGGAAAAGCATCAAGAGGCAAAGCTTAGAGTTCACTCAAAATGGGGAGCCCAGCAGGAGACCACAATGGAAGGCATGGGCCCAGAGGGTTACACCATCAGAGTAGGCGGGATAATATCAGAAAAAGAAAGAGAGTGAGAGAGAGAGAGGAGGGAAGGAAAGGGAAGGGAAGGGAAGAGAAGAGAAGAGAACATTTCAAAGAAGGGGAGCAAGGAAACTTTCCCTTTTTCATGAGGCAGGGTAGATGGAGCAGAACCTCAAAGCTGCCATTGGTTTGAAGCCCCAGTTCATGGCACCTGTGTGGTCCAAAATACCTTAAATAAATTTAGAGTTTGCTGGGTCCCAAGGACAAATAAAAAAACTTCTCTAGATGAAAACAACTTCAACCAAGACCTTTAAACTATGTCATAGAAACTTCAAGCAAAGAACTCAAATCTCTGGGCCTGGATTTCCTTATATAGAAAACAGAGATGGTAATTGTATCTACTCTGTAGGATAATAGTGAGAATAAGTGAGATGCCAGAAGGAAAACACCTGGCCCACAGGAGGTACTCAGTAATTAGGCCATCCTGTTTCTTTTTTTTGGCTCTGCGAAGTCTTCTACAGAGATGTTCACCTATTGTATGACAAGAACCCATTTCAGGAACATTTGTAATTTTTTAATACCTTCTGGAAATCTCTTTTTATCAACACTTAAACTTGGTCCTCAATAAAAAGTGCTGATCAATCTTGTCCAAAAAAAAAATAATATGTCATAGAAACATTTTATAAACCCCTATATGCTATAATTCATTTTAAATAAAAAAGCAGGTTACAAAGCAATATCATATAGATCCCAGGTTTTTGTTTTAAAGTTATATACATAGGAAACCATGTACAGTATTAAATACCAAAATATTCACAGTGGAATTATAATTTAGCTTTAGTCTTTCTGCTTATCTATATTTTCAACAGAATATATTATTTATATAAAATAACAATTAGACATTGTCAAGTTTCTGGATTGGAATATGGAGAAGGAATTGGCAACCCACTCCAGTATTCTTGCCTGGAGAATCCCAGGGACAGAGGAGCCTGGTGGGCTGCCATCTATGGGGTCACACAGAGTCGGACACGACTGAAGCAACTTAGCAGCAGCAGCAGCAGATTGGAATATACGGTAAAAGTCACTTTTCTTATAAATAATGAATAAGTAATCAGAAGTTAGATCTTTGCTGATATTCAATAATTTGAATAAATGACTTCAACTTGAGAAAATAATCCAATAAAAACAGACAACATGCTTAATACTCACTTAATAGGCTGTCTTTTCAGAAAACAGAAACTAGATTTTCCCCAAAGGCTCAAAGTAAGCTTTTGGCCTCTGTTTTCTTTGAAACCACCTCCATGTTTTTATGTTCACAAGTCTGTTTTACGATTTTTCATGCCATTTCTCTGACCCACTCAAGGTTATATATTATTCTACATTATTGGCTACTTTTGTCAGTGTTTCAGAATGAATGTTTGTAGAGCAACTTGGAAAGAAAACAAACATAGATTGTATTAGAAAATAAAACACACATTTAGGGCACTGAGGATCTATTTAGTCGTATCTGTTTCGGTTCATGCTAAGTGTTAGGAGGTGGTGTAAACGGCATGAGTTGAGCCCTTTCTGGGCCTTCATTTCCTAATCCAGAAAGAAAACAAAAAAATTGCAATTATTATGCTACTCATAGACATTTAGTTTAAAAAATGAAAGTATCTACCTAACATAGTATAATGGCCCTGCCCACCAGAAAATTATCATAGTCAATATAAAGCAAAAATATAGTCTGGGAGTATAATTGCTCTATAATGCTGTGTTCCTGCTGTACAAGGAGGTGAATCAGCTATACACAGACATACACCCCGTCCCTCTCGAGCTCCCCTTCCACCCCCCATCCCGCTCCCGCAGATCCTTACAGAGCACCGAGCTGAGCTCCCTGTCCCGTACAGAAGCTCCCCACTAGCTAGCTATTTTACACATGGCAGTGTATATATTTCAATGCTGCTCTCGCAATTTATGTCACCCTCCCCTTTCCCCTACTTTGTCTACAAGCCCATTCTCTATGTCTTAAAAGGATAACCGACAAGGACCTACTGTATAGCACAGGGAACTCTGCTCAGTATTATGTAACAACCTAAACAGGCAAGGAATTTGAAAACAATAGATACATCTACATGTGTAACCGAATCACTCTGCTGTACACCTGAAACTATCACGATACTGTTAATCAATTATGTGTGTGTGTGTTTCAGTCATGTCCGATTCTGTGCAACCCCATGGACTGTAGCCAACAAGCTCTGTTCTCCATGAGATTCTCTAGGCAAGAATGCTGGAGTGGGTTCCCATATTTTTCTCCAGGGTAATCAACTATATTGGAGAAGGAAATGGCAACCCATTCCAGTATTCTTGCCTGGAGAATCCCAGGGATGGGGGAGCCCGGTGGGCTGCCGTCTATGCAGTCGCACAGAGTAGGACATGACTGAAGCGACTTAGTAGCAGCAATCAACTATACTCAAATATAAAACAAAAGTTAAAAAATATAGTCCTGGATGAGAAGCCATTAAGGACATTGTTATATTTGCATATCAGAGATCCAAATTTGAACCTCGGTTTTGTGCATCTTAGAATTTCAAACAGAAATATATCCAAGAAGATTGGCTGAATAAATTCTCTAGGCAGCTCTGCAATGAGAGACCAAGATATCTTCTTGGGGAAAAATTCTTAATACGAGAAGAGTGAGCTGAATATTTTCATCTTGGTCCAATAAGACAGAGGCCATGGCAGGGATGATGGGTGGTTTTACATGCTCTGAGCTGCCTCTTAAGACTTTGCCTTGTGTCCCTGACTTCCTTCTTCCTCACCCTCCCACCACCCCAGGGAGAGGCCTCGTGAAAGGAAGACCCAAATGAGAGCTACTGTTTCCTACACCATGCTCTCAGAGCACCGAGAGTACAGGGCATCAGTGCTCTGAGATTGAGGGAACTGGGGTGTGAAAGCCAGGAGAGGGGCTTTTCTCTTCAGCAGGTCGGCCTGGGCCCATGTGGGACCCGCACAGCGTGGCCTGGACAGGCACTGGCGGCTGCAGCAGCAGCAGGACACCCCCATCAGGCTTCCTGAGCTTCAGAGTGGCGGCAGCACGTGGCACTGCCAGGGGCTGGGGCGGGGACGGGGGAGTCCACGCTGTAGCCCAGAGGGTAGCACAGGTGACACATCTTAGGAGAAGTGCCAGAAATAGCTTCTGTTACGGGGGCTGCCTGCAAAGAGGCCAGAGGCTGCCTAACAGTAGGTAGAGAATTCTACAGGCCACTATTTTGGGAGTAGACATGTATCTGCAGGCATGCTGCGTGCTAAGTCACTTCAGTCGCGTCTGACTCTTTGCGACCCGACTGTGGCCCACCAGGCTCCTCTGCCCACAGGATTCTCCAGGCAGGAATCCTGGAGTGGGTTCCCATGCCCTCCTCATGTATGTATGTATATATACATATATGTGTATGTCAGGTATACACATATATCTGGCCATCTGACCGAAGGATGCCTGAGGTCAAATACAGACATGCGTATATGTAGTTGGGCATTGTTTTGAAATATCCAAGTTGGACAGAGGGGCCTGGCAGGTAAAGTCCATAGGGTTGCAAAGAGTCAGACACGGCTGAGAGATTTAGCACACAGGCACACACCAATGGCTTCCTTGAGGGTGACTAAACGTAATCACCTCATTTCTGATGAGTGTCAGTCTTGAAATAGTGAAAAAACTATAAAAACTAATGAATATTCTATTCTTGAGGTTTTAAGTAATCAGCTCTCTCATTAGTGATCTGTAAAGAGGAATGGAAAACATATAGCTATTTAATAAACATAGCCATTTAAAATGAGGTGAATAATTTTGTGATATTCCAGATATGTATGACCCTCAGGCAGAAAAATCCTAGAACAAAAAATACCACTGCATTTCAAGGAGGTTTCAAGCAATAGCAATATTTTCTAAAGGAGGGCTTCTACTTGGAAGAGTATGGCTTTGCTCAGAATGGGCAGCATTTGGGGGATTCAAGAAACTGGAATCAGAAGAACTTGGCACATGGAGCCATATGGTAAGGAAAAACGTGTGATTACATGAGAACGCTTTCCAGCTTAGAGACGTGAACGAACAGACTGGTGGGGGAATGGAAGAGGAAATATCCACGAACTCTTGAGACAGGGCCAGACACCCTTACTCTTGTATCTTGCCCTAGGGGAAGAGAAAATGGGAATCCTCAATGGTAGAAAACATGAATAGGTGGTGGGAAAATCTGGGAGTAAAGGGTTTTGTTTTGAAGGGGGCAGCAAATCACTGAGGAAACATCATGGCCCAATATGGCACCAGAGCAGTGGTTGTGGGCAGCGCCTAGGTGACGGCTCTGCAGCCTGATGTGCTGTGAAGAGAGCTGCTGGGAGCCGGAGCATCCCAAGGGGACACGGGAATTCTGGGCGGGCTGTCTGACTGAAGGACGTCTAAGGTCAGGATAGGGAGCAAACAGAATATATGAACTTCACTGCTGAGGCTGTGGCAGATATGAATACTTGGGGCCAGGGTGTGGTTCCTGAGGTACAGGTGGTGTGATTCACACGGTAAGTGGCCAGCAAGGAGGAAAGATCACATTAAGGATGTCTCTCAAGATGAAAGGAAATGAGAGAGCAGGCTTGTTATAAATGGGCTCCTGACACAAAGTAAGAATAAATGATAAAATTAGATGGCATAATATAAACAATGAATAGCATAAAAACAGAAAAGATAGAAAAAGAGCTTACAGAACATGGACATGAAAGAAACCAGTCTGGGAAATATTTTTAATTTTAATCAGTCTGGGAAATATTTAGCAAGGAAATATTTGCATGTGAAAGAGTTGACTCTGTATACTATGCAATCAGGAAATACAGGTTTCACCAAAAGTCATGTCATCTCCCTGAAAGGGGTGGGGCAAGGGGAAAGGAGCTTACCTAAGTAACTTTGGAAAACAATGCTTTGACCAAATTTCTGGAGGCTAAAGACAAAATGCAGATGGACTGACACAGAAGGAGAGATACAGACATGATTACAACTATGTGTACAAACAGGGGTTTGCATTCGTATGTGTGTTTCCTAGAATTGTCCACTGGGAGAGCCTGGAAACAGTGATACCTCAGTAGCAATGAGCACACCCAGTGCCCAGATTTTGGTCTCTAAAGATTATTCTCCAATAAAGGGAACCAAGACTCCTGCAAAAATGGTTGGTTCTAGGACTAGGGCAGGTACTACAAGATGAGTCTGCAGAACCTTGTGTTGCCTAAGGAAGCATTAAAATAACGTAAAAATAAAAATTTTTTTAAAAAATTAAAAAAAAATACAAAACTGAGAAACCAACCTGACAAAAGCTCCCAATGTCTAATGCTGGAACAATTTGAACAATAACAACAGAATAATGTAGTTTTAGATTATAACTCATATTAGGAAATAACTATACATAAGTAAATAGTGATGAAAATATCTAGTAGTTCTTAACAGTTTATGTAGAAACTCCCATCTCCAGGCAAAAAGCTTTATTCCTCCATTCCTCCCCACTCCCTCGCCCAGTGTCAGTTGGACTTAGTTACATGCTTTCAATAAATAGACTGCAGAAGGTGGCTGAGAAGAAAGTTACTAAAGTATGTCTATATGTATCTCCCTGTTTCCATAAATAGTAGAGAAACCTGACAAACAATACCTTGATCAGGTGATTAAGGATAATATCACTGCAGACAAGTCATACTGACAACATGTTCCTGCTGATATGATATGGTGAGAACGGCACTTCACCTCTGTGAAATTCTTCCAAAAAATGTATGATTTCAGCATTTAAAAAAGAATAATAAGAACAAGGATAACAGATGTCATTTTAGTGTACATTTATTCCTTGCCAGGCAATGTGCTGAGTGCTTTATTTATATTATCTTACTTTCTCTTTGCACCAATACCTAAGGCGAACATTATTACTATTTTATGTAAGACTCATATCAATGACATGTTTTATCAGGCTATAAGTAATTCTTGATCCATATACGGATTGCAGAACATTTGATAGCAACTCATTGGAAACCATAGTTGTTTAAAAAATTTCAACCCATAAATTATTTTCTTGTTATACACATGTATTGTGAAATGCTTATCACAATCAAGTTAATTAACATACATTTATCCTCTCCCAATTGAGCATCCCTCTCACACCCCCATCCCACCCCTCTGGGTCATCACAGAGCTCACCACAGAGCTGAGCTCACCACAGAGCTGAGCTGCCTGTACTATAGAGTAGCTTCCCACTGGCTCTCTATTTTACACATGGTCGTATATATATATGGGGCTTCCCGGATGGCTCAGTGGTAAAGAATCCACCTGCAATGCAGGAGCAGCAGGAGCCGCAGGCTTGATCTCTGGGTGGGGAAGATCCCTTGGAAGAGGGGCTGAAGTGACTTAGCAATTTTAATATATAACTGAGGTCATTTTTCCTCTGTATTGTTTTATGAGTACTATCTAGCCTGCTTCTGTCTTAAATATGTAGTTTTCTAGATTTCCTCTCAGATTTATTTATTCGCTCGTTTTTATTTATTTATTTACTTAATTACTTAGAGTTTCCCAGGTGGTGCTCATGGTAAAGAATCCACCTGCCAGTGCAGGAGACACAGGAGATGCAGTTTCGATCCATGGGTTGGAACGATCCCCTGGAGTAGGAACTGGCACCTTTTTCCAGTATTCTTGCCTAGAAAATTCCATGGGCAGGAAAGCCTGGCAGGCTACAGGCCATGGAGCTGCAAATAGTTGGACACAACTGAGCACATAGTTACTTACTTACTTACACATCTATTTATTTATTTAGATGCTTGTTCAGTTTTCACAATTGACTCTTTTTGTATCTATCGATATTATAAGATTTTTCTCCCTAGAAGTCTTGATGTAATAAACTATGGAAGTAAAATTCTTAATTCTTAATATGGTATCATTCTTCTTTTTGGAACAGAATGTTTAAAAGACAGCTAGAACAAGTTACTTGTCTCCAAGTACTCTGTACTCATGACTAAGTACATGTCAAAATGGCAAAGAATGCCAACCTCTTCCACCTCGTCTGAAACTTTTTTGGATCTTTCAGGCCCAATTACAAGACATCCACTCTCAGTAGGAGCCCCTCAGCCAGGTTTATATAAAAATGGCCAGGATGGCTTCCACGACCTGGCTTTCATTTTCTGACCAGTGGTGTAGCAGTGAGGCTTTGAACAAAGACACTACAAGATGGAAACACAAGAGCAATTTTAGAGTTTTCAAATGGAAATTCATCATCATATTTCTTTAAAGGGGTGATAGAAAAAGGAAATATAAGCAGAAGACTTTAGAATCTATATAAAACATATAAGTAAGAAATTCCTCTGAACTGATGTAGACCCTAATATTCCAAACAAATATATGAGATGAACACCAAAAGGAGGTCCATCTAAAGAAAACACATTTTGAATCCTAGGGGAAAAATGGATACAAATGCATTGTATCCCAAGTGTTCTCCCTAATTTAGCATATCCCTTGACCTTCCTTGGTTTTCCATTTCCTTGTCATAAAATGAAAGTGGTATGGTATTACTATAGTAACTACTTAGAAATAATCATGTACATCATTATTAATTTCAGTTTACGTTAGGACAACACCAGAGTGAAGACTCAGGCTGCTGATTGTCCTCTGAGAAAAAAGAAAATTAAAATGTTTCAAGACATGTGCATGTTGGAAAGAAAGGTTCAAAGCATTTGTGTTACATAATCTATTGAGGTCTTACTGAAATCCAATCGAACTTAATGGGATTTAGATAAGGACAGACTTTTCAAAGCAGGATGGTCTATATCTCACCAGGAAGTGATTAACATTCCTGTGATATTTTTGTTGTTCAGTTGCTAAGTCCTGTCTAACTCTTTGAAACCCCATGGACTGCAGCACAACAGGCTTTCCAGTCTTTACTATCTCTTGGAGTTTGTTCAAACTCATATCCATTGAGTTGGTGATGATATTCAACCATCTCATCCTCTGCTGTCCCCTTCTCCTCCTGCTGTCAATCTTTCCCAGCATCAGGGTCTTTTCCAGTGAGTCAGGTCTTCACATCAGGTGGCCAAAGTATTGGAGTTTCAGCTTTATCATTAGTCCTTCCAGTGAATATTCAGGGTTGATTTCCTTCAGGAATGCCAGTCCTTGCTGTCCAAGGGACTCTCCAGCGTCTTCTCCAGCACCACAATTTGAAAGCATTATTCTTCAGCACTCAGCCTTCTTTATGGTCCAACTCTCACATCCATACACAACTACTGAAAAAACCATAGATTTAACTATAGAGACCTTCGTTGGCAAAGTGATGTCTCTGCTTTTTAATATGATGTCTAGATCTGTGACGGCTTTCTTTCCCTGGTGGCTTAGACGGTAAAGAATCTGCCTGCAATGCAGGAGACCGAGTTCAATACCTGGGTCAGGAAGATCCCCTAGAGAAGGGAATAACTACCACTCTAGTATTCTTCCTGGGGAGAATTCCATGGGTAGAAGAGCTTGGTGGGCTACAGTCCGTAGGAGACACAAAGAGTTGGACGTGACTGAGCAACTAAGACAACATTTTTGGAACAAAGCAATTTGGGGAATCAGAAAGACCAGAATTCAGATACTGGCACTACTAGCTTAGCATTTCTGTGTTCTTAGGAAAGATGAGTTTGCTTTTCTTTAACTGAAAAATGAAGATAATAAGAGTACCTACCTAAAAGGATTAGTATAGGAATTTAATGAGAAAATACATATAAAGTACTTGATTTAGATTTGAATGCACCACAACTTCTTGATAAATTATAGCTGCTATCATTGCCATTCTCTCTCTCCTTTTTTTTTTTTTTTGGTTATCCTTCACTGAGATAGAGGTTAGTTTATCACCATCTGCCTTAGTATGTATGTATTTATTTATTGGGTATATATATATTTTTAAGTAGTATGCTTGCTATATGAATGCAACTTTCAGACAAGCAAATGACCTCCTCTAATGGATTAGCAAATTGTTTCCTCTAACCCTTTCTTAATATTCTCCATTTACCATAGATGTGTCTATATTCTGATGTAAAGATCATGAAATGTGTAATTTTCCTCCATCCTGATTGTTTTCAACACACAACGCTAGCTCCCCTGGCCACATACATACCCCAGGTTAAATTCTGAGGAACAGAAATTCTTCATTTTGTTCAGTCTTCTTTGATGAATCACATAGGTACCTCTCTCTGGTGTACTCACTTCCTGCCATCTCACCTCTCCCTTCTATTATGAGCAAAACTCTGGAAATACTGAAAGACTCAGGCTGGTAGAGTTCCATTAGTTTCCTTCACCCAGATCTTGAATCTAGGCAATGACAATTTCTCAGCAAGCATATTTATTAAGGTATTTAATCCCTTTCCATACGGGATCCACGTTCCTGGAAAGGCTTAGAGCAGGATGTTCACAGGGTAAGTACCCTCATAGTCACACTTTACCACTAGATGGCACTCCCTTTCACATCAAAGTAAATATGGGGCCACTGCCTACTTCCAAAATGCTCAGGCACTTTTCCTGCACCTGATAAACTTCTAAGAGCAACAATGACTTTGTCACACTGGAAGCAAATAATAATTTCCAGTGTAAGACCAAGTTTAGGCTAGATACAGATAAGAAAAACCCATTTATCTCCACCAACAAGGACCTTATTGGTGGGAACCCATCCCCAGTGTGCTGAAGTCTACCTGGAGTTTTTCTGTTTCCAAGGGTATCCAGTTCTCCAAACCTCCTCATTCTAGAGTATATAACATCATCTCCTACCTTTACAGACTGCGTTGTCACTATGGTGTCAGACTGGGGTCACCAGCAAGAACTCAGATGGGCTTCCAATTTTGTGATGAAAATCAAGGTTAGTCAATACATCTTTACCATGCAAAACTCCTTATGTAAACACAATCAAATTGTTCCTGAGTCTGCAAGATTCATTCTACTATTGCTGACAATTCATGGAAGTTAATTTTCAAGCTGAATATCCAGCCTTTTTCTTTCTCAAAGATGCACAGGAACTGAACAGATAAATTCAAGTGATCCACCCCAGAAACATTTTTGTGGAGCTGAATTCATAGAAGAACCCCAGTTCTAAACAATCTAGGTCATATTAGCATTTCATGCTTCCAAAGACATCCATCCCTAGAGACTGAGTGGCACGTTATCATCATGACCAAGTCCTTTTTCTTTATTTGATGCTTCTTGTACTCTTGCCTGGAAAATCCCATGGAAACAGTCTACAGGGTTGCAAAAAGTCAGACACGACTGAGCGACTTCACTTCATTTCACTTCATGAATTTCTCAAGTATCTTTTAATTATTATAATTATTCTGAATCAAGAAAAGTATTATCTTGCTGTGCAAGTTCCACAGCACTGGGCACTTTCTCACATTGTTAGGGGTCCACGTTTGTCTGATATGAACATCCTCTGAACAGAAGAATTTTAAACCTTTCAAAAATTAGGTCTCCATTGAGGCTTGGTTAAAACTCATATCCAGTTGAAAACTTTAAAAAGTACTTCTTTAGGCTTCCTTATTATACTAAATTTAAGTGATGCTGAATAGATGTGCTTTCTTTCTGGCATTTTGTGTCTTAAGTAGGTCATCCTAAACACAATTGTAATTAGCACAAGTTCAGTTTCTTTGATGTCTTTCTCCTTTACAGTATCCTTTGACAAAAAAAAAAAAACAAGTGAAATGTACTCTTGGCTCAATTATAGAGTAATTTTAGTTTTTAGAATTTTATTTATTTATTTTTGGCTGCACTGGGTCTTCATTCCTTGTGCAGACTTTCTCTAGTTGCAGCAAGCAAGGGCTACTCGTTGTTGCTGTGTGCAGCTTCTTGTTGAGATGGCTTCTTGTTGCAGAACACGGGCTCTGGGCAAGCAGGCTTCTGTGCCAGCAGCTTATGGGCAGTAGTAGTGGCGTGTGGGCTCTAGGGTGCCTGGGCTTCACTAGTTGCGGTTCACAGGCTTAGTTGCTCCGCAGCATGTGGGATCTTCCTGGACCAGGGATTGAACCTTGGCAGGTGAATTCTGATCCACTATGCCACCAGGAAAGTCCCCTACAGAGTAATTTTAATGCTGAGTATAGCAATTTGCTTTTAAAATTCTAGATTATAGATCCCACAATCTACCCAAATATAATTCATGGGTGCTAGTGATCCCATTTCTGACATAATCTAAGGTAATGAGAAAGAATTCTAATTTTTACTCACCATAAGAAAATGCCCATATACACACTATTGTATAAAACAGATAACCCACAAAGACCTATTGTAAAGCACAGGGAACTCTGTTCGCTGTTCTATAATAGCCTAGACGGGAAAAGAATTTGGGAAAGGATAGATATATGTGCATGCAATATATAGCTGAATCACTTTGCTGTGAACCTGAAGCCAACACAACGTTGCAAATCAACTGTGTGTTTACTCACTCAGTCATGTCTGACTCTTTGCAACCCCCTGGACAATAGCCCACCAGGCTCCTCTATCCATGAAACTCTCCAGGCAAGAATACTAGAGTGGTTTGCCGTGCCCTCTGCCAGGGGATCCTTCCAACCCAGGGACAGAACTCAGGTCTGCTGCACTGCAGGCAGATTCTTTACCATCTGAGCCACCAGGGAAGCCCAACTATAGTCCATTATAAAAAAAAAATTAAAAAACAACAAAATAAATTAAAAAAAAGAAAATGCCCCAAATGTAGCTTCTTAAAAATTATTTAAAAGTAATATTTAGACATCTTCTCAGCAGCCACTAATATAGGCTTCCCTGGTAGCTCAGCTGGTAAATAATCCGTCTGCAATGCAGGAAACTCTGGTTTGATTCCTGGGTTGGGAAGATCTGCTGGAGAAGGAAACAGCTATCCACTCTAGTATTTTGGCCTGGAGAATTCTATGGACTTTATAGTCCATGTGGTCACACAGAGTTGGACACAACTGAGCAACTTTTACTTTCAACAGTCACTATTTTTAATTATCATCTGAAGCTCGCTTTAAAAATATTAACTGTTTCTCTGCTCATCAATGCTATGATGAATCATTTCGGTTACTATCTTAAAAATTTAACCATTCATGGCAGTTGCTTAAAAATAAAAATTAAAAAAGCTTTTCTCTATCTTTCATCCAAACATCAAGAAGTGTCTCCAGTCATCCCTATCTCCTCCTTTTATTCCTGTGCTGTTAATATGCATGTGCTCCTGAAATCTGTCCTCACCCTACCTCTCTACTTCTGTAATGATATCTAGAAGCAAACACAGTAGGAAAAAAAATGGTCATATCTGGAAAGACAATTTTTTTTCTACTATGATTGATTCTGGGGTAAGACTCAATCTATTTCTACCCCCTTGAATTCTAGGGAATAAAATTTACTGTTGTTCTAACTACTAGTGTTATAATGGTTGAATAGAAGAGGAAACTCAGGATTGGAGGAGCTAAGTAACTGGCTGTGGTAAGCGGTGAACTGTGAGTGAAAAACCAGGCCTGCATTACTCCAGAGCTTGTTAGTCAGGTAGCATTGAATGGCCAGTTATGAACAATTCTGGGCCATACAACCTAGGTTCAGACCATCACCCTGCTGCTTCCCATCAGTGTAACCTTGAAACAATCTCTCTAGGCTTCAGTTTTTATATTTGCAAAACGTGGAGAATGACTGTATTGCTATCTACAGTTGTTGTGATGATTAGATGAGTTAATACATGAGCAAAATACACACGGCAAAACTGTTTTACTGATTTATCATTAATTTTTACACTGTAGGGGTCAGGAAGATGCTCTAGAGGATGGCACGGCAACCCACTCTAGTACTCTTGCCTGGAGAAACTCCTGGACAGAGGGGCCTGGTGAGCTACACTTTATGGAGCTGCAAAGAGTCAGATACGACTGAAGTGACTTAGCACATGCACACACACATTGTCTTTCAAATTGAAAAACATTTTTTTCAGTGCAAATTTATTAGTGAAAAAAATATAATTACTAGTCAATGGCATCCTACTCCAGTACTCTTGCCTAGAAAATCCCATGGACAGAGGAGCCTGGTAGGCTGCAATCCATGGGGTCGCTAAGAGTCGGACATGACTGAGTGACTTCACTTTCACTTTTCACTTCTGCATAGGAGAAGGAAATGGCAACCCACTCCAGGGTTCTTGCCTGGAGAATCCCAGGGACGGTGGAGCCTGATGGGCTGCCATCTATGGGGTCGTGGAGGATTGGACACAACTGAAGTGACTTAGCAGCAGCAGCAGCAGTCTCCAATTCAACTTATAAATACGGAGATAACTTGACTTGTTTAACAAAGGAATAATTCACTGACCTGATTATTCATGTCAGATACTTTGTTAGTTGAACCCCAATCAGAGTTTGAAATACATAATAGGTACTTAATGGTGATGATGAGGATGATGATAATAACTGCTATTATTTACAGAGAAGGCAATGGCACCCCACTCCAGTACTCTTGCCTGGAAAATGCCATGGACGGAGAAGCCTGGTAGGCTGCAGTCCATGGGGTCACAAATAGTCAGACACGACTGAGCGATTTCACTTTCACTTTTCACTTTCATGCATTGGAGAAGGAAATGGCAACCCACTCCAGTGTTCTTGCCTGGAGAATCCCAGGGACAGGGGAGCCTGGTGGGCTGCCATCTATGGGGTCGCACAGAGTCGGACACGACTGAAGCGACTTAGCAGCAGCAGGAGCACTGAGATGGGGCAATAGGTGCTCACTGGAGGCTGTGATAAGTACTCTCATTATCCTTATTTACAAATGGAGGTCTGAGGAGGCCTTACAAATAGCTGTGAAAAGAAGAGAAATGAAAAGCAAAGGAGAAAAGGAAAGATATACCCATTTGAGTGCAGAGTTCCAAAGAATAGCAAGGAGAGATAAGAAAGCCTTCCTTGGTGATTAGTACAAAGAAATAGAGGAAAACAACAGAATGGGAAAGTCTAGCGATCTCTTCAAGAAAATTAGAGATACCAATGGAACATTTCATCCAAAGATGGGCTCAATAAAGGACAGAAATGGTATACCCAACAGAAGCAGAAGATATTAAGAAGAGTTGGCAAGAATACACAAAAGAACTGTACAAAAAAGATCTTCACAACCCAGATAATCATGATGGTGTGATCACTCACCTAGAGCCAGACATCCTGAAATGTGAAGTCAAGTGGGCCTTAGGAAGCATCACTATGAACAAAGCTAGTGGAGGTGATGGAATTCCAGTTAAGCTGTTTCAAATCCTGAAAGATGATGCTGTGAAAGTGCTACACTCAATATGCCAGCAAATTTGGAAAACTCAGCAGTAGCCACGGGACTGGAAAAGGTCAGTTTTCATTCCAATCCCAAAGAAAGGCAATGCCAAAGAATGCTCAAACTACTGCAAATTGCACTCATCTCAGATGCTAGTAAAGTAATGCTCAAAGTTCTCCAAGCCAGGCGTCAGCAATACATGAACCATGAACTTCCAGATGTTCAAGCTGGACTTAGAAAAGGCAGAGGAACCAGAGATTAAATTGCCAACATCTGTTAGATCATCAAAAAAGCAAGAGAGTTCCAGAAAAACATCTATTTCTGCTTTATTGACTATGCCAAAGCCTTTGACTGGGTGGATCACAATAAACTGTGGAAAATTCTGAAAGAGATGGGAATACCAGACCACCTGACCTGCCTCTTGAGAAACCTGCATGCAGGTCAGGAAGCAACAGTTAGAACTGGTCATGGAACAACAGACTGGTTCCAAACAGGAAAAGGAGTACGTCAAGGCTGTATATGGTCACCCGGCTTATTCAACTTCTATGCAGAGTACATCATGAGAAACACTGGGCTGGATGAAGCACAAGCTGGAATCAAGATTGCCGGGAGTAATATCAATAACCTCAGATATGCAGATGATACCACCTTTATGGCAGAAAGTGAAGAAGAACTAAACAGCCTCTTGATGAAAGTGAAAGAGGAGAGTGAAAAAGTTGGCTTAAAGCTCAATGTTCAGAAAACAAAGATCATGGCATCTGGTCCCTTCATTTCATGGGAAATAGATGGGGAAACAGTGGAAACAGTGGCTGACTGTATTTCTTTGCACTCCAAAATCACTGCAGATGGTGACTGCAGCCATGAAATTAAAAGACGCTTACCCCTTGGAAGGAAAGTTATGACCAACCTAGATAGCATATTAAAAAGCAGAGACATTACTTTGCCAACAAAGGTCTATCTAGTCAAAGCTGTGGTTTTTCCAGTAGTCATGTATTGATGTGAAAGTTGGACTGTAACTAAAGCTGAGTGCTGAAGAATTGCTGCTTTTGAACTGTGGTGTTGGAGAAGACTCTTAAGAGTCCCTTGGACTGCAAGGAGATCCAACCAGTCCACCCTAAAGGAGATCAGTCCTGGGTGTTCACTGGAAGGACTGATGTTGAAGCTGAAACTCCAATACTTTGGCCACCTGATGTGAAGAGCTGACTCATTTGAAAAGACTCTGATGCTGGGAAAGATTGAGGGTGGGAGGAGAAGGGGAAAACAGGATCAGATGGTTGGATTGCATCACCAACTCAATGGACATGAATTTGGGTAGACTCCAGGAGTTGCTGATGTACAGGGAGGCCTGGTGTGCTGCGGTTCACGGGATTGCAAAGAGTAGGACACAACTGAGTGACTGAACTGAACTGACAAATGAAGAACCTGATGCTAGCAGGTTAAATATTTTTCTCAAGGTCATGAAGGCAGCACATGCCTAAGCTTGAGCTTCAACCCTCTGGAGTAACCACAGAGCCCACAGAACCTATAGCTGACAATCAAGACATAATTTAATACATTTTCACATAAATATTTCAATTTTTCATAGTATAGTTGTATTTCTTCAGTTTGTCTTTTCATTGCTTTTACATTTGTTATAATCTAAACTTGTACTCTGGTCATAGACTCATAGAATCTGCTAGTGAAAATAAGTTTTAGGTACAAAAAATTATCATTTAGTATAAAATGTTCACTGAGTCTTAGAATAAAAAGAACTCCAGAAGATGTACCTATTAAACCAATGGGCATGAAGATGGATAAACTTAAAATGTAATTTCCCCAAGAACCCTGTAAGGTAGCTCCATATGGAAATAGAGTGCAGAGAGGTTAGGAGCAAGTCTAAATTCACAGCAACAGTGAGTGTGAATGGGGATTTGCCACAGATTAGTTTTCCTGAGCTCAAAGTAATTTCCACTAAACTGATCAAAAAATGAGCATTATTTCTTAAGTTTGTCAGATAGGACTTTAGTTTTTTTCTTGTAAACAAACCTAACTTTATATAAAATCAATCTGTAATCATACTCTCAAAAGCATTCTCTTCAAACTTCTACTGTCATTATTCACTGGTTTTGAGAGACAAACTCAGTGGTGTTACACTCTAGAATTTGTATCATTTGGCATCTACTGTACTGCTATTAAAGATTTTACATAGATCATCCATCATATCATATCTAGATAGCACATGAACTCTGTGTACCAGTCTAGACTGCTTCAGGCTTGAGACAATTTATAATGCAATCAGTGTCCATAAGATATAATAAACAGAATAGGTTTATTCTGTTTCTCTTTAGAAGAACTGCAAGAACAAAGACCTTGTGTTAAATCTTCAGAAGGAAAATGTTCACTGGAGGATGTTGTTATGGTAAATTCAATAACTAAATGTAAGATGTTTTAAAAAATAACCTGGATCTTATTTTGTGTCAGATATTCTTCAAAGCACTTTATATGTAGTATTTCATTTATTTCTTATCACAGCCCTGTGACAGGTACCATTATCATCTCAATTTTATATGTGAGGATACTGAGGCACAGGCATTTAAATAAATTTCCCATAGTCACAACATTAGTAAATTTTATAACTGGGCTTCAAACCCAGCCCAAGTAGGTGAGGTGTCTTGAGGCCAGCATACAACAATAGTAAAACCAGTGCAATAATAGCAGTGACTCAGCCATTATATAAGTACTTTACATGTGTTTTCTCATTTATTGTTGATATCGACCCTATGAGATACAACTATTGTAACTGAATACAACTAAAAGTTGGCTTAAAGCTCAACATTCAGAAAACGAAGATCATGGCATCTGGTCCCATCACTTCACGGGAAATTGATGGGAAAACAGTGGAAACAGTGTCAGACTTTATCTTTTTGGGCTCCAAAATCAAAGCAGATGGTGATTGCAGCCATGAAATTAAAAGACACTTACTACTTGGAAGAAAAGTTATGACCAACCTAGATAGCATATTCAAAAGCAGAGACATTACTTTGCCGACGAAGGTCCATCTAGTCAAGGCTATGGTTTTTCCAGTGGTCACGTATGGATGTGAGAGTTGGACTGTGAAGAAGGCTGAGTGCCGAAGAATTGATGCTTTTGAACTGTGGCGTTGGAGAAGACTCTTGAGAGTCCCTTGGACTGCAAGGAGATCCAACCAGTCCATCCTAAAGGAGATCAGTCCTGGGTGTTCAAGGGAAGGACTGATGCTGAAGCTGAAACTCCAATACTTTGGCCACCTCATGCGAAGAGTTGACTCATTGGAAAAGACCCTGATGTTGGGAGGGATTGGGGCAGGAGGAAAAGGGGACAACAGAGGATGAGATGGCTGGATGGCATCACTGACTTGATGGATGTGAGTCTGAGTGAACTTCAGGAGATGGTGATGGACAGGGAAGCCTGGCGTGCTGCGATTCATGGGGTCACAAAGAGTCAGATACGACTGAGCAACTGAAATGAACTGAACTGATTGTTATTTTATTGATGAGACAATCACAGTTCACAGAAGTTAAAGAACCTGTACATATCACATATTTAATGAATGGTATGATCAGAATTTGAATCCAGCCAGTCAACAGACTGCACTCTGCCTTCTGTCTGAATATTAATTACCTGCATATGTATTTAAATGATATATATATTTATGCAACTGTGATAAGTCACTTCAGTCGCGTCTCTTTGTGACTCTTTGGAATGTAGCCTGCCAGGTTCCTCTGCCCATGGGACCCTCCAGGAAAGAATATTGGAGTGGGTTGCCATGCCCTCTTTCAGGGAATCTTCCCAAACCAGGGATCAAACACTCGTCTCTTATGTTTCCTGCATTGGCAGGCAGGTTCTTAACCACTAGCTCCACCTGGGAAGCCTGAGATATGTATTCATATGTTACACAATTATTTTATCCACATTATGATCTTAGATCTAGGAACTTTTATTTAAAATAATTATACAAGCATTTATAAACTTTTTCTATTCTCAGATATTGACTCTACAGTGGATATTGTGAACTGACTCCTCCGTTCAACCTAGATTTAGAGTAAGTAGAAATGCAAAAACTTTGTTTCTGAGATGCCCATGAAACTGATGCTGGATGTCAATTACTTCTATCACCTAGCTACTCTTTCCTAAGATTTGGAAGGCAAAGGCGATGTGGAAGTCTTTTTTCCTACCCCTCTTTTTTTCTTTATGCTAGCAGATAAGAAAGAAAGGCAAGCTTGTTCTGCTCAAGTATTTCAACGACTCTTATCTAAACTCCTAGATGACTTGAAGTATTTGCAACAGCATCAACAATAACATGTTCGTGGCTTCACGCCCTGATTTCTGGATCAGCTATTGGGGTGTGTTCCTGCATTCCTAGCTCCAGTGGCAGCCATCAAGATGGTACCTTCCTCCCGCGTGTGCCAGACCTTCACTGATCTGAGAGTCATTCTTAAAAGCCCAAACTAGAAACCACCCCTTCACCATTCGACATTTTTTAAAGTATTAATTTATTGTATCAAATTTATTTATTCTTAACATTTCTAGTGTGCTCTTCATTTCCTGAGCTGGGTCTTTACTGATAAAGTATTCATTGTTTGAACTGTATTATCGCTCTCTGGTAGAAGTTCTTGGAGCTGATGCCTTTGGAGACTGTGGGGATGCTGCGTCTTGCAATTTTGTCTCTTTGTATATTCTGGTTCACCTTCCTGACCTAGCCCTCCTTTCCTTACTAACCCTCTCCACCCACTACTTCAAAACCATTGATGAAAACCATCTTGTCCATCAAGCTGCATGAATTCTTTGGTTCCAGTTTAGGAATGTTAATATCATTTTGAAAGATTAAGAAAATTCAGAAAATAGAATGTTTTAAGGCATTTAAAATGAAGATGTTCCTAATGAAGAGAAGGAAGATCCCCTGAAGAAGAGAATGGCCACCTACTCCAGTATTCTTACCTAGACAATCCCATGTACAGAAGAACCTGGTGGGTTATAGTCCATGCGGTCACAAAGAGTTGGACACGACTGAGTGACCAACACACTTTCACTTTGCTTGTTTCCTCTTCTCTACTTTATTTAAATTAGGAATCGGTCCTGGTCCCTAGTCACCAGCTCCCTGACACTTTCATCACTGACGCTACACACTTTGCCCCTGCTACTATTGCTGCCTAACCCTGTTTCAAAAAGGAGTGTAACTGCCATACTTGACACATTGCATTTGACACAAAACAGAAATATTTTCAAGATCTATGGGCATAACAATTAGCAGTCAAGATCACGCCTAGTTCCTTGCCTCTGCCACAGGTTTGCACAAAATCCTTCATGCAAAAAAACAAGTTTTGAGAATTCCATTTTTTAAGGATATTTTAAAGGAACAGCCATTATGGAAGTCTGAAATCCATTCAGTTAAAAGGCTCAATAAGTTCATATCAAACAATAAGTATTGGTACCAGAGCACCTTGCTGAATTTGTTCTCAGCTGCACACTAAAATAAATATCATACATATTTATATGTGATGGTTGTTGGGAAGAATATCAGAAGGGTAAACAACATTTGGGGAAACCAACAGCCATTTGTTTCTTTGTACCTGACCAGAAATATGATCAGCTGGTATTTGTGCTACTACATACATGGGCGCCTACAGCCCATCTGATACTTCTGCTTTCATCCTCTTCTCTGCGGAAAGGAAGGAAAAAACAGAGAGACCTAAAACTGTGCCCAGGTCCCAGAATGTCATGGCCGATCCAGACAAGTATCCTAACAAAGGAGGAAGCCCTTGTCACCAGGAGCTAAGTTAGCTCTTACTTTTTGGTTTTTGGATGGCAAAGATTTTGTATAAAAAGCACATATTAAGTAAAATACAATTTCTACTCTCAAATTATTTTAAACTTTCGTTTGAAAGTTAATCAGGATAATGCACTTCTGTCGAAAGAACTGGGACTTTTTGCACTCTGATTTCTTTCCAGATCTTTTACAAAACATAAACACAATTTCCCATTTCCATTTTCTTATGGGAAATTTCTCATCTCCATATTCAGTTGTGTTTTTCCTAAATATTACAATTCATTGATCGTTCCTCCCAGTTAATATTTCTTTAAATTTAGATTGGAAGTATGGAATTTCCTTAGCAAAGAGCATTAAATGCTGCAAGATTATTTTAATTTAAATTTACTATAAATAATCATTTAATTAAACAAACAAATGTCTATTCCATGTTCATTGACAGGCCCAAAGGGGAATATTTGAGTATTTTGTTTACAATAATTTATTATGAATATTTTCAAGCATACTAAAAATGAGAATAAACTGTACAATGAAAACCACTTAGATTCTACAATTAATATTTTACTGTGCTTTCTTTATCATATAGTTTCTTTATCTTCACCTATCTGTCCTATTTAAGGATTCTGTAATCAAATAATAGGAAGAATCAGCTGAAAAACATGGGCATGACTGAATGGAAATCTCCCCACCCTTAATATTTTCAATATTTTGGCTTTGCTTTTTTTCTACCTAAACATTACTACAAACATTTTTTAATGATTGAAAAGAACACTGGGATTACGACTCATATCTCAGTTTTCAGCAGGTTTTCCCACGTTTTCCAATAAAGCAGGGTTTGTTGGGAGGTAGAGGAGAAAGGGTTATCATTGAGCATCAGACTAATATATAAAGCTTCTTACATGCCATCACTCTTCCCTCTATTTTTTAAATAATGGGATTTTATAAAAAGCCTGAATAAAGCACTCTAAAGCGATAAACCACAGAGATACAAGATGCTATTGCCAAAACCAGATAGCACTCAATTAGTTTTTTAAAAGGCATTCTTATCACATCTCTTCCTAATATTAGCTTTCTCAATAAACAATAGCCTGCTGCAATATTGCCAGGGTGGCCCAGCTGAGATGACAATGTGCAGTGACAGATGATCAGGACCATCCAAAACTGCTGATGTGATTCACAAATGACACCCACCAGCCACTCAGTCTTTAAGATCATTCTGATTCTAACAAGACACCGGATTAATATTTACATGGTAAGAGAGACAAGAAATGCATTTTTCTGCAATTAAAAAAAAGAACTAAAAATATTTTGTGGGTCTATTTCACTTACTAACTTTTATTTAATTGAATCTAATGTGTACATAAAAAGCAGTAAACACCAATCTTTCTGCTTTTTCAAAAGGCTTTAAATACGGTGTGTCTATTCAAGACCTTGGTTAAGATTTTCATATTATGCTTGCTATAAATTAAGAAAAAAATAGGTAGGGGAAAATATTTCTACAGTTTAACATAATAAAGCTACCATTCACACTAGCTTATGTCAGTTTTTGTTTTTTAAACTTATGGATTAGTACATTAAACTACTGGGCCAAATTAAAGCTTAGAATAATATTTTATAATCTGTTCTTTTTTCCAGAAATAGACATTTTTAAATTTAGAAAAAATTCATTATTTTAAATCATCTAACTAAAAATTATATTTTCATATTTTGGCACTTTGGCCAATTCAATAGAACTTAAATAGTTGACCTTTTGAAAGGAAATATTTAGATATTAGAACTAAAGTAAGACATCTTGAAATCTTTGTAACATAATATTTTAAATTCAAGACATAAAGCAATTACTGATTTATATTAAACAAAAACTGTCTTAACATTGTCTATGAGGTTCTGAAAGGTCTGGCCCCTTCCTATCCTTCCAGTCTCATCTGGGATAAAGTTCACAGGTTTCTAATAAGTCAGCTCTCTAGCTCTCTCTCACCTTGATGAGCTGCTGTTTGTCAGTCTTTTAAGGATTCTCCCTCCTTCACTCTGACTTGGTATCAAATTCTGTGCCCTGAACACTCCTCTGTATTCACCCTCCTTCTGTCTTTATCCAATACCACACTCTTAAAGATCATAAATTTATTAATGGCTATCAAATATATGTCTTCAGTTTCAATAGCTCTCTAAGCTCCAGATTTGATGTGAAAGAGGGCCCCCAAATCCACTGCATATAGGGGTAAAAAATGAACCTTTTCAACAATAATCCTGGATTGACCAGTGCCAATTTTACACATCTCTTCCCAATTCTGTGTTTAGTGACACTACATTGGTAGCTTGAATGGCCATATTGGGAATATTTAGTCCATGAAGATCAGCAAATGCTACAAATTCCTGACCCTTCCAGAGCCACTTGAGCAGCACACAATGACCTGTAACATCCTGAAGAGGCCCAAGAAAGCCAGGTCCCAGAAGACCCTGAGTTATTAACATGCTCTTTTTGCATATGGGGAAAAAGTTATTGTTTTCATTAATCCTGAAGGTCATTTTTAAAATATATTGTTTCAGTGTCTTTGAAAAATTTCTGAACACACAAAGCTCCAAATCCTGATCAGCACCTAAATTTGGAATAACAAGACGAGAGCAATATGGAAAGTTAGAGGACACAATTTAATTACTTTAGGAACATTTTCCTAATAATTATTATCTAGTGTAAGAGCTTATGATGCTGACATCTCTAACCCCTTCCCAATACAGATTATCTGGGAGGTGATACTTAACACATACTAGCTAATCAGAATTTTTCTTCTAGAATTTGTAGGTCAGTTAGCTATTGACAAGCTGGAAAGTCAGAGGTATATATTCTGTCTGACATTACTGCTGTGAAGAGTAATGTGTTATAGGACAGAGGAAGAGAGACAGCAATGGACAGAAAGAAGCAACTATGCAAACAGCAATAGTGCTAAGAGATCTTGTGACTCAGGAAAAAGAGAGGGTAAGAAGGCAAATTGTCATTCTATAACCCATAAGTCGGGGCTTCTCAGGTGGCGCTAGTGGCAAAGAACCCACCTGCCAGTGCAAGAGACAGGCATAAGAGATGTGGCTTCCATCCTTGGGTCAGGAAGATCCCCTGGAGGAGGGCATGGCAATCCACTCCAGTGTTCTTGCCTGGAGAATCCCATGGACAGAGGAGCCTGGTGGGCTACAGTCCATAGGGTTTCAATGAGGTGGACACAACTGAAGCAACTGAACACATACACACAGCACAGCATGGCTCTCCTGCTGCAACTGAGTTGCACGCGCTTCCATTCTGTTCTTAAATAAACATTCTTTTCGCTTAAAAGTTCTTATTAAAAATTGCCATTAAGACATAGTTGAGAAAAAAATAATACCTCATTTACATCCAGATACTGACATCCAGATTGACCTATTGCCATCACAACTTAGATGTGTAATAGTCATATCAAACAGAGAAGGCAATGGCACCCCACTCCAGTGCTCTTGCCTGGAAAATCCCATGGATGGAGGAGCCTGGTGGGCTGCAGTCCATGGGGTCGCAAAGAGTTGGACACAACTGAGCGACTTCCCTTTCACTTTTCAGTTTCATGCACTGCAGAAGGAAATGGCAACCCACTCCAGTGTTCTTGCCTGGAGAATCCCAGGGACGGGGGAGCCTGATGGGCTGCCGTCTCTGGGGTCGCACAGAGTTGGACACGACTGAAGTGACTTAAAAGCAGCAGCAGTCATATCAAAATTCATTTATCTAAAATGGAATTCCTGAATTTCCCCCAAAGCTACCTCATTCACATTTCATATTCCTCCTCAGTTCAGTAAATCCATCTGTTTTTTGTTGTTGTTTAGGCTAAAATCATTAGACTTTGAGTCCTCTTCTCTCACATAACTACATCCACTCCCATAGCATATCCTGCTAGCTCCATCTTCTGAATATATTCAGAATCTGAATATTTCTTATCATCATCATCTCTGTTGTCACCACCCTCTTTCAGGCTCTTTTTCTCTCCTACCTGCTTTATTGCAATAGCTCTTAATAGTCCCTGCCTCAGTCTCTCTCCACCTCCCTGACCTACTTCCCAAGTATATTTTCTACCCAGCAGCTAGAGTAAATCATGTCACTCTTCTGATCAAAACTCCATTAAGTTTCCCATTTCCCTCAGGCTAAAAGCCAAAAACCTTATAATGACCCCTCCTCTTTAGCTCTGTAAACTCACCCCTAACTAGGCACTTCCTCATTTATTTCCTGCCATCTACACAGTCTCCCTTGCTGTCCAGAAACACGCCAGACACTCCTCTCAGGATCTTTGCTGTTTCTTTTGCTTCTCAGAATTTCTCCTCGATGATCCCTTTGGCTGAATTCCTCACCACTTTCAGGTATTTGCTCAAAGAGTACCTTCCAAATGCAGATTTTCCTGCTCATTGCATTTAAATTGAAGCACCATCTACCCCTAGGACATCTAACCCACTTCTAACCCCTTTCTGCCATACAGTTTACAAGCATATATATATAGTGTGTATTTGATTCATTTTGTTTCTTTTCTATTTCTCTGCACTAGAATATAAACTCTTGGCTGGCAGATTGCTGACTATTTAAGTCACAGCTGCTTCCTCATGTGCCCAGAATGATGCCTATCATATAGTAGATGCTCAATAAATCCTTGAATAAGTGAATGAATTCAAATAATAAATAAAAACACTTGTGGGGGTGAGGTTGGAAAAATGGCTGAATTACACAATCTGTTGGCCTCCACTGCCCTGATTCAATGGAAGATTGCCAACTCTTTGTTTTGTTCTATTTTGATTCTGCATCTGTGTAGAGTTTGTTTCCAAAATTTGGGGATGTATAGTAATTTAGTCAGGGAAAAAGTTGTTTCCATGGAAGCCTGGTAAACTGATTACAATGAAATTGGCAGTGGGTCTTAGTTTTAATATGACACCATGGCATATTATAATTCTAATTTCCACTATAAAGTTTTTCTAGTGGCAGAATGGGTACTTTCCCAGGTCCTTTTTATTTTTATTTTATTTTATTTTTTTACAGAACTTAGATAAAAAGCTCATGTTGTATTTGGCATCCGATTGTTCACAGCAATCATCCCAGATAAAAACACAATGTCGGTGAGAAGAAAAGAAAAAATCTCCTGCAGACTAAAAGGGAATAATCCCTTGTGATACTGTCTCTGGATGCTAATGAACCAACAATAAAGGCCCTATTATGGGATTGTTTTGAATGAAATTGTTCACATTAAGTTTCAGTGATCCAAAGGCAGAATCATCCCGAGGCTTGGATACATCAGTTAGGACAATGACACATACTTGAACTCATCAATATTAACAATGGCTGCTGCATCTAGTTTAGACCAAAATGTAAAAATGGAAACTTGAGTTTTCTTTTAGTTTTACATGGACATTTTGATCATATTCTGGTACAGAAAAAAAAAGGGGGGGAAAGTTATATTGAGGTATCAGTATCCTGTAATACACACCAACATTTACCCTAATGGGACAACACAAGCGTTAAAAGTATGTTGAGTCCCCAGTTTCTTTTGTCCTCAGACTCCAAAATTTTAAAGTCTGGTTAGATTGATAATTGCTTCCATTGCTATATGTAGACATTTTAAATAATGATGTAGGTGATAGAAACTGGAGACAAATGCATTGTCTATATATTTTGACTGACTCATAAATCTAGGAAATTTAGAGGCTCTCTAGTCATTAAGTTACGTTTGAAATCATATGTGGATAATGAATATCTCTATGGTCCTCCAAGGATAGTAAAGATTCAAAATTAGACACTAGAATTTTTCACCACATGAATGTGATACTGAGATCAGATGGTCAGCATTTTGGCATATTTAATAAAACACATTTGACACAATTGTGTTTTTTAGTATACAATTAAAGTTATGTCACAAACTTTATAAGTAGTTGATTTCAGAAAATTTTAAATATTTTGATATAAAGTTGACTATTAAGTCTGAAGAGCTGTATCTTTTTGGCCAACTGTCTACTGAAAGAATGGGCTAAAGTCCTCCATTATCAATCCTCACATTCTCTGTATAGCATTCTGTAGCATGTACCTTAGAATTTCTTATGAATTTAGTTGCTATGAATGTGAAGATCATGTAAGACAGATGATAGAAAGTATGTCTTCTAATGAAATTTGAGACCTGAGAAGAACACTGGAGATTACCTCAGTTCATTTCTTTTTTTTTTTTCAGATAAAAACCTTTGATCCAATAAGCAAAGTAGCAAAGTGATACGGAATCAATTAATAGTTATAACTGCATTATGTGACTAAAGGGGATCCAAATATGCCATCCCAAAATACATCTCTTTAGTAAAAGAATTATTTTGAATTGAAGGCAAATGAGAGGCGGCAGATGCAGGAATAACTCTCTGCTCTTCCACTTTCTGCCTAAAAGCAAGGCAAACACTTTGTGAAGGTGTTCCTCTTTCTTTTCCTGTAACGGGAAGAGGAAAATGACTTCTAATATTGCTATGTAGTTAGAATAGGAAAAAGGAGTCCAGAAGGGTAGTGGCTAAAAGACAAAGAAGGAAAAAGCCCAGGAAAATAGAACAAAGGAAGGTCTGAGGACCAGAGTGAGAACCCCAGGTAAAACAAACAGCCCACCTGGTTAGTCCAATTTACAAAGGGCAGACCCAGGGGGAGGAGAAAAAAATGTATAAAAAGAGGAGCCAGGGACTTCCCTGGTGGCCCAGTGGATAAGACTCTACTCATAATGCAGGGGGCACAGGTTCGAGCCCTGATCAGTGAACTTGATCCCACATGACACAACTGAGAGATGGCTCAGCCTAAATAAATTAAAAAAAAAAAAAAAAAAAGAGCAAAAATTGGGCCAGGGGTTTCTCTTCTGTTTGTGTCTTTTAGGTTGGCCCACCCTCATGCCTAGAGGATGTATTTTCCTTTGCTTTCTAAATAAACTGAGCTGTAACACGGAGCTGTAACACTGGCCCGTTCAAGGAAATTACATGGGACTGTAACACTGGTCCATCAGAGGAAATTACATGGGGCTGTAACACTGGTCCGTCCATTGCTTCAAATTTTTACTGCGACGAGACAAAACTAAGGACATTGCAAACTCCCCCGACAATATCACTGCAGAGTTATAGACTTGAGCCTGCATAACAAACCTTACTAAACAACCTGTGTGTTTCACTAGTTTCCCCATATATTCACCTTCCCCAAATTCCCTACATCTAGAAGCCCAGACCCCCTTTCCTTTGTCTAGTTAATTCTTCACAATCGATTTCCCATTTGTTAAAATGGTACATAAGCCCCAGGTCTAACTGACTCTTTGGGGCTTTTACTTCTTTTTTGGGAACCCCTCCCCACAAACTGCATGTAAAAATATTAAAACCAATAAAATATGCATGCCTTTTCTCTTGTTGATCTGTCTTTTGTCAGCTTAATTTGCAAGCCTCATTTATAAACCTAAAAGGGTAGAGGAAAAGGTTTTCCTCCCCTACATGATAAACGATTATTTGCCATTCAGTTAAATAGCTAGCATTAAGAATTTACTCGGAAACAGCTATTTTCATAGTGTGTTTATAATCCAGCTGTGGGTGATTTAGCTTTATTACTTAAAAAACTGTACATCCTACACTACCCACTTCAGAACTCCATCCCTCTATTTTCTCCTTGTGTTGTAGGAGAGGTGGGGATGAGGCAAGCAGGTACAACTGCCATTCATTCCAAAAGATCAGTTTAGAAAAACAGGAGAGGGAGAGCGGACCTACAGTTTTAAAGTTGTCGCACTAGCTATATTCCAGTGTTTAATTTTTAAACAGTCTTAATTTGCCTCCTTATTAAAACCTTTAACACAACTAAGTGCTTAAAAAACACTGGAAACTTGTTAAAAATGAGTAAGCCATGATACCTATCCTTAAAGGTCTTACAATCTAACATGAGGAGACAGTTAAAACATAAGGCATGAAATGAAGAGGCCATAGGCACCACGACAACAGCCTGTGTCAGAATAACGAACAGTGTGAGGGCAGATACTGTAACACAGCATGGGCTGACAACCTTGAATAGAGAACATGGCCCTTGAGCTCACGGAAAGTACCTCGTTAAGAGAACAATGCCAACGCAGGGGACACGGGTCTAATCCCTGGGTTGGGAAGATCCCCTGGAGCAGGAAATGACAATCCACTCCAGTATTCTTGCCTGGAAAATCTCATGGACAGAGAAGCCTGGTGGGCTGCAGTCCATGGGGTCGCAGAGAGCTGGACACAACTGAGCACCTGAGCACACACATCACTTTTATATTGATGTGTCATTCACAAGTCCATCTCAAAGATTTCTAGAAAGCCAAGACACCCCCCTCCCTGAATACAGACCCAAATATCCAGCTGACTTGACAAACCCATCAAATTCAACATGTTTTACACACTATTTAGGATCTTTCCTTACAAGATCCTAAGGTCTTCTTCACCATAGATATCCTACCTGTTCCTCAAGAGAGAAATCTGCGTCCAACTTGACTCCTAAGATCAAACCATTCATTGTCAAGTCCTTTCCTATTGATTTTTACCCTCTGAATGTCTTTCAAATACCCTGATACTGGGAGAGACTGAGGGAAGAAAGAGAAGAGGGAGTCAGAGGATGTTGATAGCTGGGTGGCATCACCGATGCAATGAACATGAACTTGGGTAAACTCAGGGCAATGATGAGTGACAGGGAGGCCTGGCATGCTGCAGTCCATGGGGTCACAGAGAGTCAGACATGACTGGGCAACTGTACAACTACAACAGCCTTTCAAATAAGTTCAGTTTTTCCATTTTCTCCATCACTACTATAATTTAAACTATGATCATCAACCACTTCTACTGTTGCATTACTTGAGAACTTTTAACCTCAAAGAGGCTCTGTCAAGCCCAATGAAGTAAAAACAGAGAGCCATGGCTTGAAACCACCCTTCCTGTGCTTCAAGTCCCAAGAAGCCCATGGTAGGGCATGTGCATTTCTGAGAGTAATGAAGATGGGCAGAGGGAGCATGTTTATTAAGCACATATTTTATGCCAGGCTCATATTCAGCTTTATATATATGTGTTAGCTCTTGTATCTTAATGCTAACACTTCAACTTCTAAAAAAATAGGAGACTCAAAGGAGTTCAACACTAAAGGTCTTTTTTTTCCCCTAGTAAATGATGGAGCAGGGTTCAAACCCAAGCGTGGGTGACTCTTAATTCCTGAGCTATATGCATAACCCAGTCTTCCCCAATGTGATTTGTTTGGTTGGGTCTAAAAAGCAAGGAGGCTTAAATGACATTGTTTTGATGCTTGAATTTGACTGCCTGGAATTGGGAACTGATTGTGGGAGATGGCATTGGAACAGACCTCCAGATGTTGTAGAGAGATCACCAACAAGCTGAAGTGCAATTGAGAGGCTGATAAATATGACAAGACACTGGTTTGGCAGTACCATGTAAAGTTCTCTATTGTGACCTCTCTGGACCATAATGGTTGGAAAATATCCAATTGGGTTTGAGTCAATGCTTAGAGATAAGTATGGGTAATTGGAATCTATCTAGAATTACCTTCTAAATTGACTTTGACCTTCCTGGTACTGTGATGTTGGACTGTCTGAACTCCTTACATAGAAACTACCCTGGAACTGCAATCCATTGAGGGGGGTTGTTATATGGATGTTTCAGTTCAGTTCAGTCGCTCAGTTGTGTCCAACTCTTTGCGGCCCCATGAACCGCAGCATGCCAGGCCTCCCTGTCCATCACCATCTCCCGGAGTTCACTCAGACTCACGTCCACCGAGTCCGTGATGCCATCCAGCCATCTCATCCTCTGTCGTCCCCTTCTCCTCCTGGCCCTAATCCCTCCCAGCATCAGAGCCTTTTCCAATGAGTCAACTCTTCGCATGAGGTGGCCAAAGTTCTGGAGCTTCAGCTTTAGCATCATTCCCTCCAAAGAAATCCCAGGGTTGATCTCCTTCAGAATAGACTGGTTGGATCTCCCTGCAGTCCAAGGGACTCTCAAGAGTCTTCTCCAACATCACCGTTCAAAAGCATCAGTTCTTTGGTGCTCAGCCTTCTTCACAGTCCAACTCTCACATCCATACATGACCACAGGAAAAACCATAGCCTTGGCTAGACGGACCATAGTCAGCAAAGTAATGTCTCTGCTTTTGAATATACTATCTAGGTTGGTCATAAATTTTCTTCCAAGGAGTAAGCGTCTTTTAATTTCATGGCTGCAGTCACCATCTGCACTGAATTGGGAGCCCCCAAAAATAAAGTCTGACATTGTTTCTACTGTTTCCCCATCTATTTCCCATGAAGTGATGGGACCAGATGCCATGATCTTCGTTTTCTAAATGTTGAGCTTTAAGTCAACTTTTTCGCTCTCCTCTTTCACTTTCATCAAGAGGCATTTTAGCTCTTCTTCACTTTCTGCCATAAGGGTGGTGTTATCTGCATATCTGAGGTTATTGATATTTCTCCCAGCAATCTTGATTCCAGCTTGTGTTTCTTCCAGTCCAATGTTTCTCACGATGTACTCTGCATAGAAGTTCAATAAGCAGGGTGACAATACACAGCCTTGACATACTCCTTTTCCTATTTGGAACCAGTCTGCTGTTCCATGACCAGTTCTAACTGTTGCTTCCTGACCTGCATGCAGGTTTCTCAAGAGGCAGGTCAGGTGGTCTGGTATTCCCATCTCTTTCAGAATTTTCCACAGTTTATTGTGATCCACACAGTCAAAGGCTTCGACATAGTCAATAAAGCAGAAATAGATGTTTTTCTGGAACTCTCTTGCTTTTTCCGTGATCCGGCGATGTTGGCAATTTGATCTCTGGTTCCTCTGCCTTTTCTAAAACCAGCTTGAACATCCGGGAGTTCACGGTTCATGTATTGCTGAAGCCTGGCTTGGAGAATTTTGAGCATTACTTTACTAGCATGTGAGATGAGTGCAATTGTGTGGTAGTCTGAGCATTCTTCGGCATTGCCTTTCTTTGGAATTGGAATGAAAACTGACCTTTTCCAGCCCTGTGGCCACTGCTGAGTATTCCAAATTTGCTGGCATTATCAGTGCAGCCCTTTCACAGCATCATCTTTCAGGATTTGAAATAGCTCAACTGAAATTCCATCACCTCCACTAGCTTTGTTTGTAGTGATGCTTCCTAAGGCCCACTTGACTTCACATTCCAGGATGTCTGGCTCTAGGTGAGTGATCACACCATTGTGATTATCTGGGTCGTGAAGACCTTTTTTGTACAGTTCTTCTGTGTATTCTTGCCACCTGTTCTTAATATCTTCTGCTTCTGTTAGGTCCATACCATTTCTGTCCTTTATTGAGCCCATCTTTGCATGAAATGTTCCTTTGGTATCTCTAATTTTCTTGAAGAGATCTCTAGTCTTTCCCATTCTGTTGTTTTCCTTTATTTCTTTGCACTGATCACTAAAGAAGGCTTTCTTATCTCTTCTTGCTATTCTTTGGAACTCTGCATTCAGATGCTTATATCTTTCATTTTCTCCTTTGCTTTTCGCCTCTCTTCTTTTCACAGTTATTTGTAAGCCCTCCCCAGACAGCCATTTTGCTTTTTTGCATTTCTTTTCCATGGGGATGGTCTTGATCCCCGTCTCCTGTACAATGTCCCGAACCTCATTCCATAGATCATCAGGCACTCTATCTATCAGATCTAGGCCCTTAAATCTATTTCTCACTTCCACTGTATAATCATAAGGGATTTGATTGAGGTCATACCTGAATGGTCTAGCGGTTTTCCCTACTTTCTTCAATTTGTGTCTGAATTTGGTAATAAGGAGTTCATGATCTGAGCCACAGTCAGCTCCTGGTCTTGTTTTTGTTGACTGTATAGAGCTTCTCCATCTTTGGCTGCAAAGAATGTAATCAATCTGATTTTGGTGTTGACCATTTGGCGATGTCCATCTGTAGAGTCTTCGCTTGTGTTGTTGGAAGAGGGTGTTTGCTATGACCAGCGCATTTTCTTGGCAAAACTCTATTAGTCTTTGCCCTGCTTCATTCCACATTCCAAGGCCAAATTTGCCTGTTACTCCAAGTGTTTCTTGACTTCTTACTTTTGCATTCCAGTCCCCTAGAATGAAAAGGACATCTTTTTTGGGTGTTAGTTCTAAAAGGTCTTGTAGGTCTTCATAAAACCGTTCAACTTCAGCTTCTTCAGCGTTACTGGTTGGGGCATAGAATTGGATTACTGTGATATTGAATGGTTTGCCTTGGAGATGAACAGAGATCATTCTGTCGTTTTTGAGATTGCATCCAAGTACTGCATTTCGGACTCTTTTGTTGACCATGATGGCTACTCCATTTCTTCTGAGGGATTCCTGCCCGCAGCAGTAGATATAATGATCATCTGAGTTAAATTCACCCATTCTAGTCCATTTTAGTTTGCTGATTCCTAGAATGTCAACATTCACCCTTGCCATCTCTTGTTTGACCACTTCCAATTTGCCTTGATTCATGGACCTGACATTGGTTCCTATGCAATATTGCTCTTTACACCATCGGATCTTGCTTCCAGTCACATCCACAACTGGGTATTGTTTTTGCTTTGGCTCCATCCCTTCATTCTTTCTGGAGTTATTTCTCCACTGATCTCCAGTAGCATATTGGGCACCTAATGACCTGGGGAGTTCCTCTTTTGGTATCCTATCATTTTGCCTTTTCATAGTGTTCTTGGGGTTCTCAAGGCAAGAATACTGAAGTGGCTTGGCATTCCCTTCTCCAATGGACCACATCATTAATGTTATTTCCATAACATTTCAAACAGCATTAATAAAAATTTTCTGTGTGAATCATTTAAAGATTTAAAAAAAACACACACACACATTGGCAATATGCTTCCAAGAGATACAGACGTAGAGAACAAATGTACGGACACCAAGGGGGGAAAAGCGGGGTGGGGTGAATTGGGAGGTGGGGATTGACATCTATGGAGTCCTATATATAAAACAGAAAGCCATTGAGACCTGCTGTATAGCACAAGGAACTCCACTCAGAGCTCTCTGGTGATAAAGAAGGAATACATCTATACATAGAGCTGATTCACTTTTCCGGTACAGCAGAAACTAGCACAGTATTGTAAAGCAACCATACTCCAATAACAAATTCTTAAAAACCATAGGCTTTCTATTGCTTCTAAAGAAAAAATGAATAAGCCTTAAAACATCCGACATGAATGTATTGGTTAATGTTCGATCTTGTACAAAACAAGATGAGAAATGTGTAACTGTACACTTGTAATTGATTACCACTGTAAGGATTTGCACTGTGATATCAACCTCCACCTCAGTTTGCCATATTTCAATGGATGCAAGAGAAGGGAATAGATTGGGGAGAATATGGTGATTCTAGATGGCACACACTTCTTCCAACAAAATTTTTGATTATAAATATTTTCAAATACAAAGTGGAGAGAATATATAACAAAGTCCATATACCCATCACAAACATGGAACAATTATCAATATTTTGCACTCTATTTTTTTTTTTTTTTTTTGTAGCTGAAGTATTTTAAGGGAAATGCTAACCCTCATGTCACTTCATTTCAGCATGTTTTAATGGGCATCTTTAACAATGTACACAGCTTCTTGAACACTACAATGTCATTATCATACATAGCAAAACAGCAAGAATTCCTTGGTATTATCTAAGTCAAAGCCATATTTTAAATTTTTACATCTTCTCCAAAAATGTCTTTTTCACATATGAGTTATTAAAATCAGAATCTAAACAGGAGTTATCTAAGTAGTCTTCCCATCTTTTAAAACTTTCATCCCTTTGACTTTAAGAAACTGGTTAGTTGTCCTATCAGTTCAGTTCAGTTCAGTCGCTCAGTTGTGTCCGACTCTTTGCAACCCCATGAATTGCAGCACGCCAGGCCTCCCTGTCCATCACCATCTCCCGGAGTTCACTCAGACTCACGTCCATCGACTCAGTGATGCCATCTAGCCATCTCATCCTCTGTCGTCCCCTTCTCCTCCTGCCCCCAATCCTTCCCAGCATCAGAGTCTTTTCCAATGAGTCAACTCTTCACGTGAGGTGGCCAAAGTACTGGAGCTTCAGCTTCAGCATTATTCCCTCCAAAGAAATCCCAGGGCTGATCTCCTTCAGAATGGACTGGTTGGATCTCCTTGCAGTCCAAGGGACTCTCAAGAGTCTTCTCCAACACCACAGTTCAAAAGCATCAGTTCTTCAGTGCTCAGCCTTCTTCACAGTCCAACTCTCACATCCATACATGACCACAGGAAAAACCATAGCCTTGACTAGAAGGACCTTAGTCGGCAAAGTATGTCTCTGCTTTTGAATATGCTATCTAAGTTGGTCACAACTTTTCTTCCAAGGAGTATAGAGTGTCCTATATTCTGGATGTCTCAGTTTGATCCCTCTGTGGCCTCATTTAACTTATTTTACCAGAAAATTTTCTGTAAATTGGAAGTTAGCTTGAAAGATTTACGTAAATTCAGGTTTAGCATCCTTCCATATGTCACCAAGAACACTTAAGCATGTGTGAAACACTTGGCATCACAGAGGAGGGGCATGATATCTAGCTGTCTCCTCTGTGAAACTGAAATAGTTATGATGGTGGTGACTGACTGGCTCCTCCATTATAAAACTTGCAGTAACTTCATTGAGTTTTACCTAATAGCTTCATTCCTTGATGATCTTTGCTCTGAGTTCATTTTTTAAGGATGACAAAATTTTTAAGGATGACAAAATTTTTTCCATATTTATTTGTTGGAATTTCTCTTTATGAAAAACTTTCCCCTTGTCAACGAAGACTCTGTTAACCCTAAAGCTTAGTTCATAGTTCTTCATTGTTTTCCTTTAATTGACAATAGATGCTGCTCCAGGGCCTAGTCTGTGACTATGTATGTACCAACGACTTCACTGAGAGACTTACATATCATAAATTCACCCATTTAAAGTTTACAATTCAGTGGGGTTTGGTTCATTTAAAGAGTTGTGCAATTATCATCACAATAAAATTTTAGAGCACTTTCACCATCCAGCCCCCCCAAAAAACTCATACCCATTAGCAGTCACTTCCCATCATCCCCACTCCCTAGTCTTCAGTAATCACTCATTCAATTTCTGTTTCTATGGATTTGCCTGTTCTGTATATTTCACATAAATGGAATCATGCAATGTGTCACCTTCTGTGACTGATTTTTTTCACTTAGTATAATGTTGTCAAGGTTTATCTATTTTGGACCATGTATTAGTACTCCATTCTTTTTTTATTGATGAATATTTTTTTTTTGTATCTATATACCATATTTTGTTTATCCATTCATCAATTAATGGACATATAGGTTATTTCCATTTGGGTGTTTTATCAATAATAATACTATGAATATTTGCATATGAGTTTTGATATGGGCTTATGTTTTCATTTCTCCTGGGTAGATAGCTAAGAGAGGAATTGCTTGATCATATGATAATGCTATGTTTGGTCTTTCGAGTAGCTTCCAGACTGTTTTCAAAAATGGCTCTATTATTGTACATTACCAGAAGCAATATATGAGTGTTACAATTTCTCCACCTCTTCATCAACACTTGATACAGTTATCTTTTTATTTTAGCCATCCTAGTATGTGTGTACTCTTGCCTGGAAAATCCCATGGATGGAGGAGCATGGTGGGCTGCCGTCCATGGGGTCCTAACGAGTTGGACATTACTGAAGCAACTTAGCATCAGCAGTATGTGTAAAGTACATTTTAATTGTGCTTTTGATTTTCATTTCCCTAATGACTAAAATTGTTGAGTATGTTTTCATATGCTTACTGTCCCTTTGTATATCTTCTTTGGAGAAAAGTTTATTCCAATTCTTTGCCTATCTTTCATCTTGCCATAGTCCCATAGGATTATGGCCCCTGTTATGACTTCATTTAACCTTAATTACTATTACAATTCCTGGGCTTCCCTGGTGGCTCAGATGGTAAAGAATCTGCCTGCAATGCAGGAGACCAGGGTTCAATCACTGGGTTGGGAAGAACGCTGGAGAAGCAAATGGCTACCCACTCCAGTATTCTTGCCTGGATAATTCCATGGACAGAGTAGCCTGGTAGGCTATAGTTGATGGGGTTGCAAAGAGTCAGACACAAGTAAACCACTACACTTTCATTATTGAAGATCCTATCTCTGGATATAATCACATTGGGGATTAGGACTTCAACATATGAATTTGGGAGGAACATAATTCCATCCAGAACAATCACGCTGTTTTGATTACTATTGTCTTGTAGTATAGTTTTAAAACCGTGAATCTTGCAACTTTAGTGACTTCCCCAGCATTTTTCCATTCTTTATTTAATTAGTCCCACTCTAAACCTTAGTTTATTTATGTTTTCCCTTCTTTTACTAGGATAGATAGGTTGCTGATTGGAGAGCATTCTTCTTTTTTTTTTTTAATATAGGCATTTGCAGCTACAACTTCCCTTGTAAACACTACTTTAGTTGTATCCCCTAAGTATCAGTATGTTGTGTTTTTATTTTCATTCATTTCTAAGTATTTTCTAAAATATCACTGGTGTTTCTTCTTTGATCTAGTGATTATGTATGCAGCGTTGTTTATTTTCCATATACTATGAATTTCCCCAATTTTCTTAAATACAGTGCAGTCAAATAACATACTTTGTATAAATGTTAACACCTATTGATTTATTGAGTCTCGTTCTATAGCCTAGCATTTTCTCTATCCTGGAGAATGTTCTAAATGTGCTTGAGAAGAATGTGTATTCTGCTGCTGTTGAGTCGTGTGTCCTGCAGATGTCCATAAAGTCTAACTGGTTTTCAGTCTTCTATCAGTTTTCTAGTTCTTTGTTGACCTTCTGCCTAGTTTTTCTATCCATTATAGAAAGTGGGGAATTGAAGGATCCAACTATTAAATATTATTGTTGAATTTTCTATTTCTCCCTCTAATTCTGTCACGTTTTGCTTCATGGAGTTTGGAGCTCTGTTAGGAGGCAAATATGTCTTACACATGTTTGGCACATATTCTTGGCAATATCTAATCAGCCAGTAGCTTGTTTTGCTAAAATCAATGACCTTGTATTTCCTATTAGATTCTATTAATATTTCTTGTTGACTTTGACCACTTTCTTCTGAATTAATAAAAATTAGTGAGATTTTGTTATATATCTAAAACTTATATACTCAAATGAAATAAATTTCATTAGGATTTGTAAAACAAGCTAATTTCTGACAAATATGATACCACAGTTCCACTGAGCCTTTCTCTTTTAAAATATATTCTTTAAAATAATCAAACTAACATGTAAGTATAAAATACCACTATCATATAAATGTGTTAGGAATGAGGTAGTACAATGAATGGTTATAGCTTATCGTGTATAAAGATTAACCTGGATAAAATCATGCAAAAATTAAATATAGTCAACAAGTGACCACAAAATAAAGGATAGACTACCTTTAAGAGGAATCCATACCTAATAATTGAGTTTGGAAACATGGCTCTAATAAGACTATGCAAGTGTGATATATTAAACCATTGGAATTAATATATGGAGAATGGGAGATGCCAGGTAGAAAACTCATATCCCTTACAAACTGAAGAGTCTGTGACCTCCTATTAAGTTAATTAAAATGCACATAGGGCAAAAATTAATGGGAATATATAAATAGGGAAATAAAAGGCTGAAGACATAGTACAGCTTTATAGGGGTCACTTGTTAAGCTCTGTCATCTATAATAGACAATATCCATAGCTGTGAACAAAAGGCAGGAGACAAGCTTTGAGCTTGCATAAAATGAAGAATTGGAGTTACTATCTCCACATAATTTTCTATATATTATCTCCATATATAGTTCAACCTCAGTGAAAGAAAGGGCTAGACAAAAATCTGCCCATGGGGAAAAGAACCATATCTGACACAACCTGGACACTGGGCAGGAAAAAAAGAGAAGAAAAAACCCTTCATTGAGAATTTATAACCACAGTTTTCTCATGGGTTTAGGATTAAATTTACACTAACTATATTGTTCCAAAAACTCCAAACTCACAAATTAATTTATTGTTGTTCCATGATAGGGATGTCCCAGAAACCTGGAAAGAAACCACAACAAATCTTTTCTAAGATATTTATAGAATCATAATCCAAAATTTACATAATGGCCCAGAAAATAGGCAGCCATCAGTGAAAGTAGAAAAGCATATTGCAAATTTTGACTGCTGAGAACTTTGAATTTTAAAAATTTTTTAAACTTTTTTTTTAAATGAGGTAAAGTGAAAATTAAAGTTTAATAAGATTGGATTAAAAAGATGAACAAGTAATAAAATACTATTAAAACATCAAGTGAGGTGGAAAATAACAAATTTCTAGAGACTGGAAATACAATAACTGAAATTATAAACTTCAATATTGGTTAAATAGCAGAATAGGTAGTGTTGAAGAAGGATGAATAGATCAAAAGAAGGGTTGAAAACTTAGCCAGAAGGCAGTGAGTGAGTGAGTGAGTGAGTGAAAGTCGCTCAGTTGTGTCCGACTCTCTGTGACCCTGTAGACTACACAGTCCATGGAATTCTCCAGGCTAGAGTACTGGAGTGGGTAGCCTTTCCCTTCTGCAGGGGATCTTCCCAACCCAGGGATCAAACCCAGGTCTCCCACATTGCAGGCAGATTCTTTACCAGCCAAGCTGAAGGTAGCACATATCAAAAACATGAAAGATGAGTTTTGAGATATGAAGAAAAGAATGAGAGTTTCCATTATAAACCTGATGGGAGCTTTATAAGAAACAAGTATAATGGAAAAGATGAAATCTTCTAAAGAACAGTAGGTGAGAATTTTAAGAACATAATGAAATATAGAAATTTAAGATTCTGGAAACTGAAACAGACAAACAAAAATTTATTTTTTTAGAAATTAAAAATATATAGTTTCAACATCTAAACACCTCTTACTCAAGTTGTGTGAATCAAAGACCAGGATGCTATTTTAAAAGAATGAAGGGAAGGCGACACACTTATATAAAAATGAGTGAGAATAAGAATGGCAGCAAGAATAAACGGAACTGGCGTCATTGCAGTGCTGAGGAAAAGTCACTACAGATGAAGAGTTAGATGCCCAGCTTAACTGTCATTCATAACCAAGAGAGGAATGAAGATAATTTCTGAGAAACAAAAATGGAAATGTTTACCATCACCTAAAACATTTCTAAAGGATATATATCTGGAAAAAGAAGGATCCCAGAAGGAAGTTGGAGATGCAAGAACAACTAAAGAATAAAGAAACTGGTAAAAAAAAAAAACAAAAAAACAAAAAACAAAAACACCCTACACAAATGTTGAATAAATTAGTAGGTAGGTGAAGACCTAAAATATACTGAATAATAGTTTCCAAGGCAGGAGGCCAAATCTCAAATGCATTTCTCTATTGTCTTTACATAGTCAATGTTGTTCTTGGCAAGTTTTATGTCATTTTTGTTCAGATTGATTTGAATAGGAATCCTTTTTCCTGTTTTATTTTCTCATTGTAAGCTTTTGAATCATTTAAAGTAACTTATTTTGATGGTTGTCTTACTGTAGTTATTTTCATGGTTACTTTGAGGGCTCTTAAATGTTTGGAAAGTTTTCTTCCATTATTTCTTTGATAAGATTCTCCCTTCATTTTTCCTATCTTTAGTTTTTAAAATTCTAATATTTAAGATTGGACCTTACAGATTAATCCTCTAATTTTTCTTACACATTGTTCTCATTTTTCATTTGTTTTTTGTTACGTACTTCATCCTTTTCTTTTGAGATTTTTATCTTTCAGGTTCTTTTTTTAATGCTTATTATATTATTGGTTTCTAAGCTATGTTTCAGTTCTCTACTATTTGGGGCTTGCTTACTCTGCATACCTCCCTAAATTTACTGAGTCACATATTCCCGGGGGGCTTGATTATTTACTTTATAAAAAGCCCTGCTGGCTCAACTCGCTTTCTTTCCTAGCACAACCAGTTGTCTCGGCCTCCTTTGGAGGGAAATCAGGTTTCACAGTCTTCAGGCTGAATGCCAAGGTGGGAGTACCTATAGTTTGGATGCCTGGGTCCTGCTCAACTAAATTTAATTCCACTACTTGCAAACTAACCCGAAGCTCATAGAACCTGGCTTCTGCAGCAGCAATTACACACTTGGAAGACTTAGTATGAAAGATCTAAATAGTTTTGTACATCTAATCTCATCATGACTAAAGACTAATTTGAATACTTTTACCTAGTTGCCCATTAACTTAAGTCAGAGAAAGAGCTTTGTAGCGAATTTTAGAGAATTTGCTTGATTAAACAATTACACTGCCTACCTGCCTCTTGAGAAATCTGTATGCAGGTCAGGAAGCAACAGTTAGAACTGGACATGGAACAACAGACTGGTTCCAAATAGGAAAAGGTGTACGTCAAGGTTGTATATTGTCACCCTGCTTATTTAACTTCTATGCAGAGTACATCATGAGAAACACTGGACTGGAAGAAACACAAGCTGGAATCAAGATTGCTGGGAGAAATATCAATCACCTCAGATATGCAGATGACACCACCCTTATGGCAGAAAGTGAAGAGGAACTAAAAAGCCTCTTGATGAAAGTAAAAGAGGAGAGTGAAAAAGTTGGCTTAAAGCTCAACATTTAGAAAACGAAGATCATGGCATCTGGTCCCATCACTTCATGGGAAATAGATGGGGAAACAGTGGAAACAGTGTCAGACTTTATTTTTGGGGGCTCCAAAATCACCTCAGATGGTGACTGCAGCCATGAAATTAAAAGACGCTCACTCCTTGAAAGAACAGTTATGACCAACCTAGATGGCATATTCAAAAGCAGGGACATTACTTTGCTGACTAAGGTCCGTCTAGTCAAGGCTATGGTTTTTCCTGCGGTCATGTATGGATGTGAGAGTTGGACTGTGAAGAAGGCTGAGCGCCGAAGAATTGATGCTTTTGAACTGTGGTGTTGGAGAAGACTCTTGAGAGTCCCTTGGACTGCAAGGAGATCCAACCAGTCCATTCTGAAGGAGATCAGTCCTGGGATTTCTTTGGAGGGAATGATGCTAAAGCTGAAACTCCAGTACTTTGGCCACCTCACGTGAAGAGTTGACTCATTGGAAAAGACTCTGATGCTGGGAGGGATTGGGGGCAGTAGGAGAAAGGGACGACCGAGGATGGGATGGCTGGATGGCATCACGGACTTGATGGACATGAGTCTGAGTGAACTCCGGGAGATGGTGATGAACAGGGAGGCCTGGCGTGCTGCGATTCATGGGGTCACAAAGAGTCGGACACGGCTGAGCGACTGAACTGAACTGAAATGAGCTCCATCTCATTGCCTCCAAACATTATTTTGCTTTATTGGCCTATAATTTAACGGACATGGAAAATATCTTGAAAACCCCACCAAATAAAACCTAGCTAAGGGAATAGGAAGAGCACATGTCCACAAATAGGTATCTAAAGCTGTCCCAGTGAAATCTAAGAATTTAAAAGAGGCCAATTCAAATGGGAAAGATGTCGCAAAGCAAAACATATAAACATATCTATAGCTAACATTTGTTTTGATCACACGTTCCTCTGGGAAACACATGGCAACTAGGAAGAAAATCTTATTTTCATTGCCAGCAGTTAAAGGGCTAACCTGCCTTGGAATCCAAAGTATTAGGGGTGTTTTATGTGTTTTAAAACTCAGCAAGTACCACTTTACACAAATGATAGAGATTCACTTTTACAATAATGATAACTATTTCCAGTATAGAAATATCATTTGCTGAATGTACATATATATATATGTGTGTATATATATATATATATATAGCTTTCAGGCAAAAAAAATCACTATGTGAATAAATAGACCTCAGGTCTAATTAAATGCTGCTCTTTGGAGAATGGTTTACATATGCTTACCTTGGATTTAATGTTTTATTTAAGCATAGTTTGTTTTGTATAACAAAGGATGGAAAATATAAAAGGATAAAGGGAAAGGGACCCCAAGGGGTTACACATTGCTTCTCTTTAGCCACTGGAGAATTCTACAACCCACCTGTCATGAGGTTGTCTGTTTTCTGCCCCAGAATGAGGCAGAAAAGAATGAGGGTGAATCATAAATTATTCTAAGTAGCTAATTCGGTTTCCTACCACCATCAGGAGACAGAAAAGTATTTTGGGAATAATAAAGTGCTATGCAGATGCAAGTTTTTATAACTAGTATTAAGACCTGTTCTCTATTCCCAGAAGGCAAAAATGACTAGGCATTTTGCATCTTATAAAAATCCTTGTAACCCTGAAAACACTAAGGTTATTTTTGGATTCTTCTATATAAATAAAACTCACATTTTACTTTTTCTTCATTAGCCTTACTTCTCAGTCTGATTTAGTAATCTGATTTATTGGACAATTGCCAAACTTACCATGCCATGAATTTAAAGCAAGTAGTAAATTAGCAAAAGCTGATGTGACTTTTATTAAAATTTTTGTATTTTTGAATAAAAGGCAATATCCAGTTCAAGTCAATCATGTATAATAATTAAATTTTACTTTTTATCAATACTACTTTTAATTATGATTATTTTTAACAAGAAAATCCAAAGAGTACTACAAGGAACAAAGGAACGCTTGCATTACCAGGTAATCAACTTGATTTAGCATGATCAACTTTTTCTCATAGTTGATGACCTACCACACACCCACAATGCACACATACACAAGTTACCACATTGTTCAAAAGCTGCAGAGGCTACCTAACAATAATACTATTATCCCCAACAAAAATAACAATGTCTTAATCTTACGCAATGTCCAGTCCATGATCCAAAACTGGAGCCACAACTGCTCTCCAAATGCCTTGCACTATTTATAGATAATTCCTTTAATTAGATTCTGGTTTAGTGCTCCAATTTTTACTGAAAAAAATACATATATTCTAATGAGAAAGGAAGCATGTCGTAGGCAGTTTTACTTATTTAAAGTTGTAAGACAAGTGATCTGTGTATATCAGTATACATTGGGCGTCTCCATTTCTCTTACCTCATGGGTTACTCTGAATATGCGTAAATACTTGTTAAGGGCTTATTAGCACAATGCCTATAAAACTGAAAGCTCCCTATAAAACTGAAAGCTATCCATAAATGCTAATTGTTGTCCTTTTAGAGAGGTTATATAAGATGCCTATCTATGGAGAAAAACACTGTTGATTTTCAGAAAAGGTACTAAACACACCTATGTGTAAATTGATTCCAAGATATTTATTAATTTGATGAAATAAGATTATAAATTCTGCATTGGCTACCAAAATGCAGTAGCAACACTTTGTTGCCTATCTGTTAAATTTTAGAGGCTGAAAGACTGTTACTCAACTCTCTATTCTCCACTCCAGTTCTTGATGTTCTGAAACATTATTACAGTCAGTAAGAGTAGGTGAGCATCCCAGACCTTCTCATCCTATAAAGAGGCCACGTGTCACTGGGACACAGGGAAATAGGGTTTTTTGTTTGTTTTTAGTTTGTTTTTTTCCTCCTTCCTCCCTCTTCCTAGCTAGAACTCAGACCTGTGGTCTAACCGTACATGAGCTCTTTTCAGACCTTACAGCAAGAAGCTTGAAGACAAAGTCTTGCAGATTAGGGGTAGAAGGCTAAAAAGTAGCAGAACGCCGAGTTCCCTAGGGCACCATGAAACTGCTGCACTCTCTGGACTGCTTTTGTTGTTTTGTTTAAATTTGTCTATATTTGTGTTTCACTGTGTTGAGTCATTGCTGCAAGCAGACTTTCTTAAGTTGCAGTGAGTGGGGGCTACTCTCTTGTTGCAGAGGACAGGCTCTAGGCTCATGGGCTATAGAAGCACAGGCTTCCGTAGTTGCAGCAACTGGGCCCAGAATTTATGGCTCGCGGGCTCTAGATCAGGGGCTCAGTAGTTGTGGCACACGGGCCTAGCTGTTCTGTGGCATGTGGAATCTTCCTGGAATAAGGATCAAACCCATGTCCAAAGCATTGGTAGGCAGACTCCTATCCTCTGTGCTACCAGGGAAATCCTTTAGATTGTTATAATGAGAACAATTTTTATTTTTTTGAAAGCCACTTTTTGTCTGGTTTCTTCTCTTTTTAACTAAATGCATCCCTAACATAGAGACAGAAATCAAAATATTAAGATTTTTTTCTGAAAACAAGATGCTTTTATTTTAAATTCCACTTATGATAATTTGTTGTTGATTATATGAAAGAATATTCAGAAAAAGAATGAGGAGTACTATGAGCCCTTCTGTATATTAAAATACATTTAAAGCAAAATTAGCTAAATTAGTATATCACTGGGTGACAAATAATGATAGATCAAGGGAGGAGTATTAAAGTCTAGTAAATATCACAAAATATAATATTTGATAAATCAGACATGACTAAATGATGAAGACAGAGAGAATTCAATAATGGCACCCCACTCCAGTACTCCTGCCTGGAAAATCTCACAGATGGAGGAGCCTGGTACACTGCAGTCCATGGGGTCACTAAGAGTTGGACACGACTGAGTGACTTCACTTTCACATATTGGAGAAGGAAATGGCAACCCACTCCAGTGTTCTTGCCTGGAGAATCCCAGGGACGGCGGAGCCTGGTGGGCTGCATAGTCCAGTCTATGGGGTCACATAGAGTCGGACACAACTGAAGTGACTTAGCAGCAGCAGTAGCAGTAAGAAGTCATTGATTTGAAAAAAATCAGACTTGTCCAAACATGTTCGTGGGTAAAGCTTTAAGATTAACCCTGTGGTGGACCATATCTGCGGAGGGAATCCAGGGATCCTATTCTGTGTTGGGCCATACACTTTGTTCTGGCACTTTTCCCATACATTAGAAATATTGATTTGCTTATCATTTAATCAGTTCAGTTCAGTCACTCAGTCGTGTCCGACTCTTTGCAACCCCATGAATCGCAGCACGCCAGGCCTCCCTGTCCATCACCAACTTCTGGAGTTCACTCAAACCTACATCCATCGAGTCGGTGATGCCATCCAGCCATCTCATCCTCTGTTGTCCCCTTCTCCTCCTGCCCCCAATCCCTCCCAGCATCAGGGTCTTGTCCAGTGAGTCAACTCTTCACATGAGGTGGCCAAAGTACTGGAGTTTCAGCTTTAGCATCATTCCTTCCAAAGAATACCCAGGACCAATCTCCAAAAAGTAGCTGTGGGCTCAGTAAATATATAATGCACAACTGAATACATATCCCTTTAGGTATTCCTGGATGTACAAAATGTAAGTTAACAGACAGACCCACTCTCTGAAACCTCACAACCTGAAAAGAGCATATGAGAACTTGACTTCTGAAAAAAATAATATGAGCAGAAAGCTGTGAATATCTTAATACAAATGAAAAACAGAACATTCTGGAATCCACAGTATTCAAATGAAATCCGGAAGACAGAGAAAAATAATTATGATTTTGTCAAATACAAGAATAAGTATAATTTTAAAATTTATATATTATTTAGAAAAGTGTTTTTATCTTTCAGTGGGTGATGGACCACATTGGGCATCCAATTCTTACCAATAAATACTCCAATGTACATTGATAACAGTCTCGTACACAATTTCAGGAGATTCAAGGACGCCCCTGAAATTTGGCCACAAACACTTGGTGAAGAACCCTTGATCCATATATTTGTAGCTAAGCTTTTACCAGTATTTATGCAATAATTATCCTGACTGTGTCCCCACAGAGACTAGCAAACAAACTTTTTTTAATAAGACAGGAATAATGCTGCAGATCGTGATACAATGAATGCACGTTTTAAAATGCAGGTTTAAACATTCCATTTTAAATGGCAACTTTAGAGTGATGAAATTTTCTAAATAATCACAGCACTGTTAATGAAAACCACAAGCTTCCAAAGATTGTCATAAAGACCTAGCATAGTTAGAAGATTCTTTTACAAGGGTTGATAGTTTCCAGGATATTGAAAGCATCTTATTATTCAATTTTGATTGAACAGGAATTTTATTTTAGTGCAAAACTATAAATGTTCAGGTGGGTTATGAAGGAGCTTTAGGTTCAGATATGTTCAACTTAAAATGTGTCTCAGAAATTAGCACTTGCATGTCTTTAGATCATTTTGGTGGACATCTATTGGTTCTGAAAATGCTTTTCAAAATACATCACCAAGATTAAACTCCAGGCCATCATTGATTCCTTTGTCCATGAAGGCAAAGTGAGGAGAAGCTTGGGTCACAGAGGACTGAGGCAGAACAAGGTCACTTATTCATGTTCAGGAAGAAAGATCTCTTTTTTTCATGAAATACCTGTATGAGGATCAGTACACCATAAATAAAATCTAAAAAGTTGTCTAACAATGTTTTAATCAACAGGTAGAACTTTGTGGTTATCATATATTTCTTAAGTACTTATTAGAAACTTTCTCTATTTGGAAAATCCCAGGTCATACAATGTTTTAAATAATCATGCTTTTGTTAGTATGCTGTAACATAATTTACACAGCATTTTAATAAACATGGTTTTATTTAAACTTCTTAATTTTTGAGTAGTTCCTTTTATTTATAAATGAGGAAACCTAGGGTTTTTTGATGGTTTATGCCTAAAATGGCCAAACCAGGAGCGAATAAAGGTCTTTCAACTCTATCTCATATTATTTCCATGGTTACTTGCATTTTGTGATACATAACATGTACTGATTTTTACATTTTTCATTATGATATAATTTATCATAATCCTCATACCATTCTTCTTTGAAAATTCATCAAAAATACATACAGTATAAGCACTTTTAAGTGAATGGAATATTTTGATCTTAAGCATTTTATTTCTTGAGACTGAATTCAGTTGGTGCTCAAATCTCCTTAAGAGAGATATTTATAGATCAAAACTACCTTTCCAGACTGCTGGTTTCTTTCCAAACAAAATTTCTTTTTACTTTTTTCCCCCTCTGGCACAAGTTTCTGCATGTAACAGCAGGAATACAAATTATGTCCAAAGCACTTACGTAGTTGGCAGAAGTATTTTCTCTTCTGCTATAAATTTATCAAACACTTTTCAAAACAGTAAATCCCTGAAAACAAGGGCTGAATTCCAAATACAATCATCACAGTTATGCCATTTACAATGTTGTAGTTAAGAGACTCTTCAATTATCTATTGTAAAGATCCTAAGTTTGAGAGCAATAACCATTTACTATGGGTCTAAACTGGCAGACTAATCTTCAGCTTCAGCAACTCTATTTTTTTTCTTGAAAGTTTAGGCCAATTTTTCACTATGGAAAACGCATTGCTAATTAGTGATGAGTTCCTGCATGAGTCTTTTCACTCAACCTACAAATATGCATGCCTCTCCAGACAGTAGCATCATCATCAAATCGAAGCATAATGGGACAGATGGAGGAGAAAGGAAGAGCTTTCAGGAGTCAGAAGACAAAATTGAGTGTGTGTGACATCATTTATAATGTCCTCAGCATGCACATTCAATTAGAGGTAAAATATTGATTAGGTAGCTGATGTCACAGATAATACATTATGGAAAAGTAATTAAACATTTTCAATTTTTCATCTTTTAAATATTCACACACTAGAGCCGAATTAAAGATGAGTTAGTTAGGAAGTAAATGGTGCGGATGAAGGACAGAAATTAGTCAGGTATGGACAAACCAAGTGAGCATTTTTTTTCATCAGAAGGGTTCAACAAGCAGTTATTAAGAGGCCAATATCTGTCAGGCACTCAGTTACGCAAAATAGATACAGAAGTGGACACAATGAGTAAGACACAGTTTCTTCCATCAAAGCGCTCTCACATCTTGAGGGCAGGGAACAGACACCTGTCCTGCGGATCATCTCACACCATCACTTAACTCTGGAGTTACAGGGATCAACTGAGTACACTGAGGCAACTCTAGCTGCCACTGGTCAATAAATGCAAAACACTTATTAACATAGTAGTACAAATGGCCACCATCAAAGCAAGGATTTATTATGACCTTTTCAGATTATGGATAGTTGATTTTATCCTCTATTTATAAACTGCTTGGAAATATTAACTTGATGGACCCTCAGAGAAGAGCTTCTGAGCTCTTGACTGTTTATCTACTGAAAAGGTGCCCTAAGAGAGTTTGAATAAACATTTCTAAAAAAATACGGAAAGACACAGGTCTTGGAGGTGTTATGAAAAGTTTCAACTTACAAATACAGAGGCAAAGAGATGATAAGAAATGCACAGAGAAAAGGTAGTGCTTATTTCTTGGGGTACAAAATCAAACCCAGGAGCCGGTGAAAACTCAAGCAAAAAAATTCAACTCAGATATGGAACAAAAATCAGTACAGTTAAGAATGATAGACAGGAAAGTGTTTGAAGAGTATAAAAGACATAAAAGAATACAGGTGCCAAGGGTAAGGACAAAAGCAGTATTATGGACACAAATATAAGGTTTTTTAGGGCTTACGGGAAAAGATGAATTAACCTGTTAACAGCAACATGTGTTTCTGTAGAGAAAGCAGAGGAATATATTTGAGTGGTACACTGTATATTTTCTGTAGAAGGATATTCTGAATAATCTAACAAATAGACTTTTCTTTTTTTTTTTTTTTTGCTAATGCTTCCCATAATGAAGAAGCAGCAATTCAGGTAACATATAAATACAATCCACCTTGAGAACAAAAAACTGTGTTTTGGAATAAAATGCGTCATTTAGGGATCTCTGTGTGGCAAACTGGCATGTTCAGAAGAGAAAGAATATTAGGTCATAAAAGAAAAGGGAGAAGGAAGAACAAGAGGAAGGAGGCAGGTTGGGGCAAGAGACGTCAAACGATAGTCAAAATGATGTCTGAGACATCTTCTTAGAGAGGTCTAAGAAGTCAAAAGATATTGCAGGATTGCATAACAGTCATTCAGTAAAGTCTTCCTAGCCATGCCTGACACATTGACCAGTGAATTAGTCCAAAAGGAACTTCCTGGGTCCTTTTATTCTACAACCATTTAGCTTTATTTTAGACATTTTTCCAGCTTTGCCATCCAATTTACTAGCCCCAAAGAGATTAGAGATGAAGATAAGTAAATTGAGAAGAATAAGTAAGAGCTGACCTTCAGTCATTGAAGAAGGGGATAGGAAATAAAACTAGAAAAAGCCTCAAGAAAAATCAACATCAATCACTTAATGTTGGAATATACACCTGAAATAACTCAGGAAAATTATATGCAGGTTAGAAATCACTGTTTACAAACACTAGATTGTTTTAGTCACCCTTTATTTCAATAAATATCACTTATCTTCAATGGTTCTCAACCCACCTTTTCATTTTCCCCTTAAAAATTTTTTTTAGATATTTAGTTTTTCTGAGCAACCATTTGCAATCTTTGCCATGAAAATGTAATACCTCAAATATACTATTTATACTTTTATATACTGTGGACATTTGGAGGATGTCAAATCATTGTAATAGCTAGGATTTTTTCCACCCTTAGAGAACCAAGCTTTGCTCCTTTGAAAGCAACATCACACTCACTAAAAATGCATGCTCTCATCTGAGCCAGGCACCATACCAGGCACTGAAGTGTTTGACGGTGAGTAAAACAGACAAGGCCTCTGACCCTATGGAACTCACTGTTTAGAGATAATTAATATAGGTTCAGTATAGCAGCGGAGAAGGCAATGGCACCCCACTCCAGTACTCTTGCCTGGAAAATCCCATGGACGGAGGAGCCTGGTAGGCTGCAGTCCACGGAGTCGCAAAGAGTCGGACACAACTGAGCGACTTCACTTTCACTTTTCACTTTCATGCATTGGAGAAGGAAATGGCAACCCACTCCGGTGTTCTTGCCTGGAGAATCCCAGGGATGGGGGAGCCTGGTGGGCTGTCGTCTATGGGGTCGCACAGAGTCGGACACGACTGAAGTGATTTAGCAGCAGCAGCAGTATAGTGGCAAATGCTAGGGGATAGTTCTGAGTTCATTTTAATGGTTATGGAAATAAGAACAGCCTTGTTTGAGAAAGTGGCATTTGAACTGTGATCTGAAGATGGAGAAGATGCTCTAGGGAAGAAAGGAAGGGAAAACATTCAAGACAGTGATGACAGCATATACAAAGGCCCTGTGGCAGGAGGGAATACGGCACAAGATTTAAGAAGACCACTGTGAGTAGAGCATGGAGAACGTCAGAAAGCCTAAGGCACAACGAGGCTAGAGAAGCAAGCCAGGGGGTTTCAGGTCATGCTAGAGACCTAATCTCTATCCCAAGAGCAAGGCGGAAAAATAAACGGTGTTTAAAACCAGAAGCCGAGTCTGTGACATGGCCAGATTCACGATAATCACACGTGCACATAGAAAAACGGAATTATGTTCAAGGTACTCTGCTTATGAATGCTTGGAATGACGGAAGTTGTACACATTTTCAATGTTTCCATTAAAACAACTGTATTTTAAAAATGAATGCATCCATGGAAGATTTTAGTTACTTAAAAAATCAGAATGCACAAAACAGTTAATTCTCAACTATGCCAGGAAAAGCAGGTATTTTTCTGTTTGAAATTGGACTAACTCATTGTGACATATGGAGTAATAAAGAAAATGAATAATGAATGTATGCAACAGACGATTATTCTGTTCAAAGTATGACAAGTAACTGGTTACAAAATAATTGATGAAGAGTAAATGCTGATAAGATATGCCACGTTAAAAGCTGTAAGAGCTTCACCTGGACTGATACACTGTGCCATCCGTACTCAAGTAAACAACAGAACTGCTTCTTTTGTCTTTGAACACAATTGTTTCCCATCATCTAAGAAATTCCCACTAGAAACCAGGCAATTTTAAGAAATGACTTTAGCAGTCACTCAATTCCTGCTCCTTGCTACTATAACAACAGGTGGTGAGTCTTAAAGAACTTCGTTTAAATTCATTCAGATGTAAGGTTCCATTTAGTTCCAAATACATCTCTGATTACTAGCTGCAGTATATCTGGGCTTGTGCAAGTGTGTGTGCATATAACATTGTTATAAAAAAATTCCTTAAAGGCTTTTTCTACATTTCAATTTTATTTTTTCAGATAATACCAACTATTGTTCTTTAAGTGGAGCCTGTGCTCCCAGTTGATACTCTCAGGCTAACCAGGAAGAACATACTAGAAAGAAGGGCAGAGACGTCTAGAAGTTTGTTTTTCATGTCATTCCAGAAAAATCTAACCTTGCTCCAACCTAGCTATCCAATGGTTAGCATATCAGATATGCTCACACAACACCACCTTTGGCAAAATTCCTTCCTGCAGTTACTTTTATTTTCCAACCCTTAAGAAGATGGCAGACATACCTCCCCAGCCATCCTGGAAAAGAAGGGTGGGTTCTCACACCAACAGGGGCCCTGAGCCAGTTCCAGGGCCCTTGCCCCTATCCAGTGGGTGAGAAGCCAGATCGGAAAACATTTACCAAGAAGATTCACAAAAGGTCAGTCAAGATGTTACAGATGACGCTAAGATGGGTCCGTGGAGACGTGCGTGAACTGAAGCGTTGAAAGATCTGGCAAGGGTCAGACCATCATTCATGCCAGTCAACCCCAAGCCCAGAAATTCACGGCTCACACCAGAATGGTCTCCACTCAGACATGCTGGCAGTCTCAGTGGCTGCACGCTGAGTCATAGGACGTGGCAGATCATCCAGCAATGATCATTCTGGCATTCCACAAAGAAAATCTCACGGGGCTGCTTCTGTTCAGTTTTGAGAGGGCCAAGCTGATAAGAGGACAGGAGACGGCCGGAAACTATTTTTAAGTTTCTTCACCAAATCCCTTTTAGAAGTTGATTAGAAATTTGTGTGTTGGCATAGAGTAGAAATTTTTTTTTTTAATTATGAAAAATCAGCTCTGAGTGTTGTTTTATAATCTGGGATCCTGAAAATGGCCCTGTTCTTTCCTGGGGAATGGCCTCCCTCTGCTTATAAAGACCCTCTGCCCTTTTTCTAAAAGAATTATGCACCTCTGCAGTGCAGCAGTAGCAAAGAGAGGCTATGAAGGCGGTAGCAAGAGTCTGTCATTGGGTTATACCTTCTCTGCAGGCTGGCAGCACCCACGCTGCATCGGCAGCATACCAGTACTGGAAGAGAACCAGCTCTACAGTGAAAGACACCAAAATGCTCACTTCTGCACCCTAGCGCTCCTTGAAATCACAGCTTAAGATAACATAGTTTATAGTGTTATATTTTTTACAGATTTTTTTGATGTGGACAATTTTTAAAGTCTTTATTGCATTTGTTGCAATACTGTTTCTATTTTATGTTTTGTTTTTTCAGCCACAAGACAATAGAGGAGCTTAGCTCCCAGATCAGGGATCAAACCCACACATCCCGCTTTGGAAGGTGAAGTCTCAACCACTGGACTGCCAGGGAGGTCCACCATAGTACTATATTTCTACAGCATCAAATGGAGCCCTAAATTATTAAAATATGCTTGCCCTCCTGTGGCAAAGTTGTTCTACAAATACATAGGTGGTTGCTAGATTCTTTTAAACATAATATTTCCATGTTATATATCAGCACATATGATATCTTGTCAATGTATAAAAATAAAATTTATGTAATATTTTCCCTTTGTAATTTACAAACAAGTGGTTGGTGATGGGAGATTTATGTTTTCATAGACTGATTCAAGACCTACAATATTAATGCTGCTGCTAAGTCGCTTCAGTTGTGTCCGACTCTGTGCAACCCCAGAGATGGCAGCCCAGCAGGCTCCCCCATCCCTGGGATTCTCCAGGCAAGAACACAGGAGTGGGTTGCCATTTCCTTCTCCAATGCATGAAAGTGAAAGGTGAAAGTGAAGTCGCTCAGTCGTGTCCGACTCTTAGCGACCCCAGGGACTGCAGCCCACCAGGCTCCTCCGTCCATGGGATTTTCCAGGCAAGAGTACTGGAGTGGGTTGCCATTGCCTTCTCCATAGTAGTACTTAAATTGTCTACAATTATTTTTTTTTTAAGGCAAGCACATTGCTCATGTTTTTCTGCCTTAAAAAGAGCTATTTTCAATTACATGTAGGCTAAAATTAGCCAGATCGGACTTCTATTTGTATCTAGTGATATCTGATGCAGGGGAAATTCTGTAGCTGTCACCAAAAGTATTAAGAAAGATATCTTCCAGTTGTCTGGTAGTTCCCATGCAACAAGGACCTATTCCCCAACTCTCCACAGAGTGAACTTTACTGATTTATTTTACTTCACTAGATTTTACTTTTTATATTGGAACTGTGTATAATATCCTGGTGAACAAATGGACAAAACTCTCCATTATTGTTTTTAAACTATGGAGGAAAAAAGAAATAAAGAACACTTAATTATCTTAGTATGTCTTGAAAAGCTAAGAGGCATCCTCCCAGTTACCATGGATATAAGTTTCCTATTTATAATAACAGTCTTCTCAAAGAAACTGAAACTCATTAAAATCGCCAATTACAAAGTAGCCCTTCTATTGTAATGTCCCATTCAATTTATAAAATTATGCATCCTCAATATTTCACTTTCAATAGTGTCTTTAGTAGCAGTTTTTTCATACAATATGTTTTTTCAAATGTCATTTTAAAATGATTGTATTTTAATGTATTTTAAACAAAATATGTATTCTATTCATTACAGTTCTGTTGGATAAAACAATTATTTAACAGTTAAAAATACGTTTGGAGTTTTACACATACTGAGGCCATGAAAAATAGGTTAATCTGTCAGTAAAAAAGTCAACTGTAGCTAACATTTTTTGAGTGGTTACCATGTGTCAAGTTTTCTTTAAGGTAATTAGTATGTATTAACTAGTTTGTATTTTGGAATGAAAATTTATTTGGCAGTTTTAACAGAGGCTGAAATGAGTAAATCACATTTTGACTCTGTAGAAAAAAGAAATCTGTTGTTTAAATATCTCACCCAGAGAAAGAGGAATAGAAGGAATTCCCAAGATGTTTTTCACTAGGTTAGTACGTTTCTAGTTCACCTTAAAATCCATTTTGTCAGGTTAAAAAACTCAATTATGCTTACTAGGAAGTAGAATAATGAAGGTGGCTAAAAATTACCAGGTGTTTTTTACTCAGGCACTATGAAGAATTGATGCTTTTGAACTGCAGTGCTGGAGAAGACTCTTGAGAGTCCCCTGGACAGCAAAGAGATCCAACCAATCAATCCTATAGAAAATCAACCCAGAATATTCACTGGAAGGACTGATGGAAAAGCGGAAGCTCCAAAATTTTGGCCACCTGATGCAAAGATCTGTTTTATTGGGGAAAAAAACCCCTGATCCTGGGAACGACTGAGGATAAGAGAAGAAGGGGGCAACAGAGGATAAGAGGGTTAGATGGCATCACTGACTCAATGGACATGAGTTTGATCAGACTTCAGGGGGTGAAGTCTTTCAATAATAAAGGACGGGGAAGCCTGGTCCGCTGCATTTCATGGGGTCTCAAAGAGTCTGACACAACTTAGCAACTGAGCAACAACAATGAGCCTGTGTTAGTTAAACACCTTACATTACTCAATCCACATAACACTTTTTGCAGGCTTTTTTTTTATGGATATAAAAACTGGTGCTGAGGAAAGTAAAGAATTTGCCCCAACATATATAACTGATGGTGATAAAGGCAAGAATGAGTCCAAGCTGATCTATTGTTATACTCAAGAAACCAAGGTCTCTACTACACTATGTATTTTAATTATTATAAATATAATAAAACTATATAGTCTTATTTTATAGATAACTTTATGTTATATATACCTTCATATATATCTTACATATAAAATTTAGTTAGATGGCTTCCCAGGTGATCAGTGGTAAAGAATCTGCCTGCAATGCAGGAGACATAGGTTTGATCCCTGGGTTGGGAAGATCCCCTGGAGGAGGAAATGGCAACCCATTCCAATATTTTTGCCTGGGAAATTCTATGAACAGAGGAGTTTTGTGGGCTATCATCCATGGGGTTGCAAAGAGTTGGACACAACTGAGCTACTAAACAAGAATAACTATTTTTTTTTTAAGATCTGTTTTTTTCTTTTTTTTTTTTTTGGAAGTGGACCATTTTTTAAAAAGCCTTCATTGAATTTGTTACAGTATCGTTCCATGTTTTGGTTTTTTGGCTAGGAGGCATATGAGGTCTTAGCTCCCAGACCAGGTGTCCAACGCATACCCCAGGGAAGTCCCTATACTTGCTGTTTGTTTTTTCTTTAGCCTCTCACTCTGAAACCAGACCTAGAGTATAGAATGAGAAAACAATAAGGGTGACCACAGTGCATATGATAGTCTAATCTGCCGGGATCCATGGCAAGAAAAAATGCAAGCCCAGGTCACCCTAAGCCTAAGAAATTCCTCAAGACTTAAAAATAACAGGGCTAGTCATAAATTATCATGTGTTTATTTTTTGACCCTTGAAAATACAGCTGTGGACACCTAGAGCCCTCCCAAAGAAACCTCTTACATTTGCATTCTAACATTTTCCTGGTGTCAGCGAACATTGACTGAATTTACAGCCATATATTGACTTGCCTTAGTGTTGATTATAAGCAGTAACCTATCTGTAATGCATGCCCACAGTTCTATACGCTCATTCAAAAGTATATATTGAGCACCTGTGATGTACCAGACGGCCTGCAAGGCACTAAAGATGCAAAGATGAATAAGAAATGACTCCCATCTGATGGAGTGCAAAGTAGAACTTGGGAGACAGATATATGTAGATTTGAATTATTGTGCTAGGTATTTTCAACATCTCTGAAAAAGTGGCAATGGGCAGTCAGGGGGCAGTGACTGCAGAACTACCAAGGGTTCAAGCCATGGTAGCACTGAGTTAAGGTTTGTAAAGGGGATTTTCTGCACAAGGGAATCTGTACTGGGGCAGGGCCAGGGAAAGGTGAAAAGTTCAGAATGCCCAGAAGGTAAGCAGACAGCAGGTGACCCAGTGGAGAGGACAGTATCAGGGCCAGACTGTGAAGGAGCTTGAACTTTGTTCTCCAACAGAGTGGTCTCTAAAATCATTCACTGAGCATCTCTGTTAGTATGAATCCCCTGGTAGTCTTACATAATCTACATACGTGTATATTTATCTATGTGTACAACATACACACATAAAGTACAAATCCTAAAAATATTGTGTGAAAAATAAAATCAGATAGAGGTCCTCTGATATTCTCCTCCCAACCCTGTAGATCCCCCTGTGTCTGCACTCCACTTTAGAAGCAAATTTTAGGCAATGGACATTTGAAAGATAATTGAAAACCATCAGCTTTACTTTTTTAAATTTATTTTTGTTATTTTTTTTCATTGGGGGAAAATTGCTTTACAATGTTGTGTTGGTTTCTGCCAAGAGTAACACAGATAGCCGGTGAGCAGTTGCTCTGTAACACAGGGAGCCCAGCCTGGTGCTCTGCGATTACCTACAGGGGTGAGATGGGAGTTGGGGAAGGGAGGCTTAAGAGTGAGATGATGTATGTTTAATTACGGCTGATTTGCATTGCTGTAGGGCAGCTTTGACTTTTTTGAGACTAACTCAGGGAGATGCACAGAGATTAGGCTGAAAGAGATGAGTGGAGCCTAGAGCGAAGGAGCAGGGTCGCTGATGGGAACCGGAGTTCAACCTGAAGCAGGAGCAAAGGTAATGATTGCTAAGGTCCTTGCAAGGGATGGTGTTGGGGAGGGGTGAGTGGGATGGTGGGGGAGCAGTGTCAGGACCATGCTGTGGGTCTAGGGAGCCATCTGCCAGGGCTGCTCAGAACCATCTACACACAGCTCTCAGGAGAGGTCTTCTGCACATTTTATATCAAGACCGCATGAAAGAAAGATAAAGAAATGAAAGAGAAATAAACATACAGAGAACTATATAAACAAAGTCTTTGTGGGTAATGAATAAGTGAGCACTCATTATATTAGCTGGTGTACTTCTTTATGTTTGGAAAATATTTTAAAATAAAATTAGATTTATTTCCATTGCTTACATGCTTAAATCAACTTCATTAGCTAACAGAGAATTTTGAAACCTATGATTATTAAACACTACATTCTCCTTACAGAAACAAAGCAGTTTTGCTAAATTCAGTGAAATGTTGACATGTGAGAATTTCTTACCTTAAAATGACTAAACATTTCATATATCTGCAGATAGATGCAAAATTGCTATCAACTCCCCTCTTCTGATATAAAATTAATGAGTATTCAGTGAAGCCATAACAAAGAGTTTTCCTCCAGGCACGTTATAAAAACACTTCTGCTTCTGGTATGAATGCAAAGTCTTGCCTGAAACCCAGTGATTTAAAATATGCACATTTGTGAGGCTGATGAATGCCACACAGAGTAATTCTTTTGATGTTTCTCATATTTAAAATCCCTGTCCTACCTTATCAAGTCCTATCTTACAATGAATGTTTTCCTAAGGAGACTTGAAGAACAATTAATGATTAAATTCAGAGCATTTTCATTTCATCCAACTACTTAAGGATATGAAGCCCTAATAAATTCTGAATATCACTAAAGTACTCAATCGATACTACTGTTTCTTTTTCATAAAGGATGATACTGTCCATAAAGGATGATACCTCGAACGATCTCAGGAGTAAGGGAATTGCTTTCACGATGATAGCTTTTGTCTGCTATATAATAATACTGGGATCTGAATTTTAGTCTCTGATTCATGGTACATTCATTTAGCCCCAATGCAAGGGAAAAGCAGTGTTGGAAAGTGAGGTATGAACCTACTTAAAGTGCATAGAGTCACAGATTCATGAAATAAATAATCACCGATGCACTCAAGAGTCAGTCCATTATGATCCTTATGATAAAAATTTAATACTTTCATTTTATCTTTTCCCTCTCCCCTTTTAAAAGGCTTCATGAGAATATTCTATATTTGTAGATATTTCTCAATAATAAAATCCAAAATAATAATCCAAAATATTAACAAACTGATGACTTCTCATATCAATAGTCCTATCTAAGAATTTTATTCTCACATTTATGAAATAATAATCTAAGGTTTTAAATGTAAAATTTAACAAAATAGAAAATTGCTCCGATAGGACAATAAATCTCATGGGGAAAAAAACTGCAAATATCAGAAATATTAAAAAAATCTTTTATTTTGTAGATTTATGGAGAAAATTATTTGCATCAAATCTAATAAAATATATTTTATAGCATAGACTCAACTATGTTTTGTTTTATAATTCTTATTTTCCACTTATATTCTATAATATTTGTATCTAGTTGAAAAGAAATTCATTTTACACTACTTCTAAAAATGTCAATTATGTTGGAAAAAGTAATGGATACTTCAATCTTCAATTAAAATGCCATCATGCCACATTTTCATCCTGTTTTAAAATGCATTGGGAAAGGACAGCCTTGAACACTTGAAGTTTTGAGGTTACCTAGAAAAATTATATTGCAGGCATTGGTTTGTGAAGAAAGTTTTTCCTGCTCATCATTCTTTGTAATTGATGATACAACCATATGTAAAAGAGCCTGCCGTAAACTGACTGTGGCTACTTGGGCAAGATATGATTTTCTTAAAGCTCAGTTTTCTACCCTGCTAGATGGAAAAAGGCCTATCTATGTCTATCTCTATCTGTCTACCTGTCTAATACTTGCCTCAGTAGTATTGAAAAGATCACAGTGACAGTGGTCAGCGAGTTTTATAATGATCTTTGTGAACCACAGAACAACTGCAAACGTTCACAAGGAAGAGGTAAGGAGTTTCAGGCCTGTCCTTGCCGAATGACTGTTACTCTGTTTTGTGGCTCCTGATTTATCAGACTAGCCAGAATACTTTTCTAAATTTTCCAACTTAACAGCAATGTGCATCCTGTAACTATTCACAGATTGCAAATAAGCTAGAAAAAAAAAAAAAAAAAGTCAGGGAAGGGATTAATGCTAGCATCTTCCATTCTTGGATTCTTGCATTCTTATGCAAGACTTTAATGCTGCTAAGTCACTTCAGTTGTGTCCAACTCTGTGCGACCCCATAGACAGCAGCCCACCAGGCTCCCCAGTCCCTGGGATTCTCCAGGCAAGAACACTGGAGTGGATTGCCACTTCCTTCTCCAATGCATGAAAGTGAAAAGTGAAAGGGAAGTCGCTCAGTCGTGTCCGACCCTTAGCACGGACTGCAGCCTACCAGGCTCCTCCATCCATGGGATTTTCCAGGCAAGAGTACTGGAGTGGGGTGCCACTACCTTCTGAAAGGCAGCTTTTCCCAAACTTACCTATTCCAAGAGCTGGGCATTAAGAGCCAGGCTGGGGAAAAGCCTGCTAGTAGAGTTAGTTTGAAAGTGAAAGTGCTAGCCAACTCTTTGCAACCCCGTGGACTGTAACTAACCCACCAGGCTCCTCTGTCCATGGGATTCTCCAAGCAAGAATACTGGAGTAGGTTGCCATTCCCTTCTCCAGGGGATCTTCCTGACCCAGGGATGGAACCTGGGTCTTCTACATTGCAGGCAGATTCTTTACCATCTGAGCCACCAAGAAAGCCCCTGGTTAGTTTAGAAGCCTCCTAATCAGCTGGCTGAATGCTTAAGACCCATGAACAGGTGGTTAACACTAGTACAAGAAAAATTTTTCTTCACCCAGGGATGAAAACATAGGAAACACATCAATCTCCCTCTCCCTCTCTCTCACTCCCCCGCACCAACCCATGCTTCCCGCACCCTCATTCACACTTCTTCTGTCTCTCTTTGTCTCTCTCTCCCAATATCGACTTAAAAATACATACTGCAGAACCAAAGTGATTCTGAAGACTCAGAGGAATAACATATTCCTGATAAATTATCTATTGCTGTATTTAAAATATAATTTAGGTAGGAGCCAAGCCCTCATTCATTTAATTAAAAGGTTACTGAGTACCTTGTATGTGCCAAGCATTTTCATAAGGCAGTGTTTCTTAGTTCCTGGTAGGCACCAGAATCACCTGGGGTGGAGGGAGGGTCTGAAAAAAACAGTGTCGAGGTCCCACCCAGACTGTATTATTCAGTGCCGCCCAGGTGCTTATAATGTGCCAACAGGGCTAAGAACCACTCGGCTAGAGGTGGAGGAGAAAGCGGTGAACCTGTGGACAAGATTCCAGCTGTCCTGGAGACAGGTTCTCCAGCTGTGAGTTGGGGCATCAGTGGAGAAATAATAGAATTTTAGATAGTGATAAAAGCCATGATGAAAATGGAGCAGCTTGTTGTACTAGGAGAGGAACAGTGACTGGGGCAAGACGTTTTTGATGGGGTGGTTAGGGACACCTCCACTGAGATCAGAAAGCTCTCCAGGTCATGATGAGTGTTTGGGATCTTTAAATTTTAATGAGAAGGCATAAGAGACGTTAGGCATGGGAGTGGTGAGATCTGATTTACTTTTTGACTTTGTGTGAAAGTCAAAGAGAAGCATAGGTTGGTGCGGGGAATGAGAGAGAGGGAGAGAGAGATTGACGTGTTTCCTACGTTTTCATCCCTAGAAGATGAGCCTGGAGAAGATTATTAAGAGACTTTAACTGGTCCAGATCAGAAATAATGTGAATTGTACAAGAGTGAAGAAAGTGAAGAGAGCAAAGAATGTTCTGAATGTTGAGAAAATGCTGATAGCTGAGGAAGCTGGGTGGTGAGGCTCACTGGGTTATTCTGGCTATATCTGTATACGTTGAAAGATAAAGGATACACGAAGAGCTGTTATACACTTTCGAGGGAGATTTTGACCTGAGATTTCATATGCTTTCTAGCTTTATGAAGGGAATAGACTTTCACAAGTAGGTGAGGATTTAAATAATTTTCAAAATCGTTTAGATGGACTTTAACAGAAGGAGTGCTACTGCTGCTAAGTTACTTCAGTCGTGTCCGACTCTGTGCGACCTCATAGAGGGCAGCCCACCAGGCTCCTCTGTTGTCCCTGGGATTCTCCAGGCAAGAACACTGGAGTGGGTTGCCGTTTCCTTCTCCAATGAATGAAAGTGAAAAGTGAAAGTGAAGTCGCTCAGTTGTGTCCGACTCTTAGCGATCCCATGGACTGCAGCCCACCAGCTCCTCCATCCATGGGATTTTTCAGGCAAGAGTACTGGAGTGGAGTGCCATTGCCTTCTCCAAACAGAAGGAGTAACTAAGACCAAATTTAAGGATGGAAATATCATGAATTATGGTTTTTCCTTATTCAGCTTGGAGCCCAGACTCAGGGGTCCCGTTGAATTGGCATCGTCAGCACACAGGCGCAGCCTGATTTGATTCTGCCCTTCACGGTGCTCCGCTTTTGCTCTCTTCCCTGTCTCGGGAATCGTGTTTCTTGTGCCACGACCTTTAACCCATTACTTAGATGGGGTTTTTTATTGCCAGGTTGATGTCTGCTAAGATCTTTTAGAATTCTCTCTAAGACTTGCATTTCAGTGCTGCTCTCCTTGCAAGTGGGTTTTTATTACCTCATGTCGGATCAGAACTGCAACGCAATTACACTCCGGTGGAGCTCAGCACTCTGCCGCCAGTTGTTCTGGGGCACTTTGGTTACACTGGAACTGATCTTATCTGAAGATATTTCTGAGTGTTGCCTCGTTCTGTCATCTTAAGTCCCCTGGAATCTAATTTAGCAGTTTTCTAGTGTGACTAATAGGGAACATAATTCATTATACATTACAGTGGATACTTTCGATGGGTGTATCATTGTTTCATACCCAAAACCTGGTAGACTCAAAATCCATAATCTAATATTTAAAGTTCTACAACCGAGTCATCCCCTCTCTGCTCTACAGGAGAGAGACGCACTTTGCTGTCCCCTCTATGGTGATTCGCCCTTTAGGCTAGGCTCTTCCACGCTACTGGATGTATATGTGTTCAGATGCTACATGCTAGACAAGAATTCCCTGTTCCCTTTTTCACTTTGTTTCTCATTGAAGGCACTTTAAATGTGCAAAAACACAAACTTGAAGATTGTGGGAGTATATGAATAGTGACTTGGGGTTGTGGGATGAGTGAGGGTCATTATCTATACATATTGAGCCTAGCAAAAGCAATGATGGGCTCTGTTATCTTCTAGAACTTCTTAACTGGCTAAACGATTTAGATAGTTGGATACTGTGATGAGAGTAGTGTTAATTTTTTCCATTTAAGGTTAGCAGAGGAGCATAGAGAAACAGATTGGCCGTTTTCCTTATGATCGATGCTCTTCCATGTCTTTTAGACTAATGTTGAATGGCCCAGATCACTCGATTACTCAATCAAGAAAGATGACTAAACTTTCCCAAGCTAACCGTATTTTTCCATCATTCTCTTCATTATCATTTTTCATTCAGACATATGAATATTCTTGAGTTCACTGTGATAAAAATCAATACATGTATATGTGTTTAATTGTATTAACCTATACAATAAGTGAAATGTCTTATAATTCATTGTGTAATTCATGAAGTACATATAAATAGTGACAGAGATTATTTTGAGGAGATGAATATTCCAAGGACTTTAAAAAAATTACTTTACTTTCTTTTTCTAAACTTTCCATAATGAGTATATATTATTTTTATAATCAGAAAAATTGATTTAGAAGTTCATGTGTGTATGTGTAACTTTTATATTCCCTGTGATCACAATTATGTATTGTAAAAAGCTGAACATTAGAAAATACAGCAGCAAGTTAATGGTAGTTATCTCTTGGGGCCTATTTTATAGGTGATTGTAATCACTCTATAAATATCTGTTCAGTAAATGAATAAATTTTCTTCTTCATCTTTTCTAAATGTAAGCAGTTTTTGGTAGTAAACAAAAGGCTTCCCTGGTAGCTCAGACAGTAAAGAATTTCATGCGTGGTAACTACATACCAGGAACCTGTCGCAAGGTGGAGACATAAAAGGACCATGGAGCAAGCTGAACGTTAAGTCGAAATCTTTCTAGTCAATATGGTTGACTCCTGAGAGTCAAGATTCTCAGGACCTTTCAGCTAAAATATTGATGATGGTTTGGCACCATCAAACAAACCTTTGTGCTTTTCTTAATTATGTATATTAACCTCCATCTGACTGTCTAGTGTGTTCTTATTTGACATTTTAAGAATAAAGTTTAAAGGCAGAAGAGGGAAAGTGTAGAAGAGATGAGAAGGAGATGAATTTTATAATAGATATTGCTCCTGGTTGTTTTCATCTTTTTCCCTATGTGTGTGTATTAGTCTCTTAGTCATGTCTGACTCTTTGTGACTCCATGGACTGTAACCAGCCAGGCTCCTCTGTCTATGGAATTCTCTAGGCAAGAGTACTGGAGTGAGTTGCCATTTCCTTCTCCAGGGGATCTTCCTGACCTAGGGACTGAACCTAGGTCTCCTGCATTGCAGGCAGATTCCTTACCATCTCAGCTATAGGGAAATCCCTCAAGATTCCCTGCAAGGCAGGAGACCCAGGTTTGATCCCTGGGTTGGAAAGATCCCTTGGAGAAGAGAATGCAACCCACTCCAGTATTCATGTCTTTATAATCCTATGGACAGAGGAGCCTGGTGGGCTACAGTCCATGGGGTCGCAAACAATCAGACACCACTGAGCGACTAACACCACTACTACTAGCATCCTTTTTAGGAAAAAAGCAATAAAATGCAACACTGGTCATTGGTGTAAGTCCATAAGAACTAATTTTGCACTCCCTCTCCCCAAAAGAATATATTGACTCTTACATAAAATTACCAATAAAAAATTATATCTATTTACAATATTAAATAGTTACCATCCAAACAATTGTGTGTAAGTGTTGGCCTTTCTTTTGAACTATTGTTGAAGCTTTTGTTCTGATTTACGACTTTTATGGGTTATGCGTTGGAGAGCCTACATTTCTTGAAATATTTTGGAACCAAGGGCTGAAAAATCAGAACACTGTGGTTTCATGTCACAGCTCTGCCACTTTCTAGCTATGCATTTTAGATATATTGCTTCTTTGTGACTTAGTGTTCTTATGGTGTATGGCCTACTGGGTTTCTATGAGGATTAAATATGATTATTTAAATAAATCATTTTGTAAAATCCTTTGCATATAGAAAGCATTTAATATATGTTAAGTGCAATTATTATTATTTTTATTTATTTCCAAATAATACAGTATCTGGAGACAGTTCTAGTTTATTAAACAGATGTTGATTTGTTTTGACTTTAAAGAATTCCGATTAACTTCAAAGTTAAAGCCAAAAATCCAAGTCATAATACCAGATTATTCTTAAACAGTGAACATATATTAAAGAGCACACTTGCTGTTTCTACAGTGTGGAAAAACTGCTTTACTACTTGTATACATAGGTTGTACATTATGTAAGCACTTCTTTAAAAAGAGAGAAATAGTTCTCTTGACTTCTGCCCATACCTATCACAGAGTATAGTGGTGTAGTGATGTTTTGGGAAATAACTAGGGGGAAAAAATGAGGGATTTCCCTATAGCTGAGATGGTAAGGAATCTGCCTGCAATGCAGGAGACCTAGGTTCAGTCCCTAGGTCAGGAAGATCCCCTGGAGAAGGAAATGGCAACTCACTCCAGTACTCTTGCCTAGAGAATTCCATAGACAGAGGAGCCTGGCTGGTTACAGTCCATGGAGTCACAAAGAGTCAGACATGACTAAGAGACTAATACACACACATAGGGAAAAAGATGAAAACAACCAGGAGCAATATCTATTATAAAATTCATCTCCTTCTCATCTCTTCTACACTTTCCCTCTTCTGCCTTTAAACTTTATTCTTAAAATGTCAAATAAGAACACACTAGACAGTCAGATGGAGGTTAATATACATAATTATGAAAAGCGCAAAGGTTTGTTTGATGGTGCCAAACCATCATCAATATTTTAGCTGAAAGGTCCTGAGAATCTTGACTCTCAGGAGTCAACCATATTGACTAGAAAGAATTCGACTCAACGTTCAGCTTGCTCCATGATCCTTTTACGTCTCGACCTTGCGACAGGTTCCTGGTATGTAGTTACCATGCATGAACTTCAGAGTATTTACTCAATGCATGAATATATAAATAGATGAAGTTTTGAGTGTTTCTTTTAAATAAGGTGAGTTGAAATAGTTCATCTTTCAATAGATATCTGTCAAACTTACTCTGAAAAAAGCAGGCCATATCATCATAAAATGGACAGTACGTAATCGTGATGTGAAAGTTTAGAAAGCTATGTGTGGAGGTCATAGTCACTGATTCCTTCCCATTCATGGATAAAGGAATTACAGTTAAAATCATTGGAAGACCTTTATTATTTGCAACATGACACAGGAAGTAGTTTTTAAAATAAAGTTAACAAGTAGCTATCAATGTAGATGTTTTAATACCAAATGAAATCTGGGAGTATCTAAAATTTTTAAACTGTATCATTCACCATGTTCCCACAATATGCAAAGAATTAAAAGCTAAATAATCTTGTTCATTGGTTGATTTTGTTTTTAAAAAATCTATATTTATATAGAAATATCTATTCTCAAAATTGTGAAGGCTTTGAAGAGGAAACACAACTGTAGATTTAGCAGTGCATGATTTATATACTTGTTTAAATTGAGGTTAACTTTAAAGACATGTAAAATGTGCTGTGCCCTCCAGGGTAATCTTATTTAACAGGTTAATTTATTCTAATATTATATAATCAAAATAAAATTTGGGCAAACTATATTTGAACCAAGATTAACATAATGACATACCTTTAATAGAAAGTCTTATCAACTCCCTACAATTATCACACGTTTTAATTTAACTGACAGTCAAACAATACAGAGGACAATTATAAAAATTCCAAAGTATTGTGAAAACATTTTTACCTCATTATATTGCAGTCTTGGGGAGAAAAGTCATCATTGTCTCCTAGGGATATGAAATGATTTTCAGCTTAAACAAAATCTACACCTAAAAAGGATCAGTTTTTGTTTTATGTGAAGTTTCATGATGAAATACTATTTCCTACACTTTAATCTGTGTGGTTGGAAAAGGAAAGCGATTGAGCTTAAAATAGTCATGCAGAGTGACATATGGGCCAAAAATGCACAGTCAGAGCTTTCCAAAGAGGTTGGAATCCAACCTATCCACAGGCAATATGAGTTTTTGCAGGACCAGAGTGCCTTGACTCCAGGACTCTCTCTTCACCTCCACTTGAAAGATAGAACAAAAGGGGGAGTGAGTATATTCCTTTTGGTTTTTGATTCAGAAAATATTAGAAGGACAAAAGTAGCAGCCAGTTGTAAAACTTGAGGGAAACAAAGAAGAAAATAAGACTAGTACAAAGACAGATACAATGTTACTTATTGGGTTGGCTAAAACATTCCTTGGGATTTTTCCATAAGATGTTACTTTGTCCAGATAAATTAGTTTTGATAAGAAGCCAGGGTGGTTTGGGAAGCATGTGTGTGTGGTGGTGGAGGTGGGGCGGTGATGTGCCTGATGTGACTCTGAACTTAAATCATCATCGTTGTTACAGTAACAGTTAAGGTCATGACCTTGAGCAGGCTGTTTAGCCTCTGCACCCTCAGATCCTCAATTCAAATGATACATTTTTAATACCTCCTAAATGACTCTGATAACAATGGAAAGGAAATTGGGCAACATGACACATAGTGTTACTTCCAGGGCTTAAATGTTCTTACAAGTGGTGGTGGTGGGTGCAAGCTCAGCGTGTTTGACTGAGAATCCATAGACTATAGCCCACAAGGCTCCTCTGTCCATGGAATTTTCCAGGCAAGAATACTGGAGTGGGTTGCCATTTCCTACTCCAGGGGATCTTCCCAACTTAGGGATCAAAACTACATCCCTGGCATCTTCTGCATCAGCAGGGGGATTCTTTACCACTAGCACCACCTGGGATGGCAAAAATATTCTAGTTACAAGTGATTTTATAAATTGCTGTAAAAAAAATGCCAAGGTAATAAAAATTGCTATATTAAAGAAACTGAACTCTTAGTAATATTTTCCTGTTTTATAACTTTAGATTTTCTAAAAATCTTTATGTTCAGATTATACATAAAAATATAATTGTCTAGTACACTGAAGTTGATCCCTATATAATGAAGCAGTGCATACTTCTTAGTAAACAAGGGGAATGTTTTATTTGTCAGTTATACATACATATACACTCTTTTTCAGATTCTTTTCCATTATAGGTTATTACAAAATATTGAACATAGTTCCCCATGCTACACAGTAGGTCTTTGTTATTTATCTATTAACTCCTACATCCTAATTTACCCCCTCCCCCATCCCCTTTGGTAATTATAAGTGTGTTTTCTATGTCTGTGAGTCTATTCTGGTTTTGTAAGTAAGTTCATTTGTATCTTTTTTTTTTTTTTTAGATTCTACATATAAATGATATCACATGATATCTGTCTTTCTCTGAATTCAACAAGTGTACTGGTTTTAATTATTGTTATTTTAGAAGGACTGGTTATGTGTATTGTGAATGTGAGCATATCATAACTTCAGAGGCATCCTCACAGTTCTCAAAAGATGTCAGGAGTGTCTGCACTTCAGACACTCAGAGGCGCTCAGGCTCCTCTCACTTGAAAAGCCCCTTCTATGCCCTCCTCTCAAGACTGCTTAGCAGAGCAACTGAGAACTCAGCACGTGCTTGTTGTGCACCACTCACTGCTTTATGTTTCCTATTGTAGTTACTGATGCACACGGATCATTTCCCCAGCATAAATCATGAACACGCAGGAGGGAAGATACTCTATTTACTTTTGAAACATCCTCAAATTTATCACAGAGTATTGAACACAAGGCACTCAATAAAGATTTGTGGAGGGACTGAATAGGCTCTTATTACCTTGGGTTTCTGCCTCCATTCTGGTTAAATTATATTTTATTACATTAAAAATGTTAAATATTAAAGAACAGTGCCATGCTATATTACATCCATATCATGGTGATCTCTGAAGGAATCCAGAGAGAGTAAACAAAAGGTATGAAAGTGAAAGCGAAGTTGCTCAGTCGTGTCGGGCTCTTTGCGACCTCATGGACTGTAGCCTACCAGGCTCCTCTGTCCATGGGGTTTTCCAGGCAAGAGTTCTGGAGTGGTTTGCCATTTCCTTCTGGAGGGGATCTTCCCATCCCAGGGATCGAACCCAGGTCTCCCACATTGTAGGCAGATGCTTTACCATCTGAGCCACCAGGGAAGATCCCAAAACAAAGGTATGTTGATAAGTAAAAGATGAAAAAACGATTCAACTGCTATAGTAATACTTTGCATATACATTTATAAAGCAAATAGTTATGCATAAATGCTTACTATGTGACAAAGGATTTTAGTGTGGAAATAAGGAATATGCTGTCAACAGCTAATAGCACTACCAGAGAAAAGATAATGAAGGTTCCTGAAAAATTAAAAATAGAATCAATGGCTAGAAATTCCACAGCTTGGTATTTATCTGAGGGAAAAAAAAATACGAACTCAAAAATATGGGTACCCCCATATTCACTGCAGTACTATTTGCAATAGCTGAGACATGGAAATGCCCATATGCCCATCAGTGGATATAGGGCTAAAAGATTCCATACAAGAGAATATTATGTGTGTGCTCAGTCATATCTGACTCTTTGTGACCCCATGGACTGTAGCTCACCAGGCTCCTCTGTCCATGGAATTCTCTAGGCAAGAATTTTGGAGTGAGTAACCATTCCCTTCTTCAGGGTATCTTTCCAACCCAGGAATTGAATCAGGTCTCCTGCATTGCAGGCGGATTCTTTGCCATCTGAATCAATGTTATTCAGCTATAAAGCAAAGGGAATTTTGCCATTTGCAACAATATGGTTGTACCATGAGGTCATAATACTGAGAGGGAGTGACATAAATCAGACAGAAAATGACAAATATCATAGAATTACACATTATATATGGAATAAAACAAACATAAAAAAAACACTGAAGTCATAGATAAAGAGAGTAGATTGGTGTTTGCCAGAGGTAGGGAGGTGGGTAAATGGGAGAAGGTAATCAAAGGTACAAATTTCTAGTTATAAAATAAATCATGGGGATGTAATGTAGAGTTTGGAGATTATTCTTAATAATACTATAATATATATTTGACACTTACTAAGAAGGTAGATCTTAAAAGTTCTTGTCACAAGAGAAAGAATTTGTAACTATGTTGTCATGTTAACTAGATTTATTGTGTTAATCTTTTCACAATATATATAATAAAAATATCAAATCATTATATTATACTCCTGAGAATAATATAATATTATTTGCCAATTATATCCCTGTAGGGAAAAAATAGTCTTGTACTAAGTTGTGCAGGAGAATTCAGTGAAAAAGAACTTAAAGTTAGTTCCAACCTCTGGACCCCTTCGTGCTCTCCCTGTTGCCTTACACTTTCTTCTATTCTGTATTTCGTAACTGTCACCTATCCTGTAAGAATAAGCTGATATATCACCATCTTTATAAAATCATCTCTAATACTGCCAGATACAGTCACTCTCTTTTCCGAGGTTCATGTTCCTGTTGCCGCTGTTCAGTTGCTCAGTCATGTCCGAATTTTGTAACCTCGTGGCCTGCACCACACCAGGCTTCCCTGTCCTTCGCCATCACCAGGAGCTTGCTAAAACTCATGTCCATTGAGTCAGTGATGCCATCCAACAGTCTCATCCTTTGTCATCCCCTTCTCCTCCTGCCTTCTATCTTTGCTGGCATCAGGGTCTTTTCTAATAGAGTCATCTCTTCGCATCAGGTGGCCAAAATATTGGAGCTTCAGCTTCAGCATCAGTCCCTCCATATTCAGCACTGATTTCCTTTAGGATCGACTGGTTTGATATTATTGCTGTCCAAGGGACTCTCAAGACTCTTCTCCAACACCAGAGTTCAAAAGCATCAGTTCTTTGGCAGTCAGCTTTCTTTATGGTCCAACTCTCACATCCATACATGACTACTGGAAAAACCACAACTTTGACTATATTGATCTTTGTTGGCAAAGTAATGTCTCTGCTCTTTAATATGTTATCTAGATCTGTCATAGATTTTCTTCCAAGGAAATGATCAAATACAAAATGGCAATAGTGAACATCAACATATTAGGAATCAGTGAACTAAAATGGACAGGAATGAGCAAATTTAATTCAGATGATCATTATATCTACCAGTGTGGGAAAGAATCCCTTAGAAGAAATGGAGTGGCCCTCATAGTCAACAAAAGAGTCCAAAATGCATTACTTGGGTGCAATCTAAAAAATGACAGAATGATCTCTGTTCATTTCCAAGGCAAAACATTCAAAATCATAGTAATCCAGGTCTATGCCCCAACCAGTAATGCCGAAGAAGCTGAAGTTGAACAGTTCTATGAAGACCTACAAGACCTTCTACAACTAACACCAAAAAAATATGTCCATCATCATGTGGGATTGGAATGCAAAAGTAGGGAGTCAAGAGATTCCTAGAGTAACAGGTAAGTTTGGCCTTGCCTTAGAGTAAAAAAATGAAGCAGGGTAAAGGCTAAACAGAGTTTTGCCAAGAAAATGCACTGGTCACAGCAAACACCCTCTTCCAACAATATAAGAGATGACTCTACACATGGACATTGCTGAATGGTCAATATCGAAACCAGATTGATTATATTCTTTACAGCCGAAGATGGAGAAGCTCCATACAGTCAGCAAAAACAAACATTACTTTACCAACAAAGGTCTGTATAGTCAAAGCTATGGTTTTTCCAGTAGTCTTGTATGTATGTGAATGTTGGACCATAAAGAAAGCTAAGCACCCAAGAACTGATGCTTTTGAACTGTGGTATTGGAGAAGATTTGAGAGTCCATTGAACTGCAAGATCAAACCAGTCATTCCTAAAGGAAATCAGTCCTGAATATTCACTGGAGGGACTGATGCTGAAGATGAAGCTCCAATACTTTGGTCACCTCGTGTGAAGAGCTGACTCATTGGGAAAGACCCTGATGCTGGGAAAGATTGAAGGCAGGAGGAGAAGGGGATAACAGAGGATGAGATGATTGGATGGCATCACTGACTCGATGGACATGAGTTTGGGCAAGCTCCGGGAACTGGTGATGGACAGGGAAGCCTGGCATGCTGCAGTCCGTGGGGTTGCAAGGAGTCAGACACAACTGAGCGACTGAACTGAACTTCTTCCAAGAAGCAAGCGTCTTTTAATTTCATGACTGCAGTCACCATCTGCAGTGATTTTTGGAGACCAAAAAAAATAAAATCTGTCTCCGTTTCCACTGTTTCCCCATCTATTTACCATGAAGTGAGGCTACCAGATGCCATGATCTTAGTTTTTTAAATGCTGAGTTTTAAGCCAGCTTTTTTACTCTCCTCTTTCACTTTCATCCAGAGGCTCTTTAGTTCCTCTTCACTTACTACCATAAGGGTGGTGTCATCTGCATATCTTAGGTTATTGATGTTTCTCCCTGCAATCTTGATTCAGCTTGTGCTTCATCCAGCCTGGCATTTCGCAGGATGTACTCTGCATATAAGTTAAATAAGCAGGGTGACAAGATATATCCTAGGTTCATAATTATGCTTAATTGCTTCCAGTAAGTCAACTACCACATAGCTTTGTTTCTTTCTGCGCCTATGCTGAGAATAACTTTTCCCCATAATTTTGCTTCCCTGGTGGCTCAGATGGTAAAGAATCTGCTGCAATGCAGGAGACCCAGGTTCAATCCCTGGGTTGGGAAGATGCCCATGGAAAAGGGAATGGCTAACCATCGCAGTATTGTTGCCTAGAGAATTCTATGGACAGAGGAGCCTGGTGGGCTACAGTCCATGGGACTGCAAAGAGTTGGACATGACTGAGCAACTCACACTTTTACTTTCAATAGTTCTACATCTATGTAACAATTTTAAACTAGAACTTTTTATACCTCTCTAACAAAGTAGTTACAGTTTTCTATAGCCATGCTGATGGCTCCGTAGGTAAAGAATCTGCCCGCAATGCAGGAGACACAGGAGACGCGGGTTCAATCCCTGGGTAGGGGAGAGACCCCGGAGGAGGAAACGACAACCCACTTCAGTATTCTTGCTAAAAGATCCCATGGACAGAGAAATCTGATGGGCTACAGTCCAAAGGGTTGCAATGGCATGCGTAGGACTGAGTGACTAGGCATGCAGCCATGCTGACAAGCAACCCCCAGAACCGATATTACACCTGTTTCATCAGCCAGTGGAAACTCACCTCAGTAAACACACTTCTGAAAGCCAACCAATCAGTGAGAGGTTCTACTTTTGATAGTTAACCAAAGAACAAAAGTTTCACTCTAGTAATACGTTCTCTGAAGGCCAGTCAATCAGCAGCCCAGTCTTTCCTGAGGAACCACACTCAATCCTATGTCATTTTGCTTCCACTGCTAAAAACTACTAATCACTGACTTGTATGCTCTGTAACAAACTTCCCCCAAACTAGAAGCTTAAAGGAATAGACTCACACAGTGAGTCAGGAGTCTGGAGTGGGCTTTCTGGGTGGATCAGGCCAGGGTTTCTCATGAAGTTACAGTCAAGCTCTCACTGGAGCTGCAATCAACCTTGCAGAAGTCATAATGGTGCTGGAGGTTTCACCTCCATGCTGCTCTACGCACATAGACCTCAATTCCTCACTGGCTACAGCACAACACCCAACTGAGTTTTGACAAGAGCAATAAATGTCCATGTTCTAAATAAGTTAAGTGAGATCAGGACAAGTCAGGGTACAAAATTTAAGAAGGCAAAATAAATAACACGTGTCTAATAGTTACAAGAAAACATGCCATAAAAAGGAGATTAAAAATGATTATTAGAAATCCAAGTAAATGCTGAGATACATATTTCAAAAGTCTGACCCACAGAGATGTTATGGGGAAGGAGGTGGGAGGGGGGTTCACGTTTGGGAACACATGTAAGAATTAAAGATTTTAAAATTAAAAAAATAAATAAATAAATAAAAATAAAATAAAAAGTGAAAAGATATAAGCAGAATTCACAGTAGCTAGGATTATATTCACAATATATCAGATTTATGGATTACTAAATCTTAGTCTGAGTTCCATCACTTAAAACAAATGAGAAAATGTGGGAAATGTTTAGAGAGAAGTGCCAAAAGACATTACGGATCAGAAGGAGAGCTTCCGAGGAACAATATTTTTAAAAGAATATTTTTTAGAACAAAGAAAAGGTCTTAACATCCAGGCATAGCATCTATTTTGTGGAGAGTGAAATAGTTACAACTGCAATAAGGGATGTAAGAAAAGAAAGTCTTATGTTGCAACGTAGACAATTCTGAAAGAAGATCATCGAAAACCAGACTTGACTGTCAAGGACAGCTGAGTAATTGCCACCGTCTTTAAAAGATAGGAAAGATTCTCATTTGGCTAATGTACATTAGATCTTGCCTGAAGGCTGTGGAATAAACTGAAGGACATAAAAAGATACCTTGTTCTCATAACAGGATAACAGCGATTCAGCCAGGAAGTCAGGTTCCAATAGTACTTATAAAACTTAAATATCCATATGTTATCAAGGTAAGTAAAATTTACAACACGAAGGGCTCAAAATGCGGTGTGGAACAGGAGCAGAGGTAGAGGTCTTTGCTCATTACTTGGAATCTGAACTAATTAGAAATCTTACATTAATATAACAATATGATTTCAGTTAAGAATGGACCACTGGCTTGAGAAAGTAGCTTAATCATTCATTTGTATTCCCTAAATTATTTCCTGGAAAGACAATGGCTAACCTACCCCTTTTAAGGTATTCCCATTAGAATTCCACAAGCTCTTTAATGTAAGCTACAGCTTCCAAGTTGGACATTCACCAAAGTCACAGAAACTTAATGAAGGAGAGGAACACGTTCAGTGTATCTGTGACAGGCCAGAAGGGCAGGTGAGCTCAAGGACAGACAACTCATAAGGAAATACAATCAAAAGCATGTTAAAAGACTAGCCTTCCAAAATAAGCTTTCTGAAAACAAATTTGACAAGACATATGCTCCTGAAAAAAGATTTAGACTTTTTTTTTTTACTTCATTGATGTTGTAAGACTACAAAATTATGATTCAGAAGAAATAATTTGTGCATATTAAGCAATTTGAAATTATGGCTTATGCAGCATCCCAGTTACATTCAAGCTACTTTGCTAGGAATTCTGGGATGTAAAATATGGAAATATCAAATATTTTTAGAGTATGTGTGATCTTTATATTACATAATTTGTTAGCAGCCCATGCCATTTATAGAGCGTTCAGTAACTCTATTAACTACTCCTAAGTTCTTGCTGATGATACATCTCTAAATGTACAGTGTGAAAACAATAAACAGGAGTGCTACATTGTGGAGTATTAATGTTGAAAAATGTAATAAATTCCCAGAGTTATCTTCCCTAAAATGTTTATAGTCAAGGAGTTACTGAGTTTTGGAAGGCACTTCTATAACAGACTAATCTTTTTCAAGGTAAATGCTGCAAACTCTACTGTCAATCAATTTAATAACAACTGGAATTTAAAAAGATACAAGGCCCTGGCTACTCACTAAAAAGGGGAACGACAGCATAAAACTTCAGAAGACAGAGTCTTCAACTTATAAGGCCACTTGCATATCTCCTTTCTGTTTGTTTTATTTGGACCAAATGTTCACAAATGGACTCTAAACAATGAACACAAATCTTTTAGAATGATAGGCTAGCTCTAAACAATGATGGGAATTTTTTAGAACAATAGGCTAATTTTCAAGGGGGAAATTGCCAAGATAAAATAAATTGCAATCAGGATCTTAGTTCATCTCATAGAACCTAAAGCCTCAACTTTCTTTTTCATAATTTTCTTTCTGTTTCCTCTTCTTTCTCCAGGCTATCTTTTAGAACTGAACACTTAAATACACCTTTATATGCACAAGCCAAATGAGATCGCATTTAATTTGTGACTCTCTGCAGATATCTCTAACATACTAGTTTTAAAACTTAAAGAGAATCACCTTTCAAAATAATTCCCCAAATACCAATTTCATTTTTTTGGTTCTTTAAATTTATGCTTTCAACTTTATTTTTATAGCTTCATTGACATGTAAATGAAAAACTACACATACTTAAAGTGCATAATTTGACAAATTTTGACATATGTTTACACCCATGGGACCATCCCCCATAACCACAATCAAGTTAACAAGCATTTCCATTCTCTATTGTAATCCATCAGGTCTCACTTCATTTCCCACACCCATTCCAGGTAACCACAGATCTGATTCTGTCATGGGCCTAGTTTATTTGCAACTTCTAGACTTTTATATAAACAGAATCATACTCTTGTACTCTTTTTTGTCTGACTTTTTTCAGCATAACTCATCTGAGATTCAGTCATTTGCTTGTTCGGAGAAGGCAATGGCACCCCACTCCAGTACTTTTGCCTGGAAGATCCCATGGATGGAGGAACCTGGTGGGCTGCAGCCCATGGGGTCGCGAACAGTTGGACACGACTGAGCGACTTCACTTTCACTTTTCACTTTCCTGCACTGGAAAAGGAAATGGCAACCCACTCCAGTGTTCCTGCCTGGAGAATCCCAGGGATGGGGGAGCCTGGTGGGCTGCTGTCTATGGGGTCGCACAGAGTCGGACACAACTGAAGCGACTTAGCAGCAGCAGCAGCATGTTGCTTGTTAAATGCATTATACACCATCAATGGGCTTCCCAGGTGACCCTAGAGGTAAAGAACCTGCCTGCCAATGCAGGAGACCTAAGAGACATGGGCTGGATCCCTGCGGCAAGATCCCCAGGAGGAGGCCATGGCAACCCACTCTAGCATTCCTGCCGAGAGAATACCATGAACAGAGGAAGCTGGCAAGCTATGGTCTACAGTGTCACAAAGAGTCAGACACGGCTGAAGCAACTTAGCACACATGCACACACATAGCCTTTGAGTCTGGCTTCTTTCACTTAACATGATGCATTTAAAATTCATCTATGTTATGGAATCAATAGCTCATTCCTTTTTATTGCTTGATAGTACTTCATTGTATAAATGTTAACAAATTTTGATTATTCATTCACTAGCTGAAGAACATTTGTGTTGTTCCAGCTCTTGGCAGTTATGATTAATCAGCTACATATATTCATTATAGGTTTTCATGTGAACAAATACGATCATTCCTCTGGCATAATTACCTTTGGGTAGGACAGCCAGGTTTTATGGTTAGAGATTATTAATTTGTAAGAAAGTATCAAAATCTTTAGAAACCCACTGTACAATTTAGCATTTCCACTAGCAATGTATGAATGTGCCAGTTATTCCACATTCTTGCTAGATTCGGAATTATCAGATTTTTAAATTTTATTTTAGGCATTCTAATAAATGAGTGGTACTATGACATTTTGGCTTTTATATGTATTTTCCTATTGACTAATGATTCTGGTTATCTTTTAATGTGCTTATTTGCATCTATATATTTTCTTTGGTATATTTGGTTTCCCAAAATATAAAGTAATCATCAAAGGATAGTCTTTTCAACAAGCAGTGCTAGCACATTTGAATATCAATATGTTAGATATCTTGAGTCATGTATGAAATATAATTGAAAAAACCATACATTGAAATATAAAATTTAAAACTATAAAGTTTCTAGAGGAAAATCTTTTGACCAAAGGCCTAACTAATATTTCTTGCCTAACAGTGAAAGCATCAGCTATAATTGTGATAAACTTGACTTTATCAAAATTAAAATCCTCTGCTGTTCAGAAGAAACAGAAAGAAAAAAACAAGTCACAGACTGGGAGAAAATATTACAAAGCATATGCATATTAAAGAGTTTATATTTAGAATATGGAAACGTCTCGCAACAATTAAGGACAATAGCAAAAATGGGCTGCCGTCTACAGGGTCGCACAGAGTCGGACACGACTGAAGTGACTTAGCAGCAGCAGCAGCAAAAAATATAAATATGGCAAAAAGCTTAAACAAGCACTTCACCAAGGAAGATACAGAAATGACAAATACATGAAAATATGCTGTATATCATTGTCTAGTTGTTGTTCGGTCGCTAAGTCGTGCCTGACTCTTTGTGACCCCATAGACTGTAGCACGCCAGGCCTTCCTGTCCTTCTTCGTCTCCTGGAGTTTGCTCAAACTCATGTCCATTGAGTCAGTGATGCCATCCAACCATCTCGTCCTCTGTCGCACCCTTCTCCTCCTGCCTTTAATCTTTCCCAGCATCAGGGTCTTTTCCAATGAGTCAGCTCTTCACATCATGTGACCAAAGTATTGGAGCTTTGGCATCAGTCCTTCCAGTGAATATTCAAGGTTGACTTATTTTATGATTGACTGATTTGATCTTGCTGTCCAAGGGAATCTCAAGTGTTTTCTTCAGCATCACAATTTGAAGGCATCAATTCTTTGGTGCTCAGCCTTCTTTATAGTCAAACTCACATTCATACATGACTGTTGGAAAAATCATAGCTTTGACTATAGGGGCCTTTGATGGCAAAGTGATATCTTTACTTTTTAATACACTATCTAGGTTTGTCATAGCTTTCCTTCCAAGGAGCAAATGTCTTTTAATTTCCTGACTGCAGTTGCCGTCTGCAGTGATTTTGGAGCCCAAGAAAATAAAATCTGTCACTGCTTCCACTTTTTGCCTGTCTATTTGCCATGAAGTGATGGGACTGGATGCCATAATCTTAGTCTTTTGAATATTGAGTTTTAAACCCATCCCCTTCCATTTTAGTCCACTGTTTCCTAAGATGTCAATGGTCACTCTTGCCATCTTCTGCTTGACCATGGCCAATTTACCTTGATTCATGGACAAATTAATGTTCCAGGTTCCTATGCAATATTGTTCTTTACAGCATCAGACTTTACTTTCACCACCAGACACATCCACAAATGAGCGCTGTTTCCCCTTTGGCCCAGACATTTCATCATTTCTGGAGCTATTAGTAACTGCCCTCTGCTCCTCCCCAGTAGTATATTGTACTCCAACCTGGGGTGCTCATCTTCCTAAATGATGAATGTCATATCTTTTTGCCTTATCATCCTGTTCACAGGATTCTGGTGGCAAGAGTACTGGAGTGATTTGCCATTCCCTCCTCCAATGGACCATGTTTGGTCAGAACTCTCCACCATGACCTGTCCGTCTTAGGTGGCCCTGCATGGCATGGCTCATAGTTTCACTGAGTTATGCAAGCCCCTTGGCCATGACATTGAATCACTGTCTATTAGAGAAATACAAATTAAAACCACAATGGAATTCATATCACTTAGAATGGCTAAAATTAAAATAACTGATTATAGTGAGTAGTGATACAGCTATGGAACAAAAGCCACTCTCTTATTTCCACTGATAGGAAATATGAAATGGCATAACCACTTTGGAAATAAGTTTAGACAAGAGAAATGGCAAACATATGTCTATCCACAGCCCTGTACATGAATGTGTATAGCAGTATTCCTTGTAGGAGCACATTAGAAAAAAAAAAAAAATCCATCATCTGGTGAATGGATTAACACAGTATTTCCACTATTCTAATGGAGTCACCAAAGTATAAAACAGCCACTTTTTAAACTGCAAGTACAATATTTAAAGACAAAAGGGAATATTCTATAAGGCCAATGTATCATCCCATATCATCTAAGTGATGAATAAGAGTAATATAAAGTACAAGTTTCTTCCTTACTTATAAAAAGAAATAATAAGGTTCAGAATCTTACCTATATACTTATATCCTTCTTCCCCATTTACAATGGGTCTCAGCCAAGTTGACCTAAGCCTCAAATTAGTAGACACATGAGCACCTTGAGGAGGGTAAAGTGTAAATAACATTTCAATTGCATTGTGCTTCTTGATGATACCAGAGTATTTTTCACGGTCTTCTGCAAAAAGAATAAAAAACAACATTCTGTTTTAATTTTAGACCTTTTACAAAATTTCATATCCCTTTCTTTTAAGGGATGAAAATTAAAAACTATTGAAATTTTTGAATGCTAATGGTTATGCAACATAGTTAGACAACATAGCTCTCTTTAGCCAAAAATACTTTACCAAAAATCTAGTCTCTCAGATAATTCCTAGCAAAAATTAAGGAGTAAAGGCTTACAAGTAGAATCTTCAAATACTATCAGTCTAAAGCAGTGCTGTTAATAGCTGTGAAAAAATGTAAGATAACTAACTAATAGCATTCATATTATATATACTATAGCATAATCATATTTTAATTGCCATTAAATAATAATCTGAGAAAAATATTGAGTAAATATGGAGTTCCATAAACTAGAACTACTGAATCAATATTCTTAAGCTATGGTCTTTAAGAAAATGTAACATCACCTATACAAATATTTATATAACACTTACTATATGCAAGAAAGAGCCCCACGTGCTTTTGAACATTAACACATTTAATTTTCACAGGACACCTGTAAGGTCAATACTGTTACTATCTTCAGTTTACATGAGGAATTTGAGGTCCAAAGAAATTAAATAACTTGCCGAAATCTTAGAGTCTGCAACTGACACAATTAGGATTTGGATTATCTGAGTAGATGCTTTGGCCATATTTTGGCCACCTGATGGAAAGAACTGACTCATTCGAAAAGACCTGAAGCTGGGAAAGACTGAAGACGGGAGGGAAAGGGGAAGACAGAGGATGAGATGGTTGGATGGCATCACTGACATGATGGACGTGAGTTTGAGTAAGCTCCAGGAGTTGGTGATGGACAGGGAAGCCTGGTGTTCTGCAGTCCATGGGGTCGCAAAGAGTTGGTCACAACTGAGTGACTGAACTGAACTGAACTGAACTGAGGAGAAGCTCTCATTTGCAAACAAATGTTTGTCAAGTGAATATGACCTGCATTAACTAGCTTTCAAGTTGTGGTGCTGGAGAAGATGCTTGAGAGCCCCCTGGACTGCAAGGAGAGCCAACCAGTCAACACTAAAGGAAATAAACCCTGAATATTCACTGGAAGGACTGATGTTGAAGCTGAAGCTCCTATACTTTTGCCACCTGATGCAAAGGGCTGACTAGTTGGAAAAGACCCTGACACCTGGAAAGATTGAGGGCAGGAGGAGAAGGGCATGGCAGCGGATGAGACGGTTAGATAGCCATCACTGATTCAATGGACATGAGTCTGAGCAAACTTCAGGAGATAATGAAGGACAGGAAAGCCTGGTATGCTTCAGTTCATAGGGTCAAAAAGAGTTGGACACAGCTTAGAGACTAAATAACAACGACTAGTAGATGAGAAAGCTGTGATTAATGAATAATTTGAATTGTGGAGTGAAAAATCACTTGTTACGGCCCTTGCGCCTTCAGTTTGTGTTTTCAGTTTTTGGTTGATAACCCAATGTCCTAAAATTCAATGAGGCAGTCTACTGAGCAATTGATTCAAAGCAATTCTACCTAGAAACATTTCAAAGAAAAGATACTAATATAAATCTTCATTTATAATGCTGTTACATTTTTTTCTTTTTTTCCCAACTACCTTTTTTTCTCCCCTTTATTTTTTTTAAATATCATATTTCATAGTACAGTAAGTATAAGGCAGTACAACATAATGAGTAAATGAAAAAGAAAGTAGATTTGTTGGTAGATACTGTGCCAGGTAGCCATCTTTTACACGCTAAGTCGCTTCAACCATGTCTGACTCTTTGCAACCCTATGGACTGCAGTCTGCCAGGCCCCTCTGTCCCTGGGATTCTCCAGTCAAGCGTACTGGAGTGGGTTGCCATGCCCTTCTCCAGGAGCTCTTCCCAACCCAAGACTGAACCCGTGTCTCTTACATCTCCTGTATTGACATACAGGTTCTTTACCACTAGCATTCCCAGGGAAGCCCCATCTGTTGCCTCACCCAAAATCCATCTTCACTGTCCTATTTGTGAGACTAGAATATTTCCCCCTTGCCATCTGGCAAAATTTTAAACATCCCTGATAGAAGGCAATCTAGGGAACTAGTGGATAAAGGGGGTTCTTCCTGGTTCTGGGGGATTGTCTCCTGCAGTAAATAGTGACCAACTGTGCAGGGTCTTCTGGGCCATGCTGCCTGGAACCTCATAGGGCTCCTGAGACACACACACTGGGAGCTTGTGGGCACGTTCCTTGTGGCACCACCTTCCCTTGAATGGTTTCCACACCGAGACACTTCCCTGAAAACAGCTTCCCCAGAACCCCAGTAAGTACCTTCCCTGGGAAATACACTAGCATGCTACTTTCGTGAGTGTCTCTATTTACTGGATCACAGCTGTGTCCCCTCCGAGAGGAGCTGGATCCAAGTTACAGGGAGAAATACGGTAAGGGGCACTGTTTAAAATTTGTTCTTTCCCGAAGTGCTCTGTCCTCAGACTGAGAGTTAGTGTGACTCCTTTTCTCAATACTTTTTTTATAATTAAATTTATTTATTTTTAACTGCAGGATAATTGCTCCACAATATTATATTGGTTTCTGTCAAACATCAACATGACTCAGCCATAGGTATACCTATCCCCCCTCCTTCTTGAACTTCTCCCCCACCTCCCATCCCAGCCTCCCTGCTAGGTTGTTACAGAGCCCCAGTTTGAGTTCCCTGAGTCATACAGCAAATTCCCATTGGTTAACTATTTTATTTCACATATGGTGATGTATATGTTTCCATGTTACTCTCTCCACACATCTGACCCTCTTCTTCCTCCGCCCTCCCTGTCCCCATGTCCATAAGTCTGTTCTGTATGTTTTCTCAATTCTTTAAGGTTCCTTTTACCCTTAATAGCCAATCTTGGGCTTCCCAGGTGGCACTAATAGTAAAAAATCTGCCTGCCAGTGCAGGAGACATAAGAGACGTGGGTTTGATCCATGGGTCAGGAAGATCCCCTGGAGAAGGGCATGGCAAGCCATTCCAGTATTCTTGCCTGGAGAATCCCATGGACAGAGGAGCCTGGTGGGCTACAGTCCATGGGGTCACAAAGAGCTGGACACGATTGAAGCAACTTAGTGCATGCTCACAGTCTATCTCAGCTTCCCTAATCTCCATCAGAGTTAATAATTCTTTACGTTAAACATTTCCTGCTCAAATCACCATGTAGTTTTATTTTCTAATTGATAAAGCAGACCTGGGTTATAATTCATTTTCTTTTAAAATTTTTATTGGAGTGTGGTTGCTTTACAATGCGTTAGTTTCTACCGTAGAGCAAAGTGAATCAACTGTATATGTGTACACATATATTCCATCTTTGTTTGGATATCCTTCCCATTTAGGTCACACACAGCACTAAGTAGAGATCCCTGTGTGATACAGGTTCTCACTAGTTATCTATTTTAACATTGTATCAATAGTATGCGTCAATCTATGAGTTCTAATCTTTGAACCATCATAACGGGCTTTGAAATATTAGACAAATCACATTCATCTCCTGGTGATAGTACTGACCTCTTCGGATTATTGTTAGGATTAAGTGATATAAGAAATATATAAAAATTCATAGCACCATGTCTATAAATACTACATGAGTGTGTTAGTATATGTAACCCAGTATTACTTCAACAGTAATGAAAACCACAAGAGAGTCAGGAAATAATAAGCTATTGCATCTTTTAATTATAAACACTTCAGAGAATTTTCTGCTCTTTTTAAAAGAGAAAGTTCAAAATTATTCCCTTCTAACTCAAAAAAAGCAGACATCTTTATATGTGCTCAGATATGCGAACAGATATTAGGGATACCTCACCTGCATGCTGTGGGCTAAGTTGCTCAGTCATGTCTGACTCCTTACAACCCTATGGACCATAGCCCACCAGGCTCCTCTGTCCATGGGATTCTCCAGGCAAGAATACTGCAGTGGGTTGCCGTGCCCTCCTCCAGGGGATCTTCTCAACCCAGGGATCAAACCCACATTTATATGTGCTCAGATATGTGAACAGACATTAGGAACATCTCACCTGGATAAGTTTAAGCCCCTTCTCATCTGTCAACAGAAGAAAGAAAGCCAGAACTACTACCAAGTAGTGCTAAAGAGCCAACCCTGCTTTACTTTTTCACTCAGGTTGTACTTGAAGAAGTTGAGCTGGGGACTTCCTAGGCAGTAGAGGTCTCTCGGAGTTGAGAAGGAGGCTACGGATGCAGCACCAATTACATTATAAGAAATCACAGTGACATTAAATACAACCCTGAAGTTTTACTTCACATACAAAATGAGGAAGCAGAAAAGATCAGGTTTTTGCCTTTGAAACCATAAAGTAAGAAAGTAAAGCAGGGAAAGCTAGCAGGAATAGCAGCCTTTTTAGTGTGAAGGGCCAGGTTGCACCTGAGGTTTCTCTCTTCCCTCAGATTGATACCTTTCTAACTCCTTTAGCTTAAGCAAGATGTTTAAGCAAAATAGCTTTATGCTTATTAGGTTTAATAAAGCATCTTGTTTTCCATCAAGGCCAAAGGTTTCCATGTTGGGCAAAATAAGACGCCTATGCTAAATTCTCAGCCGTGGCGCATGTAGAACTGCCACTTTCTCTTCCTGGATTATTCTGATTAAACACTAAGTGAAACACACGAAGTCTGTGGAACGTGGAACTTGCCGTGAAAATGGGATGCCCTGAGAGCTATAGAAGCAGGCACACGTTGGAGGTGTCTAGTTCAGAGTCTTGCTATTGCCACCATTTGCCATCGAGTAACACAAACGGCAACCCACTCCAATATTCTTGCCTGGAGAAACCCTTGGGCAGAGAAGCCTGGGGGCTACAGACCACAGTGTCACGAAGAGTCAGACACAACTGAAGCGACTTAGCACACACGCAATACAGATGGCGCCTTGGAGCTTATATAATATAAACAAAGCATAACGATTTTGGAATAACTGTACCTTCCTTCATACTATCAACATTGATTACAAGCAGGCATGTTTCATTTTAGAAAGCATATGGCTTGTAAAATATGACCTCTTCTTTTTGTTTTATTACAGATGTCATCCTAAGACAAAACAGGAATTTAATTTTTGTTGCTGATATTGTTAACTTGTTATTTAGGGAGTATCTGCCTTTTAGTATACTGCTAAGTCAATATTGCCACATTACATTTAGGTGTAATAATATGGTTCTCAGAACTCAAAAGAATAAGATCTCTTCCTTACTCCTTCTTCCCCAAGCCATATGTGCAGTAAAACTCTGAAGATCGCAGGTGTATGTGTCTAGGTCTGGTCTATGGCAGAGGCCCGCACAATATTTCCATGAGTCTCTGTTGCTCCCAGATCACCAAGTAGTGACTTGTCTTCCTTAGAGGGAGCAGCTGAGGCTGAGCTGTGGCCCTGGAGCTGACCACCACTGGGGTATGGACCTGACTTGCCATGTATGAGATGAGTGATCTGAAGCAAGTTAGTTACCCTCTTTCCAGCTAAACAGTAAAACTATTTACATTATAGTAGAACTGTTAACATTAGAGTGTTGCCATGACTTGAAATAAATAAAGTCCTTAGAAGAACACCGAGTTGATGGCCAGCATTGTTACTACTATTATTATATGCTCTTGCCTGAGCAGATGCTGGCACAGCCTCTGTCCTCCTGAGATAATAATGGCGGTCTCCTGTCTTCTGCCCCATCTTGTTTGTCTTCTGGATGGGTGAGTGGAGAAGTGGACAGTTATCCTGAACTCGCTGCCCTTTGTGGTCACTCTCACATTATTTTGGATGTTCTAAGGCTCAGTGGTTCCCATTGGATACTGATCAGAAGTTTTGTATTCATCAGTACTCATGAGTTACTAATCGATGTTGTGGTAGTCTTCCTTGTTGCTATTATTAGCAAAAACAATAAGCTCATATTTTGTTGACTCTAAGACAATATAGATGTTGATTATCCCATTAGTTTATCATCATTAAGAAATATAAGACTGAAAATTTAACTATGGCATGCCACTGATTATAAGATATAGCTCTATTTTAGAGACATTAAAATATGAAAATATATACCTTAGAGTTAACAAAATACAGCAAAATCAAGATATCTAATTGACAACTCCATTTGGCTAACAAACAGGCACTCAATGTCTGTCCAGCACCCAGATTTCCTGCCTCAGTAAATAGCTTGCTTTTACTGGCACAACCTAGGAAACAAGGAAACCTCCTTGACACCTCACTACCCCCTCCTACCATCCTTGAAAAATTGGCAACTACCTTTTAAACTTTAAAAAAAACTTTTTATTTAATGAATTTATTTGGCTGTGCTAGTCTTAGTTGCAGCATGTGGGATCTTAGTTCCCTGACCAGGGATTGAACTCAGGCCCCTGCATTGGGAGCTCAGAGTCTTAGCCACTGGACCACCAGGGAAGTTCCTATCATCTGCTGCAGCTAAGTCATATCAGTCGTGTCTGACTCTGTGCGACCCCGTAGACGGCAGCCCACCAGGCTCCCCCGTCCCTGGGATTCTCCAGGCAAGAACACTGGGGTGGGTTTCCATTTCCTTCTCCAATGCATGAAAGTGAAAAGTGAAAGTGAAGTCGCTCAGTTGTGTCCGACTCTTAGCGACCCCATGGACTGCAGCCCACCAGGCTCCTCTGTCCATGGGATTTCCCAGGCAAGAGTACTGGAGTGGGGTGCCATTGCCTTCTCCTATCATCTATTTTTATACAAATACTTTTCCCTCCTAAGTAATCTTCTTGGCCCTTTTGACCTTGCCTCTAAGCAGCAACCAGAGTAGTATTTTTTATGTATCTTTAATACATTTTCCTACTCATTGGTTTCCTATTTCATACATTTCCCTATTGAGTAGGTTCCTGATGCTCTTAAAATAGTATCAAGTACTGAATAAGTCCTAGAAGATTCTGAACATTCTGGTCGCTGCCTCCTCCTCCATCTCTACTCTAGGAACCTGGGCTTTCTTTCTGTTTCATAAACACACCCTGAATCCTCCTACTTCAGACCTTTGCATAAGATGTTCTGTATACCTGGCATGCTCTTCTCCCACATGCTGCCCTCCACTGACTCATTAACTTAAACACCACCTTCATGCCTCTTTTCAAAGTCTCCCCTGACTCTCACCAAACTGGATCAAGCATCCACAGTATATTATCTCAGAGTGACTGTTCCCTGTATTTTCCTCCATTACACATACTGAAGTGTGTAGTCATATGACTTCTATTATTCAGATCTGTCTCCCTCACATGACTATAAGTTACAGGCAGACAAGGTCCATGATTGTTTGCTAACTACTGAATCTCCCAGTATCTAGTCACTGTGGCTGATACTTGGAAATGGTTAATAAAAGGCTTTTTAATTAATAAATAAGTACAGCATAATTAATATTACTCATTGGGAGCTAAGTATATAGCAGGCAGTGTGCTACACAGGTTATGAACATTATCTAATTTAATCCTAAAATCACAAATGTGTGACTTGCTGACAATCCTATGAATTAAATCTATCAGACTCACTGAGCCTATGTTATGAGTCTGATAGTAGTGAACTCATAGGACGTATGCACAGGGAGAAGGGCTACTGAGCACTTCATGGCCTCAGAGTAAGCGGTGAAGCCAGGATCTAATCTTCATTCGAACTTTGAAGCCTGTCCTTTCAACTAAGGATGCCACATTATTTTAGACACACAGTTCCTGTGCCATGGAACAGCTGGCACCTCCACATGTTGCCAGTTGTCTGGTAGCCTCCCTTTGAAGTCTTCCAATCTTTCTAATGGAGAAGGCAATGGCACCCCACTCCAGTACTCTTGCCTGGCAAATCCCGTGGGTGGAGGAGCCTGGTGGGCTGCAGTCCATGGGGTCCCTAGCAGTCAGACACGACTGAGTGACTTCACTTTCACTTTTCACTTTCATGCATTGGAGAAGGAAATGGAAACCCACCCCAGTGTTCTTGCCTGGAGAGTCCCAGAGACGGGGTAGCCTGGTGGGCTGCCATCTATGGGGTTGCACAGAGTCAGACACGACTGAAGCAACTTAGCAGCAGCAGCAGCAGCAATCTTTCTAAAATCCTTCAGATGACCATGAGTAGTCTTCAATACAATTTTTCTCACAACTGTAGGTCTTCCCAGGCCTTTTTCTGATATTAGTTTTTTCCACAAAAACTTCTTTTATAGAGCTGTTGACAAGCCCTCAGGTCAAAACCATGGTTCATCAGCTGATTATAACCCTCTTAGTTTGCTAAGGATGTAAGCCAGGATAAAAGTCCACAGAATAAAACCTGAGACACCTCTCATTTCCCCCTGCCTCTCACATAAGTGAGGCTCATTATGCTTAATATTCAGAGTAGGCGGTGACTGTTCAGAGAATCCAAAGGTGCCCTTCCATTCCTCTCCCTCAGAGGACGCTGTATCATCAAGGACTCTTCTTCCCTCCTGCAGAGCCTCAACCTAAATATTTAAGGTAGTGGTCCTCAGACTTGTATTTTGAGATATGGAGTGACTTAAAAAAAATTATAAGTGGAATCATACTAAAAAGTTGTTTTTGTTTTCCCAATATTTTGATTCCGTGATAATTTTACAATTATTTAATGGTTTAAAAACACTATGTGTTCATGACAGGAAATTCTGGAAATACAAAGTATATAGGAATAATTATTACTCTTAATATTTTCCAGTTCTAACCCCATATGTGTGATTTTCCTCCTCCCACAACCCCTAAGAAACTACAGTAGAGCATAAGTAGTTAATAGGACGCTTGGCGGCGGATCACTCTTAGCACTAGGAAACAGGCCTAAAGCCATCAGCCCTACATTATAGAATGTTGTTGTTGTTGTTGTTGTTGTTGTTGCTGTTGTTGCTCAGTTGCCCAGTCATGTCCGACTCTTTGCGACCCCATGGACTACAGCACGTAAAACCGCCCTGTCCCTCACCATCTCTCAAAGTTTGCCCAAGTTCATGTCCATTGCATTAATGCTGCCAACCAGTCATCTCATCCTCTGACAGCCTTTTCTCTTTCTGCCCTCAATCTTTCCCAGCATCAGGGACTCTTCCAATGAGTCAGCTCTTCACATCAGATGACCAAAATATTGAAGTTTCAACTTTAGCATCAGTCTTTCCAACGAATATTCAGAATTGATTTCCCTTAAGATTGACTGGTCTGATGTCCTTATTGTCCAAGGTACTTTCAGGAGTCTTCTCCAGCACCACAATTCAAAGGCATCAGTTCTTTGGCATTCTGCCTTCTTTAGAGTCCAGCTCTCACAACCGCACATGACCACTGGTCCCTATTGCCTTGGCTATATGGACCTTTGTTGGCAGAGTGATGTCTCTACTTACCAACACACTGTTCAGATTTGTCATAGCTTTCCTGCCAAGAAGCAGTCGTCTTCTGAATTCATGGCTGCAAGCACCATCCACAGTGATTTTAGAGCCCAAGAAGAGGAAGTCTGTCACTACTTCCACCTTTTCCCCTTCTATTTGCCATGCAGTAATGGGGCTGGATGCCACGATCTTGGATTTTTTAATATTTAGTTTTAAGCTGGCTCTTTCATACTCATCAAGAGGCTCTTTAGTTCCTCTTTGCTTTCTGCCATTAGAATGGTATCATCCACATATCTGAGGTTGTTGATGCTTCTCCTGCCTATCTTGATTCCAGCTTGTAACTCATCCAGCCTGGCATTTCTCATGATGTGCTCAGCGTGTAGGTTAAACAAACAGGGTGACAGCAGACAGCCCTGTCTTACTCCTTTCTCAATCTTGAACCAGTCAGTTGTTCCATACAGGGTTCTAACTGCTGCTTCTTGACATGCATACAGGTTTCTCAAGAGACAGGTAAGATCGGGTAAGACGGTCTGGTATTCCCATCTCTCTAAGAGCTTTCCACAGTTTGTCATGATCCACATAGTCAAAGGCTTTAGTGTAGCTGATGAAACAGAGGTAGGTGTTTTGCTGCAATTTCCTTTCTTTCTCTATGATCCAGTAGATGTTGGCAATTTGATCTCTGGTTTCTCTTCCTTTTCTAAAGCCAGCTTAGACATCTGGAAGTTCCTGGTTCACATAATGCTGAAGCCTAGCATGCAAAGGTTTAAGCATGACCTTACTAGCATGGGCTTCCCTGGTGGCTCAGAGGTTAAAGTGTCTGCCTGCAGTGTGGGAGACTCGGGTTCGATCCCTGAGTTGGGAAGATCCCCTGGAGAAGGAAATGGCAACCCACTCCAGTATTCTTGCCTGGAGAATCCCATGGAGAGAGGAGCCTGGTAGGCTACAGTCCAGGGGGTCGCAAAGAGTTGGACACGACTAAGCGACTTCACTTTCACTTTACTAGCAAGGGAGATGAAAGCAATTGTCTGATGCTTAAGTCTTTAGTACTATTCTTGCTACCCATCTTGGAAATTGGGATGAGGATTCATTATAAAACAGGAGTGATAAAAAAAAAGAAAGACCATCTATTATCACAACTCTTCCCTCTCTAGGATTATTATTAAAAGATATTTTAACACTAAAAATGACTGAGGGACACAATCTCAGGTGTGTTGCACACAAAGCACATTTTGGATTGAATAATGAGAAACTGGAGGTTCTAGGATTTTTGAAAGTGCTAACTTCTTCCTGACAGGCCAGTCCTCAACACAAATTCCAGCCTAGACTTGATATCTGAAAAGGGCTCATATGTAAATCATTAAGTTTAGGATCAATCCTAAGTGTATCAAGGGACTTTACAACTGACCCTCATTTATTAAACCAGAATAGAAGACCTCATTGTGGAAGTCAATTGTTAAGAAGTATTTGCAACTATGGGGCTTCCCGGGTAGCTCAGTGGTAAAGAATTCTCCTGCTAATGCAGGAGACGCAAGAGCCTAGGGTTTGCTCTCTCTGTTAGGAAGATCCCCTGGAGTAGGAAATGGCAACCTGCTTCAGTATTCTTGCCTGGAGAATCTCATGGACAGAGGAGCCTGGCAAGCTACACCCATGGGATCGCAAAGAGTCGGACATGACTGAGCACAGTACCCAGTACACTTAAGACTATGAGTAAAAACAGTCTCATCAAATGTGAGTTCAAAGTGGTGGTCAAATTATCTGTAACCCAGAGTGAATGACCAGTTTCTAAATGCTGTGCTTTTAATATAAGGCCACTGTTAAAGCACTTCATACTTTTATGTTGCATTCATTTTCTTTTATTTGAATTAGATGAATGTCATACTTTTTTATCATGCTGCTTTTATCTAAGCTTTCTCTATTAATTAGTAAATTTAAAAGAATATCAATCTATCAGTATAAAAAATTACATGTCGTGAACAAGGGAAAGTGAATTTAAAGCATTCCCATTCTGAAATTAATGAAACTTTCCTACATTCAATTTATCTTAAGCTGATATATGAAATCTTAAAGATCACTGATGAAGGAGCAAAACATTTAAGAATCAAAGCTGCAGGGCAAAATGGCTAAGAAGGCAGTTAAATAATATGCCCTTGGATGATATAATCAGCAAAAATAAATTCAAGGAACATAGATCTCTTGTATTATAATTAAATACCAACATTGTTTAACTTAAAGGAGAGCAAAAATGTTCATAACACTTCACTCAGAGTAAATAAAGTAAGGACATGAATTAATTAAAAATTTATTAAAGTGCAGCAATATTAATTTTAAAAAATTTTAAATATAGCAAGAATTACTACTTTTAAGTCCTTTCATTTCATGACCATCATACATGTTACAAATTTCTCCAGAACATTCTTGCTTTATTATTCAAAGATTAAATTTGGGAACATTGTGTCATTAATACATATATATCTTTATAAATCCAACCAAATTTCTAATACAAAATAGAAAATTAGAGGATTACAGTCATTTGATTGCTGAATAATCAAAGTAAAGTTATTGCAAAAGGTTCACTTCTTCAGTGGAATAAGTATACAGAATTCATAATATGCTAACATTTATTTTTATTTCCATGCTGTTGTTAATTTTTAGACTTATAAGCAAATTAAACACATTCAAAAGTACTGGATTGCTGTTCAGTAACTCAGTCATGTATGACCCTTTGCGACCCCATGGACTGTAGCACACTAGCCTTCTCTGTCCTTCACTGTCTTCTGGAGTTTATTCTAACTCATATCCATTGAGTCAGTGATACCATCCAACCTTCTCATCCTCTATTGTCCCCTTCTTCTCCTGCCCTCAATCTCTCTCAGCATGAGGGTCTTTTCCAATGACTTTGCTCTTTGCATCAGGTGGCCAAAGTATTGGAGCTTCAGCATCAGTCCTTCCAGTGCATATTCAGGGTTGATTTCCATTATGATTGACTGGTTTGATCTCCTTGCAATTGAAAGGACTTTCAAGAGTATTCTCCAGCACCATAGTTCAAAAGCATTAATTCTTTGGCATTCAGCCTTCATTATGGTACAACTCTCACATCCATACATGACTACTGGAAAAACCATAGCTTTGACTATCCAGACTTTTGTTGGCAAAATGTCGTCTTTGCTTTTTAATATACACACTTTGCTTTTTAATATGTCTCAGTTTGTCATAGCTTTTCTTCCAAGGAGTATCTTTTAATTTCATGGCTGCAGTCACCATCTGCAGTGATTTTGGAGCTCAAGAAAATGGTCTGTCACTGTTTCCATTGTTTTCTCATCTATTTGCCATGAAGTGATGGGACTAGATGCCACAGTCTTAGGTTTTTGAAGAAAGTAAGGAAAACCGCTAGACCATTCAGGTATGACCTAAATCAAATCCCTTATGATTATACAGTGGAAGTGACAAATAGATTCAAGGGATAAATCTGATAGACAGAGTGCCTGAAGAACTATGGAAGGAGGTTCATAACATTGTACAGGAGGTAGTGATCAAAACCATCCCCAAGAAAAATAAATGCAAAAAGGCAAAATGGTTTTCTGAGGAGGCCTTACAAATAGCTGAGAAAAGAAGAGAAGCAAAAGGCAAAGGAGAGAAGGAAAGATACACCCATCTGAATATAGAGCTTCAAAGAGTAGCAAGGAGAGATAAGAAAGCTTTCTTGAGTGAACAAGGCCAAAGAAATAGAGGAAAACAATAGAATGGGAAAGAGTAGAGATGTCTTCAAGAAAATTAGAGATACCAAGGGAACATTTCATGCAAAGATGGGCTCGATAAAGGACAGAAATGGTCTGGACCTAACAGAAGTAGACTATTGGATAAAGAAGCCTAAAAGACCTTTCCCTTTTTCAGTCTTCATGGAATTTTGACAAAAATACAGAACATATTACTGTGCATAAATAAGTCATATAGCTACATAAAACACAAATAACTTTGGTTAATAATTTTTATAAAATTATGAGAATTCCTTATGAGGGCCATTTTCTTTTATTCTAAAAGCCTATGTTAAAAAAAAGTATGTTAAAACCTATAGTAAACTGCTTAAGAAAAGCTTATTGATATATCTGCATTTTTAAAAAGCATCTTTGTCATTAAACAACAAAGATTAAAAGAACTTTATATCTAAAAATCCTAAAATAATAGTAGCATGAAAAATCCAAGAGCATAATTAAATAATAATACATAATGAGGAACAAAGATTTAAGCTGGGAATGCAACAGGTCAAATAAGATTTAAACTGTCTCCATAGATATCAAGATATTTAATAAAGCTGAAAAAATAATCTCTTCATAAAGACATCTAATAAATAGGAAGAGAAGGACACAACTTCAAATAAGCATCAACATTACATAATAACATTAAAATTAGTGAGAAAATTATAATGCCCATCATTGACATTATTATCTAAGGTCATAAATATTCCAGCTATTGCAAAAGTCAAGAAAAAGATATCTTAAGTTGTATTGTACACAATAAAAGTAGAATTGTAAAAATTTCATATCGTTTTCAGGTGATACAACTGCATATTTATGAAACTCAAGAGAAGATGAAAATTATTATAATTTAGGAGAGCAAAATACAATTACTGATTATAAAATAAGCATATAAAAATTAGGGCTTCTCATATACAAGAAGAATTTGCTAGAATACATACTAGAAAAAGAGTAAGATTAAAAATCTTTAAATCACAAACAAAACAGCTGGAAAGAAAAAAAAGCCTATGTGTGTGTGTTTGTGTGTGTTTCTGTATGCCAGAAGGAAAGCAAACATTTTCTCATAAATGATTAGAGTCTTATGATTAATTTTAAGTACTCTGTTTTTAAAATATGCCTTTCATTTTTCTCTGAAGGTCTAAGTCTTGCGATAGCCAGATTAAATCCATTAACATGACTTTCCTCTGACAGGCTAAAGACAAATGCCCCTCTCACCTTAGTTAAAATGCTCTCACTTTGAGAGAAATACAATAGCACAAAAAGTTCTTAAAACACAAGAGCACAGTGGCAGTCTTTACTGGGCTCACCATACAGAATTGAAAAGCTATTTCTTTTCTCTTGGTTTGGAAGAGTGCCTTACAATGAAAGTTATATCTTAATAGGAAGCATAGAATCACAAATAAGTGCTGCTATTCTAAACTGTTAAATTTAAATTACACAAGTGTCTTGTATTTCTTGCCATGTATTTCCTTTTATTTTTTTTTTTAATTTTCCTGTATGTATATATATCCTTAAGGGTTGAGAGAAATTCAACCAATCTCTAGGTTATTTCCCAGTAATATAAGTTTTAAAAGGTATACTGAGGGGAACTTTGGAGTTAATCATGCAATTCAATATTGTAAGTATTATTGTCCCAGATTATCTCAACTGCTTAGCAAAAAAATTACAATAATTGGCAGTTGACTACAACAGGCTTAGCTCTATACCTTTACTCAACAATTATGTCAGCCTGCATGAAAAAAATATTCTCAAAACACCCAGAAGATTTACCTTCCCTTTTATGTGGTTAGGATTTCCTCTAAATTCTAGAGACAAAGCTAATAATATCATGCTATTTCATAAAGCAAAACATGAACTCTAAATCAAAGGGCATCTTCCCTGATGCATTTTGCAAGTGAATATCAAACACCAAATGGTATTCACCTGGAAAATTATTTGGTACTAGTTTTTTAAACAATAAATGCTGTCTTTTAGAACTAAACCATTCTCCAGCTTTTTGGAGATCATTCACCAAACTAATTCAGGTTTCTCAATACCAGCCTGAGACCTGTTGACTGATTATAGAAAAGTTAAGATTAATTGTAGTGTGGAGAAGACTCTTTAGAGTTCCTTGGACAGCAAGGAGATCAAACCAGTCAATCCTAAAAGAGATCAACCCTGAATGTTCATCGGATGGACTGATGCTGAAGCTGAAGCTCCAGTACTTTGGCCATCTGATGCAAAGAGCCAACTCTTTGGAAAAGACCCTGATGCTGGGAAAGACTGAAGGCAGGAGGAGAAGGGGAGGACAGAGGATGAGATGGTTGGATGGCATCACTGACTCAATGGACATGAGTTTGAACAAATTCTGGGAGATCATGAAAGACAGGGAAGCCTGGCGTGCTGCAGTCCAAGGGGTCACAAAGGTCAGACACGGTCTAGAGACTGAACAACAATGACAGGATTAATCTGGATTTTTTATGGAACAAGGTTGCATACTAGCTAATCATTAAAAGGAAAAATTTACATATTTAACAAATGTCCAATTTCCCGGCTCAATTTGTTTCCTGGTATCATTGGGCTTCCCAAGTGGTTCTAGTGGTAAAGAACCCATCTGCCAGTGCAGGAGGCATAAGAGATGTGGTTCATTCCCTGGGTTGGGAAGATCCCCTGGAGGAGGGCATGGCAACCCACTCCAGTATTCTTGCCTGGAAAATCCTATGGTCAGCAGAGGCTGGTGGGCTACAGTCCATAAGGTCGCAAAGTCGGACATGACTGAAGCAACTTAGCTGAGGTAAGAGCTGAAGGCAGGAAGATTCCTGTCTGTCTCACGTGCTGACTTCACCCACCTTGTCCCAATGTCCCCGAAAGTCTCTATCACTGTGAGCATCAAATCATTCCAAAAATCCCCTCAGCTCTAATGTTCCTAAATCATCTAGATTTGGTTAGAGGTGAAGCTCTCTGTATAATCTATCTTGGGGAACAATTACTCTAACAATTCCTCTCTATCCAACAATTTCTCTCTAACAATTCCTCTAAACTTAAGAACAAGTTGCCTGCTCCTTTAACCTTTGTATTTTGGGGGCAGACAACTTGTTCTTAAGTTTCAGAGGTCCACAGGTAGAGAAGAATTGATAAGCATAAGTTAAAACGTTTCCATTTCAAAGGGAGAAAAAGGAAAGAAAAAACCACGGTGTTTTTGAAATCCAGTTGGATAAACTCCATTAGATTCAAGGGCTGGAAATAATCCTCTGCACTTTGCAGCTCCCTCTGAACCATCTTTCCTCTTTTATGAAGGGGAGCATGGAGTCGTAGCTGAATAGTTTGATCAGTCTCTCCTGCCTGTAAACATCTGGGTGTCCAGCAGCCTTCTTTCATTCCTTACTGTCTCTGTTCCTCTTCAGTGCAAGCGGACAGTGTTCTTCTGGTATAAAATCCTCAAGAATCTGGCAATTCTCATGTAGGTTATGGAGATTCACTCCATTAAACAAGAAACTTCTCCACACATCTTTTCCTGGAAAGTCTCATAACCAAGATGACTAAAAGGTTCACATATTTTTTTCTCTTCAGAAAACCTCTTTGTGACTGAGCTCTCTTTTTTCATCTTTTTGATGTATTAGCAAAAGATGGTCCAGTTACATTTTCAGCTTTTCCCCGAGAGCATGTTTTCCTGATGGTGAACCTTGTTAATTTGAGTATCTTTCAAAATTGGAATGAATTTAGAATTCCCCAAATCATCTAGTCTTGTTTCCTTTTTTGTTTGTTTGTTTGTTTACCAGTTTTTTCCTCAATTTATAAGCAGCAAATAGTAACCAGGTTGCACTTTCAACTCTGCTTGGAAATCTCCTCAGCTCAAGGTCATAGTTAAAACATTCTGCTTTCCACATAACTGTAAGACACAATTCCACTGAACTTTCTGCCACTGCAGAACAAAGATCTCCTTTTCCCCTAGTTTCCCATAGCATATTCATTTCCTTCTGAGGCCTCAGTAGCAACAACTTTAACGTTCACATTCTTAGTAATAACAGTTTGTGATTTGGGGGGCCTCCAAAGTGACTTGGGATTTCTCTCTGTTCTTCATTTCCCTCTGAGTTCTTATTAGCAGAATCATTAGCATCCATAATTCTACTAACAGTCTATTGAAGGCTATCCAGGCTTTTTCTATCAAAATCCCCAGTGTTTTAACCTCCACTTGCCCAATTCTTTATTTTTAGACAATCTTTATCAGTTGATGTTCAACTAGAGAAGCAGATCTGGTAACATACATCTCTCTCTTAAATCTTGGAATCCATGGAATTGTCCAGGCAAGTATACTGGAGTGGGTTGCCAATTCATCCTCCAGGGATTTTCCCGATCCAGGCATTGAGCCCAGGTCTCCCACATTGCAGGCAGATTCTTTTACCACTGAGCCACCAGGGAAGCCCCCTATAGATACATATATATCTTATATGTGTGTGTGTGCTCTGCTCAGTTATGTCTGACTCTTTGCAACCCCAAGGAATGTAGCCCATCAGGCTCCTCTGTCCATGGGATTCTCCAGGCAAGAATCCTGGAGTGGGTTGTCATTTCCTTCTCCAGGGAACCTTCCTGACCCAGGGATCGAACCCACATCTCTTGTGTCTCCTGCATTAGAAATGAATTCTTTACTACTGTGCCACCTGGGAAGCCTATATATATATATGAGATTTATTGTAAAGAAAGTTAAGTCGCTCAGTCATGTCTGACTCTTTGTGACTCCATGGACTGTAGCCTACCAGACTCCTCCATGCATGGAATTTTCCAGGCAAGAGTACTGGAGTGGGTTGCCATTTCCTTCAGGGATCAAACCTGGGTCTCCCGCATTTCAGGCAGATGCTTTACCATCTGAGCCACTAGGGAAGCTATTGTAAAGAATTAGCTTCTATAATTGTGAGCAGTGGTTAGGCAAGTCCTAAATCTACAAAGCAGGCCATCAGGAAGGGCAGGCTGAAAGTCCTGGGCACTATTCACATTCTGCATTTCTTCTTCAGAGAAGCCCCAGATCTTTTGTATTAATAAAGTCTTGTCATCTGACAGTATCAGGCCTGCCCAGATACAGATAATCTACCTTACTTAAAATCAGCCAATGATGTACTTCATCATATCTATAAAATACCTTTGCAGCAACATCTGGATTAGTGTTTGACTGAATTAGTAGGAAACCTTGAAAGTAGTTTCAAAAATCGTAAGATATAATTCTAAATTTGGGAGAGGTTTGAGAGGAGAAGTAAAGGGAAGTTTAAATGTGATAATTTTCTCATTATACCGGTAATGTGTCAGTAGAGAATTTTGACCAATTGGCAAAATCTTTAAGTGTTATGTTTAAATTTCCTTTTGTAAAACTAAGGTATAGTTGACATATAACAATATTTTAGTTTCAGACATACAACATAATATTCAATATCTGTATACACTGTAGATTTGGATGCTGGGAAAGATTGAAGGCAGGAGGAGAAGGAGATGTCAGAGGAAGAAATGGTTGGATGACATCACTGACTTGATGAACATGAGTTTGAGCAAGCTCTGGGAGATGGTGAAGGACAGAGAAGCCTGGCGTGCTGCAGTCCATGGGTCACAAAGAGTTGGACATAACAGCGAGTAAACAACAACACTGTAGAAATGGTCATCACAATAAGTCTAGTTATTCTCTGTCACCATATAAAGTTACAAAATGTACAATACAAACTGTTATACATGCTGTACATTATATTCCCATGACGTTTATTTTACAGCTGGAAGCTTGTACCTCTTGATCCCCTCCACCCATTTTGCCCAACCTCTCTCCCCTCTAGCAACCATCATTCTACTGTCTATATTCATATAGAGCTTGATTTTGTTGTGTTGTGTTTGTTTGTTTCAATTGTTAGATCCACATATATGTATACTCATATTTCTCTGGCTGATTAATTTCACTTAGCATATTTTCATACTCAAGGTCCATCCATGTTGTCTCCAATGGCAAAATTTTGTTCTAAAATATGGCTGGGTAGTATTTTATTGTGTGTATATATAGATACATAACATATCTTTGTTATTCACACATCCATTAGTGGACGTCCAGGTTGTCTCCATAGTTTGGCTATTATGAACAATGCTGCGGTGAACACAGGGGTGCACATGCAAACCAGTGTTTTCATTTTCTTTGGATAAATACCCAGAGTGTAATTGTTGGATTACACAGGCCGCACATGCTAAGTCGCTTTAGCTGAGTCTGACTCTGGATCTTCCTGAGCCAGGCATCGAACTATATCTCTTATGTCTCATTGGCAGGCGGGGTCTTACAGCTAGAGCCAACCGGGAAGCCTGGATTATACAGAAGTTCTACGTTTAGTTTTGTGAGGAACCTCTAAACTGTTTTTCATAGTGATTGCACCAATTCATATTCTTATCAGTTTCAGTCTGTTTGTGTCCTTATATTTGAAGTGAACCTCTTGTAGACACCATATACATGGGTGTTATATTTTTATACATTCACAGTCAATGTCTTTTGATTGGAGAATTTAGGTCATTTGTAGTTAAAGTAATTATAGGCATGCATGTATTATTGCCATTGTAAGATTATTTTTGGCTATTTTACATTCCTTTCTTCTTCTCTTGCTCTCTTCCCTTTGACAATTTTTTTACTGCTCTGTTCAGATTCCATTCTCATCTTTTCTGTATCTACTGTAAGATTTTGTTTTGTTACATTGCACGCATGCTCAGTCATGTAGTCATGTCCGACTCTTTGCAACTCTATGGACTGTAGCTCTCTAGGCCCCTCTGTCCATGGAATTTTTCAGGCAAGAATATTGGAATGGGTTGCCATTTCCTCCTCTCGGGGATCTGAGGTCCACATATAACAACCTATATATTTAGCAGTCTATTTTCCTGGGATTTCTTTGGAGGGAATGATGCTGAAGCTGAAACTCCAGTACTTTGGCCACCTCATGCAAAGAGTTGACTCATTGGAAAAGACTCTGATGCTGGGAGGGACTGGGGGCAGGAGGAGAAGGGGATGACAGAGGATGAGATGGCTGGATGGCATCACGGACTCGATGGACATGAGTCTGAGTGGACAGGGAGGCCTGGCGTGCTGCGATTCATGGGGTTGCAAAGAGTCGGACAAGACTGAGTGACTGAACTGAAGTTAAGTTTGGACACATTCTAAAACTATAATTCTACCCACTCAGCATTTTATGTTTTGATGTCACATTGTACATTTTATTGAAATTATAGTTGTGTTGTGGTTTTTTTTTGTTTTTTTTTTTACTATTTTTGTCTTTTAACCATCGTACTAGCTTTATGAGTGATTTGTTCAGTAACTTTACTATATATTTTCCTTTACCAGTGAGATTTTTATATCCATATGCTTTCTTGTTAATTAGTGCTTTTTCTTTCACCTTAAAGTTCTTTCAACATTTCTTATAAGACTGGTTAGTAGTGGTGAACTTTAACTTTTGCTTGTCTGGAAAACTCCTTTTTTCATATCTGAACAGTAACCTTGCCAGATAGAGTTTCCTTGGTGGAATTTTCTTCTGCTTTTAGCACATTCCTCCCTTCTGTCTTACAGAGTTCTCACTAAAAAGACTGCTGATGGTCTTACACAGTTTTCCTAGCATGTTACAAGTTGTTTTTCTCTTGCTGCTTTTAAGATTCTCTCTTTAAGTGTTAATATTTTAATTATGTGTCTTTGTGTGACTCTCTTTGAATGCATCTTATTGGGAACTCTCTGGGCTTCTTGGATCTGGATGTCTGCTTCCAGGGTAGGAAAATTTTCAGCCATTATTTCTTCACGTAAATTTTTTGCCCCTTTTTCTATGTTTTCTCTTTCTGAGATACCTATAATGCAATTGTTCTGTTTGATTTTGTCCCATAGGTCTGTTAAACTATCTTCCTTTTGTAAAACTTCTTTTTTTCTTTTTGCTGCTCTGTTTGGGTAAGTTCCACTGCCCTCTTCAGATTCCTGATCCTTTTTTTTTTTTTTTCCACTTCATCTAATCTACTCTTGAAACCTTCCAGTATATTTTTCAGTTCAGTTACAGTCATCTTCAGCTCTGTGACTTCTCTTTGGATGTATTTCCTGACTCTTTGTAGAAGTTCTCTCATGTTCATCCATTCTCTCCCAAGACTAATGAGCATCCTTCTGACCATCACTTTTAACTCCTTTTTTCTCATTATCCTTTTTTAAAGAACATGTATTTTATATAGACGTATCATTGATTAACAATGTTGTGTTAGTTTCAGGTGTAAACCAAAGCAATTAAGTTATACATATACATGTATCTATTACTTTTTAGATTCTTTTCCCATTTAGGTTATTATAGAGTATTTAGTAGCGATTCCTGTGTATGCACATGTCAATTCCAAACCCAAACTCTCAATCTATCCCTCACCCTCACTCTTCCCCCCGGTAACCATAAATTCACTCTCTAAGTCTGCATGTTTCTGTTTTGTAAATAAATTCATTTGTGTCAATATTTTTATATTATCCATATAAGCAATATCATATCATATTTGTCTTTCTCAGTCTAATTTATTTCACTTAATATGATAATCTCTAGGTCCATCCATGTTGCTGCAAATGGTGTTGTTTTATTCTTTTAATTGATGAGTAATATTCCAAAAGCTTTTGCACAGCAAAAGAAATCATAAACAGTGAAAAGACAATCCACAGAATGGGAGAAAATATTTGCAAATGATGCAACCAACAAAGGATTAGTCTCTGTTAGGGAAATTAAATGACTAGTCTTGTTTAGGCTTTAGAGGCAGAACAGAGCAGGCCTCTGACCTTGCTTCTAACCTGCCTGGACGCTGCCCTGACTGGGAGTGACTGGGAGTGACTGCCTGCTGTGAATGCAAGACTTTCAGCACCTTAGATAAGATGGGGGAGAAATCCTGAGATTATTGAGACCCTGGAGGGGGCCAGGTCAACCAAGCCCCCGGCTTAACTACATTCCAAGTTTTACAGGACAAAACAAACAGCATTAAAATGAAACCAAAGCTGCAATTTGGTCACAGATTGATGATGATATCAGTTTGTGACCTTCCTGGGATTATAAGCAGGAACTCAGAACTTCAGTCTTTGAAGTCTCATCCACTGAGGGATGCACTGCCTGGGATCCCCAGCTGAGACTCCAGGTGTGCTGTGACACAGGACATCCCAGCGCTGTTTAAGTCTGGATGTTGGTCAGAACCCAGTTTAATGATGTATCCTCTGCTCTTTGTTTTCTCCTTTCTTTTAAAGTTAGTATGTTGAAATTAGGCTAGATAATTTTCTAATGTCTGTATTATTTATTTGTATATAACGAGTCACTTATTTTGTTAACAAATCCTCTGAACCTGAAACAAAAGTGAAAACTTTCAGCAAAACAGTCTCCAAAATTTACAAGCAGTTTATTTGGCTCAATATCAAAAAACAAACTACCCAATCAAAAAAATGAACAGAAGATCTAAACAGACATTTCTCCAAAGAAGACATATAGATGGCCAAGAGGCACATGTAAAGATGCTCACCATCAATAAATATTAGAGAAATACAAATCAAAACTACCAGATATTACTTCATGCCAGTTAGAATAGCCACCATCAAAAAAACCTACAAACAATACATGCTGGAGAGTGTGTGGAGAAAAAGGAACCGTTATGGGAAGGGAACCACTGATGGGAATGAAAGTGGGTAGAACCACTGTGGAAAACAGCATGGAGTTTCCTTCAGTTCAGTTCAGTTCAGTCGCTCAGTCGTGTCTAACTCTTTGCGACCCCATGAATTGCAGCATGCCAGGCCTCCCTGTCCATTACCATCTCCTGGAGTTCACTCAGACTCACATCCATCAAGTCCATGATGCCATCCAGCCATCTCATCCTCTGTCGTCCCCTTCTCCTCCTGCCCCCAAATCCCTCCCAGCATCAGAGTCTTTTCCAATGAGTCAACTCTTCGCATGAAGTGGCCAAAGTACTGGAGCTTCAGCTTCAGCATCATTCCTTCCAAACAAATCCCAGGGCTGATCTCCTTCAGGATGGACTGGTTGGATCTCCTTGCAGTCCAAGGGACTCTCAAGAGTCTTCTCCAACAACACAGTTCAAATGCATCAATTCTTTGGCACTCAGCCTTCTTCACAGTCCAACTCTCACATCCATACATGACCACAGGAAAAACCATAGCCTTGACTAGACGGACCTAAGTCGGTAAAGTAATGTCTCTGCTTTTGAATATGCTATCTAGGTTGGTCATAACTTTTCTTCCAAGGAGTAAGCGTCTTTTAATTTCATGGCTGCAGTCACCATCTGCAGTGATTCGGGAGCCCCAAAAAAATAAAGTCTGACACTGTTTCCACTGCTTCCCCATCTATTTCCCATGAAGTGATGGGACCAGATGCCATGATCTTCGTTTTCTGAATGTTGAGCTTTAAGCCAACTTTTTCACTCTCCTCGTTCACTTTCATCAAGAGGCTTTTTAGTTCCTCTTCACTTTCTGCCATAAGGGTGGTGTCATCTGCATACCTGAGGTTATTGATATTTCTCCCGGCAATCTTGATTCCAGCTTGTGCTTCTTCCAGCCCAGTGTTTCTCATGATGTACTCTGCATAGAAGTTAAATAAGCAGGGTGACAATACACAGCCTTGACGTACTCCTTTTCCTATTTGGAACCAGTCTGTTGTTCCATGTCCAGTTCTAACTCTTGCTTCCTGACCTGCATACAGATTCCTCAAGAGGCAGGTTAGGTGGTCTGGTATTCCCATCTCTTTCAGAATTTTCCACAGTTTCTTGTGATCCACACAGTCAAAGGCTTTGGCATAGTCAATAAAGCAGAAATAGATGTTTTTCTGGAACTCTCTTGCTTTTTCCATGATCCAGCGGATGTTGACAATTTGATCTCTGGTTCCTCTGCCTTTTCTAAAACCAGCATGAACATCAGGGAGTTCACGGTTCACATATTGCTGAAGTCTGCCTTGGAGAATTTTGAGCATTACTTTACTAGCATGTGAGATGAGTGCAATTGTGCAGTAGTTTGAGCATTCTTTTTCATTGCCTTTCTTTGAAGTTTCTTTAAGGAACTAAAAATAGAGCTATCAGATAAACCACCAGTTCCACTTCTGTGCATACGTAGTTCAAAAGGATACATGAACCCCAGTGTTTATTGCAGTGCTGCTTACAATAGCCAAGATATGGAAGCAACCTAAAAATCCACAGACAGATGAATGGATAAAGAATTCTTTTTCAAGTAATGTACTCATCTTCATTTCATTAAGGATTTTTCTTTTTCCTGAGATTTTAGTTTGTTCTTTCACTTAGAACATAGTCCTCTGTTGCCTTATTTTGTCTGACTCTGTTTGTTTCTGTGTATGAAGTGAAATAGCCAGCTCTCCCATTCTTGAAGGGTTTATCCAGGAAGTCCGGGGAGGTGTGTTTCTCTCAGTTGTCTGTGCCATGCTCTAGGGGTGGCAGCCTTCCAAAAACTGTCTCTCCAATTTCTTCAGTCCCATGGCATTCAGAGCAAGGCATTCAAGGGGAATCTCATAAATGACTTGTGCATACCCCTTGGCTTTAGCCAGGCCATAGGGCAGTGCCAGGCCAGGGCAAACCCACCTGTTGGCTTTGATAGGGCTTTTGGTAGGGTGGTCCAGGGCCAGGGAAAACCTGCCTGTTGCCTTTGGTGAGGATGTAGGAGGGCACCAGGAAGCAGAGAGCTTGCTGGCACGGGCAAAATAAAAGGAGAGTGTAAAACATCACTCACCAGAGCCTCTGTGCTCAGAGAGAGTTCCAACAGACCCCTGCCTCTGTGGCAGACACTCTAAGATTAGCAGGTTAATCTCCTACACATATGATATAGGCACTTCTCAAACTGCTGATTTTGCTCTGAGTCCCAGAGCAAGTGAGTTTGTATACTCGTCATTTGATAGCAGAATCTCCATTTCCCACAGCCCTTTTGGTTTCTTGGATGTAAGCCTCACTGCTTTTCAAAGCCAAACATTTGAGGGCTTCTCTCTGATACAGGTCTCAAGGTTTAGGGCATGTGATGTGGAGGTCAAATCCCTTGATCCACAGGGAGAAACTTCGTATTTGTGAGATCCTTCCCAATTATGGTTTGCTGCACCAGGGGTGTGGAATGAGGGTAGCCTGTATTTCTGCCTCTCCTACCCATCTCATTGTGACTGTGGCCCTTTTATCCTTTATGTGGAAGGAGATTTTCAGCTACTTTTCAAGTATTTTTCAGAGGGAATTGCTTAATAAACAGCTGTATATTTGGTGTGTCCATGGGAGAAGGTGAGCTCAGGAACTCCCTGCAATGCTGTCTTGAATTGTTCCTCCTAAATTTCTTAAGTGAAAGTGTCAGTCACTCAGTCATGTCTGACTCTTCGCAACGCCATGGACTGTAGCCCACCAGGCTCCTCTGTCCATAGGATTCTCCAGGCAAGAATAATGAGTGGGGATAATCCCCTTCTCTAGGGGATCTTCTCAACCCAAGGATCTAACCCAGATCTCCCCCACTGCAAGCAGATTTCTTAAAAGTGTTCTTTGTGCTGTGCTGTGCTTAGTTGCTTAGTCGTGTGTGACTCTACGTGACCCCACGGACTGTAGCCCACCAGGCTCCTCTGTTCATGGGGATTCTCTAGGCAAGAATACTGGAGTGGGTTGCCATGCCCTCCTCCAGGGGATCTTCCCAACCCAGGGATCGAATCCATGTCTCCTGCACTGGCAGCTGGGTTCTTTACCATCTGAGCCACCAGGGAAGCCCAAAGTATTCTTAAAAAAAAAAAACCCCAAACATTGCAGGATAATTCCTAATAAAGCTAAATTCCCATTAAGTAGCATACATAGTTTTTAGTCAGACATGTTGCTTCCTCTAACAATTTAAAGGTTTGGTTACCAGTGAAAAGGGGAACAATCACACACAAATATATATTTATGGTATCTTCACCCCATTCTCTAAATGAATTAATAGCATTTGGGGAACAAACTCTCATGAAATATTTTTTACAAATACATAACTATCACTTTTTCTCTCATATATATTTTATGCTCTTTCCTAAATCTAAGTAAACATTTACCAATCAAGTTATCTAGTAATTGAATTTGGGAGAAAAGTGATGTTTAATGATATATTTCTTACATTTGAAGTTGGGTAAGCAGAAAAATTTCAGTGTTTTATGTATGTTGTTTCTTAGAAATATAAGACAACTTGGGTTATTTTCCCTTGGGTTTTTCCCAAAAGAGCAAGATTAATTGCTGGAATCAAGATAAGCTTACATAATTTATAAATGTGTATGTGGTCCACTGTGCTGTATTTAATTTTTTTCATGGGATAACAAGCTTAAAGGATAAAGTAAATTAGGGACCTGCTATCCATTTTAATGGGGCTTTAAAGAATATTTTATTTAAAAAATTAAATGGAAATTAAAGAAAAACAGATTAGCAAGGATGAAGAGCAAACGGATTGGCAGAAATAATAAACAGATTGTTTTTAGTGTTCCATGGCAAATTGACAGAAGATATTAGTTAAATTGATAACAAATATGAGCCTAACATATTGTATTGTCTTGAGGGAAAGGGAGAAATGTTAATTTAATGTAGTTCAGAAAATGCATTGAGATAATCTTCAGAAATAGCACAAAGTAAAGAAGATAGATGAATTTGACTAAATAAAAATTAAGAACTACTGTTTACCAAAAGACCATTCCCCCTTAATCTCCACTTCCTTTTGGACTGAAATACACTTTATAAGCACAATCTAAAAACATGACATATAATACACTGTGATTGTATCAGAGTCACAATGTGCATTTTTCACCTTTTACCCTGAAGCACAGTTATGAGATTTTGGTGGCAATCAGCTTGTCCTTATGAAAAATATAACCTGTACACAGGCCTTCAGGAGCACTTCTGTTCTGCATTTCAGTGTAGTCTTCTGCTTGGCTTAAAAACTAGTATCCACTAGATATAAGTGACTGAGAGAACGGTAGCTAAGAGCTCAACATGGCTGTCTAAGGAGGGTAATCTCTATTCTTGCAAAAGTTCATGTAAATGTGTGTATGTCTATTCAGTTCAGTTCAGTCGCTCAGTTGTGTCTGACTCTTTGTGACCCCATGAATCGCAGCACGCCAGGCCTCCCCGTCCATCACCAACTCCCGGAGTTCACTCAGATTCACGTTCATCGAGTCAGTGATGCGATCCAGCCATCTCATCCTCTGTCGTCCCCTTCTCCTCCTGCCCCCAATCCCTCCCAGCGTCAGAGTCTTTTCCAATGAGTCAACTCTTCGCATGAGGTGGCCAAAGTACTGGAGCTTCAGCTTCAGCATCATTCCTTCCAAACAAATCCCAGGGCTGATCTCCTTCAGGATGGACTGGTTGGATCTCCCTGCAGTCCAAGGGACTCTCAAGAGTCTTCTCCAACACCACAGTTCAAAAGCATCAATTCTTCAGCGCTCAGCTCTTCACAGTCCAACTCTCACATCCATACATGACCACAGGAAAAACCATAGCCTTGACTAGATGGACCTTAGTCGGCAAAGTAATGTCTCTGCTTTTGAATATGCTATCTAGGTTGGTCATAACTTTTCTTCCAAGGAGTAAGCGTCTTTTAATTTCATGGCTGCAGTCACCATCTGCACTGATTTGGGAGCCCCAAAAAATAAAGTCTGACACTGTTTCTACTGTTTCCCCATCTATTTCCCATGAAGTGATGGGACCAGATGCTATGATCTTCGTTTTCTGAATGTTGAGCTTTAAGCCAACTTTTTCACTCTCCTCGTTCACTTTCATCAAGAGGCTTTTTAGTTCCTCTTCACTTTCTGCCATAAGGGTAGGGTCATCTGCATATCTGAGGTTATTGATATTTCTCCCGGCAATCTTGATTCCAGCTGGTGCTTCTTCCAGCCCAGTGTTTCTCATGATGTACTCTGCATAGAAGTTAAATAAGCAGGGTGACAATATACAGCCTTGACATACTCCTTTTCCTATTTGGAACCAGTCTGTTGTTCCATGTCTAGTTCTAACTGTTGCTTCCTGACCTGCATACAGATTTCTCAAGAGGCAGGTCAGGTGGTCTGGTATTTCCATCTGTTTCAGAATTTTCCACAGTTTATTGTGATCCACACAGTCAAAGGCTTTGGCATAGTCAATAAAGCAGAAATAGATGTTTTTCTGGAACTCTCTTGCTTTTTCCAGCGATGTTGGCAATTTGATCTCTGGTTCCTCTGCCTTTTCTAAAACCAGCTTGAACATCTGGGAGTTCACGGTTCACATATTGCTGAAGCCTGGCTTGGAGAATTTTGAGCATTACTTTACTAGCATGTGAGATGAGTGCAATTGTGCGGTAGTCTGAGCATTCTTTGGCATTGCCTTTCTTTGGAATTGGAATGAAAACTGACCTTTTCCAGTCCTGTGGCCACTGCTGAGTTTTCCAAATTTGCTGGCATTATCAGTGCAGCACTTTCACAGCATCATCTTTCAGGATTTGAAACAGCTCCACTGAAATTCCATCACCTCCACTAGCTTTGTTTGTAGTGATGCTTTCTAAGGCCCACTTGACTTCACATTCCAGGATGTCTGGCTCTAGATGAGTGATCACACCTTCGTGATTATCTGGGTCGTGAAGATCTTTTTTGTACAGTTCTTCTGTGTATTCTTGCCATCTCTTCTTAATATCTTCTGCTTCTGTTAGGTCCATACCATTTCTGTCCTTTATGGAGCCCATCTTTGCTTGAAATGTTCCCTTGGTATCTCTAATTTTCTTGAAGAGATCTCTAGTCTTTCCCATTCTGTTGTTTTCCTCTATTTCTTTGCATTGATCGCTGAAGAAGGCTTTCTTTTCTCTTCTTGCTATTCTCTGGAACTCTGCATTCAGATGCTTATATCTTTCTTTTTCTCCTTTGCTTTTCACTTCTCTTCTTTTCACAGCTATTTGTAAGGCCTCCCCAGACAGCCATTTTGCTTTTTTGCATTTCTTTTCCATGGGGATGGTCTTGATCCCTATCTCTTGTACAATGTCATGAACCTCATTCTATAGTTCATCAGGCACTCTATCTATCAGATCTAGGCCCTTAAATCTATTTCTCACTTCCACTGTATAATCATAAGGGATTTGATTTAGGTCATACCTGAATGGTCTAGTGGTTTTCCCTACTTTCTTCAATTTAAGTCCGAGTTTGGTAATAAGGAGTCATTGCAGGCAGATTCTTTACCAGCTGAGCCACAAGGGAAGCCCGTATGTCTATTAGTAATGTGTATTTATACAAATGCCTCAGTTCAGTTCAGTTCAGTTGCTCAGTTATGTCCGACTGCGTCCCCATGGTCTGCAGCATGCCAGGCTTCTCTGTCCATCACCAACTCCCAAAGCTTTCTCAGACTCATGACCATCGAGTTGGTGATGCCATCCAACCATTTCCTTCTCTGTCATCCCCTTCTCCTCCTGCCTTCAATCTTTCCCAGCATCAGGGTCTTTTCCAATGAGTCATTTCTTTGCATCAGGTGGCCAAAGTATTGGAGTTTCAGCTTCAGCATCAATCCTTCCAATGAATATTCAGGACTGATTTCCCTTAGGATTGACTGGTTTGATCTCCTTGCAGTCCAAGGGACTCTCAAGGGTCTTCTCCAACACCACAAGCACATCAGTTTCAGACTATTTAACAGAGGACATAGAATACATATAGTTATAACATTTCATTAATTTTATTTTTTATTGAAATATAGTTGATTTACAATATCATGTTAGTTTCGAAGTGAAAGACAGTGTTAGTCATTCAGTCATGTCCTACTCTTTGAGACATCATGGGCTGTAGCCCACCAGGCTCCTCTGACCATGGATTTCTTCAGGCAAGAATACTGGAGTGGATAGCCATTCCCTTCTCCAGGGGATCTTCCTGACCTAGGGATAGAAACCAGGTCTCCTGCATTGTAGGCAGATTCTTTACCATCTGAGCCATCAGAGAAGCCCCATGTTAGTTTCAAGTGTCCAGCAAAGTGATTCAGTTATTACAGATTCTTTTCCCTTACAGATTATTATAAAATACTGAGTATAGTTTCCTATGCTATACAGTATGGCCACGCTTATCTATTTTATATGTAGTAATGTGTACATGTTTTAATCTCATAACTCCTAATTTATCCCTCCCCTATCCTTTATCTTCGGTAACCATAGTTTGTTTTCTATGTCTCTGAGTCTATTTCTATTTTGTAAACAAATTCCATTGCATGTTTTTTTTTTTTTAATTCCATATAAGCAATATCATGCATTTGTCTTTCTCTGTCTGGCTTCCTTCACTTAGTGTGATAATCTCTAGGTCTATCCAGGTTTCTGCAAAAGGCCTTATGCCATTCTTTTTAAAGACTGAGAGATATTCATATATATATGTATATATATATATATATATACACACATACATATATAAACACACATATACACACACACACACATATATATACCATATCTTCTTTATCCATTCATCTGTTGATGGACATTTAGGCTGCTTCCATGTCTTGGCTATTTTAGGTAATGCTGCAATGAACATTAGGCTCCATATGTCTGTTTGAATGACGGCTTTCTCCAGATATATGCCCAGGAGTGGGACTGATGGATCATATTTGTTGTTGTTCAGTCACTCAGTCATATCAGACTCTTAGCGACCCCATGGACTGCAGCTCACTAGGCTTCCATGTCCTTCACCATCTCCCAGAGCTTGCTCAAACTCATGTCCAACGAGTCTGTGATGCCATCCAACCATTTCATCCTCTGTCACCCCTTTCTCCTCCTGCCTTTAATCTGTCCTAGCATCAGCTTCCTTTCTAATAAAGTCAGCTCTTCCCATCAGTTGCCCAAACTATTGGAGCTTCAGCATCAGTACTTACAATGAATATTCAGGATTGATCTCCTTTAGGATTGACTTATTTGCAGTCCAAGGGACTCTCAAGAGTCTTCTCCAGAACCACAGTTCAATAGCATCAATTCTTCAGTGCTCAGACTTCTATATGATCCAACTCTCACATCCATACATGACTACTGAAAACATCATAGCTTGGATTATATGGACCTTTGTCAGCAAAGTAATGTCTCTGCTTTTTATATACATTATCAAGCTTTTTCATTTGCACATTTGATATACCAGATATCTAATTTCAAAACTGTGAAAGTGTGTTCGTCACTCAGTCATGTCAAACAATTTGTGACCCCATGCACTTGCAGCTCACCAGGCTCCTCTGTTCATGGAATTCTCCAGGCAAGAATGCTGGAGCGGGGAGCCATTCCCTTCTCCAGTGGATCTTCCTGACCCAAGGATAGAACTTGGGTCTCTTTACCAACTGAACCACCATTGATAACCAAAATTAATACATTAAACCAGTCAAATGGTGGTTAAAAATACGATTATAATAAAAGAGGATAAGATAAACTATACAGCCTAAATTTGAGGTCAAAATGGTAAGTTACAGGGTCCTGACTTAATGGTTCTGTTAACAATTGCCTGTGTTTATATAAACTTATTACCATTAAGTAGTAACACAAAAACTTTCATGAGTTCAGAATTTTTATCTGTATTGTTATTCTCTACATCCCTTCATAACAGGCTAATGCTGTTTCTCTGATGATTTATCCTCAAATCTGGTATCTGGATTCAAATATTTAAAGGAAAAATTTATGTTTCAAGTAGCATCAATATGTTTTACTTAGGATATCAGTTGGAACTATAAAAGGGAGTATCTCTTTTTTTTTTTTTTCCCTAAGAAATACAGCTGCCCATTAATTTGGGTTGTCATATGATCTGTTACTGATCTGGTTTTAAAAAATATTTCCCCTGTACTCCCATGAGATTTAGATCATGACTACAAACTAAAGAATATTTTCTATTCTCTATAATATTGCCATGACTGTGTTTCTCCTGCCCATACCAAATTTTTGACACTTTATCTAACTTCTAGAGAAATTACCAAGGAATAAAAAATGAGAAAATTATAAAAATTATTATATTCTGACAAGTAATATTTTGGATAAAATTATTGTTACTGAATTAAAATACTAAAAGTTCAGTTTAAAGACTGTTTTTCTTTATTAGCTGTCATGAGAAATCTGGAATGGGCCATTCATGCCCTCTTATTTGGTGACTCTTCTAATTTCTGAGATATACTTATAAGAAAGCTGTCTTTAAAGAGGATTTAATTCTTGTGCAGTTAAACACAATGGATTCTTCATGTCAAGCTGACTGGCTCATGAATCGATATTGCTAATATGCGCCATTCAAAGGAGCTAGCTGGCGGCGGCGGCTGCTGCTGCTGCTGCTGCTGCTGCTGCTGTGTCGCTTCAGTCGTGTCCGACTCTGTGCGACCCCATAGACAGCAAGCCCATCAGGCTCCTCCGTCCCTGGGATTCTCCAGGCAAGAACACTGGAGTGGGTTGCCATTTCCTTCTCCAATGCAGGAAAGTGAAGAGTGAAAGTGAAGTCGCTCAGTCGTGTCCAACTCAGCGAATCCATGGACTGCAGTCCACCAGGCTCCTCCGTCCATGGGATTTTCCAGGCAAGAGTACTGGAGCTAGCTGGCTAAATATAAATAATACTAAACTTTTGACCAATAACAAAGATATGTGTCAAATATATATTTGCTTCTTTAAAAAGTGATTGGATGTAATGTGTCATTTTACTGGACAGCAAATTGCACAGGCATGGGGGAAAACTTGAGAAATTATTATAGCAAACTGAAATAGAATTTTTTACACAGCACCAAAAACCTTAATTTTAATAATCTCTGAGCAGCTGAAGAAAATAATGGGCCTTACACTTATTCTTTATTAACTTCACAGTTATAGATTTCATGTTAAAAATTCAAATTAAAGACATACATTCTTCTAAATTGTACATATAAATGTATTTCCATGAGGTGTTTATTTTAGTAGAACATTTCATTAGAGAAATTCAGGGCAAAATACACTATTTTAAATTCTTTTAAAATAAAGTCAGGATAATGAGTAATAATTCCTTAGAATCAAAGTTATGAAGACTGAGGATAGTTTATATTTTATACTTATTAAGTGAAATTCACATGTTGCCAAAATGTTAAGTTCCCAAACCCAAACATTAATCTAAAGCATTAACATAGCAGAAATCAAAGACCATTCATTTATTTATTGAGCAATTATTATATGTTAGACACTGTTAGGTACTAGGGATAAAAAGAGAACAAAGTGGCACTTTCCTTCATAGACCTGATGTTCTATTGGAATATGAGATTGACAATAAAAGAGTAAATGAACAAACATTAATACATACAAATTACTATTCATATAATAAAGGAAAAGATATATGAAAGAAAATGACATGGTGAGTGGTAAGAGGGATTGAATCACTTCATCTAGGTTTTAAAGAAATTTCTTTATAAAGATTGAAAGTATACTAATATTTGTAGAAACTGAATTATCAAATACCAATAAAGTAAAATGTAAAATGTCTGTCATCCAATAAAAGTTATGAGGCATGCAAAGAAACAACCCATACTGAGAAGAAAATCAATCAGTGCAAACAGACTCACAAATAACTTGAGTGACAGAAATAATAGACAGTTCCATGAACTGGCAACTCTTTATGTAGCATTTCATTGTATTCATAACTATTTACAAAGAATTTGTAATTCGGGGCTTCCCTTGTGGCTCATCTTGTAAAGAATCCACCTGCAATGCAGGAGACCTGGGTTCGATCCCTGGGTTGGGAAGATACCCTGGAGAAGGGAAAGGATATCTACTCCAGCATTCTGGCCTGGAGAATTCCATGGACTATATAGTCCATGGGATCCCAAAGAGTCGGACACGACTGAGTCACTTTCAATTTCCCTTTTCTTTCAGGTATTATTAGTAGTCTGGAGATGATTTAAAGTATACAGGAAGATGTGCATTGGCTATATAGAAATATTATGCCATGTTATATATGAAACATTGAGCATCCTTGGATTTTGGTATCTGCAGAGGGTTTTGGAATATCAAAGGCTGATTGTACTTTCCTCTTTAGGTTAAGAAGAAAGGATAAACATTCTCGACACCTTTTTAACACACTTGTGGTTCTAGTTATGTCATAAGATCAGAGAGATAAGCAAATGAAAGGCATCCATCTTTAGAAGAAAGCAGTAAAACTGCCTTTATTTACAGGCTACATGTTAGTCTATGTTAAAAATTCTATAGACTCTACAAACACTACTGGAACTAGTAAGGGACTTTAGCCAGCTTGAAGATTACAAGACCAATATGGAAAAATCAATTATTTTTTATGTGTATGCACACACAACAAAATATCTGATTTGATATTAAAAACTGTATCATAATATAAAAGTGTATAAAGATAAATTCGCTATATGTAAGACTTGAAACTGAAAGCTATGAACACTGCTGAGAGAAATTAAACAAAATCTAAATAAATGGAGAGATACATCATACTTAGAGATCAGAACACTCAATATTGTTAAGATGTCAATTCTTCCCAAATTGATCTAGTGATTCAATTCAATATCAAAGTCCTAATAGGTTTTTTTATAACAGAAATTGACAAGGGGATTCTAAAATTCATATGAAAATGCAAAATATCTAGAACAGCCAAAATAATGTTGGAAAAAGAGAAAATTGAAAGGTTTATACCATCCAATTAAAGGCTTATTATAAAGTTACAGCAATCAACACAGTGTGGTATTTACATAAAGATACACATATATGATCAATAGAACAGAGTAGAGAGTCCAGAAATACACCCATATCTATATCTATATCTATATCTATATATATACATATATGGTCAAGTTGATATTTGACAAAGATACAAATTGTTTGGGAAAGACAGTCTTTTCAATAAATGTCAAAACACCAAACTTTAAGTCTATTTAAATATGTACCCTTCATTGAATGTCAATTAGGTTTCAACTTAAATGAAATGGATTATTTTCTATAAAAGTTTACTTTGAGAAAAAATTGGAAAGCAAGTTATAAAAGAGAAAGCGTGGTTGGAAAAGCTTGAAATAAACAGGAAATAGGATGCAATGAACTGGAAGTAGAAGACCGAGGTGGCTGAATCATAGAGACTGTGGGCAGAGATTAGTGATGAGATTGGAAAGACAAGCAAGGCCTAGCCAACATTGGTTAAACATATAATGGAAGGCCATAATAGGGTTTACTCCCATTATTGCTATGTGAATTTACATAGTTAATAGACCACTCAGATTCCTATGTGCTGAAAAGCAATAGAAGGGTAGAGGTTGGCTAAGAGGCTTCTTGCAGGCAGCAGACACCGGTTCAATTCCTGGGTCAGAAAGGCCCCCTGGAGAAGGGACAGGCTACCCACTCCAGTATTCATGGGCTTCCCTGGTGGCTCAGCTGGTAAAGAATCTGCCTGCAATGCGGGAGAACCTGATTCAATCTCTGGGTTTGGGAAGATCCCCTGGAGGAGGGCATGGCAACTCACTCCAGTATTTTTGGCTGGAGAATCCTAAGAACAGAGGAGCCTGGCAGGCTATAGTCCATGGGGTCACAAAGAGTCAGACACGACTGAGCGACTAAGCAAAGCACAGCAAGAGGCTACTTGCAGTAATTCAAGCACAAAATAATGAGTTTTGTAAAAGCAGGGCAGAGATGGACAATCCGAAAAATGACTTTTAAGAAACCAATCCCATTTACAATAGCATAAAAAAGAAGAAAATAATTAAAAATAAAGTTAACCAAAGAAATTCAAGATGGGTATACTAAACACTGCAAAAGAAAGGATTTGGATGCCTACCTCACATCATATACAAAAACTAACTCAAAATGGATCATAGATCTAAATATAAGCACCAAACAGTAAAATGTCTAGGAGGGAAACATAATAATTCATAATGTGGGTTAGACAATGTTTTCTGAGAAAATAAAAAATGAGCAACAAAAGGAAAACATGACAAATTGGACTTCAGAAAAATTAAAAACTTTGGCTTCCAAGGACATTATCAAGGAAATGAAAAGACAATCCACAGACCAGGAGGAAATATCTGCAAATCTTATTTGTGATGATGGACTTGTATCTAAAATATATAAGGAATTCTTACAATGCAATGAGAAAAAGAAAAATAACTCAAATCTTAAAAATCTGAATAGATTTTTCTCCAAAGAAGATATACAATGAAGCAATAGCAGCACACAGATAGATAGATCATTAGCCATCAGGTACGTGCAAATCAAAGTTACACTGAGATACCACTGCATATCTACTAGAATGACAGAAATCATAAGAGAGACAGGAAGATGTGTCAACAAGATTATGGGGAAATTAGAAAACTCATACATTATGGGGTTGCAAAGAACTGGACACTACTGAGCAACTGAAATGAACTGAACTCATAGATTATTGATGAGATTGTAAACTGACACAGCCACTTTGGAAAGAATTGCTCAAAATGCTAAAGATAGAATTATCATATGATTCAGAAATTTTACTCTTAGGCATTTACCTGTGAAAAATGAAAACATATGTCCATACAAGAACTTGTACATAATTGTTCATCACAACATTAGTAAGAATAGCCACAAAAAGGAAATAACCTAAATGCCTACCAACTGATTAATGAATAAACAAAATGCTGCTTATCCATACCATGGAATACTATTTGGTAATTTTTAGTATAAAGTACTTGCACATGGATGAACTTCTAAAACCTATGCTCAGTGAAGAAAGTCACTTATGAAAGACTATATTGTATGGCTCCATTTTTTGCAAAACATCTAACACGTGTGGGTGTGTTACTCATTCAGTCGTGTCCAGCTCTTTGCAACCCCATGGACTATTGCCAGCCAGCTCCTCCATCCACGGGATTCTCCAGGCAAGAATACTGGAGTGGGTAGCCATTCCCTCCTGCAGGGGATCTTCCTAACCCACGGATCGAACTCTGGTCTCCTGCATTGTAGACAAATTCTTCACTATCTGAGCCACCAGGAAAACCCAAAATATCTAATATAGGTACATCCATAAAGGCAGAAAGTACTAATAGATTAGTAGTTGCCTAAGGCTTGGGAATGAGGGTAGACAGCAGTCAGGTAGGGCATGGGGAGGGAGTGCTATGGGTACAGGCTTTCTTTTGGAGATCATTAAAACACTCTGAAATTAGATTATGATGATGGTAGCACAACTCTGTGAATACACTAGAAACCACTGAATTATACACTTTAAAAGGATGAACTTTCTAATATGCAAATAATATTTTGTAAAATATTTAATAAAAAGCAGGAAAGAGAAAAATTATTTCAGATATAATACACATACTATAGGGCTTCCCAGATGGCTCAGTGGTAAAGAATCTGCCTGCCAATACAGCAGATCCAGGAGACCAGGTTCGATTCCTGGGTCAGAAAGACTCCCTGGAGGGAGCAATGGCAATCCACTCCAGTATGCTTACCTGGGAAATCCCATGAACAGAAGAGCCTGGTGGGCTACAGTCTACGGGGTCACAAAGAGTCAGACTTGACTGAGCAAGCATGCACACACACACACATATTGTAAGTAAAAATAAGATTTGGTGATGGATTACATGTGGGGCTGAGAAAGAGAGAGGAGCCAAGTATAACTAACTTCTGGCAAAATTATTGACTCATCAGTGAAACTGTCAAGTAGTAAGTAAGATGTCCTGGGCTGTTTTTATAAATATGACCTAGCATTCTCTCTCTCTCCATCTCTCTCCATAAATGTGTGTGTGTGTGTGTGTATATATAGAGAGAGAAAGAGAAATAAAAATATAAAGTTATATATAAATCTATAACATATAATTAGACAATATATAACATATACATATAAAATATGTAAATAAAGTAATTAATCATGAAATTAGCTGTGTATTTAGACTGAGAGCAGTGTAGTTCCCTTGGCCTGGAATCCTCTTTTCCACTATCTTCAAGTTACAGTGCCCCCCTGACCAGAAAATAGAGACCGTGCATATCTTGCTCTACTTTATATTTTCAATGTCAAGTTCACACCTGGATTTAATGAACTTTTGCTGAATGTCTTAATGAACAAATGACTGTAGTTCTATTAAAGCTATCAGTAAAGAAAAGCAAATGACCTTCCCAAGTAGCACAGCGGTAAAGAATCTGCCTGCCAATGCAGAAGACATGGGTTCGATCCCAGGGTTGGGAAGATCCCCTGGAGTAGGAAATGGCAACCCACTCCAGTCTTCTTGCCTGGAAAATTCCATGGACATAAAGCTTCCTATAAGTCCACTGGTATAGCAGGCATTGCCACACATGAGATCTCATGGATCACAGAGATCTTATGTTTTTGCTGTAAGTCTCATTTAAAGATTTTTTTTTTTTTAAGGCACAGAGAGATTATATCTGCCTAATGTTCTATGACTGCAAATGAGATCACGGTGACTGCAAACTCAGAGTTGTCTGATTTCAATTCTTTTCCTTATTCCATAATGAAATGAATAGCAATCTTTTTTTTTTCCTCCTTAAAATTGGCACAGTTCTTCCATGTCTCACTTGGTTATAACTAGATTTGTGGGAAAACACTGAGAAACATGTTCTGCTCTAGGATTGCACTGTTATTAGGGCTTTCTGGAAAAGTAGTGCTCTGCTGCTGCTGCTAAGTAGCTTCAGTCGTGTCCCACTCTGTGCGACCCCATAGACAGCAGCCCACCAGGCTCCCTCGTCCCTGGGATTCTCCAGGCAAGAACACTGGAGTGGGTTGCCATTTCCTTCTCCAATGCATGAAAGTGAAAAGCAAAAGTGAAGTGGCTCAGTAAAGTGAAGTCGCTCAGTCGTGTCCGACTCTTAGTGACCCCAAAGACTGCAGCCTACCAGGCTCCTCCGTCCATGGGATTTTCCAGGCAACAGTACTAGATTTGGTTGCCATTGCCTTCTCTGAAAGTAGTGCTCTATTTGTCCACAAATAGATATGCACTGGCCCTGGAAATCTCTTTATCTTCTCTAGCCTCCTGTGAGTTCCTCTAGTCACTAGCATTAGAAAAACAAAGGCAGGTGATACAAAGGTTCCCTGTAATAGAAAGGATAAACAGAACAATGTGTTCTCTTTGCGTACACATTTTCAGAACAGGCTTTAGCAAAGTCTCACTCACTCTGGCATCCTTGATTTTTCAAATTTATAATAAATCTGAGGAAACCCAAAACAAGGCCATGGAAAAACATTACTTGTTTTTTGCTATTAGGTTGACAAATGAAAAAAGACATATCAGAGGTTGGCTGGGTGAAAAAAAGAAAAAAGACAGAAAAGTGTAACTAAAATTGTGCAACAATAAAATGAAAAAGAGATTTGGAAAAAGTGTACCGTGATGCCAGTGCTGTGTTTTCGTAACAGAGTTAGGGATACATTACAAATTTTACTTTTTTTAATAACAGTTTTCTATTGCAACTGCTTCTTTTTAAAAATGAGGATAAAGGGTTTGCATGGATATAAAGAGGAAGAGTGAAAAACCAAAAATGTATTTTGACTTGTTACTTTATTTCCTTTTGCCTGCCTGTCTCAGTTACAATGAGTTCAGGAAATGTAAATTCAGTTCAGTTCAGTTCAGTCGCTCAGTTGTGTCTGACTCTTTGTGACCCCATGAATCGCAGCACGCCAGGCCTCCCTGTCCATCGCCAATTCCCGGAGTTCACCCAAACCCACGTCCACAGAGTCAGTGATGCCATCCAGCCATCTCATCCTCTGTCGTCCCCTTCTTCTCCTGCCCCCAATCCCTCCCAGCATCAGAGTCTTTTCCAACGAGTCAACTCTTTGCATGAGGTGGCCAAAGTACTGGAGTTTCAGCTTTAGCATCATTCCTTCCAAAGAAATCCCAGGGCTGATCTCCTTTAGAATGGACTGGTTGGATCTCCTTGCAGTCCAAGGGGACTCTCAAGAGTCTTCTCCAACACCACAGTTCAAAAGCATTAATTCTTCAGCACTCAGCCTTCTTCACAGTCCAACTCTCACATCCATACATGACTACTGGAAAAACCATAGCCTTGACTAGATGGACCTTTGTTGGCAAAGTAATGTAAATTAAGCACTGCTATATGCACTTCATCATAGGTGATCCCAGAGAAAAAAGAAGGAATTAAAAAATAGACATGCCATGAAAAAGGCAATAAATGTCACACAAACAACTAACACAGACGTTAAAATCCACAAGAGAAGACTTACAAAATTAAACTGGGAAAGCAAAAGTGGAAGTTTAGGAAAATGTTTAATTTTGTGCTTAAAAGTACTTAGTAACTCAAGCACTGTGCTCATCACTTAAATTATCCTGGCCATCTGAGAAATAATGTGATTTCACCACATTAAAATAAGATCAACAAAATGTACTATGTTTCGTAAATAATTTTGAATACACGAATAAAACAATTACCAGAAAAATAATGGCAAAACTTATCTAAAATTTATAAATATATATAAATTTAAAAATAATATATATAAATATATAATAGAATATATATTGATAAATATATATACATGTACATTTAAAAATATATGTGTGTGTGTGTGTGTATGTATATATATCCTGTAAGTAAATTTAGGGGTCAAGATTAATGAAAAGCAATTAAAAAATGAATGAAAATATTGAGAGCCTTTAAATTCTACAGTGTAAGATCATTCTATAATCCTTTTAATATTTTGTTTTGTTTGTTTGTTTTACTTTTTAAAATTCCTTTATAGTAGTCCTGCTGTGTTAATTTCATAACATCTAGTTTGAAAAAGAGGAAATCAATTTAAGAGTTAAATTTCTTATAGAAAAGACAGGTACAAATTATTTTATGCAATGTTCTTCCTGGTAGATCAGCTGGTAAAGAATCTACCTGCCATCCAGGAGACCCTGGTTTGTTTCCTGGGTTGGGAAGATCCCCTGGAGAAGAGGGATAGGCTATCCACTCCAGTATTCTTGGGCTTCCCTCGTGGCTCAGCTGGTAAAGAATCTGCTTGCAATTCAGGAGACATGGGTTCAATCTCTGGGTTGGGACAATCCCCTGGAGAAGGGAATGGTTACACACTCCAATATTCTGGCCTGGAGAATTCCATGGACTATAAGAGTCAGACAGGACTCAGCGGCTCTCACTTTTCTTCTTAGAGACAAATTAGTTTGGTGTCAAATATTTTGAATGTTAATTCATAATTCAATATTTTAGGTACAAAATCTCAAGTGGCAAAAAGGGAGAAATTTAATAGTTATGGGTGGCAAACAAACAAATCAAACCTACAAACACTGTTTATTTTCCATGATCTTCTGCAAAGTACTAGAATTGGGGATTATGCTTTACCACAGATTAAGTGGTTTATCCTTTTGGTGCCCTAGGCGGCCATCCAGTGTAGTAAATGTCTAACATAAGTCATAACAATAAAGCTAGATAGAGAGTGTCTGTTATTGTTATTTTACTTTCAGCACCACTAGATTATAGTGCAGTGGGAGTGTGAATCCCTGAATGATGCCTTGAAAATGTTTCCATATGTTTCATAGAGTGGTTTCACTACACTGAAACAAACAAAAAGGTCTAAATAGCGCAAGAAGCATTTTACTGCCTATTCTAATATGCACTAGCATGATCATATGTTCAAGATGAATGTAAAATAATTATTGCTTCTTTGCTTTCAGTGGGAACAAACAAGACTTCAGCACGAAAGTAAAAGATGCTCTGTGTTAAGGTATTCATCACACTTTCTCCCCCTTAGGTTGGATATAGCATTTTTGCCCATTCAGCCCTGTCTTGTCAATATTTGGCACTTAGCTACAAAACAAATGTAGACTATTGGACTAACTGAGAAGAAAACCATGAAATAATTGCAAAAAACAAACTGAGAAATACTTCCCCATAATCTTTTCTCAAGTAACTTGGTTTCAAATTTTAGAAATGGGTAGGTACATATATTATATATATATAGCTGTATAAAAAGTCCACTCTAGAGCTACCAAAACAAATGTTTGAATTAGCTTGAGTAATATAATTATATTGCCTCAGGTTAAAAAAAAATCTCTAAGATCAAAGGTAGAAATTTTCTGGTACCACACACAGTGTCAGCTAAGAAAATCAATACCAATACACTGAAAAAAAAAAAATGGGGAAAAAAGAGAGGAAAAGGAAGGAAAAAAGGATCAAATGACTGAGAGTATAAATTAACCCATGTCCACAGAAAGGTGTAATGCTTTATAATACTCGCCACAGCCGTGCAGAATAAAAGGCACTGAAAGTCACCTGAAAACATTTCAAATGGAATAAAGGTGTCTGCTTTTTAAAAAAGCAAGTATTGATTTTCAAAATTCCTCCTGGATCCCTTGACATAGTACTATTACACTACTTTGAAATTTTTCTCTGTTAAAGAAATCATTGTCAAAAGATGTCATTAAAGTAAAAAGTAAAGGGGTATACGGACTGCTACTGTTCATGGTAAGGTGACATCTAAAGACGATTTTTACCATGTTATACTATCAAGAATCATTTCTCCATGATAAGAATTTTAAAATACCCATTATGCTTATAAGCCTCTAGCTTTATTTATATTAGACTAGATTCAGTTCAGTTGCTCAGTACTGTCAGGCTCTTTGCGACCCATGGACTGCAGCACACCAGGCTTCCTTGCCCATCACCTACTCCCGGAGTTTACTCAAACTCATGTCCGTCAAGTCAGTGATCCCATCCAATCCTGTCATCCTGTCATCCGCTTCTCCTCCCGCCTTCAATCTTTCCCAGCATCAGGGTCTTTTCTAAGGAGTCAGTTCTTCACATCAGGTGGCCAAAGTATTGGAGATTCAGCTTCAGCATCAGTCCTTCCAATGAATATTCAGGACTGATTTCCCTTAGGATTGACTGGTTTGATCTCCTTGCAGTCCAAGGGACTCTCAAGAGTCTTCTCTAGAACCACAGTTCAAAAGCATCTGTTCTTCGGTGCTCAGCTTTCTTTATGGTCCAACTCTCACATCCATACATAACGATTGGAAAAACCAGTCTTGACTAGAGGGACTTTAGTCTGCAAAGTAATGTCTCTGCTTTTTAATATGCTGACTAGATGAGCATTGCCAGTGTTAGTCATTTCTGTCGTGTCCATATGGAGGATAGTGAAAGTCACTCAGTCATGTCCAATTCTTTGCGACCCCATGGACTATATAGCCTATGGAAATCTCCAGGCCAGAATTCTAGAGTGGTTAGCCATTTTCTCCAGGGGTCTGGAGTGGGTAGTGATTCCCTTCTCCAGGGATCTGCCCAAGCCAGGGATCAAACCCAGGTCTCCTGCATTGCAGGTGGATTTTTTTATCAGCTGAGCCACCATGGAAGCCCACTGGTAACATGGGGCCAATAAAACTAAAGGAATAACTGATGTACATCCATCCTGAGGCTAAATGTGACATTTTGGCTCATTTTCAAGAGATGAAATTTCTGTAAAAATGACTAAATTTATCAAAAGTTGGATTAGTCTCATTAGGAATATGTTGAATCATCCAATACTGTCTAGAAAAAAAAGTGATAAGTAACTAAACAGTGAAGAGATTCTGAAGAAAACATATACTCAGAATATAAGTGGTCAAAATGACTGTGACTTGGATTAGAAGCTAAATGTCAATTCCCTTAGAACTACTTTAAGAAATACCAAAATCTAAGCTAGAGGGAAGATCTAGAAGCCTGAGAACTAAAGCAACTTCTATTCCAAAATGAGTACAACTAACTGTGTGGTAGTTTGAACATCTTTAGCACTGCCTTTGGGATTGAAATGAAATTCTTTTCCAGTCCTGTGGCCACTGATGAGTTTTCCAACATTGCTGGCATATTGGGTGTAGCACTTTCACAGCATCATCTTTTAGGATTTGAATTAGCTCAGCTAGAATTCCATCACCTCCACTAGCTTTGTTCACAGTGACACTTCCTAAGGCCCACTTGACTTCACAGTTCAAGATGTCTGACTCTAGGTTAGTGATCATACCATCATGGTTATCTGGGTCATGAAGATCGTTTTTGTACAGTTCTGTGTGTTCTTGCCACCTCTTCTTAATATCTTCTGCTTCTGTTGGGTATACCATTTCTGTCCTTTATTGAGCCCATCTTTGGATGAAATGTTCCGATGGTATCTCTAACTTTCTTGAAGAGATCTCTAGTCTTTCCTATTATATTGTTTTCCTCTATTCCTTTGCATTGATCACTGAGGAAGTCTTTCTTATCTCTTCCTGCTATTCTTTGGAACTCTGCATTCAGATGGGTTTATCTTTCCTTTTCTCCTTTGCCTTTAGCTTCTCTTCTTTTCTCAGCTATTTGTTAGGCCTCCTAAGACAACCATTGTTTCTTTTTGCTTTTCTTTTTCTTGGGGATGGTTTTGATCACCACCTATACAGTGTTATGCACCTATCCATAGTTCTTATCAGATCTAATCCCTTGAATCTATTTGTCACTTCCACTGTAAAATTGTAAGGGATTTGATTTATGCCATACCTGAATGGTCCAGTGGTTTTCCCTAATTTCAGTCTGAATTTGGCAATAAGTTCATGATCTGAGCCACAGTCAGCTCTCAGTCTTGTTTTTGCTGACTATATAAAGCTTCTCCATCTTCACCTGCAAAGAATATAATTAATCTGATTTTGGTATTGACCATCTGAGGAGGTCCATATGTAGAATCATCTCTTGTGTTGTTGGAACAGGGTGTTTGCTATGACTAGCACATTCTCTTAGCAAAACTCTATTAGCCTTTGCCCTGCTTCATTTTGTACTCCAAGGTCAAACTTGCCTGTTACTCCAGGAATCTCTTTACTTCCTACTTTTTTATTCCACTCCCCTATGATGAAAAGCATATCTATTTTTGGTGTTAGTTCTAGAAGGTCCTGTAGGTCTTCATAGAACCAACTTCAGCTTCTTTGGCATCAGTGGTTGGGGCATAGACTTGGATTACTGTGATATTGAATAGTTTTCCTTGGAAATGAACAGAGATCATTCTGTCGTTTTTGAGACTGCATCCAAGTACTGCATTTCAGACTCTTTTGTTGACTATGAGGGCTACTCCATTTCTTCTACGGGATTCTTGCCCACAGTGGTAGATATAATGGTCATCTGAATTAAATTTGCCCATTCCGGTCCATTTTATTTCACTGATTCCTAAAATGTTGATGTTCAGTCTCGCCATCTCCTGTTTGACCACTTCCAATTTACCTTGATTCATGGACCTAACATTCCAGGTTTCTATGTAATATTGTTCTTTACAGCATCGGATTTTACTTCCACCATCAGACACATCCACAGCTGGGTGCTATTTTCACTTTGGCTTAGCCTCTTCATTCCTTCTGGAGCTATTTCTCAGCTCTTCTCCGGGAGCATATTGGATACCTACTGACCTTGGGGGTTCATCTTCTGTTGTCATATTTTTTGCCTTTTCATACTGTTCATGAGGTTCTCAAAGCAAGAACACTGAAATGGTTTGCCATTCCCTTCTTCAGTGGACCACATTTTGTCAGAACTCTCCATCATGACCCATATGTCACGTTATATGGCATGGCTCGTAGTTTCACTGAGATTTAGACAAGGCTGTGGTCCATGTGATCAGTTTGGTTAGTTTTCTGTGATTGTGGTTTTGATTGAGCAGTCAAGATAGTGGAGTAGAAGGATGTGTGCTCATCTTCTGTGAGTGTTGTAGAGTCTCCACTAAAGAAGATATATACAAGTATATGGTTATAAGTGGAATATCACTTTACATAAAAAAGAAATAAATAATGTCATATGCAGCAACATGGATGGACCTAAAGATTATTATATTAAGTGAAATAAGTCATGCATGCATGCTAGGTTGCTTCAGATGTCTCCAACTCTGTGCAACCCTGTGGATGATAGCCTGCCAGGCTCCTTGGCAAATGGGATTCTCCAGGCAAGCATAGTGGAGTGGGTTGCCATGTCCTCCTCTGAAGTAAGTCATACAAAGACAAATATCATCTGACATTGCTTATATGTGGAATCTAAAAAACATGATTCAAAGGAACTATTTACAAAACAGAAATAGACTCATAGACCTAGAAAACAAACTTGGTTACCAAAGGGGAAACGGGGGATAAATTAACGATTTGGGATTAGCAGATATAAACTGTTGTTGTACTGTATGTTAAATAGATAAACAACAAGGACCTACTGTATACCACAGGGAACTATTTTCAATATCTTATAATAACCAATAACAAAATAATCTGAGTAAGAATAGAACTGAATCACTTTGCTATATACCTGAAACATTGTAAATCAACTACTCTTCAATAATTTTTTTAAGAATCTAAATTGAAAAATAAAGAAAATAAACCTCAAAAACTAAAGCATTAGTAATTGAGAAAGAGATTCTTCCTACCCTATAAAATCAAATGCTTCTAAAGGATTTATTGCATATATATTATGTGCTTCCCTTCCCTTGTAGCTCAGTCGGTAAAGATTCGCGTGCAATGCAGGAGATCCAGGTTCGACTCTTGAGTCAGGAAGATCCCCTGGAGAAGGAAATGGCAACCCACTTCAGTATTCTTGCCTGAAGAATCCCATGGACAGAGCACCCTGGCAGGCTACAGTCTATGGGGTCACAAGAGTCAGACATGACTGAGCAACTAAGCACAGCGCATGCGTGCGTGCATGCACACACACACACACACACACACACACACACACACACACACACACACACACACATAATGTAGCTCTCTAGATACTTAGTATCTAAAAGGGTTTATGTGCTCAGTTGCAACTGACTCTTTTTGCCCCATAGACTGTAGCCCACCAGGCTCTTCTGCCCATGGAATTTTCCAGGCAAGAATACCAGAGTCAGGTGCTATTTCCTACTCTAGGGTATCTTCCTGTCTCAAGGATCAAACATGCGTCTCTTGCATCTCCTGCATTGGCAGACAGACCACTATTGCCACCTGGGACACCCAAAAGGTTAATATGTACTATCTACTAAGTCACCTGTGAATACTTTGGAGATTGTATCAAGTGATGTTCTATATCTGTGCTACCCAAATGTGCATCATGATTTGATAGATCCAAACGGGAGCTTGAGGTCATGCATTTCAAACATAAGCCCAAATGACATCAGGTTGCTGATATCAATGAACATTGAGTGGAAAGGTCCTCATAGGCTAACTAGACAACACAACGGAATGGTCTTTCTCAGGGACAGACCAAAATCAGAAGGACACTTCTTCAGAAAGTGACCCAGTCAAAACAGTGACCAACAACAGTAGAGAGGGGTAGGTCAGCGCCATTGTCTCACTGCATGTGTTTCCTTGATCATTATAAACACATGGGGGAGAGTAGTATTAAAGGGATGAACACAAATGAAAAACTCCTCATCTTTTTCCCATCTCTCATCTGCACATACCACCTACATACAGCACACTGAAGCTCATCTTCAATAAAGCAACAGGACTGTTTCCTACTGTTTGAATTTCTATCTTCTCTTGTTTACCTTACATGTGTCTTTTTCTCCATTCTCCACTTAGACCCCATTAGTTATCATGGAAACAATGATCCTGGTGTGCATGAGGAATAGAGACATTAAGCATTTTCAACTGAGGCAAAATGCCACAAGTTACATACAATTCTCAGAGCTGGCTTTACAACACAGTTGGACAGCAACAAAATTAAATCAGAAATTAGACTGCTGAATTATTCTAGATTCAACTTTAGAAGGCAGACTGCTAGTCTCTGCAGGAGAACATATGAATCTGAGCTGCAGAGAATGATTAGGCAATGAACACCACACTGGGAGAAAATGGATTTGTAGGAGGAAGGGATAAATAAAAGTTCTCCATCTCTTTTCTACAAGTTTCAAAATACCCCTTCACTGTGAGGTGTTGCAATTACTGCATTAAAGAAAAAGAAAAAAAAAACTGTTAGAACTTAGGGAAATAGCATGATTTCCATCACTGAAGAGAACAGCCTCCAGTTAGGAAATATAGAAAAGACATTATATAAGAATTCCATTTATATACACAGGCAAGGTGAAGACTACTAAACTGGAGGTGTCCAGTGAAAATCTAAACCTGATTCATTAAGTCATGAAGACAAATGATGATCAAACAGAACACTTTAAAATGAACTGCCATAAACAACAGGAGTACAGCTTACTGCTGCTATTAGCCATAATTGGGTTTTGGAAGGAAACAGAAGCTGAATGCAATATAGGTAATTAAAGCACAAGCTTTTGTTAACACTGGCAATCAAGGGGTTGTGATTTTACAGACTTGGAACCTATTATGGTATCCTGAAACTAGTCTATTTTTAAATAGTGTATTTCTCCTTCTTACAACACTAAAGTATAACTCTGGCTAACAGACAGGTCGTTTTCTATTCAAACTATTTACTATCCATTTAGGGAAATGATGATCATTTTTAGAATCCAGAATTACCATGGAAACCATATTCTTAATCCCTGAGGAATGGAGAACAATTGGTTATGAAATCATGGTGGCTAAATTACAAGTCCCTAAATAGTGCATTATTGTAACTGCTATATAAATACTAAGCATATGGATTTTTATTTTATTTCCCTTTAAAATGAACTCATTGTTCTCTTATAAGATACCTATAACATTTTGACTAGGTAACTTAAAGCAACTATGGCATTTCAAAATATGATGACTGAGAATCAAAATTAAAATCATAATGAAATAAAAGAATGATTACAATTGTCATGCCAGATGTTCAGCATTTCTGAAGAAATAACACACACTAAGCGTTCAAAATTAGTTCAGAAGTAAAACATGAAAATAACACCAGCAGACCTGATAAGTAGGAATATTTTTAGAAAGTTTCTAATCACAGTACTTGGAAAGGAGATCTGAATCTCAAAGTAGCTCACCAGATAAGAAATTAGTATAAGCTGTATGTCTTTCTAGGTTGAGCAAAAGGTAGAATTATAAAGTATGATGGTATTCCTCATTTTCCTCTTTTATTGAAGATGTAATATTGCCCCTCAGCTAATTAAAGTGAACTTTCAATTTTAGACTATCCCTACCTACCAACCCACAAAAAGAACACTTAACCCTACCTCAGGGTTTACACCATATTCTTAATCAGGGTATTGAATTGCTCTCAAAGCAGCCCTATTCTGAGATTATAATCTATTATAATCTAATTTTACTAATTGATTTCCAGACTGTTCTGCTGTTAAGTCACTTCAGTCATGTCCAACTCTGTGCAACCCCATAGACTGCAGCCCACCAGGCTCCCCAACCCCTCAGATTCTCCAGGCAAGAATACTGGAGTGGGCTGCCATTCCCAGACTAGGTCCTTATAAACAAACCACAATCTTCCTCTTAAAATTATTCCAAATCCAGCACCCAGGGGATTCTTCCTGTCCCCCTAACTAAATTCTTAACACATATCTTGTGTGTCCAGTCCCATCTAAGATTAGAACCAATCCTGCCTTGATGGTGTAGAGCTCTTTGGATTAGGTATTCAGCCCCTAAAGCCACTCTCTTGCTAGACTGGTCTGCTTTCCTTGTGTTGACCTCTGATTATTGCCACTCAGAGAGCATACCTTTCTTACCTACAGCAAACCACTAAGGCTTTCTGGTGCAGACTTCAGTTCAGTTCAGTTCAGTCGCTCAGTCGTGTCCGACTCTTTGCGACCCCGTGAGTCGCAGCACGCCAGGCCTCCCTGTTCATCACCAACTCCCGGAGTTCACTCAGACTCACATCCGTCGAGTCCGTGATGCCATCCAGCCATCTCATCCTCGGTCGTCCCCTTCTCCTCCTGTCCCCAATCCCTCCCAGCATCAGAGTCTTTTCCAATGAGTCAACTCTTCACATGAGGTGGCCAAAGTACTGGAGTTTCAGCTTTAGCATCAATCCTTCCAAAGAAATCCCAGGGTTGATCTCCTTCAGAATGGACTGGTTGGATCTCCTTGCAGTCCAAGTCCAAGGGACTCTCAAGAGTCTTCTCCAACAACACAGTTCAAAAGCATCAATTCTTCGGTGCTCAGCCTTCGTTACAGTCCAACTCTCACATCCATACGTGACCAGAGGAAAAACCATAGCCTTGACTAGACAGACTTTAGTCGGCAAAGTAATGTCTCTGCTTTTGAATATAGGTTGCTCATAACTTTTCTCTCAAGGAGTAAGTGTCTTTTAATTTCATGACTGCAGTCACCATCTGCAGTGATTTTGGAGCCCAAAAAATAAAGTCTGACACTGTTTCCCCATCTATTTCCCATGAAGTGATGGGACTGGATGCCATGATCTTTGTTTTCTGAATGTTGAGTTTTAAGCCAACTTTTTCACTCTCCTCATTCACTTTCATCAAGAGGCTTTTTAGTTCCTCTTCACTTTCTGCCGTAAGGGTGGTGTCATCTGCATATCTGAGGTTATTGATATTTCTCCCGGCAATCTTGATTCCAGCTTGTGTTTCTTCCAGTCCAGCGTTTCTCATGATGTACTCTGCATATAAGTTAAATAAGCAGGGTGACAATATACAGCCTTGACGTCCTCCTAACTTGGCTAATTGTACCTCCAATTATTGTTTTTGTTGGGACCTTTTGAGATTGCCTTGCCTGACACAGGAAATCTACATCATCTCAGGGTTCTAGTTCTATGTGATCAGTGCTACTTAACAGAACTTCCTGGGATAATGGAAATGTTCTATATCTATGTTGCCCCAAATGGTGGTCACAAGGAACTTGTAACTCTTGAGTTTTATAAATGTGGTTAGTGTGACTAAGGAGCTGAATTTTAATTTTAAAATTTTTGATTAGTTGAATAACATATTGGATATCTCAGGTCCTCCCCTAAACTCTTAGTAGTTTACAAATAAAAATCAAAATATAAAGTTAGATAGGAATAGTTATGAAGTCTAGATGTAGGGTGTGCATGTAGAGAAAAAGGGAGAAGAAAACCATGTCTTATTATTTTGTTTTTGTCCTTCCTCCATTTCCATCATATCTATAGTATTCATCAACATACACAAGTACACAAATCATTAACTTAAGAACTGACAACATATTCAAGATGATAATGAGGAAAAAGAAGAAATGACACTTAAATGCTAGTCTTTGTGTACCGTTCCTTAAGCTATTGGATATAAATAAGGAGAAAACTTCAATGACGAGAAAGACAATTTTATATTTTTATTTTTAAATCAATTAGCTAACAGAAAATGTATCTTAAAAAGCACAGCTTATACCAATGATGCACAAGTTTTATCGTTAAAAACATAATGTTTCTATGTATAATGGAATGATACTAGGAGCCAAAGAACGAAATATGTAAGTAAGATCCCAGATAAGTATAAGAAGCTGAGACACTACATTTTAAGTGTGAAATGAAAGTAAAAGTGTTAGCCAGTTAGTCATGTCCTATTCTTTGCAATCTCACAGACTATAGCTTGGCAGGCTTCTCTGTCCATGGGATTCTCCAGACAAGAATACTGGAGTGGGTAGCCATTCCTTTCTCCAGGGGATCTTCCCAACCAAGGGCTCGAACCCAGGTCTTCTGCATTGCAGGCAGATTCTTTACCATCTGAGCCACCAGAAAAGTCCCACATTTAAAGTTTAGAAAACTGCAAACTATTGAGGCACAATCTTCCACGAAGGTGTGTTGAGTGATGCATACTACAGAACCAGTTCTAACTCCCTTAAGACTCACCTCACTGCACAACCACCACCCCCACTGGGAGAAATAAAAGTGCCTCTGAAGGAAGACCACTGTAGGAAAGTCGTCCCTTCTCCTCACCTCCTTGTGGGAACTTTACCAAAGTCAAACGAGAAAGATTCCAAAGAATTTCTTTTAAATAATGGTGGTCTCTTCAAGAAGGGAAAATTGGATTTTTGGTTTATAGCTGGCTTTCTATCAGGCATTATCCTTACAGACCTATTCTGTATTAATGGATCAGGGAAAAAGAATATGGGGGAAATAATAAAATACTAGATGATAGAGAATATGTAGGTGGCAAAAGAAGCGCTGCTTTTTTATGTCCCCATTTTCTGCAAGATCAAGGAGCACAGATAGATTGGGAGGGAGGAGGAAGAGAAATGTGTGGCCAGGTTTTGCCTCGGACATCAAAAGAGACATGCAAACACCTCTGAAGAATGTATCAGGACATCAACAACAGAAGATGTAGGGCATCCTAGAAAAGGGCCATCAATGCCTAGTGCAGGGAGCCAGCATGAGGAACTCCGTCCATGGCAAAGGTCACGAGGAAGGAGGCTTTGGCATACACAAAGGCGGGATCGAGCCTCAGGAAACCCCCTGTTCCCGAGCATCTACCCCCAAAACCAGAGTCTACCTACTTTACTGTTTCATGCTCTCACCTACACCTCTGACTTTATGGGGGCTGTTCCCCACCGCTTCTCTCGGAGGAGTAAACTTGCAGCTCCGGTCAATAAAAATTCCTGGGCGTGATAAGGGTGTCTCAGGTCAAACTTCTCTGCTGGCAGACTAGCTTGTGTGACAGGATTATCACACTCCTGCCACTACGCAGATGATTGTTTACTACCTCTCAACCATAAACAGCACAGAGAGCTTGGAGTATTTTGAAAATCTTAATTAGCATAGGGCTTTTCTCATTGTTGAGTCAATGATTGCTGCAGGCCTCCATATCCTTAGGTACCTAGGAATATATTAATGTATTTGGAATATAGAAAAGGAAATATAGTAGTTTTTGATGTTAGCAATACTAGACTTTTTGAGTTAATGAATTTTCTCTTTTGTTATAGATCACTGTACTTTGTTATAAATCACTGTGCCCTTGCTATGTAAAAATGTAACTTTACCACTATCTTAAGACTAAATAGATCTAAAGGGGAACATTGGTGAAGAGTTTTCATTTGTTGGGCTGATGTTTGCTGCTAAATCTCCATATTCCCTGCCGTTATAATGAATATAACTAGCATATAGGAGAAATAAGTATTAACCTTTAGGATTAATCATGTTGACCTTAGGTTAAATAAATTCCTTTCTTAGTTGTAACCCACTACGCCCTCACCCTATAGGAATGCAACTGTATCTGGTACCTTCAGAGGGTGGCGCCTGGTTTAAGAAAAAACACCCTTGGGAAAAATAAGTTTTCTGGTTAACTGACTGTTATCAGAAAGGGTTGTAAAATGTCAGCAGGCCTCATGGCCAGAAGATGATGTAAAACCCCTAAGACCTTTTTTTATACATTTATGTGAAGCACCTGATTTTGATAAAGGTCAGGACTGCTGACCCCCACGTGACTTTGAAATTTCCATTTGTCTCTATCTGTAACAAAAGGTATATAAGCAAACCTGAAAATAAAGAAAATGGATCAGTTTCTGGAAAGACTGATTCCCCCGTGTCGTTCTTTCTTGTTCCCCGTTTTTCTGGCTGAATTCCCATCTGGAGCGTGGGTACTCACCAAGCTTGCTAATTTTGCCCTGGCATTTAAGTTCCACGTGAGAGGGAGCCCAAGGCGGGGCACCCTCCAATATTCAAGTGGGCACCGGAGGCCTACGTAGGTGGTGCAAGCTTCTTGTCTCGAAGCTTTATTGGTATCCCATGTAAACCAAGTTATTCAGCCTCTTTTTCTCCACTAATATTTCCTACTACACTATCCGTTTCTAATCTCTCTCTATATCTGTAATTAAGTAAGTTTTTTCCTAGGACGCTGATTCCGTCTCCCCTTCGAATTACCCTGGATCCACAGGGGCTGAGGAATGTATCAAGACATCAACAACAGAAGATGTAGGGCATCCTAGAAAAGGAGAATCAATGCGTAGGGTTAGCGTTAGGGTTAGGGTTAGGGTTGGGGTTAGGGTTAGACCATCAGTGCTTATGCTTCTTGGGTGTGAGCCCTTCTTCATGGGGTCTTTGTGAAGTTCGTACCACAGTACAGAATCTATATACAACAAATTAGAACAACAGATAACTCCAACTTTGGCACAGGTAGGTAAATAAGGCATGTAAATTATCTTTCCTAACCCACTCCTGCCCAAAATCAGGATATTAATTGCCTAGGAGAAGGCATGGAAGAGTAAAAGTACAAACCAAACATCTTTACCAGTTTTCATTACAAGCCATTATAAGCTTACAGGTCAACCTTGTGTGAGAAAGGAGGGGGGCTTACTTTCTAAGACTGTAAATATAAAATTAGTCTTACCAAATGAAAATGAGGGTTGTTAATTAACTGGGAGTGACAGAAAAGTTATTGAATTATACATGAGATATAATTAATATAAACATATTTCCAGCTAGAAAGGGGTGGTGGAGGCTGAAACAAGATACCTCGAGGTTGTTATTACAATAAATTATTTCACTTTATTCCCAAATGAGATGACATCCTTATGTAAATCACTGCATTGAATCAGAAAAAAATGTTTGTATAGGTGTGTGTGAGAGTATGTGTGTGTGTGTGTATGTGTGTTTGCATTATAGAAAATATGTACCCAGTTAGCAAGATGAACAAAAAAAAAACTAAACTCACAGAAAAAAAAAGTATAGGAATATTTGGGAAAAATGCAAAAGTGTAACACATAATAATGAAATCTCAGAAGGAGAGAAGAGAAAGAATGAGAAACTCAAAACAGTCTTTAAGACTAAATTTCTTTAAGCCCAGAGCTAATGACTGCACAACAAAACAACACATCTTGCTCAAGGATATGCTTTTTCTTAAGCTCTGTGCTAATGATTATATAAAAATCTTTATATAATTGGATATACAAAAGCTGGCTTAAAACTCAACATTCAAAAAACTAAGATCATGGCATCTGGTCCCATTACTTCATGGCAAATAGATGGGGAAACAATGGAAACGGTGACAGAATTTATTTTCTTGGGCTCCAAAATCACTGCAGATGGTGACTGCAGTCACAAACTTAAAAGATGCTAGCTTCTTGGAAGAAAAGTTATGACCAACCTAGCCAGTATATTGAAAAGCAGAGACAGTACTTTGCCAACAAAGGTCCATCTAGTCAAAGCTGTGGTTTTTCCAGTAGTCATGTATGGATGTGGAGAAGGCAATGGCACCCCACTCCAGTACTCTTGCCTGGGAAATCCCATGGATGGAGGAGCCTGTTAGGCTGCAATCCATGGGGTCGCTAAGAGTCAGACACAACTGAGCAACTTCACTTTCACTTTTCACTTTCATGCACTGGAGAAGGAAATGGCAACCCACTCCAGTGTTCTTCCTGAAGAATCCCAGGGACAGGAGAGCCTGGTGGGCTGTCGTCTATGGGGTCACACAGTCAGACACGACTGAAGCGACAGCAGCAGCAGCAGCATCGGCAGCATGTATGGATGTGAGAGGTGGACCATAAAGAAAGCTGAGCACCGAATAATTGATGCTTTGGAACTGTGGTGTTGGAAAAGACCCTTGAGAGTCCTTTGGCCTGCAAGGAGATCAAACCAGTCAATTCTAAAGGAAATCAGTCCTGAATATTCATTGGAAGGACTGATGCTGAAGCTGAAGCTCCAATACTTTGGCCACCTGATGCGAAGAGCTGACTCATTTGGAAAAGACCCTGATGCTGGGAAAGACTGAAGGCAGGAGGAGAAGGGGATGACAGAGGATGAGATGGTTGGATGGCTTCACAGATTCGATGGACATGCATTTGAGCAAGCTCTAGGAGTTGGTGATGGACAGGGAAGCCTGGGGTGCTGAAATCCATGGGGTCGCAGAGTCAGACACTACTGAGCCGCTAAACTGAATGATTATATAACAATGTATCTTGCTCCTGGACATGTTTGTCCTTCTTGATGGGAACCTTCTGACTAATTCCATTATCTTAAGATGTATGTTGTGGAGTAGGTCTGGTAACACTTTTCCATTATTAGTTCTAATCCTGTTATCTTAAGATGTATGTGGTGGGAGTGGGCCTGGAAAAAGTATACAAGGCTTTCATAAGCCTCGCCAGTGGGGCGCTCTCGGCCCCGTCCTGATGTCTGTGTCAGAAGCTTTCTCTACCCATTTTTCATTGCAAGAAAATTTTTCCCACATGAAGCTCTGAGTGCCTGAAGCCTTGTCTCTGGTCACGAGTCCGACACCGTTCACTGTAAGCTATCAAAGCTACAGTCATCAAGACAGTATGGCACTGGCACAAAAACAGAAATATAGACCAACTGAACAAGATAGAAAGCCCAGAGATGAACCCACACACGTATGGGCACCTTATCTTTGACAAAGGAGGAAAGAATATACAACGGGGAAAAGATAATCTCTGTAATAAGTGATGCGGGGAGAACTGGACAGCTATGTGTAAAAGAAGTAAATTAGAACACTTTCTAAAACCATGCATAAAGGTAAACTTAAAATGGACTAAGACCTAAGTATAAGACAAGAAACTATAAAAACAGAGGAA